>NC_138028.1:55563380-56177588 GCF_964106645.2 Podarcis pityusensis | reverse complement strand
GAACTCACTTGGAGCAAAAGACAGAAATAAACCCCCCAGGGCCACTAACCTCTTTGGAAATACATTTTGTGTATATGGAAGACAACATAGGACATTCATCTTGATTAATTGGGAAAATGGATTGTGCTCAGAACAGAGTGGGAATGCACAGGTCAGAGGAATTAATGTGCAACTTGTCCATAGAATTTTAATATTCTTGAGTTGGAAGGGACCATGAGGGTAATTTAGTCCACCTTCCTGCAATGCAGGAATCTTTTGTACAATGTGGGGCTCAAACCCATGACCCTGAGATTAAAAGTCTTATGCTCTGCTGACTGAGCTATCTGACTTTAATCTAACTGTTGTCTCGCTTGTCTTTTTCTGTTCCAGTATTGTGAATTCAACCTGATCAAGACATCTGCATTTCCCTGTCATTAAAGTTAATTGGCACACATTTGAATGGAAGTAGTGGGTTCGTCCCAGTACCTTGCTATAAAACGTAAATAAAATAAAAAAGCAATAGGATTCAGTGAGTCACAAGAGGGGGATCTTGTCCTTTGCTTCTTTGTCAGCTGATAAAGCTAGTTTCTGGATTCATTTTATGCACTCCAAATAAAACACTTCTCTGCCATTCAGATGCTGAAGTAAATAACGTAGCAACTTTTGACCTCCAAGATGAAAACTCATTTTGTCCTAATGTGAGCACCTCATTTCTGAAAGAAGCGAGTGAGCCTTGAACAATCCGACTTTTCAAGTGTCATTCCATGTCTTGCTGCTTATTTACAGAAGTGGTTTTAGCTTTTACTGGCAAAAAGAAAGTGAGGGCAAAAAAATGGAGCGAGTGAGAAAAAAGCACCCTAAAACAATAAACGAATTGCAGAGGATGCTTTTTTGGGGTACTTCTGGGGAAGCCTGAATGGGATAATTTGTGTGCATTGAACACAATGCTTCAAATTACTTGCACTGGAAAATACACAAACCAGCTCTATAAATTGATGCAATAACATTTTCCCCCATATAAAAGCGATCTCTGTTTTCATTTTTCAATCTCAATGTAGTTCAGGCCTATGATCATGTATTCTCGGTGAGGGGGAAATCTAGATACTGAAATTCAGGAGCAAAACAAACACACAAAGGTCAATAGTCCATCTAATGCCATGCAGTCTATTCTGAATGCCTTGAAACAGGTAGGGCTACAGTTCTAACTAAATAAATACATCATACAAAAAAGTAATACTTTGCATTAGCTCCAGGAAAAAGCACAACTGTAAGAAGACTATACTGCATCTGACTGGAGACTCTGGAATGCCCTCCCCTATGAAATGAGGTTGCTTTTTGCCTCATGGCATTCCAAGAAAGTTCTAAGACCCATTCAGAAGGTGTATCTGATGGCTTATCTTCTCATCTGCTGTGTTGAGGCTTGGGTTATTTTAACTGTTTTTTTATATGCACTTTGAAAACGTATTGCTTTTAGTTTGTTAGTTTTGTGTTGCATTATGTGATTTTTCTGTTTGACTTTATGAAGGGTCTTGAGTCTTAGAAAGATGGAATAAATATGCTTGGCGTAAATGTGTTTGGAATAAATAAACAGATAAACGAGTGTTAATTGTTCAATATCCCTTGTTGTCATTATACCAAGCAGTTCAGGGGGCAATTTTATCCTGACAACAGTCCAGTAAGGCATGTTGATTTAAGAGACAGGAATTTGCCCCTGAGCATCCATGGAACTTCATTACCTGACTGGGTATTTGAATCCACATATCTCCAGTTAAGATACCTTGTATGGTAGAACTATTTGAGTTTGTGGGTGCTAGACCACTGTGATTGCTGAACTGAGCAAGTGCCAGAATTTAATCAATGCTTGAAGTGTTAAAACTGGGAAATAGCCAGACCCATGTGTATTAGATTCATGTGTGTTGAGCCAGATACGTGTGTGTGCTGGGTTGTGTGTTAGACAATGCTAATCCTCTGGAATCAGCATGTGTTAAGGGCTAATTAAGTAGGTCTGGCCTCCTGTGTCAGGTGATAGCTAGGGGATGGGACATTAAGAATAACATCAAAGGGAACTCCATGTGAAACAGCAAAGGAGTGATGCTCCTTTCACTCTACAGATAACACCAAAGATTAGAGAATTTTTTTTGGGGGGGGGGGTTATGTGGCAGAGAAGCAGAGAGCAGGAGTAGAGCCATGGCTGATGTCTGAATCAAAGGCTGTGGCCTATGGAGGAGGCAAGACCCTCTTGGAGTATAATGCTGGGAACCCCTTCAGCTCAAGTTGTATATATGAGTAAATAAACCATACATCACAAGGACACCACACCACTGTGCCTCTTTTCCAAAAGAAAACACGGATCCTAGGTAAGTGCACTTGGAATGCTTGGAATCTCGCATAGCTTGGATAATGGGCTGGCATGTAACACTGTCCTCATACAGAGAAAACAGAGTTCCCAGTTACCTCCCGTATGAAATGCACTGTCAAGGAGCTGTCAGGCGAGTGCAGGTCATCCACAGGGCAGCAAAGAACATGAGGCATGAAATGCAATTAGCTTTCGTTCACAGAAAGTAACAACACTGTAGAGTTCCACTGCGGAAACAGACCACTGGCCCTGCTTACCCCCTCTAGCCTCCCACTCTGGATCCCTTCCAAGCAGAGGGAGACTGCGATGAGGGGGTGGGCTCCTCCTCTGAGTCTGCCTTGCCCATTGCACAGCAACGTGCAGGACTCTCGAGTGGGACATCAGGTGGGGAGGAGAGCCAGCAGGACTGGGACTGTCCAGCTGCTAGGTAGCCGGGGCAATCTCGGAGTCCTCTATGTCTGAGTCTGTGCCAACACTGAGACACTCAGCCTTCAGCCCTGTCCTGGAAGAGCCTCCTCCTTCTGACCCCACTTGATTGCTTAAGCTTCCTGCTTCAAGCACCTCCCAGCTTGGCCTTTCCCCAGACTGCTCTCCAGTGTCCCACCACCATGATCTAAGCTGTTTTCTGTGTCATCCCTGGGGGCCTCTAGGGCAGGCAGCCTCAACCACTCTTCCTCATACAGCCAGTCCCTGACATCCACTCACCTTCTTGGTGATATTTTGCACCACTTTGTTAGCATGGATTTTAGGGAGAAGGAGGAATTCATCCTCATTGTTGCGGCAACTGACTGATGTGACACCTATCATGCCATGCAATGCAAACTGGAGCAGAATGTGGATAGGAGTAAACTAGTCATGTATAATTATATGCAGCTGGAGCTGGAAGGAGGTGGAAATCTTGTTTGGCTATACCGGTGGGCAATGCAAATGTTGGCATGCTATCACAAGGGCCACCCATTACATGCTTGTCATGCAATTTTGTTTATAACCCCTCCTGCTAATCTATCTGTACCCTATTTGGAATTATTTGGATGAAAATAAACACACTGACTGATGAAACTGCCATACACCATGGCCCTGGCTTTGATTTTGTCAACTGCCCGACACACATAAAACATCTGGACAAACAATACAAATGATTTTATAATACGGCGCACACTGCCTGCACAGTTAGCTGGGGGACTATGTGATGTGGTGCTAAATGGGGCATAGTACAATGCTCCTTGCAAGAAAGTAATGTGTGATCAAAATTGATTAGCCGGAAACTGTGGATATTAAAAGAGATTGTTGCACCCAGTCACTGGTAGCCCAAAAATATTTCTGTGGACATGTTTATGCTGAAAATGGGAATACTCAAAGTATGGAAAAGAAAGGGGGAAAAAAACAAGAGAGATGAAATACAGTGGTACCTCGGGTTACAGATGCTTCAGGTTACAGACGCTTCAGGTTACAGACTCTGCTAACCCAGAAATAGTACCTCGGGTTAAGAACTTTGCTTCAGGATGTGAACAGAAATTGTGCTCCGGCGGTGCGGCAGCAGCGGGAGGCCCCATTAGCTAAAGTGGTGCTTCAGGTTAAGAACAGTTTCAGTTTAAGAATGGACCTCCAGAACGAATTAAGTTCTTAACCTGAGGTACCACTGTACAGCTAATTATTTTTTAAAAAATGTTCTTTTTAATGACCTTAGAAGTCAGCTCACCTGTGTCACTTGTTTTGTTCATGATGTGAGCTTTTTGTCTTCACTATTTCTTCTGCAAAACTAGGCTTCCGATTTCTTCCTTGGGGCAGAGGTCATCCTTGTGCCATGTGTCTGTGCCATCTGAATAGCACCGTGATGCCTCAGGATGTAACTGCAAGTGTACAAACTTACAAACATTAAGATCTAAAATACAGTTTGCTTTTGGTGTGGTGGGTTCTTCTTCACTGGAAAAGCAGAAGGTGGAGGAGTATCTGTCAGGGATTTTCCTTCACTGCAGATCTTGCAACAAGGAAGAGGGATGAAGAAAATGACCTCCAAGGTCCTTTGGAGTAGCATTATGAAACCCTAGTCAATATTTTGTGAGATGCCTACAATTTATTTAGATTTTATATCCAGAACCAGAGCATTTGCCCTTCAGAAGTCTATCAGCATCTAAAATTGGTGGAAATGAGGGTGTGCAGAGTGGTAAGATGGATCATCACTTCCTCTCTGAAACCATCTGTAAGGCAGGAATGGTATTTGACAACCTTCTTTTCCTGCTAAATTGTGTGCCTTTCTGAGGCACATAGCTCATTCAGTATAGACAGTGGGGACCATAGAGCAGGGACCATGTTGAATAACCTAAAAGCAGTAATGCTTGAAGAAGGATAGGTGGGTGCAGAATTACTTGGTATATCCCGTGGTCTCTGCTCCTATGCTGAGTAACATGGAAGCATTAATGCTAGGAGAGAGAGAGAGAGAGAGCACGCTATACGCATTCTCTCATCTAATGGAGCATATTTGTGATCATCATTTTCTTTGCCAAAGTTTCTTTGTGCCAAAATATATGCCTCCCCCTCTTTTTTTTTTTTTTAGTTGTGAACAAAACAAAATCAAATCACACTCTAATACCTCCTTCAGCATTAAAGTGCCATTAGCTACTTCCCTTGGCAAATTTTTCTGGGTTGTTTTCCTCTCCAAATTTCCTGACTGATGTGAAGGCTCATGAAGTGCCATATTAAGATGTTTCATCATGCATTCAAATATGTGTACCTAATCTGACCTATACAACTTGAAATGCTACATCTTTCGTATAAGGCATCAAGCAGTAAAATCAACACAGCGGGAGACCTGGAGATAGAAATACATTAAGAAATAGTTTTGTGTGCACGCAGAGCTTCAAAAACCATATGGAATATTCCATAAAAAGTAATTCTGCATGTCCTGATAAAAGGTGTGTCTGCCTTCTTGACAAAAAAAAAACCCCTAAAAAAGACTGCCCTGTTTGAAGAGCTGATGATGGATCTTTGGAATCCTGATTGCTTTCCTGTGCCTGAAAACATGTCCCACTTCAACATTGCAGCTGTTCCTTTGCCTGGAATAATGGGGAGCAGGCTATTAATAATAATACTTAGTGATATTCATCACTACCATGTTCTACAAAGTAATAAAAGTTTTAAAGGGGCATCCTGGGCCCCAAACATTTAACCCATTAATCTTCTGCTGCTGAGAGGACTGTATGCACCCAACTGGTGACCACAGACAAAGAGGGGCTCTGGCCCCAAATTCCAATGGTGGTAGAGACAACAAAGAGCTCAGAGGAAGAGAAGTGGCAAGACTAGCAAGAGATGAATGCACTAACCAAATAGCATATCCTACAAAAAATAAAAATCAATTTGCTCCAGCCTTTATTTTAGGTCTGCTTCACCCCATGCAACTCTATCGTTTCATCTGAAGATAACTGAACTTAATCTGAGTTGGACAAAGCAGAAGAAGGAAGCCAGGAAGCATGTCATGTTCAGGAAATATCATAGCTGGCGCTCAATTTCAAAGGTAAACACATGTGAAACAGGAAATGGTGAGAATCAGGTTTTGATAAGAATCTTTGAAGATATTTTGGAATTTTGTGAATTATTGGCAATTTAGGTCACATCCACACCATACACTTAACACATTGGTACACTGGTACACTATGCTTATGGCTTCCACCAAAGAATCACAGGGACTGCTGTTTATTATGGGTGCTGGGTGTTATTAGGAGACCCCTTTTCCCCTCACAGAACTGCAATTCCCAGAGTTCTCAGAAAGAGGGATTAATTGTTAAATCACTCTGGAATTTAGATCTCTGTGAGGGGAATAGGGTTCTCCTAATGGTTCTTAGCTCCCATAACACCGTTCCTAGGAGTCTTCAGAGCTGTAAATGTGGTATAATATGGCTGTAAATGTGGTATAATAGTGCTAAATAGGTGTAGTGTGGATGTGTAGTGTGGCCCAGATTAGAGAAGATGTCTAACAGTCTTGAGGTGAGTATGAATATCCAAGGAGAAGCTGTCTCCTCTGCTCAAATACCTGAATTGTGTTAGCTTGGTAGAAATTTCTCCCTCTCTAAACTTGCTAGCTGAGTTGCACAGAGTTAGATTTTCACTGTCGGGTTCATTTCTGTTTTATTAGATTTATCTCAACTAGTTCTATTTCTTTTATTGAAAAGTATTGTTATGACATACATCTATCTCCACATTATCTATTATTATTATTCCATTTGCATAACCATTATTACTTCAGAATTTATTGTCACCATAGATATGCAATTTTCATTTTTCAGTGTATTGTATTCTAGTTCCTTATGTTAATTGGAAACATTTTTTAAAATCTATTCCTGGCCTATTACCTAAACTATGATCTTTTTTTTAAAAAAAAAAATAATAATAAAAGAAAAGAGAGGAGGTGGTAAAAGGCATATTTCTCACCTAAGAGAAGTCAAAAATTATCAGAAGGTATTTTAATGGTAACTGCCATCCTCCCTCCAGAACCACACTAGATCCAAGACGTTGTGGAGAATAATAATAATAATGATAATAATAATAATAATGACCAGGTTGCAAACACAGTCAATATACAACAAAAAGAAGGAAGGTATGCTCTGCTGCCATAGCTATGGCGGAGCCCCCATTTCTTCAACAGAAATATGGTGAATTGATGCTACAAATTTCTCTACCCATGAATAGGATAGGGAATTTCTCCATTTGCTCACAGCTCTATATGAAATGTTGGGCTCTCAAGTGCACACTCCTCTGCCAACTGGCTGCACAAGCTTGGACCCTCTAGCTCCAATGATCCTGAGGGTTGGGAGGTGATTCAACCTTCCCTTCCGACTTAACTGGAGGTTTCTCTGCTGCAGTTTCTATACTAGAGGTTGTGGCTGCGTCAGCTTCCCTGGATATCCTGACTTCAGGAGATCTGGGTCCTGAGAGGATGAGTCCACCTGCTCAGTATGGCAGGATTCCGTATTAACCAGTTCCTTCCCATTCCTTTGTCTTCCAAGCAAACATAGACTTACAGGCATCTGATAACATTTGCTGCTATGTCTTTTAGATTTCAGGAGTGCTGCTTTTCATATTGAAAGAGACTGCAGCTTATTTATAGAGCTGTAATGAAACATCAATATTTCAAGGACTTTTGCCAAGCGTTTAGAATGAGTTCCAAATGTTCCACCAAGGAAGCAACAAGATGATCGGAAGAGTTTTAAAGTGTTTAAGTGGCCAGGTTTGGTGCTGGTCACCCAGCTCACACTTCCTAGAATAATATGCAAACTGAAACAGAACAATCCTTTGAACTCTACAATTCTTGCACCAAAAAGTAGTGCAAAAATGTATACATTAAGGGAAACTGTGCATATATTGGTGAAAATAACATACAAAAATGTATTATATTATGATTTTTTTTAAAAAATGTGCATATTAGGCAAAAAATAAATAAATGAGTATTTTAGGGAAGAACACTAAAATACTGACAAATTCTCAGTATTGAGAGAAACCTAAATGGACAGATGCATCGATCCATATTAGGTGGTAATCCCATTTGAGTAACCTGATCAGTTCTGTTCCTTTCTCAAATTTGATATGCCAAAAGACCAAAACCTTTCAACTCTTGTCCAAAGAACCACATTCACAGTACTTGTGAACATTCTTGTTGTAGTCTCTGAAAGGCCTCTTCAGTTGTTCTTCCTGCCTACACAGCTACTATCAGGTGAAAGCAAAGGCCCTGATCCCTCTATCATGCTTTCATTGCTAACTTCATTGCCTTCCTTATGTTGGGAAGGGAACTTCTGCACTGGAGACCTTCTGTTCTCAGGTAGAGTCCCCACCTAATTTAGAACCCTGATCCTCCAGGATTCTAGATCATAGGGAGACCCCACATGAGTAAAGAAAGCTTCAGTTAGACCCTACAATCAGAAGGTAAGACATTGTTGGTGGTACTGTCACTGAAGGCTGCCTGGTTGACACTGACCCATTACAGGGCCTTTAAAACGTTCCCCACCCTTCAAAACATTCCCCCAAGGAGCTTCCTACTGGCAAGTATAAGCACATTCATAGTCTCACAGGAAGAAAAAGCCACTGGAAGTATGTGGAACAGAGAACTAGCAGGATGATAAAGGTGATACACATATGTAATGATTTTGCCCTCTAAATGGGCTCCTCCCTATGCAACTTTTCTCTCCCCCCCCAAAAAAAACCCCCATAAAGGGGAACAGAACTAGATTTGCATTTATAGATTCATACTTAGGCTCTTAGATTAAACTGCAAAAATCTCAGATGCCCTGCAGTGAAGCTGGGGTGACCATCATAATGAAATCCTGTTCCAGTTTGGCTCTTCTGAAGCAAAACATTTATCAGGGCTAACAGGAGCAAACAGCATCCAATCAAAACAGAAAGCAGCAACGTAACTTCTTGCCAAGGAATTGTTATCACAAATTTCAATTTGATAAGACAAGAAGCAACAGGGCTTTTTCTGTTTGAGAAGAAATCTCCGACACACTGCTAATTACCATCAGTGCAAACAGAGCAGCTCCACGGGAAATATTTTGGAGCCCAACGACAACCCCAAAGGGAAAGGCAAGAAAAAAATTCACAGGCAAGCAACATCCAGGTGGAAAAAAATTGGAAACAGTGGAAATGAAATACAGTATTCCCATAGATACAGAGGAGGGTAGAATTCCAACTTAATGCCTCAGCAAATAATGGAACACCACCAAATGCTCCAACACGGAGCCACAGCCCCGCTAGAACTTGATTCACAACTGTTTGCTACATACCACTGTTTGCTTCAGCTGTGTCCCAGTTGCGAGAGGTGTATGTTTATGTACAAAGAAACCTCTGCCTTTTGCATGGCTGGAATGTACGAAGGTAAGTTGTCACATTCATTGCTTTGCCCACTTTTTCATCTGGACCCACCCACCACTGGTACGTGGCCCTGCCCAAAATTTGTCCAGGAGGGAGTATAGCCCTGGGAAAGAGAGATCCCCCTCCACTGGTCCAAACTGATCAAAGAACATTCTATCTAAATTTGAATTTTGCCATGTTCAACTTAAAAAAGCCAGGGTTTTCTTTTCCTTTCGGCAAGTTTATTACAAACAAAGGATTGCCACAACCCAGAATGACCTCTCAAGTTTGCCAAAGAGTAATCTGCAGAAATTGGCTGAGCCACCTAGGAATTTAAAAGAAATTAAATGAAATAGGGGTTTAAAACATAGATAATTGCCTCAGAGTTGTTTTGAAGGGGGGGTGGAATGGACTCTTAAGTGAGCTTGTGGAAAATCTAATTCATATTAGAGAGCCAATCACCATTCTCTATGCACAGTGCTGGTACATGCTGATGTATTAAAAGAACCACAGTGCAGCCTGCATTTAACACACTCTATAATTGAGTCTTTATTCATTTCTTTGTAGGATTACTTATAATTGGAACAGGGCTCTCGGTCATTTGGTTGTGGCCCGCTTCGGGAGAGAACATGCATCCAATTGAATTAAGGCAAATGTGCAGCAGGGAGGGAATTAAACCACAGAAATGTAACAGAAAATGAAGAGAGCATTATCTGAATTTGGGAGATGAACCTTCTTTTGCTGTAGGTCAGACCCATACTGAATAGAAAAAAATATATATTTGATAGTGATAGATAGCTGGTCGCAGTGATCCAAAAACTGCAATGTTATGTACTGAGTTGAATAGGATCCAAACTGTAGCAGTCTGATTGGTCCTAGAACAATAGGATCCAAAAGGCAGCAGTCTGATTGGTCCTAGAACAATAGGATTCAGAATGCAGCAGTCTGATTGGTCCTAGAACAATGCAGCAGTATGATTGGTTGGCAGGAACCACCCAATCCTGCTCCAGATAGAAGTGAATCCACAACCTGATTGGCTTACAGTAGAATTCCAGAATTAGCCAATCATGTGCAGCCCATTGTGTAAATAATGTATATAAAGCAGATACTGTGAGGGGACATTTATTCATTCCTCCTCACCACTATGAGCTGAATAAAGAGCATGAAATCACTTTGCGACTCTGAGTATATTTCACTGGCGACTGAGCGAGCCGGTTGCTCCAGACCAAACAGCCGCATCACAGCCAGCATCCTTGGAACACGAGCCAGAACCCGGAGCCCGGACCAGGGAACACCCCAGGCCACAACGCACACGTAGGCCGCCGGCATACCTTGAGGACTATGAATGCGACCTCCCGGGCAGGACTGGAACTTAGAGGGGAGGGGTGTTATGTACTGAGTTGAATAGGATCCAAACTGTAGCAGTCTGATTGGTCCTAGAACAATAGGATCCAAAAGGCAGCAGTCTGATTGGTCCTAGAACAATAGGATTCAGAATGCAGCAGTCTGATTGGTCCTAGAACAATGCAGCAGTATGATTGGTTGGCAGGAACCACCCAATCCTGCTCCAGATAGAAGTGAATCCACAACCTGATTGGCTTACAGTAGAATTCCAGAATTAGCCAATCATGTGCAGCCCATTGTGTAAATAATGTATATAAAGCAGATACTGTGAGGGGACATTTATTCATTCCTCCTCACCACTATGAGCTGAATAAAGAGCATGAAATCACTTTGCGACTCTGAGTATATTTCATGCAAAGAAAGAACAGAATGCATGGCTGAAGGGAGTCTTCTAAAGAACTAATAAGACCAAAGAGTGGTTAAATAGGGAATGAATAGGGGACAAGTATGAAACCATCTTTAGAGTGTCTTCCATTTGCCCAATCTCAAAAACCCTGTACAGGCATTCTAAATTTGTGTGACCTTGCAAGGTGGGGGGATAGCTATGGGGGAGAGTGCTTTGCTTTGCCCCTCTTGCCATTCTGGTCACTCTCCATGAGTTGAAGGGTGACGTTCTGAAGTGGGAAGATTACTACAATCCTGGGTGCTTTAGAACCCAGGTTTGAAAGTGCTTGGAGAGCCTCCATGAATACAAAAGACTGATTTCTTTCAGATGGTCCTTCTCCAACTCATTGGAAGTGGGTGGATTTGGAACTGGCCTACTTTCCCTTCCACACATATTAACTAAATTCAGATTTAGAAGGCTGAAAGGGGGTTTATGTCTCTTTGTAGATTATCTAATATGTTACAGTCATCTGTGTGTAGGTTTCCTGCAAGTTTCCATGCAGAAGCAACCCTGGGAAAGCAGCAGGAACCAAACATCCCGAGCAACGTGCACCCTGCACCAAGTCTTAGCAAGATCACTCAGATAAGATGCCTTTTTTCACAATCCCAGATAAATCATTCACTGATTATTTGCTGCTTTTTATTTTATTTTATAACCGTTGGTTATGAATTCCAGCTTTATTTTGATCTCAGAAAATATCAGCAGATCACTGCAAGCTAAGTCAAACCTTGTTATGTTATTTTTTTACAGTGCGATCCTTGACATGTCCACCCAGAACATTAAGTTTAATGGGACTGACTCAGAGATGTGAGTATATAGGATTTTAGCCCTTTAGTGCAATCACATGCATGTTGAAACAGAAGTGTTCCATGAGGCTCATTCCCTAGGCAATATGTTTTAAGATTTCAGCATTAGCTTCCTAACATGCAGTGACCAACTTGAACCAATGGCTCCAAGTTGCAGGAAAGGAGATTCCAACTAAACGTTCGAAAAAAACTTTCTGGCAGAGCTGTTCACCAGTGGAACAGACTCCCACGAGAGGTGGTGGGCTCTCCTTCCTTGGATGTTTTTAAACAGTGGTTGGATGGCCATCTGTCATGGATGCTTTAGCTGAGATTCCAGCATTGCAGGGGCTTGTACTAGATGACCCTTGGGGTCCCTTTCAGCTCTCAGATTCAATGATTCTATGGCATAAACAGATGGTATTTTGTCACCTTTCTGCAGCTTGTTACTTAAAAGTAAAAACAAAAATTACTTTCACATGCTTTTATCCATCGGACAGCCAATGGTTTATGCCACTTTGTAACACATCTAAAGAAGTTGTTCCTCTTCCATTCAGCAGCACAAGTATTTAAATAAATTACGCAGCAAACAGTAGCATGAGTTTTGCACGTGTAATTGGGATTACAGGCCAAGTAATTAGCTGGCCCTCAACTCCACATTGGTTAAATAAGAAAGTGTTTCTTGTATGTTTCTAGTGGCACAATGCATTAAGCTAAAAATTATAAATCATGCATTCTATTGTCGCAAGCTGAACATTTCTCATCTAGTCAGCAGATGGAGTTCATCACCATTTGGATAAATTAAGCTGAAGATGACAAGGAGCTTTTTTGCTGATTTTTCTTGGAGCATTGATAATGGATTGGAACAAGAGATGCTGCAGCAGTGAATTATCAAATTTAGGAAAGGTATAGGTATTGAGACAGTCAATCAATGCTGAAGGATAGTTAAGTAGGTTCAGTGGGTTGTTTTTTTTTTGCCGGGGGTACTCAAGGGTACACAGTACCAGACCTTTTTCTTCTTAGAAGAAAAGCACTGAGTAGGTTGAAGCGCTGGAGAGACTGTTGTCTGCCACTGCTTCTTGTACACTGACCAAAAAAGAATAGTCTGACTACATGCATATCCTGTGAGGATTTACTTAATCATAAGTGGGAGAAATTTGGTGCAGTTTAGGATGGTTTAGCTCCTGCTTTGATATTATAGAGGGGTGATTTTCACCGGCTACTCCCTCATTGCATATCCTTCTACATCATTCTCAGATGCCCCTCCAGCCCCAAGCCCAAGGTTAGGTTTTTCTGTGGTTGCAGCCAGGGACTGCAGAGGGAAAGGAAATGTCAGGAAGCCTTGTTGCATGAATGGGAATGGGAAGAAAGTTAGAATCCAAGCCCATATGCTTAGTCTACTTTATACTTCTCTGATACAAAATTAGTAAAGACCAATTGTTATATTGCTGTTTATTCTTTTATTTGCTTAGTTGTATAGCTCTCCAAAGATCCAAAGTGGCATGGGGAATCTGTGGCCCTCTTGATGTTCCTAGACTACAATTCCCATCACCCTTGACCATTCTTTATGCTGGTTGCAGCTGATGGGAGTAGGAGTTGGACTCCAACAACTACCGGAGAGGGCTACATGTTCCCCATCCCCAGTATAAAAAGAGAGGGTATGACAGCACAAGCTCAAAAGAAAAACACTCAAAATCTAGCCAAATGCAAAAACATGACATACTGTTGGCATTTCTTCACCCATTGCCCATGTAATGCTGACTGCCAAACAGGCACGCTACCTTGTGTGACATTAACATATGAGAGTGCTGGAGGTCAAATAGTTAAACCAGTTACCCAATCAGAACCCAGGGGGGTGGAGTCAGAGGGACTATAAAACCAGCTCTGGGAGGGACTAAGGGGGAGTTTGTTGGGAGTTGGGTGGTTGGTTGGAGTGGGAGTGAATTGGGATAGAGTCTGGGGGTAGGTTGAGTTAGTGTAGCGAAATAAGCTGAGTCTGGAACAGTTAGGAGCTAGGAATACAAGTAAATATCTGAGAGGTGGTTTAGTGAATGAGAGCAGGTAGCAGAAGTTATAGGTCTGGATAGGCAGCCCATGATTGTAATTGACTGAGACCGTTTATGAAACCACACGCTTGTTAAACTGCAATAAACAGAAGTTTATGTTCCAATTTTAACCCTGACTGGACTCAGTATTTTACCAGGTAGGGCCTGGGTGGTGGCAGCAAGAAATAAAGTGGTGGCACAGGGATCAATAGACGGTGAAATGTCTGGGGACCCTGTGTGATCGCCACACCTTGCCCCTGCGATTGAGGGGCCCTGGGCCATGCGATGTCACCATGCTGTGTGTGTGTATGATGGCATCACACCCCGCAACATGCAGACGTCACTTGCACGTGTCGCGAGGCATGTGGAAGTGTTGTGCAGATGCCCTGCAGTGTGTGTGTGTGTGTGGCCACACATAGCTGTGACGGGCCCTGAGCCCTTTATTGAAAATTTGGGGGGCCTCGGCTCCCACAGCTCTGCATAGATGGCACCCTTGCCACCAAGCCTTCTGATAAATCGAGTCCTCCTCACAGAGGGCACGTGTTGCGGTGAGATCATCAGGACTGACCTCACTGTGTGGGTGGGAGCGATTGGATAGCCACAACAACCCGATTGGTGGTCCCTCGGTTGCTGGGCAGATCTGGCCAATGGGGAATTTTGTGTATTAACCGAGAGACCTTTATATACCACTGCACGTTGAGTAGAGCTTCCTCTTTTCATTCTGTGCACCGGACGACCTGCCCACCCTCCCTATGACCTTGCTATGCCATCGTTGGTTGTCTGCTGTTGGGGCAGGGGCCCGGTAGGAATTTTCCCATTTGACTGATTGGCTAGCGCCACTTGGGGTTCACCTGCTGCGTAGCAAATTGTCACAACTTTGTAAGGTTTGGCAGTTAGGCGTTGGTTCAAAGTGGTCTGGAGGAGGGGTTGCAACACCTGTCCCCTCCAATGCACAAAGGCATTCCGTTAAAGGAATCCAGGGTTTTGCCATGCTTTTGTCGACCCCTTTTTTGGGGGTAGGGCCACGCAAGAGTCCCTGGGAGCATTTGGGGTGAGCTTGAGTCTGATCCTGGACGATTGCTCCCCCCACAATGTTTACCTGTACTGACGATATGGTGGGGCCCAGTCATCAGTGCTGCCCTGCTGAGGACAGGTGCAGCTAGTCGGGAACCAATGCCTAAACAAACCACTGTAATCACTAAAGTTGTGGCCAAAATTATGCCAATAACCTAAAACTAAATTCAATTGTGTCTTTATTTATTGGGAAGCTCCTGGGGATCTTAACACGCAAAATACTTCCTCAAAGTGCTCAACTTACAGAGAGTCTTTAAAGCTGCATTCACATGGCAGTTTATTCCATTTTCCTGACATTTCTCTGTTGCCGATTTCCACACTATATTTGAGCTTTCACGTGACGCAAAAGACAATTGGCAAATGGGTGCTTTTTTTCTGGAAGAGAGTAACACAGAAATGAGCACTATATTCCACTATATTTCTGGAAGCCTCCTTTAACGTCATATGAAAGCTCATTTATAATGCCAAAATTAACAGTTAGATAAATGTCCGGGAAATGGAATAAACTGCTGTATGAAGAAGAAAGCCCAGTTCTACTGCTTTTAATGCTTGCATCAATAAAGCCCTAAGCAAATGCGCAGGAAAGAGGAATCCTGTGCTAGCCTGGAAAGTACATAGGATGTCCCAATTACTGCAAGCGCTCCCTCCAAATATTTCATGATTGAAAGGCCTGAACTTCCCATGGTTGATTCTAAAAGCAGAGGGAGGAAATGGAAAAACAGGTGAATGCAAATATTTGCTATAATTTATTCTGCTCTTACTTTTCTAGGTCTCTGAGTAAATATGCCAGAGAATAATTAAAACTGCTTCCCATAACTGAAGACACGGTGACTGCTAATACAACCAGATTCACATATGTTCAAAAAGAAGAAAGTTAGATGTTACTGCACCGGCAGAAAGCTCATCTTGAGAAGTTCTTCAGTAATACTTCAATCAATAAGGACTCAAAAGAGGAAACAAGCAATTTCCCCCCCTACAACATGCACCAAGTAACAGAGCTGTTTTCTCAGGGAAGCATTTAAAGCTTTCACGGTTCATACAAAAAGCAAGTGGTACTTGGCATACATAGGCTGGTGGCATTTTATCTCCATTTGCTTGTTACCAGTTGGAGGGTTTCCCCCTCTCACTATCTGCATTTCCTTCTCCTACTCAGGTTAATGCTTCCTATAGATTTATTTATTTATTTTTTAGTTATTGAGCATTTTCAATGGAAAGGTAGTGTAGAATCAGGAAGGGAGGAAGGTTACCCACTGAAGGCATTAAAATTATTTTGACATCACCCAGGTAAGGACACTCTAGGTATCTACTACCATAGGGGTGAGGAGCTGAATCTGAATGGCAGGCTGAATCCTTACCCAGAGGCGGAGCTAGCTGCTCTGGCACCCGGGGGCGGGGTGGCGAGCATGGGGTGGTGCCGCCAATGGCGCACATCCCTGGGGAGTGCCGTGGCGAGCAGCAAGCGATGAGCGTCCCTGGGGTGCTGCAGCAAGGGTCCCCAGGCGTGCCGTGGCGAGTGGCGATGTCATCCCCCCCAGGATGACACCCGGGAAGGACCGCAACCCCCCCTTCCTATGCCACTGTCCTTACCTTCTCTAAGGGCCACTCAACATTTGGGTGAGACTGCCCACCTGTCAATCAACTGGCACTGCAACGATATCAGGTGTCCTCTGACATCAGGTTTCATTTTTAAATCAAAGCACAGAGGCAAAGGAACAGTGTTTTAGAAGGGCAAACAATCTGCTGATCCTATATGATACCTGGTATAGGGAAAATGGGTGTGGCCTGACAGAGACAGGCAAAATGGAGACGATTGGCAGGCAAAGTATCAAATATGTCAGTTGCTCCATTTTCTCCCTTAATGAGAACATAGAGGCAACACAATGCAGACATTTGCATGGAAAACACTTTCTGACCATTGTCAAACCAGTGTCTGAGAAGTTCATTTTAAACAGGAATTAGTTCTGGGACTCAGCTACATTGGTAAAGATAAAGTGTTTTATATGTGTTGCAACACTGTGACATCAGATGGCACTGTGGAGTCCCATTTTTCGCCAACGGGATTTCCCTGTATGAAGTTTACAACGCGTTTAACTGAATCGCTTCTTTGATGTATCTAGATCCAGCCCTGTTCCAGCTCAATTCAAAATTCAATCATGTGATCCTTGGCATCCCCCCCCCCCCCCCCAGTCTTTGGAATGCTACTAGTTGCTCTGATAAAGTATAAAATATACTTAAGAAAGAATCAAAACATCAAATGTGAAGGAGCACTTCACCAGTGAAAGTAGATACTGTGGTGATAGATGGCACCCCACAAAATGTCACCATACATGCAAACATAAAACCACCCACACAATACCCTTCAGATTGTCCACAGTTGGGTAACAGGTGATTTTATGTGGGATTCCCACCCTCAACATAAACTTGGGATCCAAATAAAATGGTGGGGAGAATGCAGGCCGTTTGATGCGGACAGCTCAGTGAGCATGACACAAAAAACATGCACATATACGGGAATCATTGAATTCACTTTGAAATGCTGTGTGCGCACAGCCATTGTTTTTGCTGTCTGTGTTGTAACTGGGATTTGTGACCTGTATTTTAACTTTTTTAATGATGTTATGCATTGATTTTACTGTACAGTTTGAAGCAGTATATAAATAACAAATAATAATAGTAGTAGTACTTGATTCAGGTAGGTAGCTGTGTTGGTCTGACACAGTCAAAATAAATAAAATAAAATCAATAAAAAATTATTTTTTGTGTACATGCACATGAAAGCTTATACCCAGAACAAACTTAGTGGGTCTCCAAGGTGCTACTGGACAATTTTTTAATTTTTAAATTTATTTTGAATAGTAGTACTAGTTGGATATGAAAAACAAACACAAAATCCCTAGCCATTTTTACCACAGGCGGTAAAGGCTCACTTTAATTCTTATGTTGCCTTGAGTCTCATCAGTTCCCACACAAGGGATTCAAAGAAATTTAATGTGCGTAGAATTGACCGTCTGCCTATAGATGCCTCTGGTAAATTGACCATCTCCAGAGGCAGGGGAAAAAATGAAACTGCTAAGAATGCTTCCAGCTTTCTTAGCCTTACTCCTTGTCTGTTGTTGTTGTTGTGCTGCTGCTGCTACTGCCACAGGTATACACAAGGGTACACGCGACAAGTGGTAAAGGCCTGAGGCTGGAACACATGCTAAACATCTCATGGGATACTCATCAGCTTGTGTCATCAAGCTGAATGCAACCACGTATAATGCATGGCCTGCCAGTTACTTGAAAACTTGCCTTTTTGTTTTGCAGGCAGGCAGCAAAAATAAGTTTTTCATGCCTCGAGGCAACCCCTATGGAGCACCATTTGCCTTGTGGCCTGATCCCACATACAGAGTTAGGGTTGGCTAATGCAGTTGAAATCCGTTGAATTAAGCATACCTAGCTCTGCACAAGACTGTCCATAGTTATTTAGTTCTGTTACTCCTGGGCTCAAACTGCACCTTATCATACGCCCCACTCCCATCAAAGCATGGTGAAACTAGCCACTTTTATTTCAGAGAAGAAACAGAAGAAGAAATGTTTCAGCCTGAAATGTGCTCCCTATCCAGTTGGAGAATTGTGCCAATTTCTTGCTGGAACTTGCTCCCTCGGTGTTATTTCCTCCCCACCTCCTCAAGCTGTGCACATTAAACAACACCTTCAAGGGCACATAGCAGTCAGAGGAGATTGGGGTAGGTGAAGAGCATTTATCAAAATCAAAGGGATACTGATTGGGGGACCCATGGCTGCTTCCTGCCCTGCCCCCATCCCTAAATAAAAGTGTTCATTTCAAATGTGCTTTTTAAAAAGTTTGTTTATTGTAACATGCAGTTTGGCGCCTGTTTAGAAGAACGAGTCTTCCTTCCTCACCCTGATGTGTTTCTTTTGCCTAAAGATTTTCCTTCGCAATGCCCCCAACTTTTGGAAATCAGGTTACAAAGAGAGATTAATACTTGGAGATGATCTTTGACTTTGGTTTTAGAGAGCTTAGGAGGAATAAATCTTTGTCATTAATAAAGAAAACAAAAGATTAAAGGTAAGCTGATTAGTGCTCTTGTGCTAGAGATGTACATTTGTTTCCACTAAATTCTTGAAAGAGCACTGTAAAAAACACACCACAACAACCTCACCCAGGGCTGAAAGATGCTTATATTATGTGAAGATTGTAGTGTTGTTGTCTTTTCCTTAGTAGGGGATGTTGGGTAATTATCTCTGTGGAGAAACAGGAGGGCTATAGAGGTTCAAATCATAATTCTGATAGTGTCATAACCCTGGGCTTTGCTTTTCAAAACACGACTGCATCCAGAATGCACAGGAGCAAAAGAAATTATGCCAACCTCCAATGACGTGTTGCTCCTCAAATTACTCTTGGGTTACCCTGTCTACAAATTTAGTACTGATATGTGTCACATCTCCAGGGAAACATATGAACACACTTGATTGGATAACTTATACTGTTTCATTTCCCCCAGAATGACTGCAGCCTTGATGTGAGGATGGTGCCCAATTGCACTGGGGTTAATGTAGATGATGGTGGCTCTTACCAATCCCAGACCCAATTTTTATTTTTATTTTTAATTACTGAAGGCATTCTGACATCACACTAAGGATGGAAGAGTAATTCAACTTATTTTGCATTTTAACAAGAAACTACCTAATTCACACTTCTCAAATCAATAAGTAAACCAAAACACAGCTTCTCCTCCAGAAATTGGGACACAGTTCCACAACCGAACAAAGCATACAAAAATGCAATATATATGGGGAAATGGCTTGCCAAAAAAAAAAAAGGTGTACATTGCTTAAAAGTGCATAGAAACAGGTGCTTATTAGGAGGAACTCACACCAAAATGTCACAATTATTATTTTTAAATGAAATTAAATTGAGTTCTTCACATTTCCACATTAGGATTGAAATCAATTGAGAAATTTAGAAAACCAAAATTATCTGTCCATCACTACATCAGACACAGTCGACACTCTGGGACCACAGCATTTGCCCAGCTATGAAGTGTGCATGCAAACAGGAAAGGAAGAAGCAGACAGACTTGGAATGATTTAGGTAGACAAGCAAGAAGAAACAAAAGAATAGAAAGCCATTTTAATACCCAGCTGAGGAGTTATAAGTAAGAGCTCCTGATCAGTTTGCCAGCAGGCATTTCATGCTTCCTTTTTTATACGGGCTTTGGGGAGTTTAGAGTCAAAAAACAGATGGAAGCAGGGGGCCTTGGATTTATTTCTTTATACTACCCTTCAATTTTATTCCCAGGGTGGTTTACAAAAAAAGAACAAAACAATTAAAATTGAAGAATATAACTGTCTAAAAGCCACAAAATCATAATGGCAGCCTAAAACTGTTGACATCTGAAAAGCTTGGGAAGATAGTGCTGGTGGAGAAGTGACAATAAGGCAGGTCCCAGGTGAACTTTCTGGGGGTGGCCCTCTCTCCCTGGAAGCTTCCTGCCTCACCTCAGGTGATGAGAGGAACAGAT
The DNA here is from genome assembly GCF_964106645.2 of Podarcis pityusensis. Classification (NCBI taxonomy): domain Eukaryota; kingdom Metazoa; phylum Chordata; class Lepidosauria; order Squamata; family Lacertidae; genus Podarcis; species Podarcis pityusensis. Next base: position 56,157,198 of record NC_138028.1, on the reverse strand, counting down.
AAGGCACATACAGAACGTCTGGATTTTTTGGACTGAGCTATAACTTATTGGCCCTCATGCTGCCCATTACAGTAGTCAAACACAGAGCACTTCCATTGCTTCACCTGAATTGGATTAAAAGCAGAAATAGAATTTGGTGTCATTCCCATATTGATTATGACACTTTGCCTCTATCCTCCAGATGACCAGACTCATTAGTTACATGCAGATGTCAGATAACAAGGATGGCATTGACACAACCAAATCCTGTGGAAGCCTGTAACTTAAGTACCAAGGAGTGAAGCGATAGTAACCCACCAGAACCACTTGCTGGAATCAGTTCTTCAGGTAGGAACTGAACCATCAAACACACAATGACTTCAGCACCCATTATGGTTGAATATTCCAGAAGGATACCATGATGAATGGCATTAATCTGAGAGGTCTAGGCACTGCTATTTTTCTAGAAAAAGAGGTGCCAGAACTCACCATAAACACCTCCCTTGTTCTCTTAGAATGGCAATGGTGCCCACCTGAGAGGTGCCAGAAGTGAGTTCTGGCAAGTTCCAGCTGAAAAAAAGCGCTGGGTCTAGGAGAATCAACAGGGTCACATTTCAGCTATCTTTTCCAGAAAGATGTGATCTATCAGGCTGACCCAAGCAGTCTCAATGCCAAGACCATGGCCTGGTTTTCCAACGTAAAGTGGGGCTGACTAGTAGAGCTATTCCTGACATAACCTCAAGGCTATAATCATATGATAAATGCACTACACGGAATAAATTCTATTGATCTCAGTGGACTTATTTCTGAATAAGTGTTCATAGCATGTTTTTGCAAATTTCACCCATTGACATTCCTCTCCACTGTAGAACTATCAACCCACACACACACACACCGTCTTTCTCACAAATTGAGGTGTGTTTATCAAACTATAAGCTAATGTCCATAGCTCACCACAGGTTCTCTAAGCTTGCATTTATGTAAGAAGAGAGTCAAGTAGCAACACTGTCAGTAGCAACACTGTTGGGGGTGGGGGTAGGAAGGATATAGAGGAAGGATATAGAATGATTTTCATTTTCATCATGGTATTGTACTGAGAGATTCCAGCCTTTGCCCAGTCCAGTCTCACAATGGGAATGTAAATTGTTCACTCATCAGAACAATCATGGAATCATGCCATAGGGGGAGATTTGTTTTATCTTTCTTTCCTAATCCATTTCCTGCTGTGAAAAAAGCCATCTCAGATCTGCCATTGGCACCACCGACAACTTCATGCCCAAGGCAAATAGGTGGTAGTGATGGATTGTCACTGGGACAATGAGATGGGGTAGAATTAAGTCCTTCCCCTTTGTACTAGGGCCCTGATCTGGATTAGGCCTCTGTAGTTGATTTTTTAAAACCATGCAAATGCAAATTTAAAGTGTCATTTAGCCCCTAAGACTACAGCTTATAGTGTTGTTGTTTTAAATGCACATGATTTTTTAAAATAAAAACAATATGCCTTTTGCAATTCTTGTAACAACAATTTTACCCAAGGGCATGGGGATTCTGAAAATAGAGTCTGAACAATGACTGTTGCAAAAATCTTGATCATCCTTTGAACTCCTGCAAAGGAGTCAACAGCAAAGGAAGAAGAGGTTTACAGCCAATGGGTCTTGCTAATCTACAAAATATGAAATTGGTGCTTGATTAGGGTCACTTCATTGTGTGTCATTTTTTTCCTGTTCTCTGCTGACCCAAATCTCCCCTCAGACCTATGACAGAATTACTGTTCATCAGCTGTCTCTCTGCGGTGGATGCATTGCACTTGTGACTTATTAAAACACACATGCATTAATGGAAACCCACTATGTAAACCTGCCGAGCTACAATTACCATACAGTACAATTAGACTCCAATTTAATTCATTTAGATCTCCGATCCTGCACACCAAGCATTTTTGAAATTTAATTGGCATGAAAGGCAGGGTAAACTATGCACAACAAATTGAGTGTGAAACAATGTTAATTTAGATAATGCCTATTCTGTAAAACTGCATCCTCAGCAATATTTAAAGACGCACCATGGAAAGGAGCTGCTGGCTTCCTTTTCTGTAATTGCAGTGACTTTATGCTGCGTCGTAGTTGAATTTTCACGTGGGCTTAGGTTAACACCCAGCTTCTTGCTTGTTTTTTATTTACAATGCCAGTGAAAATGTGATTTCATATTATATAGAAGATGTCTACAATTCTATGATTTTATGATGATTCTAAGACAAATAATTATCATTGTTCCGAAGCACCCATGTCTACAAACAGTACACTTTTGACTTAGCAGTCTTCTTTAAACTATGACTCCTGCAATGGTGAAAAAAAACCTACATCAGCAAATGACTTCCATGCCTTGTGGACCCTGGAAAATTGACTTTAATGCCAATTCGACGTCTGGTGCTTTCACCCACAAAAGATAATGGAGTTAGTGCCAACTGTAACATTTCACAAAAAAATATCAAACAATTCTAAGCTCAAAGGCTGAAATCTTGTACACACTTATTTAGACTTATGTGAAAAGACATCAAATGCTGCAATTTTATCTCACCGGAGCAAAGCAAAGCAAAGCCAACCCTCAGTTGTTGTTTATGAGTTTCATCCTCAACTGACTTCTGAGTTCTAGTAATGACCCATTATGTGGGGGGTTGCCGACCTTTTTGGTGCACAGGCCCATTTGCGGTCTGGAGAAACTGTCTTGAGGACCCCACAACCTATTTTATTGGCTATAATAGAATACTTCAGCAGGGCAAGGGGACCCTATGGATGCCTGCAAAAGCCTATCTTGGAAACAAAATTGCGTCTCCTCATTATTTTAACATTAGTCTCTCTCATAATAGTTTAACTGTTACTGTTGGGATATGAGTCCTACGCAGCTGCAAACAAGCAGCTTGATGTTTACATCGCATGGTGGAGCTGACCGTGAGACCGGAAGCTCCAATGAATTCACAGGGCTTTGTTCTTTGTGTAATATGAGACCTTCCTGTTGTTCTTGTGAAGGAAGTCTTTTGCAGTTGCTCGGAGAGAAGTCTGAGTGAACGGACATGTTTTGTACAATTGTACAGTCAGAAATAAACCGTAGATGAAACAGACTTTCTAGCTTTCTTCTTTCTCCTGCTGGTATGCAGGGAAGAAGGGGGTGTGCATCTTCCACGCAGGGAGATGTTGCCTATCAAGATCTTCCTGGACTGCGGGGAAGCCAGGCAGGGTAGATCACCGGCAAACAAGCCCCGGGAGCCGGGGAGAGGGGCCAGCCTCTCCTGAGGGGGCTAGTTTTCCAACAGTTACTCCCTTTCCTCTGTATTTTTGTTTTAAAGATACTAAAAGATTTGAACCAACCAATGCCCAAACAAATATACAGCCATTAAAAAATAACCCACAAAGATTTCACTAGAGGTCCAGAAAGTAAAGATCCTTGAATTGCCAGTTGACAAACAGCTGTATCGAAAAATCCTCAACTTGTTTTGTAGAAGCAATATTTCTATTGACACTGAGCAGGGTACTAACAGAAGCAAAGCAAGTAATGAATTGAGACAGGCCTATGGCCTGTTGTTTATTTTAACAGGCAAGCTGCACACATTTGGAGGCAACCTTCCTGAAGGAAGCCTTGAGCTCAAGCTGGCTCTAATTACACAGCTGGAAGAGCCGCCGCATGAAATACCCTAGTGTACTTTTTCGTGTATTTCTGGCTGAGCATGTTTCATACAGTACTCAACGTATATTGAAAAACCTGAGGTCTTCTCAGGTTTGTTTGGAGCAATTCTATTGCAATGCAGTGTACATCATTTGAAGGGAAATGGGGGCACTGCCTCAGTGAGAAAGAATCTTGGTGCATATATTGGGTTGGATCCAGACTTGCTGTTCTGTTGGGTCAGGGTGGAAATCCTTCTATATAGGTAAAATAAGCTTTTATCCATTGAAGGAACTTGCTGGAGGAAAGGGATGGCAATTTTCACCTATTTTTCCAGCATAGTCACACACACTGCTCTGCAAGGTCCCTCAATCCTCTGGAGAAGATTTTAGGGGAGTGTGGGGAGCTGCACAGGGGGTGGGCAAAAATAGCCTCTTGCCTCCTTCTCTAAGCAAACTGTATCCTTGGGATATATCTGGATCCAATTAATAATAATAATAATAATTTATATCCCGCCCTCCCCAGCCAAAGCCGGGCTCAGAGCGGCTAACAACAATAAAAGTAACAACATTTGAAAATCCATTCATTCTAAAATCAATTCAAGAGTAGCTTTACACATAATTATGTTGCTTTTTTTTAAAAAAAAAAAGTATGCTCATTATGGGACAAACAGAGATGGTGGTTTCCCAAGATTGCCCCTAAGATTGAGGGGGTCCTGTGCACGGCATGTGGCACTTTTATGTGATATTAAACAGGATGGAGATTGTTTAGAAAGTGAATTTTGAAAAGCAACATTAGTGTTACCCCCACAAGCAGCACGATTCACATTACCATTTTTTTCCATCTGAACTTTAGTGTTCCAGTAAACCTAATCTCCAACCTAGTTAAGCAGAGACTGATATCAGGATAAGGTTCCTTGCTTGAAGTGAAATATCCCTATACATGCAGATAGCGTCTTCCTTAACAGAAAAATAAAACAAAAACCCACAGTTTAGAATCACTCCCTCCAACAGTGAACTCAGATAATAAATGCTGACAGGAGTAGAGCCGAGATGCAGCCACTGGGAAGCAGTAAAGAAGTATCAGGATGTTCAGGGGAACCACAAGGTCACATGCAGAAACCCATTACTACTGCTACTACTACCACCACCATCATTAAATTAATATTCCACCTTTCCTCCAAGGAGCTTGAGGTGGTGTACATAGCACCGCCCGCCCCCCCCCATTTTTTTTTCCTTACAAGAACCCAATGAGATAGATTAGACTGAGAGGCAGTGACATGAGTGAAGATGTGAAGATGACTGGCAGTCATGCTCAGAACCCATGATATGTTGATGATCACTGAGAAGGGAGTAAGGAAAAAACAGGATAGGGAAGTAGAATGTCCAGGCTGCCTAGGAAGAAAATAGGAGCATACCATATACTGCTGGGCCCGGGTGTTAACCCGAGCAACGCGGTCTAGGTCCGGTCCCAAATCCAAGGATTCCACGAGGAGTCAGTCCAACAGGGCCAAGGCAGGAAACCAGGCTAGGTCAGGCACAGGGTCTCAGGCAGGTTCTAGCAAACAGCAATATTGCTCCCACAACCTAGGATGGGGTCCAACAGCCTTTTATCTTTGTCAGGGTAATGGCTAGTCCTGATCCCCCGGTGACTCACCTCCCTGTCTCACCCAAAGGCAAGCACTCCTCCTGTGAGTACTCAGGTCTATCCTTCTCTCAGACCTTAGTCTCTGCAGCTCAGGAGATGTCGGTGGGTTACTAGACTCAGAGGCGGCCTCAGCCTCTCCTGACTCAGTTGGTAGTGGAGCAGCTGTGATTGCCCAGCTGAAGGCAACGAGGTAATCCCCGCATCTGGAGCCAGGGCAGGCTCAGGTCCCTGACTCGGCCCAGCTGGTGCTTGTTGCAGGGGAACCTGTGCAGACTGGGGCTCTTCAGAATCAGGCCCCAGACTTGGTTCAGATGCTGCCTGAGGCAAAGGATCCAGTGCGGACTGAGACTCCTCTGGTTCCAAGTCCCAGGCCATCACACCTGCAATGTTTTGCTGTAGATTCTATAGTCCTCCTAATCCCATTTCAGTGCAAGAGAATGATAAACCATAGTGTTGGGTCTCTTATTATGGCAGCAGGGGAAGGTGCACCTGCGTACTAGAAGAACTGAGGCAGAGAGTAGGTGAGGTGGAGTTGAGTGTCCCATCTTTGCACTGTAGGAAGAGAATACAGAGCTGGATCTGGGAACTTGCCATTCCAAAAATATGTTAGGAGATCAATTCATATGAATATTTCATTCACACAGTAATTACAATCTTAATCCCATTTACCTGGAAGTAAACCCTACCGAGTTCAACAGGACTTGCTTCTTAGACATGTATTATAAGCTTCCATGGGCATGGAGTGCATTTGTAACTAGACCATGAAATGTGATATTTAATTATTATTATTTGAAAGGCCTGGAAGGAGGAGTTGACCTTATAAACTTTGGTTATCTTGTGACTGTAGCAGGGCTGGATCCAGGCTTGGGAAGACTTTGGTGCTCTTCTGGGCTCCTTCCTTCATCAGTGGACTCTAGCACACTTTTGTGACTCACCTCCGCCACAGCTTTAAGAGGCCTCATTGAGGCACTGGGACATCGCTGCTGCTGCACCGTGAGTGTGGGGGAAGGCCGCTCCCTCCTCAGGCTAATTCCACCAGGCCTAGGGGGCGGGGCCCAGGCTCACCTCCGCTACAGTTTTAAGGACATTGGTGCTGCTGCAGCAAATGTTAAAAATGTTTTTATATATTTTAAAGTGTTTTAAAGGTGTTTTTACTTTTTACTTTGTTGTACCACCGTGAACAGTGGTTTTTATCTATGTATTTTTATTTTGTTCCGTTTTATTGTGGTTTGGGGTGGGGATTGGTTTTGTTTAGGTATAATTGTTTTTGGTTTGTTTTGTTTTTCTATTTTGTAAATGGAGGCGAGTATGTGGCTTGGGATTCCTACTGTGGAGGGGCGAGGGAGGTATGGCGGTGGGGGCAGATGTTATAGGCGAAGGGGATCGAGATATGGATACGCTCGTACCCCTTCCAATCTGCGCCTCATCCCGAGGGATGAGGGTAGGGTGAGCAAGGATTACTCACCTCCGTCACTGGTGTTGTGCAATGCCAGGTCTATAGGCAACAAAACCACCACTCTGCGAGATTTCTTTACCTCGCAGGGGGTCGACCTGGCCTGTGTGACGGAGACCTGGGTGCGCGAAGGGGAAACTGTTACCTTACGAGAGATGGCGCCCCCGGGTTTCTCCGTCCACCACCAGTCACGGACTGTGGGCCGGGGGGGAGGGGTGGCATTATTAATTCGGGAAGATTGTTCTTTCAGGGCTCTACCATCGCCATCGATCCCCGGCATTGAATGTGTTGGCCTAGTGTGGGGCTCTGAGGTGAGCTTGGCTGTCTGGCTGGTGTACCGGCCACCTAGCGCACCAGCAGCCACCCTGTCAGGCCTGCTGGAGGCGGTGGCCAGCTGGGCCTTGGAGTTCCTTAATCTATTGGTATTGGGGGACTTCAACACCCATGCTGATGCCACTCCCTCCTCACAGGCTCTGGACCTGGTGTCTTCCGTGGCGACACTAGGGTTCTCCCAGTTTGTTTCGGGCCCCACACATCAAGCAGGCCACACGCTAGATGTGATCATGTCTCCTTCGATGAAGGTGCCATGGTCTGATCACTATGCTCTGAAAGCCAGGATTGACTTTCCACCCCCACCCTGCTTAGGTGGCGAGCCGATTTGGGCTCGCCCGCAGAGGCTGATGGACCCTGATAGATTCCACCAAGCCTTGCGGGACCTTGCTTCCCCTGGCGACTCATTGACTGAGCTAGTTGAGGGCTGGAATATCCAGCTCCTGGTAGCCATCGATGAGATCGCACCTAAGCGCCCTCTGCGACCCCGCAGAAACCGGGCTCCCTGGTTTACGAGGAGCTTTGGAAAATGAAGCGGGACCTCAGATGGCTAAAGTGAGTATGGCGGGGTGCCCGTGATGGAGCCTCAAGAACATCTTATAGGGTTTTTATGAAAACCTATGAGATGGCAGTGAAGGCCGCTAAGAAGTCTTACTTCTCGGCCTCCATTGCATCCGCTAGCTCTCGCCCGGCGCAATTATTTAGTATAATTAGGTCTTTAACGTCCCTTGAAGGACAACCAAATTTAAATAACAATCTGACATGCAGCTGTGAGGCATTTGCGAGCTTTTTTGAGGAGAAGGTCCTGTTGCTCCGCCATGACCTCCCTGCCAATTTGGATACAATAAAGGAACTGGAGACCCCTCGACTGTCCTCGGGTCCAGTATTGGACCACTTTGACTGGATATCCCCAGCCGATGTGGACAGACTCCTCCGAGCTGGAAAGCCCACCACCTGTCCTCTTGACCCATGCCCGTCTTGGCTGATTAGAGCGAGTCCAGACGAGGTACGGGCCCCCCTGGGGGATATCATCAATTTGTCCCTTGGCACCGGGATATTCCCAGGGGAACTGAAGGAGGCAGTGGTGCACCCGCTCTTAAAGAAAACATCATTAGATCCCTTAAAGGTACCCCTGCCCGTACGGGCCAGTCTTGACAGACTCTAGGGTTGTGCGCTCATCTCACTCTATAGGCCGGGAGCCAGCGCTGTCCGCAGACACTTCCAGGTCACGTGGCCAGCGTGACAAGCTGCATCTGGCGAGCCAGCGCAGCACACGGAACGCCGTTTACCTTCCCGCTAGTAAGCAGTCCCTATTCATCTACTTGCACCCGGGGGTGCTTTCGAACTGCTAGGTTGGCAGGCGCTGGGACCGAGCGACGGGAGTGCACACCGCCGCGGGAATTCGAACCGCCGACCTTTCGATCAGCAAGTCCTAGGCACTGAGGCATTTACCCACAGCGCCACCCGCGTCCCGATTAGATCCCTTAGATCTATCCAATTACCGCCCAGTTTCGAATCTTCCATTCCTGGGTAAGGTGATTGAGAGAGCGGTTGCTGAACAGCTTGGTAGGTTTCTGGATGAAACATTGGCTCAGGATCCATTCCAGTCCAGCTTCCGCGCTGGTCATGGGACCGAGACGGCTCTGGTCGCCCTAACAGATGATCTCCGCAGGCAGCTGGATCGAGGCGGGTCAGGGCTGCTGATTCTTCTAGACCTGTCAGCAGCCTTCGACATGGTCGATCACCAACTCCTGGACCACCGCCTTGCTGACGTGGGGATCCAGGGCACAGTCCTTCAATGGCTGTGCTTGTTCCTCTCTGGTCAGGGACAGAGAGTGGCGCTTGGGGGGGAATTGTCATCGCGCCACTCCTTGGTGTGTGGAGTGCCCCAGGGTGCGATACTCTCCCCGATGCTTTTTAACATCTTTATGCGGCCAGCTTGTCCGGAGTTTTGGGCTGGGTTGCCATCAGTATGCCAATGACACCCAACCCTATCTGTTGATGGATGGCCATCCTGACTCGGCCCCAGACACACTGACCAGATGTTTGGAAGCTGTGGCTGGATGGTTACGTGGGAGCCGGTTGAAGTTAAATCCTTCGAAGGCAGAGGTCCTCTGGCTGGGATGGGACAATATGGGATTGAGGGGGCAACTCCCATCTCTTGCGGGGGTGCAATTAGTGCCAGCACCGTCCGTTAAGAGTTTGGGTGTAATCTTCAATACCTCCCTCTCTATGGAGGCGCAGATTACAGCTATAACAAAGGCGGCATTTTTTCATCCCCGCCAAGCTAAGCAGTTGGCCCCTTATCTCTCTCGCCCTGACCTAGCCACTGTGATCCACGCGACGGTCACCTCCAGACTGGATTATTGTAACTCGCTCTACGTGGGGCTGCCCTTGAGACTGACCCAGAAACTCCAGCGGGTGCAGAATGCCACGGCGAGACTCCATATGGGGTCTTCGCTGCGAGATCACATTCATCCGGTACTATACCAGCTGCACTGGCTCCCGGTAGAGTACAGGATCAGGTTTAAGGTGCTGGTTTTAACCTTTAAAGCCCTATACGGCCTAGGACCCTCGTACCTATGGGACCGCCTCTCCTGGTATGCCCCACAGAGGAACCTACGGTCTGCAAATAAAAACATCCTGAAGGTCCCAGGCCACAGAGAGGTTAGGCTGGCCTCAACTAGAGCCAGGGCTTTCTCGGCTGCGGCTCCAGTCTGGTGGAACACTCTGTCACAAGAGACTAGGGCCCTGCGATCTTTCCGCAGGGCCTGCAAGACAGAGTTGTTCCACCAGGCCTTTGGTCAGGGCGCAGCCTGACTCCTCTGGCTACCTGCACAGAATTTTGCTTCAGGGTTGCCATTAATTTGATTTTAATTAATTTTTATGATGAAATGTTTATAGAATGTTGGATTATTTGATTGTTGGATTATTTGATTGTTGTTAGCCACCCTGAGCCCGGCTTCGGCTGGGGAGGGCGGGATATAAATAAAATTTATTATTATTATTTATTACTGTAGTAGTGGGCAGAAACAGAGCTCCAGCAGTATTGGGCTGCTGGGTCTAGCTGCCATTTTAATTTGCCACACCGTAGTTGAATCATTCTAACTGAGGCATTAGGGGAAATAAAATGGTAGTTTGAATATTAATGTTAAATATGGCTTTAAGGCATCAGTAGTGTGTTTTGCCAGGACAGTGAGGTGCTGATGCTAGTACTGGACTGTCTTTTGTAAGAAAACTACAAAGGGGCACCTCTTCACTCCAGCGACTGTTTTAGAAGACTATGGGAGGATATGATTTGGCTACAGTTGGGGAGATTTGTGGTTTCATTAAGGCCCCACACCGCTTTAAACCATTTCATTGATTCAAAATATTAATATTATTAAATAGTGGGTGGACATAGCAGACGACACAGAGATTTCTCCAAGAAGTTCTTTATAAGTAAGCTGGAACTGAACTGAACAGCAAACAGCTCAGCCAGCCGCTTTTATAGGCAGCCGGCTGTCAACATTGTAACAACAACCCAGGGTTACCCGCCTAAAATAACTGACGTGGACCTGAGTGAAAACTGTATTTTTCGCTCTATAGGATGCACCAGTCCATAGGATGCACTGGACCATAGGAGGGGGAGAACGGGGGGGGGGGGATTCTCCTCCTCTCTGCTCAGCACCCCTTCAGCGAAGTGGCAGGAGAAACGGAGCACTTCCATTTCTCCTCCCGCTTTGCTGAAGGGGCGCTGCGCAGAGAGGGAAAACTGTGCAGCGCCTCTCCAGCGAAGCGAAGCCTGGAGAGCAAGAGGAGTCAGTGCGCACCGATCCCTCTCGCTCTCCTGGCTTCAGGTGGCTATCCGCAAGCCTTCAGAGTGCAGTGGGAACTCCTGCTGCACTCCGAAGGCTTGCGGATAGCTGCCTGAAGCCCCCAGAGAGCAGCCTTTGAAGCCTCCGCAGAGCAGTGGGGTGAAGGCACCCCGCTGCCCTGCGGAGACTTTGCGCAGCCATCCCCAAGCTAGAACAGCGAGACGGAGCGCTGCGCGGAGCTCCGTCTCCCTGTTCTGGCTTTGGTCTTAGCTGTGCAGCCTGCATTCGCTCTATAGGATGCACACACATTGCCCCTTAATTTTTGGAGGGGGAAAAGTGCATCCTATAGAGCGAAAAATACAGTACATGATACCCCTGGTGGCCAGGGTGAGAACTTCACTACATAACAAATATGTGTCTTTCTTTCAAGTTCAAAGTGGATTTCTGATAAAAAACAATAACCTGTCATTTAAGCAGTCCGGGTGGGGTAAAACAAAAGTTGTTGAACTCAAAATCCCATCATTACTGATCATTCCCCATGCTTCTCGGGTCTGATGAGAGTTGGGGTTCAGCAATGATCTGGAAGGCACCATGTTGGCCTGGTGTAATGAAGAACATGATAGTAAGTGATTTCAAAACAGCAACCATACTTGCAGAGATTTCATCATGACAAAACTGAGTGTGTTCTTTTAAATTGTTCCTTTATATAAGGAATTAATTTGATACAAGTTTTAGAATGTTCTTCTAAATCATATGTTGTGCATTTTACAAATATTTTGAGCATTATTCAAGATTATTATTCTTTTGCAGTGAATGTACTTTAGCCCTTTGTACAAATATGCATTCAATATTTTTATTCAAGTTCTGATATATTTCCTTGACAGGAACAGACTGTAATTTTTAGAGGAATGGCAATATCTCAAACAAAAATGGAAAAGCTCCCTTCCTTTCTTTTTTTGAGGTTGTAAATCAATAAATCTAGTAACAGCACCTTGCAATCCACCAAGGCAACTCAGCCTATAAATCAATTAAACCAATTTACTGCTATCACTAACATTTAAAGGATGAAAAAACTTGGGCTCTGCCACCCAAAAGCACTTTATGCATGGGTAATAGCAAGTTTATGGATCACAGTCTGAAAAAGACTCTCTCCACTGCTACAGGCTTCTGATCTCATGCTCTGTCACAGGTTGCCAATCTTTTTGGATAAGTGGGCACATTAAGAATTTTGAGAAAGTGCCATGGCTTTTTTAGATTTTTAGATTTAAGCAGTCATCTTCTGCAAGCAACTTTAAATTTTGTATCAAAATCTCATGAATTTTTTAGACAGTCCATAGACCATTCACTGCATCAGACCTGCTGTACAGTGGATGCTCAGGTTGTGAACGTGATCCGTGCAGGATGCACGTTCACAACTGGTAGCGTTCGCAACCTGCAGTGGCGCACATGTGCATGCATGGGTTGCAATCCGGCGCTTCTGCGCATGCACGACTGCCAAAACCTAGAAGTAACCCATTCCAGTACTTCCGGGTTTTGGCGGGTCCCTAACCCGAAAAAATGCAAGCTGAAGCGTCTGTAACCTGAGGTATGACTGTATTTCAGGAAGAAAGGAGAACTGGCTCCACAGGCAGCCCTGTTCAGGGAAGTTTTTAATGTGTGACATTTTAGTGTATTTTTGGTCTCTGTGGAAGCCGCCCAGAGTGGCTGGGGAAACCCAGCCAGATGGATGGGGTACAAATAATAAATTATTATTATTATTATTATTATTATTATTATTATTAAAGGTGTACAATGGGAGATCAAAGAATATGGCAGGTCTTATGCACTGAGGAGCTATGGACTATCTAAAAATGTCATGCCATTTGACGAAAAAATCCAGTTACATACAGCTGAAAATCAAGTTACATACAGCTGAAAATGGCTGCTTAAATTTGGAAGGAAAAAAAAAAAAACTTTGGTCAGGTTGCTCACATAATAAAACATTTCCGCTGTTTTGCTAGTCATGGATCCTCAACAAAAGAATAACATTTAGATTCTAAGGGAGTTTTGCATTCTTAATTTATGCTGTAAAACAGGGGTCAGCAAACTTTTTCAGCAGGGGGCTGGTCCACTGTCCCTCAGACCTTGTGGGGCGACGGACTATATTTTGGAAAGAAGAAGAAGAATGAATTCCTATGCCCCACAAATAACCCAGAGATGCATTTTAAATAAAAGCACACATTCTACTCATGTAAAAACACCAGGCAGGCCCCACAAATAACCCAGAGATGCATTTTAAATAAAAGCACACATTCTACTCATGTAAAAACACGCTGATTCCCGGACTGTCCGCAGGCCAGATTTAGAAGGCGATTGGGCCGCATCCAGCCTCCGGGCCTTAGTTTGCCTACCCATGCTGTATAATAAGATGTACTTTGGGTTATGCTATGAGATGAAAAGAGCTAGGTATTTTTCACAACATTGCTACATTAGGAGGTAATCATTTGCTTCTATTCTTCCAATGTATGTATAACATGATCTCTAAATGTAACTTTAACAAAATCTGTAACCTTATAAAGAAAGTGTTAAACAAACTCACTCTGTCTTCCTACTGCTCTTGCTGTTGGTCCAAGGTACCAAAGAGATGAGTCAGAAATCATAGTCAAGGAATAAGAAGAAGTCGAGAGTTAGAATCAATGGATCCCTAAGTGAGCTAAATCTACGCCAGCAGTAGATTTTGATGGAATAGTGACCATAAATCCCTTCAGGGAGGGGATTTAGGGTAGAAATTCTAATGAATGCTGAGCTGTGCTGGTGTTAAGGCACCACTATCATAATGCAGAATAATTAGAGTAATCAAGATGCAGTCCCTGACTTAATTAAGCTCCAGAGCACTGTGTGAGGAGTAATAAATTTATACCAAAATAAAAGTGGAAAGGATTTAGTGCTAGACTGAATTGCATATTGATTCAGAGGATAGTAAAAATTATGTATATGGACAAACCAGTAATTAATGAACTGACTGTAAATCATCTAAAATGGGGCTTTATTTTAAATATATTTAGGCGCACATGTGTGTTTTGCAGACATGCTGACGAGGGCATGGTTTATGTCATAATGTGATAAAGATTTGCTTTGTGACGCTATCCTACATTTGATGAATCACAACATCCACACATGGATTCTGGTAATTTCAGGTCAATTTCATGAAAGTCAGTGGTAAGTGAAAGGATGGTTTCCACCATCTCCTTTCTCCATATTGTGCACCATTCCGTGTATATATATATATATATATATATATACACACATACATACACCATATATATATTGTGTGTGTGTGTACACACACACACACACACACACACACACACATATATATAATGAATGAATACATTGAGCTGGAAGGGACTCAAAGGGTCCTCTAGTCCAACCCCTGCAATTCAGGAACATTTTTCATCTCACACATGCAGATGTTCTTGAGATCACATTGCACTATTGCGTGCTGAGGTCCCCCAAATCATCCCTACCCCAATAACTCACACATCACACATAATTTTTGTTTAAGGTTTTTGGCATAATTTTGGCCACAACTTTTATTATCATACAAAATTGTGAGTGGTTGCGTAGGCATTGGTTATGACTAGCTATCCCCCCCGCCTTGGGGGATAGCACTGACTCCCGGATTCCAGCGTAAGTCAGTGTGGAGGAACAAGCAGGGCAACTGGGGCTGCGTTACAGACCCTTCAGTTCCTCCCTGCCTGCGCCTTGGGGTCTTACACGGCCCGCACCCGATTCCAGGGGTTTGGACAAGGGGATGGTAAGCCCCAGAATTCCTTTAACGGAATTCCCATTCCGCAGCAGCATTGGAGGGGTAGGCACAGCCAATCCATACCCCTCCACCAACCAATTTAACCAATGCCTAACCGCCAACCTTACAAGTTGTGACGATTTGCTACGTAGTAGGCAAAACCCAATTGGCACACACTAATCAGCCAAAAGGAAAAATTCCTACTAGGCCCCCGCACCAAGGCGGACGACCCCATGACAGGCAATAGCAAGGTCAGAGCGAAGCCCAAACAAGGGAGGGCGGGCGGGTGATCCGGTGTCCACAGCGAAAGAGAAAGGAACAAGCTGTGGACCCAGTATAAATAGCCTCTGACTCCACCCCTTACTTGGCAACATCAAATTTACCCCAGTAACAACAGTCACCAATCAATTCAATTCCCTTGCAACAGCCTGGCTGGCAACTGAGGATGTTTTGTCTGGCCCCATCCGCAACACGTGCTCTCTCTTTAATGAGAACACGCTTTGTAGTATCATAACTGTGCAAACATTTAGCCATTTAAATTACGAGTGGAAGAAAAACATCCACACACTGGAAAAGAATGAAGTACCTAAATGGGTTCTTGTATGCTAATACAATTGGAAAATGTCGATCACTTCTCCTACCTGGACAGTTATCTTTCCATAAGGGCTGACAATCCAGTATTGCCTGAGCTCTGAGAGTGCAGCTTTCTCCCAATTGAAGTGTTTGAGGACCGAGACATTCGCAGGGAAACCAAAATGCTTGTTTACAAAGCTATTGTACTACCAACCTTACTATATGCTTGTGAAACATGGACCACTTATAAATGCCATCTCCAACTCCTTGAATGATTCCACCAACGGTGTCTCTGAAAATTTGTACACATCACTTGGGAAGACAGGCGAACTAATGCCAGTGTACAGTGGACGCTCGGGTTGTGAACGTGTATCCCGCAGTGGCACGTCTGCGCATGCGTGGGTTGCAATTTGGCACTTCTGCACATGTGCAAAGCGCAATTTAGCGCTTCTGCACATGTGCGGCCGCCAAAACCCGGAAGTAGCCCGTTCCGGTACTTCCAGGTTTTGGTGGTTCGCAATCCGAAAAAACGCACCCTGAAGCATCTGTAACCCGAGGTATGACTGTACTAGAAGAAGCTAAGAGGAAAACACGCTTGGCAAACCCTTACCGTGATCAACTCCACCCGGAAACCTATGTGTGTTCCACTGTGTTCATGGAAGACGATCTTACTTGGCTACAAGCAATTGCCAAAGAAGAAGAAAACAGGATCCCAGCAGGTAATTAGGTACAAATTGAGAATAAGTTGGGAATAAAAGCTTCCTACAGAATACTTGTAGGCATGGTGCAAAATTACTTACACCTTTCGTGGATAAATTTGAGTTAGTGGCTGTTAAGACTGCTCAATATTTTGGATACTACTCCGCTTTGGTGGAACTATTTTTAAAATTAGTGTTCTGAACAATTGTATACACTTCTGTTTCCTCCCGCTCTATGTTCTGCCAAGGCCAGGTGGTCCCCCCCCCCTCAAGGGCAGAGGTTCTTTTAAGGTGAGAGCAATAAACACCCTTATTGGGTGAGGATCACAAGCTTTATCAATGCACAGCGAGAATAAACTGAAACACTTCACACTTAATTTGAAGCAAAGCTTAAGCAGACACCTAAAGCACATTACTGCATAGTTAGGCACAAATAAAAGAAACACTCCAAATAGCATCACTCATGCCCCTTCTGCTGGGGAAATCTGTAGACACAAAAGCTGGCAGAACCCTGTCATAGGTAGAACTGGACAATGTGACATTCTGCTATTTTCTACTGAATAAATGATAATTATGCAGATGCATGTTAACTCCTAAAAGCATGGCTTATAGTTATAAAGCAATGGTAGGTCCAGGCCTGTTAGGACTTATCTTGTGGCATCAAGGGGAATCACACTATTTGCTTGTGATAACAATTCTCTTCCACAGTGCAATACTACCATTTATTCTCGCGACTTCATTCTCAGTGATTCTGGCAATTTAACTGTACTCCCATAAATGTTCACATCCAACTCATTGTTGGAAACAGTGTTAAACATGATAAAACCTTTGTCCTACTGTCACATTCAACAGTCATCTCCATTTCTAACCACTGGGGTAAGTTGTTTGCGGTGCCAGACCTCTGGTGTGTTCTAGCTCTGCTTGAACTCCTTAGCTGTTGGGTGGAACGCCAATCACATTTCTGGAGCATTTTCCTTTCCTTGGAGGCACCCCTACAGGTGATGGTGCATAAATAAATTCACTCAAAGCTGCTTGGGCCCTGCTCCATCTCCTACTCTGACCCCTCGCATTACTAGTTGCATACTTGGGCCAACTGCAATTGGAGGAATATTGTATTTCACTAACATAAATTCTGGTGCATGGCCTGCAGTTATCGAATCGGGTTGCCTTTTAATTGCCAACATTAATCTGAAAAAAATAAAGATGTCATGTCAGGCAGGAAAAGCACATTCATCTGCTGGAGACTCTGAGTGCTTTCTGGCGATCATCTGCTGTGCCTGGCTGGGCTGTCGCTCTGTTAAACAGTGCGTGAAGCTGGCTAGACATCTGAACAAGGTGATCTTCAGAGAGTGCTCTCATTTGGTAGCCAGTCACAACCATTTAGCTCACTTTCTGTCGTGTAGCCTCTTACATTCATTTTTCCAGAGCTCAGCACTTTTGTGGCAGTTTTTTGAGGGGACAGGAGAATTCAAAGCAATAATTGAAGTGGATCAAACAAATGCATTTCCTCCTCTGTGTTTCACAGGAGGCACCCACCATGTGGAAAATGAAGGCAGAAAGGTATTTGTTTGCATTCTGGTTTCAAACAGGAAAGATGTTGGAATCACTTCTTAGGGCCATAGATTGGCTGCTGCAAGCTTCCACAAAAAATGGGATGTCCCATTTTTTCCAGGACACTTGACGGGTATCATAGGAGTCAACTCCTTGCATCTGTGGTCCCTTCAGCTCCCCCAATAATATATTTGAGGCAGTCCCCCCATTTTTTTTAATAAGCATTGCTATTCGAATGTTGTGCATATGCCGCATCATGTGAGGCGAGTTTACCTGCCCCCCCATATTGGTACCCCTGGCAGGTATAGTAGGCATGGTGGGCCCCTTTCCAGGGTGTGGGCCTTGGCTGATGTCCCATAATGTTTTTCTCTGATTCCAGCACTGATCACAAGTATAACTTCTCATTCCCCCATCAAGAAAAGCTATTCATTGTTCTAGCAGATATTGTAGAAGCTAATAGCATAATCAGGGATGGGTAATGACCTTGATAAACTTGTATGTGTAATCAGTTTAGGAGTGGATAGGGGGCAGTTTTAAGTTGACAATCTGGACAAGGTAGGAGTGACGCTGATCAGGAACACTAGCGAGCCATTCTTGGAGAGGTGTACTGGATGGGGTTGAAACGGTATGAAGTTCAGCTGTACACCTGGATCTGTTACTTCCCCTGGATGCCAAGGAGGTTCACCTAATCCCCATTCAGTACTGCTTCCTGTGGAATAGAATTACAGTGGAACCTCGGGTTGCAGATATAATCCATGACGGAGGCATATCCGCAACCCACAGCATTCGCATCCTGAAGCCCCACACTTGCACAGGTGCCAGCGTGATGTGGCTCTTTTGTGCATGCGCCAGCGGCGAAACCCTGAAGTAACCCATTCCAGTACTTCCGGGTTTCCCGTGGTCTACAACCTGAAAACACCCCTAACCTGAAACGGCCGTAACATGAGGTATGACTGTAGCTCCACAGCAGATCTTGTGATGCAGAAGGCCCTGGCTTGAACCTTTAGTGTATTAAAAGAGAAGGGTCTTAGAGAGTAGGGCTAAAATGTTAAAATCATTTCAGGAAGCAGAGCTTAGAAAGACATGGCTCAGTTCAGCATTTTAGGCTCTGTACACACCATACCTTTAAAGAACACCTACCCAAATAATCATGGGAACTTTATATTCAACAACCCCCAGGTGGTTCTTGGGCACCTCACAGAGCTGCAATTTCCAGCACCCTTAACACACTACAGGTCCCACCTATCCACCTGTATATATGGGGTGAATAGTGAAGGATTTGCTTTGAAAGTGCTTATTGGAATGATATGGCCCACTTGCCATGCTGTTTCTGCCATGCTGATAGGTATAGACCGGCAAGGAGCTGTGAAAATTCTCTACAAATTTGGAGATTCACTACTTGCAACTTCCTACCCCTTGGATCTGGCTATTCTATTTTGCTTTAAGGGTTGAAATAATTCCCAATATGTGCTTTGGCAGTAATTCTTTCTTTAGCCTAATGCTGCTACTTTTTTCGCGATACGTAAAAAAACAAGAATATGTTCATTATAAAGTAGAGCAGAAATATAATTAATAATTCACTGAATAAGTTGTAAACCGAAGGAAGTATCTATAAAGCATACAGAATGACGATACACATTTAAAAAGATTCTTCTGCTATTCTGTGCATCCAGACGTTGTTAAAACATACGTTGCCCTTCAAGTTCATGCCTCTGATTGTCATTTCATAACTGCACCTCCAGTTTGCCCTTGCATCCTCAACAGATCCCAGTTGTATAACATCCCTTGGGTTCCTGACAGTGGGATTTTTGTACCTTCTGTTCATCCTCTGTAATTATACCGATAGGTATCAAGCCATTTTCATAAATGTCATTATAATAAACAGACTGTGTGTCACATGCTTTAAAATCCAATAAGCTGATTATTACGGTGTTATTTTAACCTTCCATTAATTAAAAGGAGCTCCAGTTAAAGAAGCAGGGAGAGAAAGCAAACTTTGGCATTGTTGTTATAGCTTCCTTTGCAAGAGAAAGGACACAGGTTATGATGAAAGAAAAAACTTCTATGTCATTTACTCGAAGCTTAATTACTACTATCAGATAAGCCAGTTGAGCTAGGCAAGGTATCCTTAGGCAGCTCTTGGAACATTTGTGAAGAAGTGTACTTGACACTGTTTTCATATCCAGAAGAAATGGGTCTCTCTGATTTCCCTATCATTATGAAATTTATTCAGCCATCTTACTGAGCTGTGTATGATCAGGTTACCTTGAGAACTGCCTAATCTCATATATCCCTGCCCAGCTTCTGTACTCCTCAGATGGGACACCACTTAGATGACCTTGTTTATTTAATTTTTATATTTATAGACCAACTTTATCTTCCAAGGATCTCAAGGTGGTGTGCATGACTCTCCTCCTCCCCATTTCATCCTCACAACGACCCACTGAGGTTGCTCCAGAGGGGCATTTAGCATGCCCTAGAAACCAGGCTTTTAGTGTGTAGCTCCAGCAATCTGGAATCAGTTATTAGCACTGCCAAAGACAGAGCTGACTGGTTTTTAAGAGGTGGGAGTAAGGTAAAAGATAAAGGGACCCCTGACCATTAGTCGTGGCTGACTCTGGGGTTGCAGCGCTCATCTCGCTTTATTGGCCAAGTGAGCCGGCGTACAGCTTCTGGGTCATGTGGCCAGCATGACTAAGCTGCTTCTGGCAAACCAGAGCAGCGCATGGAAATGCAGTTTACCTTCCCGCCGGAGCGGTATCTATTTATCTACTTGCACTTTGACGTGCTTTCAAACTGCTAGGTTGTCAGGAGCAGGGACCGAGCAACGGGAGCTCACCCCGTCACGGGGATTCGAACCACCGACCTTCTGCTCGTCAAGTCCTAGGCTCTGTGGTTTAACCCCCAGCGCCACCCGCGTCCCTAAGAGGTGGGAGTAGACCTACGTGAATACTGCCACACTCAGGTCCGCTCCCAGGTCCTGCCCCCCCAGGCCCACACAGAGAGGCCAGGATTCAAACTAGGGTCTGTTGGAACTCCATAATGTTCCATGGTGGGTCCAGGAGGACACAATGGCTGCCTGCGCCATGGCTGTTGCTCCGAGGCGTATTTTCACTAGATCCTCTGCTCCATCTTACAGAATGCTTTCCACAGTGAGGTCTGCCTGGGGCCAGTTCTGTCAGCTTTTCTGCAGCAGGCAAAAACTTTCCATTTCTCTCAGGAATTTGATGATGATGGCAGTGATGATGCTTTAAGGTGAGTTATGGGTTTCACTAATTATTTTTTAAGGAATTTATGTGGGGCTGCTTATATAGCATTTACTGTAAAATGCTTTTATTTTGTATTGTATTCATGCAAGCTTTCTTATTTTTTTAAAATAAGGCAGGTAATGAATGAATTATATTTCATTACTGTTATTATTTTTAGAGGGTCTGGAATCCGACACAGCTAGGGACTATGTATGAATGACAAAAACACATAGTAAGAACCTATATCATGGGCTTTTCTTGTGGAATCTGGCTAGTTCTGTGGACAGTGAAGCCCTAAGCCAAGCACGTCCAACTCCCAAGAGAAAGCGATCTACTCACATTGTTAAAATACTGGCTGTGATCTACCCATTGTCATCGCCAGGCAAAGTTGTTGAACTTTTTGTTTTTGTTTTTTGTTTTGGTCACGCCGATCACTAAAGGTACCACGGACGTAACTCCCCCCCGCCCCCCCCGGTAGCACCGGTCACAAAAGGGCTCGCAATCGACAACGATCTACCAATGATGTCACGATTGACAGGTAGATCGCGATGGACCTGTTGGACATGCCTGCCCTAAGCCATGCAATGCAATTATATATTGTGCTTGTGAAGAGGGCCTGATACATTTATGTATCTTCTAAAATTTGCTTGAAGAACCTTCAGAGACAATCACAGCTCAAGTCAAGAGCCACAGGAGCAGGGTGGGGGAATACGCCGACAGATTGTCTGCTGAAACACTTTGGAAAGTCTGAATTGGAGAAGGCAAAATATGTAAATTGGAAGTCCCATTCCTAATGCCCATGCCAGCCTCCAGAAGTGTTTAGCTGCATAAAGAGCATGATGCTGTCAGCAGGGGGCTTTTCAAAAAGAATACTAGAGCAGAAAACAGTATTACACATGCTTTGGATACATTAAACATTGTTTCCCTTAATATTCTCTTTCTTTCTTTCTTTCTTTCTTTCTTTCTTTCTTTCTTTCTTTCTTTCTTTCTGTAAAACAGGATAGGATAGTTCATGCGAAATCATTCTCTTCTCCACCAATACTGATTTTTGACATATTTTCATGTAATATTTTAAATCAAGATTTTATCCCTCCACCCTTCCTGCTTGTGCTCTTGGTTTTACAAACTTATTCTTTGTGTAATTTATGCAAATGAATGTCAGTTAACAGGATGTTGGCAAACTCTTCACTCCACTTATTTGCATGTACTTATTAATCACATAATTGATTACTTAACAATCATGTGGTGTTTTTACTCCTTTATTGGCTGCCTGAATCATCTTGAAAAGGAGAAGTATGAGGGATTGTTAAGAAAACAGTATTCTTCAGGATACTGAAGAACCTAGACAGCATCTTAAAAAGCAGAGACATCACCTTGCCAACAAAGGTCCATATAGTAAAAGCTATGGTTTTCCCAGTAGTGATGTATGGAAGTGAGAGTTGGACCATAAAGAAGGCTGATCGCCGAAGAATTGATGCTTTTGAACTATGGTGCTGGAGGAGACTCTTGAGAGTCCCATGGACTGCAAGAAGAACAAACCTATCCATTCTTAAGGAAATCAGCCCTGAGTGCTCATTGGAAGGACAGATCGTGAAGCTGAGGCTCCAATACTTTGGCCACCTCATGAGAAGAGAAGGCTCCCTGGAAAAGACCCTGATGTTGGGAAAGCTGGAGGGCACAAGGAGAAGGGACAACAGAGGACGAGATGGTTGGACAGTGTTCTCGAAGCTAGCAGCATGAGTTTGACCAAACTGCGGGAGGCAGTGGAAGACAGAAGTGCCTGGCGTGCTCTGGTCCATGGGGTCATGAAGAGTCGGACACGACTAAACGACTAAACAACAACAACAACATTCTTCAGGAATCTATCAGTTGCTTGATTATTTGAACATTTTACAATCAGATAATTCATTCAGGACAAAATATAGAACAGAAATCCTGCTTTCCATATTAGAATGTGAGAAACAAAGGGGCTACTGTGGTTTTTTTTTTCATAAGCAAGACACACCTGCTTACAAGTTGTTGCTACAATCCCATATCTCCAAGGACTTCTCCCAAGGACCCCTTTTCTCAAGAGATCTGTTTAAGACCATTACATCTGAATTTGGATCACAAATCTGTAGATGACTGTCCTGCAGGTTCCATCTTGTGCCTCATACAATTTGAAATCTATACGATGCCACAATTCGGCATCTATATGATGCCACTGGGATCTGTCATCAGGAACTCTGAAGCGCCATTAAATATGTGAATGACACCCAACTTTCTCTCTTTTTCAAGTGAATCAGGAGAAGCGGCTGAGATGCTAAACAGATGTTTAGCTATTCTTCTGAAATCTGGGAGGCTTTGCACACTCAGAAGGGGTTGCCAAGCCCACGAACTACATTTAAATCCGCCAGAAAATAGAGATACGGGTACCTTGTTGTCCTTCATCTGTAGAAGGGCTCATGTGTCCGCAAATTTGCCAGTCTGGGACTTACATGATGCTTGGAATGCAACTATCTGTTGGACTGTGTATTTCTTTTTCCTTTTTTTATTATTTTTATTTAAAAATTTAACAAAGAAGAGGAAAGGAAAAATATAATCAATTGGATCGTGCATTTCTCCAACGTTTGTGATATGCTTCTAGTTGCACACAAAATGTGTGTATCTGTGGTGGCAGGGGAAATCTATAGAAATAAATACCTTAGGAGAAGTGCATTGAAAGACACACAAAAATTGCATTTTAGAGGAAAAGGCATCCAGAACATGTATAATATAAATGCAAGGGTTTTTTGGGGGGAGGGGGGAAACCAGCCAAAGAAAGGGACAAATAGACCTGAGACTGAAAAATGCAAAACACATTTGCATCAGCAATAGGCTGATCTGTCCATTCCTAGTTTGGATTGAGCTTTCTGTGTCCCTTCCTATTTCATGCACAATTCAACAGCATTAGCCAATTTAGTTCTAGCTTCTTCTTTTAAAAGTTATATATGTCTATTCCCTTTTGGGGGGCATGTTAAGGACCCATACCTCTTCTTGTGTCACTGAATCATTTTGACTTGTTGGAATATCAAGTAGGGCAACCCAAACCAGTGTGAATGAGTTATGAGTGATATTTCAGTGATCAAATGTAATACATTTGCCTTCCAGAAAAGAAGTGGAGTAGGACTGAATTCTTTAGCATAATTTGAAAGGCTTAAGAAGGCCCTGCTAACCATTATATTCTTAAGCATTCTGAATAATTTTTAGTTCATTGAACCTTGCAGTGTGAGTACCATTATGTGCACCGAGAAAACTCACCAAATAACACCTGGGTTGGAATATCTTATTCAGCTGTCAACCACAGGCCTGATATTTGAATGTGAACAAAATCAAAAAGCTTAGACATAATGACACTTAACCTGCCTTTCACTTGAGATTTTGTTTGTGCTTAGCATTTAATGCTATACCTGAATATCCAACATGCAGTCACATTGCACTTTTAAATTTACCTGCTGAACCGTCCGTTTGTTAATGCAACCCATGTCCTTCATGGTGCTGCTGTTTGAGGCGTAGACAGATCATCGGCATCCCAACTGACACTGAAGGAAAGTCTGCTTTTATTGGGGAATACGCAGAGGTGGGTGTTGCAGGTTGAATTTTAACACAGCCTACCATGACAATGCCCTTCAAGAAATTGCCCCACAATAGAATGTTGAGAAGGGATTAAGAACAAGTGATTTTGAGGAGTAGGCTTTCATGGCACACAAGACTATTAGTGGCTCCTAGTTATGTTCTCTCTTCACTCTTGAGTGCTGTATACCTCTGAATAGCAGTTACTGGGAAATGACAAGTGGGGAGAGCCCTGTTGCACACTCAGGTGGGTTTTCTCATAGGTATGAGGTTGGCTACTGTGGTTGCTGCCATTGTGAGGGCAAGATGCAGGACCAGACATTCCTGATGTTCTTCTGTAAATAGGGTTTGCTTGCTTGCTGGCTTGCTTGCTTGCATTTCTACAAATACCTAGAAGAAACTTAATATACTGAAATGCATGGGGACAGGACAACTCCACTCAGTAAAAAGGATGAAGTTTATTTTAGTAGCAGACCTGCCAACTATCTTCTGTTAAGTCCACGATAGACTTAAACTTATAAAGAGTCCCTCCACTTCCCCATGGCATCCTGGGGGAAGGCTGCCAACGTCTAACAGAATTTTTGCAAACAAACCAAGCTACAGTTTCCAGGATTCATTGGGACAAGTCTGTGGGATGTAAGAATCAGGTGCAGTCAAACACAACATTGCTAGAAACTTCCTGCTTTCCAGGACTGAGACAAAACTTCCTATGTGTAACTTGAGATGGGCGTGGCCTCTCCTGAAGTAGAAAGAACCAGAACCACAGGCTGACGACCATCTTATCTCTTATCTTATCTCTATCGATGCCATCTTAACAACAGCACTACTAAAATGCACCCTTGGCTCCAGGCCAAGAGAAGAAAAGGGGGGGGGGACTGTCTCCCATAAGAAGATAGTCACCACATTTAAACTATGTTCTAACCTTTTAAGTCTGCCTTCTGGGAACCTTTGTGTGAACAGATGATTACTTATGAGTAAACGTTTTATACTTTACAGAAGACTGTGTAGCATCTTATTTTAGGCGGGATTAAATGGGGAAAATACCAGGAAATATTTACAGAGACTGTAACGAGTCTGAGCAAGCTATCTGCTGTGCATGTGTTTAAAAAGGGGAATGTTACCTCTGCTGATTTTGTTGAACTTGTAAAGACAAGTTGGGATAGAATATCTTAGACAATATATCCTTCCCCGCATCCCTAAACATTCCTACAAAATCATGGCAATCAAACTAGTTGGTTCCATCTGGCAAGCTTAAATGTTAGCCCTGATCACTTCAGTGCAATATTGAATCCACCTCCACCCCACCATGGTCTTCTTTCTTTCCTGGTTCTTAATGAGATAATTACCGGTATATGACTTATCATCCACAGCCAGTGATATAGTAGGTCTGTATTTTGCTGGCTACAACATAACAACAACAACAACAACAACAACAACAATTTATTATTTATACCCCACCCATCTGGCTGGGTTTTCCCAGCCACTCTGGAAGGCTCCCATCATCATCATGTGACAAAACGTCAAACATTAAAAACTTCCCTAAACAGGGATGCCTTCAGATGTCTTCTAAAAGTCAGATAGTTGTTTATTTCCTTGACATCTGGTGGGAAGGTGTTCCACAGGGTGGGTGCCACTACTGAGAAGACCCTCTGCCTGGTTCCCTGTGGCTTCACTTCTCGCAGTGACGGAACTGCCAGAAGGCCCTCGGAACTGGACCTCAGTGTCCAGGCTGGCCTAAGCTGAGGGCAGTTGGTGTTCAACAAGATCAGGAAGAAAACAGGTTCCTTATCCCTGTCCTAGATAAATCTTGGTCTGAGCTATTCTTAATCTACTCTGTGCCTTCCTTCATTCCCTTTGGAATGTGACCATTCTGAGAGGCAGGTTACTGATCTAGATGGACCATTGATTTGGAACAGTAAGGCATTTCATCTCTCGCATACTGTCTTTTTATGTCTACATCTAAAACTGGAGATGAAAAAAGAAGGAAGTGTTCTTCTGAGGCAGATAATCAATACAGAAACTGCCGTGTTGTTTGGTGAAAAGGAAGGCAGATGCAATACCTACTCAAAGCAGAACAAGAACACCTCCATGATGAGCTCCCATGGTCTCCAAGAACAAAGCTGGCACAAAAGAACAAAAGAGGTTAGGGATTTCAAACAACCTTGAACTTGAATACACTTTTGCACTTGGGAGACATAATCCATTTCTTTTTCATTTGGAAACTGGAAGTGCTAAGTTGTGAATTTTCTAATTTTTGTTAGCTTGAGCAAGGAATGTTTTGAAGGCATGGATCAGGGCAACTGCTGAAGCTGAAATGCTTGTTTCACCTAACCCAGAACCAATTTTGGATGAAGCAGTACAGACAACACAACAAAATGGAGAAACTCTGGATACAAAAAACCCAAGTCCATCATTTAGAGCATTAACACTGAGGTTTTACACCTCTTAATTTTATTATGCTTTTGACTGTGAGATTGAAGTATCTGAAATACTTTAGCTGTTCCCTGATCCTGCAAATCAATCCTTAATTTCTTACATGTTATAACTTGCAGGCTGTATGTTTGGAATTTAAGAGAGAGGTAGCATTGGTATCTATGAGAAAGAAGGAGAAGTAGCAAAACAAGCTATTAACCAAATAACTAAACAACTGCACATTCCACCCTAGATAATAAGAAAATAAACTCCAGACTATTTGGTGATTGGAATCTAAAAAAAATCTTAATTTTAATTTATAATAATGCACATTAATCCCCCCCCCCATTCTTGCCTGGCTAAAATGTGTCCTTGAACTGTGGGCCTGCCTCTTTCTCGTGTGGATGAAGTGGTGTGTATATGAATTTCTACTTTTGCATGTATGGGAAAACAGCATCTTACAAAGATAAGAGTACCATTCAGCAATCCACCCACCATGGCCTGTGACACCCACCAACATGGTTCTCCAGTAGGCTAAGCAGCCCATGGAATGAAAAAGATTCCCACCCTTGATTTATGTAGTCCAATCTTCCACAGCCTAATGCCCTCCAGATATTTTGAATTAAATGTCCCATCAGTTCCAGTCATCAGGGATGATGGGAGTTGTAGTCCAAAAGAACTGATGGGCAGCAGGTTGGGGAAGGCAGATAACCAGATGACTGCTGAAAGGGCATTTGTTTAAATAAAAGCATTCACAACCAAAATTTGTCTGACCTTTCCTTCCTTCTTCATCTGTTTAAGAAAAATCTATAACCTCTACATGAACTTTGTTCTACTAAAGAATTGGTCCAAGGGCTAGCTTCCTAATACTTAACCTTCTAGTAGTTTTAATGCACCTTATAGATCCTTCTAAGCACATTCAAAATACCTGAAAGCTGCAAGCATTAGATTTTAATTGGGTCCCTCTACACCTGTGCAGAATGAAACTTTATTTATATGCATCAAAAGCCAAAATTGTAAATGAGCTCTTTGCATTTCTTAATGCACATTCCCCATATAAGTACTTTGCATATCTCCACTGTCAGCAAATAGATTCTATAATGCTTTGAAAAAGCAGCAAGAAAAAGATCTGAAATTTTTAGGAAGGACTATGAAACTCCTTTTCTTTCTTTTTTTTGCAGACGGTGCAATATATTCACCATCATAGACTGAAAATTAGCTAACTTGTAAGCCAAAATGTCTGTGGAGACCGTCAGATGGAAACTACAATAAAAACCCTACATAGCAGACACTAACAAGTTCAGTGTATTCTCAGCTGTGTTTTTAACAAAAGGCAAGATGAAAATGAGAAAAATCCTTCAGTATCCAATAAATCCAATTCCAAATAAATTCTGCTTCCCCAAAGACACAAAATCTAAGCCAGCAATCTGTTGCCTTGTCATGTATAGCGTATGATCCATTTACTGACACCTATGGGGTGTGGGAGCTAAAGTCGCTATGGTAAAATCCACTTCTCTTGTGAAGTGTGCATGAATGAAGCACAGGTGGAACTGGTGATAGCAGAGGACTTCCGGGGTGGCGCCATCGGTAATGGCGGATTCCCTCTGATCCGGAGGGACTGGCTCCACGGGAAACGGGTCTGTTCCGCTACGGCGAAGCGGGGACCCTCTAAAAAATCACAGGCAGATGAAGCCTGTGACCATGGGACTCTGCGAGCACCTTTTGCGCCCCCCCAATTCGTAAAGGAACCCAATTACGGGCTGCAGAGCGAAGAGGGGTTAGTGGTGCAGTGCTGAGAGTCAATTGCTTCTTCCGTGGAGCGAAGCCGCACAGCCGTTGCCGGAGAGCGCTACCTTTTTCCTGGGACAATTTGGCTACAAAACAACTACCCGTGAGCAGATCAAATTTGGACAATTGGACTTTAAACAACGATCTGTGAGTAGAACGGAAAATTGGATTAAGAAATTCCTCTTAATTTGGCACTGAAGCGGGAAGGTGTAAACAGGAAGTCAGCCTTCCATTTCTTGTAGATAGATTAAAGCAAAGACATGGCAAACTAGAGTGTAGAAAATCATTTGTAAAGGATCAACTTTCATCATCTAAAATTACTGAACCCCCTTCGGAAGCAGGAGAAGAGGGGGGATTTTTTTCCGGATTGCTTAAACCTGCAGAAGAGAGTGTAAGAAAAGTAATTTTCCACCGTCTTGAACCTGGGAGCGGGGTGTCAGGACAGACGTTTTGGGAAAGTTCATTGACTATAGACAAATGTTTTTGACAGATAGTTAAAAGAAGAGAAACATAGTGATTCCATTGTGCTCTTTCGCAATTTAAAGGAACAAATATTGACAAAATATCTGAAAAAGGAAACTTTGTTGTTAGATCTGCTGTTAAAAAAAAAAAAAAGAGTTGGATACAAATAGAAGTTCTTCCCCTAGAGGGAGCTTGTGAAACTGTTACTAAACTTGAACTGGGGAGCAGCTGCAACAGATTAAGATCATGGGAATAGACTTCTGACCTTGTATAACAATGTGCTCAGAGGCTCTGGTGCGTGCTTTCTGTAAAACAAGTGCTTTATTGGAACAGTTACATGAGAAGACGGATTTGATGACTGTTGCGATCAGAAATTTTGGACAGGTAGTGGGTATCTATATAGAACCCACTCAGGAATCAAATCAGGAATGTGCTCTGGCAGATCAGATGAAGGAGGAGGTTGTGGCTGGACCCCGAGAGGCAGAGATGGAGGGAACCGTGGCCCAGCAGGAACATGAGTGGTTGGACCTGACGAATGAACCTGGAAAAAGCCAGATTTGGAGAGATAGAGTCTTGTTTGGTTTGGAGATGGGGGGCTGGATAGACCCCCCTATGCAGGGATGTTTTGACTTTTCAAGTCTGGCGTTGGGTCAGGAGGAGTTTGGAGTTGTGGGGGTCCTCAATTTTGGAGGGATCTTGAAAAATGTTTTAAAATACCACATGGAGTTCAGTGTGGACTATGGAAAAGGGGCTGATCTGTTGAGAAGGGATAAAAATACTGTCAAGCTGGAGTCTCCACGAGTGAAAGGAGCAGAAGACAAAGTAAAGTACAGGTATAAATATGAAGAAGATCTGCGGAAGGGACATGGAAGAGACTTAAGGGCTTCGGACATAAGGTTACCAGGTTAATGAACTAGATGGATGGGATAGAAAGGACTGACAAAACCCGTAACCAGGAGGAAGAGACGTTGGATGAAGATTGGAGAAAGTTTCAAAAATTCTATTTAGGAATGTTTTCTAAAATTAATGAGTATTAAAAAAGATGTTGGAACGAAATTATTTGGCTTTAGCAGAAATGTTAAAAAGAACTATGCAAGAATATGTCATGGTTATGAGAAATTGGTATAGATAAGACTCAAGCTTTAAGTTTTAGGGTTTTTTATAGTAAGATAAGGTTAAAATAGATTAAGGTAATTTAATGACAGAATATTATGGAAAATGGGAAGGATTTGCTGTGATAATCAATAACTAGAATACAAAAAAGGGAGGGTGAGGAGGTCGATGAAATAAGGTAATGACAGTTAAGGATTTGGGAATATTGGATCTGTTTTAAAACTTTTGTGGTTTATTTTTGTTTTTTGATTTTGATGTGTTATGTGTTTTGTTTTTTGCTTTTTGCTTTTGATTTTTATTGACTTGTATTGTTTGATTGTGGTTTGTTTTTTCCATGCTTTTTTCTTTTTTTTCTTTTTGACTTTTCTGTAATCTTAAAATTCTTAATAAATATCTTTTTTTTTTTTTTTAAAGGAACTGGTGATATCAATCTTTCCAAAGATCCTCACCAGGCTTCCTGCACTGCTCTAGATCTGTGTGAAGATGTCACTGGTTTCAATGGGACTTCAGAAGACTAAGTCATTGGAACTCAGTCAGCCTAGCTCAAATTCCAGCCCTATCATCCTGTGATTGCTACTGTCAGATTGCACAGAGTGGATGCAGCATGTTGCTGCATCTATAAACTGGGCCTTTGCAGGGTAATGTGAAATTCCAATCCATGCAGAGTTCTGTGCACACTAGTGCTAGTCACATGACTAACCTTTTAATTGCAGAAACACACACAAATAGGATGCAGTTCTTTTTGAAAAAGCCCTGGCTGAGGTCTTCCGTTCCCAGTACTGCAGAACGACCAAACCTTTCTGTTTACTAATAACTGCAAAGTTACGTAGGTAATTGTGTAGCAAGAACATGTCTCATGTATCTGTGGTGTGCAAAGTCTAAAACCTTTGCAAGCATCCAATCTGTTAAATAAGGCTGGAAGCCACGGCATGCCCAAACCTTCAGTCGTGGATCATTGTGGCGAGACAGACACTCATGTTCTTTTTTCAGAGATGAAAGTGTAAGTTATTTAAGCAGACTTCACTCATTGTTCTAGCAGAGCAGTAATTTAAAAGGCCAGCTTTTTCCTTATTGTCTAATGATTGCTAATTTTCTAGAACATGTACACCTCTAAGCTTGTTTTGGTGTTGCTAGTGCTGCTTTGCTTCTGGTAATTGCTGGATTTATTCTTTTTTTTCTTCTTCATTATTTCTTACTATTTATTTTGTTCCCACCTGCTTTCTCAATCTGCCTTTTATCTGAAAATTGATGTGGGGTTGTCAGTCTGTTCCTGCATCCTTAATGTCTCCTGGTGGAGCACAATGAGTCCTATTAAACGGGGAATCATTAGGCAATAGCAACACATCTCTTAATGTTGTAAAGCAAAGCAGCTTTTCTTTGCTGTTTTGCAAAGGAAGAGCAGTGGGAGACAACCATATGCGATGTCAATTCAAGTAAATGACATCTGCTGTAGAATTTACTCTTTGCCCCAGATATCCATTAATTGATGCCAGAACACCTCGGTTGCAGAAGGATGGAACTTTATAACGCAGCAGGATTGACAGGCTACAACATAATCAATAATGTTAGTTATTAATAAAATACATATTAATTAAAATGGCAAGCTGTGGAAAATTTCTAACTGCAGCTTAGATTATAAAAGAGTCGACAGGGCTGAGCCGAGACAACTTGTTTTATTTTGTTTTAGTAAATGTAAAAAATGGGACAACCTGAACATATTAAAGAGCATCTCTGAGTTCAGCGCCTAGGGCTTGCCGATCGCATGGTCAGCAGTTCGAATCCCCCGGCGGGGTGAGCTCCCGTCTTTTGGTCCCAGCTCCTGCCCACCTAGCAGTTGGAAAGCACCCTTAAGTGCAAGTAGATAAATAGGTACCGCTTATAGCGGGAAGGTAAACGGCGTTTCCGTGTGCTGCGCTGGTGCTGGCTCACCAGAGCAGCTTCGTCACGCTGGCCACGTTACCCGGAAGTGTCTCCAGACAGCGCTGGCCCCCGGCCTCTTAAGTGAGATGGGCGCACAACCCTAGAGTCGGACACGACTGGCCCATACGGGCAGGGGTACCTTTACCTTTTAACCCAGCTTGTAGTGAGGTTCTACATAGACAACAGAAGACAGCACAGTTCTGATACTATTCCCTTTTTAGTGCAAGATGAGTATTGTCCAGTTTCCAATGAGTATTGGGGAAAACCATTTTTGCCATTTCTCCTGCCTTTTAATTGTCTTGAGCTTTCAACCTTCACATGTATAAGATGGTTACAAAATGCCAGCCATCTTTAATAACCATTCATCAGGCTGCTCCAGCTAAATCAATGATTCCTTGGCTGCTTTCTTGAGTTCCCATCCTTGCAAGTGGAAGGGCCTCCTGGAAGTTCTTCATTTCCTGCTATTGTTGAAAAACAATGTATCTCCCATAGTCTAAGAATTTCATTTATATTTATTTATTTAAACATTATATCCAGATTTATCTTACACCATGTATAGCAGCTGACAGAAACCATCTCCAAAAAAAAAGCAGACAGCATGCAACCCAAGAATCCAGAACAAAGGGAAAAGCAGAGGTTGGATGGTCATCTGTCATGGATGCTTTGGTTGATATTCCCGCATCAGAGGCGATTGAAGTAGATGAGCCTCAGGGTCCCTCAGCTCTACAATTCTATGTGGAACTTCCTACAAGGTAGCATGAGTTACCATGGTTGATGGCACTGGATGCTGCCAAGACATCCAGGAGAATCACAGGATCACACTCTTCCTGTCCATCATCAATGTTAAGTCATGGGTAGCCAAAATGTTGTCCTCCAGATGTTGTGCACTACAGCTCCCATGATCCTTGACCATGGACCATTGGCTGGGTCTGATGGCAGTTGCAGCCCATAATACCTGGAGGCCACCAGGTTATTCTATAAGACAACCAAAGCAACTTATGTCCCGGTATTTGCCTGGAGATCTGATTGAATGGAGTTCAGTCTATCTCTACACTTTTGATAATGTAGTCTATGGATACTGTTTCTGTCTGTTAGTGTGATGTTTTTTAGATGTGCTGCTGCATCTGTTTCCCCGAGATTTGCTCTTTAGCATTAAAGAAAATGAAGAAGACCTGCAGAAGGGACTTGGAAAAGAGTTAAGAGCCTCGGACATAAGATCACCAGGTTGATGGACTTTATGGAGTTGACGGAAAGGGCTGGCAGAATCCGAAACCAGGGAGAGGAGATGGTGGAAGAAGATTGGAAAATTTAAAGTTTATATATAGACATATGGTAAAACTAATGAGTGATAGAAAAATGGTGGAATGATTTTTTATGGGCTTAGCAGAAATGTTATAAGGAGTTAAGCATATATAAGTAATTTAGTTTTAATGGAAAATAAGGTTAAAAAATATGTTATTTACAATATGATAGAAAATGGAGAAAGATGGAAAGGATTTGCTGAAAAAATTAATAGAAGTGGAATACAAAAAGGGAGGTGAGAGGAGGTCGAGGAAGTAAGGGAATGAAAGATAGAGTACGGAAAAGGGATGATGTATGCTTTTGAATTGTTTTTATGTTTTTAAATTGTTGTTCTTTTGTTTTGTTTAGTTTAGTGTGTTAAGGTTGTGTTTTGCATTGTTTATTGTATTGTTTTTTTCTTTTCTCTCTCTTTTTCTTCTTCTCTGCTTTATTTTGTCTTTTTCTTTCGCCTATTTTTTTCTTTTTTCTTTTCTTGTAAGTTTTAAAAGCAATAAAGATTAATTAAAAAAAAAAAAAACAGAAGTTGAATGGAATCCGTTCTGAATGTCTGTTCGACTTCCAAAACGTTCGGAAACCAAGGTGTGGCTTCTGATTGGCTGCAGGAAGCTCCTGCAGCCAATCAGAAGCCGCAGAAGCTGCATCAGACGTCCAAAGAACATTTGCAAACTAGAACACTCACTTTAAGGTTTGTGGCGTTCGGGAGCCAAAATGTTTGACTCGCAAGGCGTTTGGGATCCCCGGTATGACTATATATTGTTTTTAACATGTTGGGACTGCTTTGAGAAATGAAATGCTGAAAGTCTGCCTATAACTACAGGTAACAACTACCGTTATTTTGCTGTTGCTATTATTGTTTCATGATGAAACCAAAGAGCAGGTTTTACTCAAATCTCAGTTTTAATAAAGTCTCCTGCAACAAGGTCTGGTTGCGGTTCAGACATTTCCTTCCGACCACAAACTCAACTGAGCATCTGAAACTCCTGCACTTTATGTCACCATCCAATACACTTTACTAGCACACTATGTACCTTCAAAACAGATGCTAAAACCACCTTGCTGTGTGTGCTGTACCTTGATGATAATACCCCACTGCATTGGTCTGTGAATGCTTTCTCTACTTTGAGCTTTCCCTTCTGCATTCCTAAAAGTCTCTTCAAAACAGAAGGGGGGGGGGGGAGAGAAGACACACACACTAGCTCCTGCCAGCTGTTTCCATCTGTCTCAAGAAATATCCTTGCAGGCAGAATCTGTGATTGAATGGCACTAAGTCTCAGCTGGCAGAAGGTGGCCTGTTCAGATGCCAGTGTCTCATCCTAAAGTAGCATCAAAAGCTGCCTCCACATTAGGCAGAGTACTTTAACCACTCTCTTGTAGTGGTTCTGCTCTTAGCTGTCTTGTTGAGGGTGAGAAGGCCAATAAGTTTGCTTCATAAAACATATTTCAAGACGATTGCCCCTTTGTTATGAGTGGCAGTGTTCAAGACAACAGTGGCCAATCAAAGAGGAATTACCCTTTTACAAGAGAGCTGTTCAGCAGCAGTGTTTGACATCTGAGCCTGCTCATCTTTCATATATAACATCTCAGGCTTAAGGTGGGTCACATCTTACAATTTATCATCTAGGAAAGAATCCTTTCTGTTGCTACTTAGGTGTTGTTCACATAGTATATACACATGGTAAAACTATACATTAAACAATGCATGAATTGCATTGACCTATAATGCACACAGCATATTAAATATCCATAAGCAGACAAATAGGACTTAGTAAATGCTTCCTTATGTGAAAGGCACAAACATAGATTTTTACTGAAGGTTTACATGCCATGAAGACTAGTTTGAAGTGTATGAAGCTGCTCCCTTATTGACACTTGATCTTCCCTAGATCAAGGATGCTGTACCTGTGGCACTCCAGAGATTGTTGGACTACGACTTCCACAATCATTGACCACTGGGCATCCTGGCTGGGGCTGATGGGAGCGAATCCAGCAATATCTGGAGGGCCACAGATTCCCCATCTCTGCCCTAAACCTCAGAACCTGTTTTATGCCTTCCTCTTCATTTATACCGACATTTGCCCATAAATTTGTCAAGCTGTCTTTTGAAGCCATGTCAGGTTGTGGTCATCACCATGATTTCCAGAAGTTCATGGAATAATAGAATAGAGCTGGAAGGGGCCCAAAGAGTCATTTAGTCTAACCCCTTGCAAAGAAGGAAAGTTATGAACACTTTCTGTGAGGAAACACTAGCTTTTAAGGAATTATGGGAAAGAAGCGGGAAGCAAATACTGGAAAAGGCCAACTAAAGCAATGTTGCATAAGCAACTGTTCATGAAATGTTTGTAGCCTCATTCACACATTATGTGAATGAAAGGGCTAAGCATGCTGAAAGGAGTTGCAGGATTGCACTTTATGTTCTTGCCCTTGACATCACACAGCTCCACTTAGCTCTACCCCAACCCTTCCAAGTGTCCACATATGAAAAGAGCATCTGCTAAATGAACCTAGGCTGTCCCAGTGAGCTAGAATCATGCATACTCAAGGGTCCAGATCTCATGAGCAGCATAAACAAGGCTTCTCCCCCCCCCCCCCTTCTGACCTTCCCCAATGCAGAACAGCTTGGGGATAGCACCAGCAGGGGCAGGGAGGGTGTGCAGCCTCACATATCCTCCAATATTTCTCCAGTGAAAATAGGGACACCCCATTCCATAATGATAAATTTACTGTTTATACCCCACACATCTTACTGGGTTGCCCAGCCCCTCTGGGTACGTTTCTAAGCACAAGTCAAAGTGGTGGTGCTGTCATTTAAAGCCCTAAATGGCCTCAGCCCAGTATACTTGAAGGAGTGACTCCACCCCCATCATTCAGCCTGGACACTAAGGTCCATCTCCAAGGGCCTTCTGGCGGTTCCCTCCCTGTGAGAAATGTGGTTACAGAGAACCAGGCAGAGGGCCTTCTCGGTAGTGGCGCCCGCCCTTTGGAACACCCTCCTATCAGATGGCAAGGAAATAAACAACTATCTGACTTCTTAGAAGACATCTGAAGACAAACCTGTTTAGGGAAGTTTTTAATGCTTGATGTTTTATCGTGCTTTTCTGTTGGGAGCTGCCCAGAGTGGCTGGGGAAACCCAGCCAGATAGGCTTGGTATAAATAAATTTATCATTATCATCATCATCAGAAGCAGCAGCAGCATCTTCCAACATATATAAAATATAAGAAAACATTAAATATATATTTTTTAAAAAACCCACTTCCCTATACAGGATTACCTTCAGACAGCTAGGGGGTCGAATAACTCCAAAGAGTCCAACATTTCTCCAGTGAAAATAGGGATGTCCTAAGGAAAAGTGGAACATGTTGGGGTCACATTAGAAACAGGGACAGCTTCTCTAAATCAGGGACGTCCCTGGAAAACAGGGACACTTGGAGGGTCTGGCCTCATTCTCTCTCCTCCATGATGCCTTCTGAATAATCTGAGGATAATATCCCTATTCTATTAAAGGCAATGGCTACCCATTCAGATGACAACTGGCTCAGGAAAAGTTTTATACAGCTTTAGCTATACATCAATATGATCACAGGAAGCTCAGTATTGCCATCAGATTTCACATTGAATGATAGAGCAAAAGAAGCAGCAACAACAAAATTACAATCCATAGCTATCTGCCATTCAATTCAATATGCACTTTGTTGGCTCTATAGATCATCCAAAGAGGACACAGAAGTGGCAAGAACTTTTATGTACATGCATAATTGGATTTATGCTTGCATTTGCTTTTGAATAAGGGGGTGGGAGTAGGGACGGACAGATCTACCTGCAAGAATCCCATTGAAGTTGATCATTGGCAGTGGCGTAGGAAGGGGGATGCGGTGGGTACGGGGCGCCCTGGGTGTCATCCCTGAAGGGGGTGACAAAATGGCTATGGGCTATGTGACACGGTGGCTCGGGCACCTGCAGGCTCCACGCTGCCCAAAATGGCAGTGTGGGGCTTGCATCCTCCCGCCGCCTCTCCCTCAGCCATCCTACAGCTGAGGGGGAGTGGCGAGGCTCGATGCAGCGTGCCCCGCCCCTGGGTGGAGGGTGCAAGCAACACTCTGGGAACCTGAGCTACAGCTATGCATGGGGGGGGGGGGGGACCAGCTACAGATTGCAAACAACAGGAGCAAAGCACAGCAAACAGGTCTGCAACCAACTACCCCTCTAAGAAGGGTTCAGCTGGGCAATTTGGAATGGGCAGCAAGCAGAGGGGTGCTGTGGTTGCCGTGGTCCCAGGCCTAATTTTGAGTGGGGGTGCAAACAGGCGCCCTCACAACAGACTCTTTCACTGAAGCCTGACTCTGCATCAGAAGGAGCTGCGCTTTGGCTGTGATGCTTGCGCCTAGCGTGGCTCTGTGGGGTCCGGGGCAGGCCTGACCCAGGGAAGGAGAGCAGGCAGTGGAGAGCAGGAGAGTCAGTGGCAATGTCGCTGCCCACCCTCCTTGGCTGAGAGGCACCTCCTCCCTGCCCCTCTCCTAACCCTGCACTGTGACCTGTGGAAGGCGCTCTCTGTGTCCTGACCCCTTATGGTCGTGCCCCACATGCCCGCCCCAGGCAGCGCGGGCATAGGCTCCGCTGCTGATCATTGGCAATGGCGTACAGAATTCTCAGTGCTGTTATTGGAGTCATGTTTAGCTGCTTTGATATGTTTGATACAGCAAATTGCAGTGTTTGCAATGGAAACGAAACCTTTGAGAGTTGTGGGCTGTTATTCATAGAGAGCCGCAGTAGCTGAATGTTGTCAGGGTTGGCATTAGTCAGAGATGCTTGCAGTGAATGACTTCTGCCTTAATGTGCCATCATCATCAACTATCCTAAAGTTCCAGACAGTATAATTGGGCACCCTGCTAATGCAGGTAGAATTATCCACTTTTCTGCTGTCTTAATTCAGGGTTCTGGTTTTTTTTTAAAAAAAAAGGAAAGAAAGGAAAAAGAAAAGAAACTACTGGTGAATTTCTAAGTTATTGCACTTAATGAAAATATTCATATGTGGGAGTGGGTGAATTGTATGGCTAGAAGATGGGGTCATATCAGAGTAGCCTTAAACCTGAGATGCTGTGTGTCTCATATTTTTATTAAGGATAGGCCAAAATTACTCCAGCCCAGTTTCCTGAATATATATTCCTCTGCAAAAACGAAGGTTGGTTCTCTACTGCTTTCTGGGAAGGGGGGTGGTATTTTTCAGATTTGGGGGACGAGTGCTGCTTAACTTAATGGGTCTCAAGGAAAAGTGAAGCCAGGAGGAAACTGATGAGATAACTTTACACCACTGTCTGCCAGGCACACTTCCCAGAATGCCTTGAGCTAGATATGATGCAACATGATGTGGCATATGTTCTACAAAGTACAACCAGACAGAAGCTGTGGAGAGAGCCGTATGCCGTGTGAGTGGAATGGAGCTTTTTTTTTTAAAAAAAGCCATTTTTAGAAATTGATAAACTTCAGGCATTAGTTTAAATATGGTGGTGGCCCCCTCCTAAAGGCATTTCTTCCCTCCCTCTTGCTCTTTTGGGAGGGTTTGGGGTTGTTGTTTTGAAAGGTCAAAAAGAGACATTTTCGTAATTGTTTTCCGTGCCACGCATACGATGTGGTCTACTTATTTCAAATCGGCTAACATCATAGAATATTAGTGCAAAAGATGTTCTGGCTTCTCTAGGAAATGTGTTACTTCACATAAAGCTCATCCTGATTTGCACTGGCAGTCCAAATGTGAATGGATACACTTGGTGGGGGATACGCTTAAAACTCATTAGCTAAACATTGAAACAATCAGTATAACACAGAGATAGATGCTTTGGCACTCCATATATGTGCCATCGTATCTGTCCGAGCAATACAGAATGACACCACATCTGTGGCCTTTTATTTGCCTAACTCGTAAGTTGCCCAAACCTAGACTTAGCAATATGTGACCTGCTAAGTTTAATACACTCTGAGACAAAGCAGAGTTCCACCCAAATATAATCCAAGCTAGAACATAACTTTGGGGTGCTTCCCAGAACAGACATGGGACCTGGCCTTTCCCCCATAGGTTCCCCAAACAGCATGAGAATTGGCCATAATATATCTCAGGACGTTTCTGCACTGTGCTATGCCACCTAGCATTATGATAATTTATTAATTTATATACTCCTGAGTGCAAAACAGGTGCCCAAGTGATTTCCAAGTATAAAAATCAAAATTTAAACATTGAACACACAATGAAACAATCCCATTAAAAATCAAAATATAAGCATCCATAATTAAAATAAACAATAAAAACACAACCATTCAAACATGCTGAGGTCACTGGCACTGTGAGGAGGTATCCTATGGTCACACCTGTTTGCACAGATATTCCCTTGATCTCTTGATCAGAGTCTTCTGTTTTAATTTATGTATTGTTTCAATGGCATTAAAACCATGACCACTCATATTTCAATGTTTTAATGGGATTGTTTTATTGTGAATTTTAATTGTAATGTATTTTAAATTATTTTGTATTTTAACAATGTTATGCCATTTGTTTTTTAATTATTTGTAAGCGACTTAGAAGTCCTATAATATCAATATGCTGTACACTGGAGTCCTGGGGGTACATGAGACAAGATTGGAAGGCATCCCAGAGCCTTTCCTTGTGGTATTGTGTCCTTCAGGGCACCTGGAACAACTTTCACAGGCCTACCCTATCCAAAGCGCTGGGTGCCGTTGGAATGAGTTTTCTGTTGGAGGCCCAAATATTGGTCAAGCTACAAACAGATGAAACTGGATCCACACCCCTGTCCTTAAAAAAATTAATAAAGCATTAACTCAGATGTAAGTTGCAACTCCAAATAAATATGATTAAAGGAACTGCAACCTTTAAAAAAATAATAACATTAATGTGATTTTCCAATACTCAGACAAGTCAAATCATTAAAAGCTAATTCAAAACACTGAGATTACTTTCAAATGCTAGAGACCCTAAGCAGCCAAGCATGGAGTTGACAAAGCATGCTAGCAAACAATTTTATGTAAAATTCAGGAAAGTCCATAGATGTCTTAAGGTTGGCAAAGGTAAAGCAAAGCCTGAATGGCTCCTGGAATTAAGTTTTTAATTGGAACTTTTATATAAGCCCCCACCCCCTTTTCCTTTCTTCTTTTTTAAAAAAAGGAGTTTTCACTCAGTGGCACTTTCTAAACCAATTCTTCTAACAAATCATCAGTAGTCTCAAAGAGGGATGGTGTCAGGCATGTGTATATTAACTGCTAGTGATACACAGGCAGTTCTTTGCTTTGCATAACATTGGTTCTATGAGCAGACATTAACATGGGTGGTCAGGGATCATTGCCAGCTGCACACAAATAACTGTAGTGTTATCTCTGTGTTCTGCTCCATGTGTCAGCACAGTTATCCCTATGGACTGGCTGAAGATTTTATGACTTCCCCAGGCATGTGACCTGGAGTGGACAAAACACCTGCCCCTCTCTGCTTCTTAATGCATTGGTCTTGTAAGTTCAGAGAACAGCAAAGGAGGACTGAAGAGAGAGACTCTTTTGAAAAGGAAAGGACCTAAGATGTGTCCTTTCATAGGAACTTGCTGTTTGGATACAATGGAGTGATATGTCTGTATAGCAGGCATCTCCCTCTCAGAGGTACCAGCCATATCATTTCCTGAATCCCTCCATCCCATTGGTTTCTTTCTTTCCCTTGACTAGGGAATGTGCAAGATCTGTGGTTTGGCCCTTCAAAGGCCCATGGGTTCTGGACAACTGATAAATTTTGTGGTGTGCTAGAACCAGCCATGCCTCTCTTAAACCCATTTTAAGTGACTTGTGACTACCGGTGGAGTTTTTGTTTTTTTTAAAATATTTTATTAAGGATTTTCTTGTTTTACAGAAGTAAATGTAATGCCTCATATTTTTTTTTCCATGTAACATTTTTACAAATCCGTTTCATTTGTTGAGGCATTAGGGGGAGAAGAAAAAAAGGAAAAAAGAAAGGGGGGTGGAGAGAGGGAAGATGGATGGGGGTGCGGTCGGGTAGCGGTGTTTCTATTATGCTTAATGTATGTAGAGTTTGGTGTCAGCGTGCTTGTGTTGTTCACTTGTGTTCCTTTGGTGGTGAGAGAGGTTGGGGTTGGCCTAGGGTGTGATTGTTTGCTTGTGATTGGCTGTGGTGATCTTTGTTTTCGTGTGTGAGTGAGGTGGGTGGGTGTTTTGGATCAGGTTAGCCATATTGATTTGTATGCTGTTGGTGGATTATTGTCATTGTCCTGTTGGGCTGTGTATGTGATAAAGGGGAGCCATACCGGGGTGAAGGCGTCTTCTTCTGTGTCAGTTTCAGTTTATTAGTTAATTTTTCTAGTAGGGCTGTTTCCCATACTATTTGGTACCATTGGTCCATGCTTACTCCTGACAGGTCTCTCCAGTGTCTGGTTATGGTGTTTCTGGCTGCTGAAAGTAGGTGGGTTATGAGTTCTTTGTGGTGTAAATGGGCATTGTTGTCTTGGAAGATGTTTAGTAGGGCCAATTCTGGGGTGATGTCTATTACTTGCTTAGTTATTTTACATATTTCTTGTATGGCTGTTGTCCATAATAGTTGGATTTTGGGACACTCCCACCACATGTGGAGGTATGTGCCTGTGGAGGTGCACCCTCTCCAGCATTTTGGTGAGGTTCCTGGGTGTATTAGCGCTAGTTTCCTTGGTGTTAGGTACCACCTGTAGGTGAGTTTCAGTGTGAGTTCTTTTCTTTTCGTTGATATGGATTTAAAGGGGGGTTTAGACCACATTCTGGTCCATTGAGTGGAGTTAATCTCATAGCCTATGTCATTCTCCCATTGTTTTTTGATTGCATCTAGGGGATTTGTGGGATTTTGGAGTAGTATTTTGTATATTGCGGATACTGTCCCTTTACCGTTTCCCTTTGTTGTTAGGAGGAGGTTTTCGAAGGTTGTCAGGGGCCTAGTTGCTGCTGATTTTACTGTTGGGTTGTTTAAGAGGGCATGTAGTTGGTGTTGTGTTAACCAGGGCATTTGGGTGTCTTCTAGTTTGTCTTGTATTTCTTGTGTTGACAAGGGTTTGTTATTTTTATAAAAGTCTATTAGGCGATATAAGCCTTTGGTTTGCCAGTTTTTTATCTGGAGGTTTTGTGCTGCATGGTGGAATAATGGGTGGTACACCAGGGGGATTAGTGGGGATGGGGTTGGGGATAGTTTGCCTATTTGTGTTTTCCATGCTTTGAGCATGGTCTGTGTGTACCTGTTAAGTGTTGTGGGAATTTTCTTTAGTTTGTTTGGGAGGAGTGGG
The DNA here is from genome assembly GCF_964106645.2 of Podarcis pityusensis. Lineage (NCBI taxonomy): Eukaryota > Metazoa > Chordata > Lepidosauria > Squamata > Lacertidae > Podarcis > Podarcis pityusensis. Next base: position 56,114,583 of record NC_138028.1, on the reverse strand, counting down.
TATGTTGTGGTGCAGGTATTTTCAATTGTGTCCCTCTCTAGGTGTACCCATTGTTTTGTCTCATCTTCGAGTATATATGGGATTATATGGTGTATTTGGTTGGCAATGTAATATGCTTCTATGTTGGGGATTCCCCATCCTCCTTCTGAGGTGGGGAAGTGCAGGTATTTGAGGCTTATTCTTGGTTTTTTATGTGAGAAGATGAAAGAGTGTAGTTTTACTACCGGTGGAGTTGATTTAAATTCACGTTTACCAAATTTGCACATTCTAAAACAAAGTGAAACACAACCATCTTTTGGAATTTGCTGTTCTCCAAATTTGGCAATGCAGTTCACGAACCAAATAATGTGTACAGAAATTCATGTACTAGGTTAAAGCCTGACAGGGAAAGGAAAGCAGAGAGGGTGGAAATCTAGCCTCCTGTAGAAGGGAATTGCATAATCTGGGAGCAGCCACTGAGAAGGTCATTTCTCGCATCCTCACCAAAGGCATCTGTGAAGGTTGTGGGACAAAGAAAAAGACCTCCCCAAAAGATCCCAAAGCCTAAGCAGGCAGTCCTCCCAGTAGGCTGGACCCAAGCCGGACGGGGCTTTGTAGGTTATAATCAGCACATAATCAGTGTCTGGAAATAAACTCGTAGCAAGTGGCGCTTTTGCAACAAGCAGTTTCTGTTTCTTTGTAAACTGGTTCTAGCAGTAGAATCGGGGGGGGGGGGGTTACTACAAATAAGTAAAAAATAATAATAATAGATCACTATAGCAAAAGAAAAAATCTCTAAGGGAAATCATGTTTTAAAATTCCCTACTCTCCGGTGCCATCTAGTTTTGATTGCTTATAGCACATTCAAATTGCTGTTTACTAATATAGCAGAATCCTTGGACCTGCTGACGTTTCCAAACACTTTCCAAAGACAGACCCATGTAGAGAGTGTCACATCAGATACTTCCAGGAAAGTGCACAGCTGATGCCCCAGTCTGAAATGTGCAAATGCACTCCTAGCCACAGCTGAAACCTGGCATGTAGGGTTGAATCAGGGCAAAGGCTGATCTAGGGGAGCAAATCCAGTTCGGTTGCACTGGGCACAAAGCTTCTGCAGTGCTACAGCAGGTACCACAACTATGAAGTCCAACAGAAGGTGAGAGGTGAGGGGGCACCTGATTTTGGCATCGCACAGGGCACCACTGAAATTTGAGAAACCAAAGTCCACCACTGACCCAGGAGTACACAGAAGGTGCAAACCTGAATTTTCAGAGGAAGTGTATCTCCATCCAGCACAGGTTGAGCCCACAAAGTAGAATTATAGCTGAAATAGTTCTGAAACTAAATGTGGGTAGACCTGAGTTCTCTGTCTATTCTCCCGTGTCTTCTGTAAAATCAAGAGCCCTGCTAAAGTGCCTATATAGCCTCTGGAGCTTGTTGAAGACCCGGAGGAGAAATCCTTCAATTTGTAACCGCATTGAGCTACAAATGTTTACTGCACCATTTCTCAGTCTTACTGTGATTGTTGCCAAGGAAAGGATTAATACTGTGCCATTTTCGCTAGAGCAGTGCTGCTGTAATTTAGGAGATATGAACTACATTACACTTCAGATAACAGCCTTTGACTAGTTAAGGGGGGGGGGAATTACAGAAAATTAATCTTTTCAAGAGACTTTGGGTGAGATTTGCCACTGCTATGAAAGTCGTGTCACTGATTACACTACTGCAAAGTAGAACTAACTTCTCCCTTTCTGACATGAGCATATCTTATGAGAACAATGAAAATGGAGTGCTGATAGCAATGCAGAGCAGAGCGTGAGCGCTGAACAAAATATTAAGGCTTAATTCTCTACCCCATTTGCCAGCTTTGTACAGAGCTGCTGAAATCAGTTGAGTTAGACTGGAATAAATACAGTCTAGCACTGCAGAGTAAGCACTTAAAGTTTAATTGCCCAACTTGCATACACTCCTTCCATATAACACATACTTTAGTTCTCCCGTTCTCTCTCTCATCCTTGCTCCAAAGACCTTGTATCTAGCAATGCAGGAGATACCTAGATGTAAAATGTACTTCCTCAAGAGGATCAACTGGTACCTGCATTTCCTTGTTTTTTGTTAAGACCCCAATTCTCACCAGCTCATCAGCATAACCAATGGACAGGAAGGATGCAACTGTAGTTTGGAATCCTCTCTAGAGTCACAAGTTCCCCACCTTTGTTGTGTTTGGATCAAGCAAGCAAATTAACTTTTCCACACCCCTGGGGCAAATTATCCAGCCCAATGGTGTTTTGTTTTGTTGCACTTTTGTGGGGTTGAATGATGGGAGCTGTAGTCTAACAACATATAGAAGGCCACAGATCACTTACCCCGCCTTATAAAGTTGTTCAGCTCTTTTTATATGTGGTTGTTGCTTTCCTACTCCCCATGCTGCCAATGTTGATGTGAATTTTTATCTTTAATTTTCTCAAGTTATAACCAATTTATTAATTTAACACACACTCTCTCTCTCTTTCTCTCTCTCTCTCCCACTTATTTGTAAGAAAGCGCCAGGACGCTAACAAGCAATATTTAAATTCTCAACAAAAGGGTTTTTTGTTTTTTGTTTTTTTAAAGTAATTAAAACATTTAGAAACCATTATTTTTATATATGTTAAAAGCTGCCCAGAGTGGCTGGGGCAACCCAGTCAGATGGGCAGGGTTTTATTATTATTACTAAAAAGAGGTGTTACCTAGAGAACACACTTTATTCATTGACGGAGTGCTTTTCTTACAAATGCACCTTGCCTTTCTTCTGCCATGGGCTCAAGGTGTCATATATGTGCACCACAAGCAGCAACACCTCCAGGCAGTGACCAAACCCAGACCTGCTTAACTTCAGCTGGGTGGGAGCCTTATGTGCCCCTTGTGGTGACTTATCAATACAATGATGAATCAATGGGAAAGAGGGGAACAAGGATAGGATGAAGATGTACAGCCACTGACATAAATATATTAGAGCTGCCCACCCCAACCCAGGGCCACAATCTAGGGACCACATCCCCAGATCTGGCCCCAAATCAATTTTGGGGTCTATAGCTTTTTTAAATCCATGATTAAAAATACTGTCTGGGGTCAGCACCATTATTTTTTTCCTTTGAATTCTTCCCCAGTTTACCTGGTTTCCTCACCCCTCTTTGCTGCAGTTTTTCATATCTTTCTGGTCCTCAAATTCTGTCTCCTTTTCATTGCTGACATGTGTGCATGTGTGTGTGTTTAATGTCTTTTGCAGAAATAACTGCCATTCTTCTCATTCAAAAGGGATATCCCACAGTGATTTAGAACCGAAGGGAGAGTTGGATGGATTTGTTCAAACTGTGTGCATCGGTTGGCCATTTCAGTTGTTCAAGCAGCATGCTGGCTCAACAGCCCTGAAGTAAATGTGCTTCAAAGATGGAAGTCTCTGTGCCATTTGGTTGCTAAAGGGTAAATGTGTGCATCTCCTTTGGATGATGCCCAGGTTCTGAAACAAAGCAGCCCACCTCAGAGGGATTCACTCAGAGCAGGACTTTCCTCAGATGGCCCAAAGTGAAGCAGGCTTGTACTTTGGAGTTCTGTTTGGTTTATCAGTTCATCTGATGCAAGCAGTCAGTGCAAACAAGGACTGCTCTGAAGGCTGGTAATGAGGTGTCCCAATATAAACACCTTCAGAACATTTATTTTCATGCAATGCAATGGAAAGCTGTCTCCACTGACTGGCATAGGAAGACATCCAAAGTTTCGGAAAGCAGTCCCAAAGCAAATGTTGTTGTTGTTTTTCCTGTGCATGCTTTTTCTAAAGAAAAATCCTTTCAGAATTTGACACTGCCAATCAGTCACGGGCCAGTATGGGATAGGTGTCGTGTGCTCTTATGGCATATTTTGGGATGTACTGTTTTGAAAACATACTCTCATGAACAGCAATGTGCTAGTTCCACTCAAAGATCAAGTATATCTCAGTATATTCATGGAGGCTCATCCTGAGAGATTTTCAGATACTTAACTTGCAGTGACTGAAGAGATGCAGAGGGAGGAATGGTCCATTAACAACCTTCAGCTAATGAAGAAAAGGGACAGTAGTCTACTTCAGATATAATATTCCAGGTTCAATAGATGATGATTTTATTATTTATATGCTGTCCATCTGACTGGGTTGCCCCAGCCACTCTGGGTAGCTTACAGATGTGTGATATTGATTAATATATATCACATTAAAAGGATGGAGTGTTGGGGTTTGGGGGGGCAGTGGGGGATGTCATAAGCTCAAGCATTATTACCTTCCAGTCGCCCTCTTGTGCACTCAGCTGCAGGGGAGATTTCCTGATTTGTTAAACAGTTTCCTTGTGATAAGAGTGGTCTGAGCACTCCTCACAAACCAGGATCAAACATTAGTTCATTGGGCCACACTGAACTGACAGGTGCCCTGAATCCCATCTCACTGCCTTGATACACATTCAAATATTGTCTAAGAAGTGGAGCTATGGCATCACAGCCTCTGCATTTAAAATGTTTTAAATAATAATGATTATAGTCAGCACTACCATTCTGCAGCACATTATGTTCCTCCTGTAAAGCTGAAAATGATTGTGATTAATCTGTAAACTTAAAACAGGAAGAATCGCAGGTAAGTGATGGTACAGTGATGATTGCCGTTTAACTACGGATAATGCTGCAGTCAAAAGACATTAGAATGTGGTGCTTTATAAAGCTTGGTGAAGGCAATGGTGATGCTGGAATAAAGTAATATTTCACTATGTGGCTCCACAGCAACCTGTAATTTGGATTCTCTTTTCCTTTGCCAATAATTACTACAGTCTTTTAATCTCTCTTCTGCCCTATAATGTGATGGGTATTGTCTATAGGAGAGCCAGTGTGGTATAGTGGTTAAGAGTGGTGGACTCGTAATCTGGGGAACCGGGTTCGCGTCTCTGCTCCTCCACATGCAGCTGCTGGGTGACCTTGGGCCAGTCACACTTCTCTGAAGTCTCTCAGCCCCACTCACCTCACAGAGTGTTTGTTGTGGGGGAGGAAGGGAAAGGAGAATGTTAGCCGCTTTGAGACTCCTTAAAGGGAGTGAAAGGCGGGATATCAAATCCAAACTCTTCTTCTTCTTCTTCTTCTTCTTCTTCTTCTTCTTCTTCTTCTTTAAAAACAAATGTTAGTCCCAGATGATAATCACAATTCAGAGTGGATTAAGGAAGGAAGGGTTGTTTATTTGTTGAATGTTTATAGTCAAACAATAGGCCAAATTTATTGTTAGGGCAGGGAATTAATTTATCAAGACAATGATGCTCACAGATGCCACACATAAAATTCTCACCCCCTATTTGCGGAATTAATAGGTGTTATCATGAGTAGAAAGCTAATTTTGTCATAATAACTAAGAGACTGACAACATAATTCTATGCATGTAAACTCAGAGACTTGTTCCAAGTAAGCATCTATAAGATTTCAGCCTGAAGCTATGGATTGTATCTTAATGTCTGTCACTCAGAACAAATACATTTAAATTAATGGGCATAGACTTATAGACCCATAGAATTGTAGAATTGTAAGGGACCCCAAGGGAATCTCAACTACAGCTTGGGTCCATTCATTTAAGTGAGTCTACTTTGAATAGAATTTAGTTCCTTATGAAAGTGGAAATCCCACATCAAAATATCACCTAAACCATGAACTCTCTTGGCAGCCTAAAACAATTCATGATTCTCTCAAAAACATCCATACATTTGTGCTATGCAGATATTAATGCTGTCCTATCTTCTAAGACAGTTTGTAAGGTTTGGCAAATTTTTAGATATACTTTGGGAATTCAAATAGTGCTAGAAATTTTGCATATTTCTTATTATGGAAGATTTATTGCCAGGATAATTGATGCATTTTAAAAATCATCAGGATTACCTATTTCTGGAAATAGAAATTGAGCCAACATGGTGCCCATACTCATAGAATTCATCATTTTCAGAAAGAAACGGATCTATAAAACATAATCAGAAGTTTATTTGTTTAATAGTAATCTAATGAAAACCCTTCAAAAAAATTAGACTGAAGTATACTCATCTATTACTGTATACAACATCAGAGTTAACTGCAGAATTCAATTAAAGGTATCCAAAAGTGCTTACAATCCCAGAACAAATTCCCACAGAATTCAGAGGGACTTATTCCAGAGTAGACATGGTCAGGATGGGACAAAACACACGTGTGTGTGTGTCCTTTATTTGAAGATGGCTATCATCTCTCTTCTCATTCTCCTCTTATCCAGGTACCCAGAACTGGACACAGTATTCCAGGTGTGGTCTGACCAAGGCAGAACAGAGCAGGACTATGACTTCCCTCGATTGGAACACTATACTACTTCTTTGGATGAAGCCTAGAATACCATTCACTGTTTTGTGTGTGGCTGTATCACACTGTTGACCTGTGCTAAACTTGTGGTCCACTATTTTATTTATTTATTTATTTATTTATTACATTTATAGACCCCTTTTATCTTCCAAGGATCTCAAGGTGGTGTACCTGGTTCTCCTCCTCCCAATTTCATCCTCACAACAAACCTGTGAGGTAGGTTAGACTAAGAGATGGTGACTGGCCCAAGGTCACCCAGTGAGCTTCATGGCTGGGTGAGGATTCAAACCCTGCTCTCCTGGTCTAACACTCTCCAACAGTTCTAGATTATTTAATATGTTCTACTGGCAAACCAAGTGTTTGTGAAGCTGGGTCTTTGTGAAGGATCTTTGGATCCAGCAAATGCAAAGCCATCCCACATGCATACCCATAATGCCCCCATTTTGACTCCTGTTGTTGATGGAAATGCCAACAGGGTTGTTCTATCGCCGTGGAACTTCCCATGGACACACAACAAGCCTCCAAGTTGGACATATTGCCCTACCAGCAAAGATCAGCATTCCAACCCCCTTTAGCCTGCCTTAAGCAGAGATTAGGGATGTTCTGAAGGTCATGTCAAAGTATCTTGAAGTCTGTTGGACATGTGGGGAAAATGCCATTGGATCTATTCTAATTGGACGATTTCCGGGCAATCCGTGCAAACGACGGCACACCATTTGTTTCAATGGCAGCAGTATAGACCGTTGATAATTAATGTAAGCATTGTCTGAGCACTGCCAATTCTTAGGAGTTTCTTATTAATGTGTGTGTTTTTTAAGCAATTGAAATGTACCCAGAGGCTCATGTAACAAGGCAAGGCAGATATAATAAATAATAGCTGTGCCCTTTTTAATCATATATCTTAATATTAACAGTGCTGTAATTCAATAGAACACTAAATATATTAATTTGTACTTGGGGAGGCCCCATTGCTCAGTGGTAGAGCAAACGCTTTGCATATTAGTTGCTGTGTGCTGCATACGAAAGCTTGTGGGTTTAATCTCTGGCATTTGTAGCTGAAAGGTATTCATCCAGCAGGGCTGAGAGAAAAACCTCTGCATTGCAGCCTAGGAGAGCTGATGCCAGATATATGAAGACAGCAGTAGGTTGCAAAAACCAATGGTCTGGCTTGGTACAAGTAGGCTGGAGGAGGAAGTTAATTCAGTTTGCCTTGAATGGTGAGCCTGCCTAAACCATACTTCCTGAAAAATATACCCACTTCACTGATCATCATTGACCATACACTAAAATGTAATGAAAGGCTATAAAACACCACAGAAATCTCAAAATGTTTTAAGGCTCCCCACCTCACCCCCAGCAACTTGCCCATGGTTGAAATGCTGCACCATAGGATACCATCATCCTTGTAGGAAAACAATGATCCCAGAGCTGCTGAGACAACAACTTAAAGCAGCAACAAGGCTTCTGTCGGTTGTTCATGTTGACCAAGCAAGCAAAACCTTCAGTGGCATCACATTTATTCACTTGTTTTGTTCTGCTTATGAGTCACTGTATATCAATGTTCTCTGGGTGACAAATGGAACAGCTTAACAAAATCACAGAATGCAAACAAACACGAAAGGCCAATAGACAAGTCAGCTAAAAACATCCGGCTGACATAAAAGCAGGAGAGCAATCTCATAAGGATTAAACTCACACCCAGCCAACCAAGAAAGACTGAATACCAAATCAAAACATTTAAACTACAAAGCCTTTAAAAACTGTGGAAATATGACCTTACGTAAGATCCCAGAGAGCCAGTGTGGTATAGTGGTTAAGAATGGTGGACTCATAATCTGGTGAACCGGGTTCGCGTCTCCGCTCCTCCACATGTAGCTGCTGGGTGACCTTGGGCTAGTCACACTTCTCTGAAGTCTCTCAGCCCCACTCACCTGACAGAGTGTTTGCTGTGGGGGAGGAAGGGAAAGGAGAATGTTAGCCACTTTGAGACACCTTCGGGTAGTGATATCAAATCCAAACTCCTCTTCTTTATCATCCCAGGATAGATTTTAATCCAGGATCTTGAGTAGACATGGCTTCTGGAAGACTTAACCTCCTGGACCACCAGCACCCTGGTCCTGAATTAGAGTATAATATGTAAGCCAAAACTTTATCTTAGGCTGCAAAAGCCTGAATACATCTAGCTGACTCTACCATTCAACTGAGACACCCCAACCCTTCCTTTTAGGCTAGTTTGGCAGTCTGGGCAACTTGTTGCTTGATGTCCCATCTTCTCATCTAAACAGCCTACCTTTTGATCACACCACTCTCTGCCTCTGGCCATTTGATTCTCATCTCCCAATCTGATTATTGAACTCCAGTCTGGTCCTGTCTCCTGCCTCTGCTCCCCGTGCCGAGCATCAAATTGTAGTGGACTCAAACCCTGTAACAGCCACAGATCAGACACCCCACACCCAATGAACTTTCTTGAGTCCTCTCTTTCTTTTAAGAGAATTGCAAATTGATGTGGAAATGTGGACAACTGAATTCAAGATTGACAAAATGAAAAACTGAGAGAAACCAGTGCTATTTTTTTTCTTCTTTAAAAAGAGGTGCTGGAACTCACCACGAACACATCCCTCATTCTCTTAGAATGGCAATGGCACCCATCTGAGAGGTGCCGGAACTCAGTTCCAGCTGAAGAAAAAAAGCCCTGAGAGAAACCAAAACTGAAAGATCCAGCAGTGTCTGGGAAGAAGGTGTGTGTGTCTCTGTCTCCCTCTTCCAACATTACCTGGCCACTAGAATGCTGTACAGCAGCCAGATTCCTTGGAAATATAATTTCCTGAGGCATCCTGAGGAAATTAAATCTCTCAGGGCTCCTGGGATCTGAATTACTACCCATACTGCATTCCTGGTATCAAGGAGCACAAAAGTGGCCCTTGTTATGAAGCGGGAGGGGAAAAGAGAGGCTGCCTCTCCTTCCCCCCCACCCCTCTCAGGATCACTTGTTTAAATAAGGGTTTTAAAAATCCAAAAAATAGGAGTGAAAATTTTGAACAGAGACATTAAACCTCTGCACAGGTCCAGGGCTTCATTGGATGAACCTCCTTTGAACTTTCAGCTTCACAGTTCCTTCCCACTCTATTTCAACAGGGTTTTATTAAAATGGTGAAATCCTTCCTGATTTCCATTTCATAGCTGACTGTCACCATAGGTTGAAATGCTTAAACCAAAATGGTGAAGGATGAACATGCAGTCTGCTTCAAGAGACTTCATGAATCGCAAGTAAATCCTCAGAATACGCTAAGAATGTAAGATGCCAAGCCGTATAATGGCCCATTTAAAATGCTGCCCGTGTAATCAAATCAATAGGCCATTAAGCTTAGCCCTCTCCACAAACTCAACCACCAGGATTAACAGATCACAATCTTGAGGCCGGGTCTATGGCAAGCAAAACATGGACAAGGAGTTATTGTCAGTAATAATTGATTCAGCATATTCATCTTCCATCAGAAAGGTTTGACTTAACTTTATGTCGTCAACAGCAAAATCCCTCAGGATCTCCATCCCCAGCCTTCCCTTCAGAATTATTTGGAGCAGATGCAATGCTGCAAAAGACTGCCAGTCGGTCTGTGGGTAATGTGCTTTAATCACCTGAACTAATTAAACTGATTGTTTTATAAATCTGCTTCAGATGGATGGGGCATATGGGTTATAAGTGGCTGAAAAAGTAGCTTAACAAGCCATAATACACACATGCATCATTTGAAATGGATCCAGATCCACAAGACTCCTTTGAGGGCATGATATTTAAGCAAATCTACCACCAGATCTAGTGATCCAGTCCGACCTGTTTCACTGCTGTGCTTATTTTCCCTCCTCCTATAACTTGTTGCATCATTAAAAGGCGGGATTGTGCTGTTGCCATGGAAGCACAGTTCTCCAACATTCAAAATGGTTCCCCAAACACCTTGATTCCAACAGTGCCTGTTTTGCCTGGAAAAATCATCTGGCACAGGAATAGTCACAAAATGAAACAGAGCAGGAACCTTCCCTTGCTGGCATCTGTTAACACAGACCATGGGGAGTGGTTCCCGCTATCTATTTATCCTCATCCGAGTGGACAACCCATGCCTTAAAGGCTACATGTTGCCATGGGCCACTCTCCCCAAGGCTTGCCAGACCCTGAGAATGAGGCCCACCCCTTTCTACTGCCCAGCTGATCAGCTATCAGCTGAGTAATGAGGAAAAGATCACTGGTCCCAAATTGCTTACAGACAAGTGATCTTGTGTAGAATGGAGGAATGCTTTAACCTTCCAACATTTATGATCCAGAAAATACTGTTTTCCCATCACTGCATTTGCCATGAAGAGATAGACACATCAGAAAAGTTCTTCTCACCATTAAAATTGTTCCCACTCCCACCTGCCAAAAAGCTGTACGGTGGACAGCTATTTTAATTGAAATCTGAATATCCTTGCATGTGTATCTCCTCATTCAAATGCAGAAGATTGCTATTTAGCAGGCTGGAATGACTGCTCCCCACATCAAATGGGGGCGCCTTTTGCGTGGTCGTGCACAGCCCCCCGGATCCCATGCGGCTCTTGATAATACGGGCTTGCTTCGCCCTCCCCGGGCTGGATACCTGGAGGTTTCCGCCTACCTCAGCCAATTGTCCAATCCCACCTGGGGAGGCATTGCCAGGGGATCAGCCAGGTAGGGGGAGGGTCCGCCCTGCCCACACAACAGGGTGGATCTTACCTGCGAATCATGAGTTGGCTTCAGAGCTTCCCCCACCCTGCCCTCTCTCAGTTAAGCCTTCTTTTGCAGGTTAACCTCTTTTCCACAGGTACGCAGGCGCTGCTACGTCATGGTCGCTGTTGAAAGGCCAGAAAAGAATTTTCCTGCTCTGGCAGGTTTTGCTTTTCCTGTAGCAAAATGTCACAACTTTGACGGTTTCAGGCCTTGGGCGGAATCCTTTAGTCTATCTTCCCTAAATGGGGGACGGCTGAAGCGGTGACCCACGACCCCCTTGCGGTGGTGATCCCAGGGTTCCCCGTTAGAGGGGTCTTGAGGGGAGGCATTGGCCATATGCAGAGAGGTTGACATTGCTCTCCCCTGCGTCAGCGGCGAAACGAGGGGTGGGCTCTCTGCTTGAACATACGTTCTCCAGAGACAGCCCAATCCCCACACATTCTGGATAACCCTGATGTCCCCCAGATCCCCGGCTGGGGACTGGGAAGGATAAACGCCCAATGCCTGAGCCAAGGTCTCCCTACCTCTGAAACTTAATAAAGTTGTGGCCAATTTTAATCGCATAGCACATTGTCTTGAGTCATAATTCCGCTTGGGGATCTTCTGGGGTTGGGGGGACTCAGCCTGTCCACACAACATGTGTGCTGTTTAAATGGGGAGATAGACTGAAAAGGAGGGGTATCCTCACCTGTCTATCAATACACTCTATATTTTGTTCTTGTGTTTTTTTAATTGTAATTTTTAAAATGTTTCATTTTAAACCGTTACATGTGTTTGTGCATCTCTGTGAATATGTCTTTGTGGGTTCACCTTCCTCTCTCTTGCATGGTTTGTACTCTGCATCTTCCTGTGGATTTTTAGCTTCCCACTTGCTGTCACATTCTTGCTTTCCAATGCCAAGGTAAACACAATTTATCTATCCCAAAAGATTTCTTCACAGCTAGATATACCAGCAGTCTGATTATGAATGAGAAACAGATTCCTATGTGGAAGACATCAGAAGATCTCTCTCTCCCTCCCCCCAACCTCTCTCCCTCCCTCTCTGAAACAACCTATCAGGTCACAATTCAACTCTCAAAGGTTCTAAAGCTGCATAATTCTCTTCACTCCTAGTTTGACACCTGTATGAACATGTGATCAATGAAAACCATCAAGCAGTTCAACAGGCTGTAGCAGAGAAAAGAAAAGAAACTATTTGCATAGATCTTCCATCTTTTTGTTTTTCACTTTTGTGTTAAACTTCCCCCCATTCACATGCTTTGACACATGCAGCCTTGCACTGCACAACCTAGAGATACCAGTTTGCATCTTGTCTTTACCTAGGAGCTAAACACCATCTGCTTTTTTAAAAAAGAAAAAGAAAACCTGATTAATGGAAGGAAGTGTTTTGCAGATATTCAATTTTGTCAGAAATTCTCACTTCTTTAAGTCACAAAAATCCAGTACTACCACACTCAGAATTGTTCTTTGAGCACCAATCTTGATGTGACTCCCCCCCCCCCCGTCTTTCAATGCTGTTTATTTTTGCCCATCAACTTGCAGCTGTGATTTTGGCAGATGTAAGCAGCTCCCACAAAAACCAGGTGCTTATGCTGGCAGCTTCCTCTGCTAAAAGGGATTCAGTCAGATGTTCTTCACACCTGTGAAATAGTTGCCCAGTCTTAAACATTTCCCATGGATGCAATTATCAAGCTCTGTTTCCAAAAGCAAAAGCCAAATTGTTCCTGTTGATCATGACTAGCATTCCTGATGCTTTTATTCTTCCATCCCCATGCTCGGTCCCTTCAATGGAAAATGATTCAGAGAAGAATGGCATTCACTCTGTATGACATTAACTCAAGGAGTTGATTTGGTCCAAGTTCATCGGTGTTCATTTTCAAGGACCACTTCTGAATGGTACCAATATAAGGAAATTTAAAATCTTAGCTGTGCTCAAAAGCCCGATTTTAGAAGATAAAAGCAGGCTCGTTAAATCAAACAGTTGCATTCTGGCATTACTACAAGTCAGAAATTGAAGGTCTGGAAAGTTCATTGCAAAAGGGACAAATCATACAAGAATAACAGATCATTCAAACCTTATGTCATGACATAAAAAACCTTTCAAATATGCAATGAAAACATCATTAAGCACCAGCACATTAACTAGGAATGTCTAATCTAGACAGTCCCACCACCCTAGGGTATGTGTGGTGTCCTAATTGTAAATGAGTGAAACCGTAGAGCTGGGGTTGTTAATGTGGTGCCTCAAGATATTTCTGGACTCCAACTCCCATCAGCCCCTGAACTAGTACCAAGTGATTGATATTAACGCAAAGCAACTTCAACAATGACAAGTGTCCAATGCGTAATATGAAACAGAATTTAATTTACAGAGATACCATTTCCCCCCAAGCTAAGAATGCTTTATTCACTTTGGTTGAGCAGAATGGCCTGCTGTGGATGAAGAAAAATACAATTACAAATTGTTTTTGAGTAACCAGAAGTTAACAATAGGGAGAATGCATTTCCACATTAGGGAGAATACACTGAGTGATCACAAGGAAGCCTCTCTCCTGAAGAAGGGTTGTCAGACCACAGGGTGTATGCTTCAGACAAACCTGATCCTTCAAACGGCTATTTTTACTTTTAGAAAATAACCACAACACAGGCTAAGCTGAATAATATCCTGCCACCTAGAACAGGATATGATTGGTTGCCCAAAACCTTGATTATTAACCCCTTTAAATTTGTGGCACTAATGATTAGAGTTTCCTTTGTACAAAGAAGAAGGAACAGCTGATCTTGGAGACAGGGAGAGATAAACTCCATTTATAATAAATGAAAGTTAGGAATTGAAGGTATGCTTTCTTGACAACTGAATGTTCAAATCTCATCTCTGTTTCCCTGCTCTCAGTTTTCAAATAAAATATGTTTTCATACTAAGACCACCTTTGTTTCTTAAGCATTCATCTACTCCTGCTGCTGATTCGTAGCTTGAAGTCATAGTTCTCTGCTTATGACACTGCAATTAGTTTTGAAGATGGCTATGACATTCACAGGAATATAAGTCTGAATATAAAATAAGCTGCAGGACAAGATGAAGCAAGCTGCCTAAATTCAATGTTAATGCAGATGACTCTGGAAATCTAAGAAAACAAGCAAGCAGACAAAAAGAGTCTAACACCACTATGTATAAAAGAAAGCAAATAAACAAAACGCCTACATTTGTCAGGTTTTTCTGAAAGAATGCTTCCTTTTTTTAAAAAAAAAAAGGCAGCTTAGTATTGCTATCCTTTGCAGTACTCCACTTGAGCTAATGATTTTAGTATTCTCACTTTGGGAAACAAAGGACCTAAATGTTGTTGGGTATTATTTATTACGTATTATGTTTCAAATCCACCAGTGAGAGCTTAAGAGTTTGGCTTTGTTGTTCATCATGAATGAGCTTAAAGCTGCAGTCACTACAATTATTGCCTGAATACCTAGATGTTTCTTATAAGAAGTGGTTTGGCAGGTATATGGAGATGCTTTGCTAATTTCACAGCAGGTGAGTCACTGCTGCTTACTGGGAAGGATAGGGGGGAGACCGTGGGAAGGTTCAGGCAGGGCGAATGAACTGGCAGGACCAATCTGGAGCTCATGGCATGCCAACCCCTCATTGATTTGTCCCTCTCCTTCTCCCTCCTGATAAGTAACAGTGATCCACCTGTCGGAAAGACTGCACAGTGGCTTTTTGAAGGTAGCCTAAAAACTCAAGACGGGGTGTATGTATACGGGTAGGGAAAAGTTGTTCCTTCACTTCCATGGGGGAGGTTGACTTCATGCTTCTTGAGGATTCAAAGCTTAGTTCCAGAAATTCTACGAAAACATGTTAGCTGGTTCAAAGAAACATCTAGCTGGCTTTTGTCCATTTCATTCATTACTGTCCCAGGTACATTCATTCTTCAGTCATACACCAAGGACAATCTGAATTTTTAAATATGAGAAACAATCACAGACGGGAAGACATTTTGCCATTAGGTCATTCAGTTTGGTCTGTAATCCTTGACCTGCTGAAGATGCAGATAAAAGAGTCAGTATTTATTGCTGCAGATCAGACTCTGCAAATACATTCAGCCAGTTCCCTGGACTGAGTGCTGAGCTGAAAGTTCAGAGTAAAATATTTTTGGTGAATGTTTTACTTTACTTGCAGGGAGGAGGCAGATGGACAAAAAAAGTGGGGAGTAAAACCACTTTCAGTTTTCCTCTTGAGGAAGACCAAGCCAATCCCAGTTTGTTCACACTTCTGTGGAAAAGTACTAGCTGGATTAACAGACAGTGAAATTTTATGAACTTTGCATTTCAATATGGCTAGTAGCTCCATTCATCAATTAGTCCAGAATCAAATAAAAGAAAAAATATATACATTACCACCACCAAAGAAGTCCACAAGACAAACTAAAGTCAATCCCAGGAACAAAAAAGAAACAGTAATGAGAGAGCAGTAGCAAGTAACTACTTGAATTAGAAGCCATCTCCATCAAAAGAAATGCTTGCTAATTGCAGTTAGAGGCAAAGAATGATCTCAACAGATGCTGTATAACAAATTTTAACTCATTCCAATTATTTGGTTGCTCATTACACCTGTAAGCATATTAGATAGCTTGTTTCAGAAATCTGTAAAGCTATTAGGAGAAAATTCATCACCACATTTGGCTTTTCTGGGACAGACATCAAGACTCTGAAGCTGACTCTGCAATTATGGTGAATACTTTCTTGCTAATTGTATGTAATTTTTCACAACAGAAATATAATTAGTAGATCATCACCACCAGGTGCTAGATTACTTAACTAGCTGGAGAAGGACAGCATTTGGAGAACACAACTCAAGGATGGTTATTACAAGTGACCAAGCAGACAAATTTCTGTTGATTATCTTTTGATCCCCCTTGCAATGAATTACTCAATAATTATTTCTAAAATTTGTTTATGTCTCCTCCCATACTATTTCGAGACTTGTTAATTATAGGGCTACAGTCGTGGCCTTATATTAAGGGTGAGTTGCCTAAATTTCCCAATTTCACCATTATCGTGAGAAATTGGGAGGGAAGAGGTTCTTTAGCTTGTAGTTAAAATATGGCTTAACAGAACAATTTGAGACTTGGCAGGCTAAGAGAGGAAAGTTTGCGGATCGCTCATGCCAAATCTGGGATAGAACAGATAATAAACGGCTTATTTGGAACAAGTTTAAAATGGCATAAGTGACCGTAGAAAGTTGATAGGTGTTATGCTCCTACCATTCACATGTTCAAGGGCTCTGTACGCATGGAGCTGTTGGGTATGTAACTCTGGGAACCCTGAAACAATATGTTCCATGATCACACAATCACATGAAAGAAGCCTACATGCTCACAACTAGAGCCTTGAAGACGTGAAGCTTGGGAGTGTGGGCAGTTTAGCCAGCATTGCTGCTGACTGTGTATTAACTTGACTAAAGAGGCCTTATTTTCTCTGTTCTGTTGACAGTGATATAAAACAGGGCTGGCCCACGTATGAAACAAGGTGAGGTAACTGCCTCAGGTGGCAGGATTCACTGGGCTATCCTGATGTCAAACTTTCTTCTCCCCCTTTTCCTGATGTAGATCTTCCTTCACCCCTTCTTCCCTGGTGCCATTTTGGGGTTCGCCTCAGGTGCAAAAAAATTATTGGGCTGGCCTGATCTAAAGACTACTAAAGAAATAAAACTGAATGAAAAATGTAGTAACCATAAAACAAGATTGGTGAGGGAGCTAGAGTAAAGGTGTTGCTCGGTGGTTTACCATTTGCTTTGTATGCAGAAGATACCAGGTTCTATGCCCAACATCTTCAAGTAGGGTTGGGAAAGACCAGAAGTGCCATCTTCTTAAGAGGATTGAAGGCACCTGTGCATGATGTCATGTGACCTCATGACCTGATGCTGTGTGACACCCTGGTGTTGCACATGCCCTGTTGCACAATGCCCTGATGTCACATGCACAATGCTGCAAGAAGCCAGAGGGTGGAGCTGAACATCCCCTGAATACTGAGGAGACTCGGTCCCCTCAAAAGCCACTGCCAGTCAGAAAGACCAAAGGGCTGAATCAATATAAAGCAGTTTCCTGTGAACCACACTCAAATACTGAGTTCTCCCTAGAAGTCTGTGGTTTTATATCATTCTACCTTATTTTGAAGGCACTGGGAAGTGTAGTGCTAGCATTGTAAAATTCACTTCACTGACAGAAACTGTGATTTGGATTGAGGGCTTTGAGATGATGAGCCGTGCCTCCTGGAGATGAAATGTGTGACTAGGAAAACCCCAAATGTGCTCTTCAACATAAGGCTACTGTCGTTTCCCTTCCCCAAGGCTCACTATAGACTGGGAGATGATCCACAAAATTTGCAAGGCTAGTGAGAGACTCCCTGAAGAAACAAAAATTGTGGCCAAATGAGCCAAGGAAAACACACCAAGGAGTGCTTGGTGAGGGGGGGGGGGAATGCTTCAAGGGCAACTGAAATCCTCATAGAAAAGCTTCTAATTATACCCCACACTATCTGAGTAGCAAGAGCACTAGGTAAGGGAAGTGTTTTAACAGCATCTGAAGATTTAACACCTTGTTTGCCAAATCCACTTCTCCAGCAGTCTGATTAATTGTTCTGTGGTTTCAGTGTGCTTTGTATTGCTCTTGCAAAAGAAACTACATAGAAAAAACACCTCATGATGTCTTCACTTGGGCTTTAGTTGTGAAGTATAGGCATCTAATAAGACTGCAGAGTGCAGACCACTGGTGAAATAATCTGTACAAAAGGCATTCATAAACACTCCTCAGCCACTCTGAATGTGCAGAACATCTGATGTGCCCTCCCTCAAATCCATTTTCATCTCACTTTATCATTAAACTATACTTTCTCCACAAAGCTATGAAATTTGATTACTGCATGGCGTCAAAATGATTTCAAAGTGTTTTTAGTTGTCTTCAGATGTCACAGATGTCCTCTTTGCTATTAGCTCTTGAACAATTAGTCTCAATATGGAGAATGAACAACCTCCATCTTTTGATGCACCTTCCAAGATATTGCCACACCCAGTTGTTGTTAGGGGCATTGTTTGAGATCCTGTTAAGTTTTAGAAAGCAGAAAGAAAAGAATTATGAAAAAGCCCAACTCATATGGCAAAGATTTAAAAGCTGTAGCTGGCTGTATAATTTGGCTCCCCCCCTTTTTTTTTAAAGACATAATTCTCCTTGGTTGCAAAGGAGAAGATGGAGAAACAGCACTACATCATTTATGAGTGCTGATTGTAGTGGGGGTGCAGCACAATTCAATTTAAATCAGATGGTGCCATCTAACTGAAATAATTCATTTGCTCTAACACAGAGAAAAGAAATCGCAGTTATTGCATATTATTAGCTGTTTAAAAGGACTGTAGCTGTTCATCAACTTCTGAAGGAAATCCAATTCGAACTTTGGCACTCTCTAAATGTAATCAATAGCCACTATAATGAGCATGACATTAAGCATAACAACAACAACAACAACAACAACAACAACAACAACAATAATAATAATAATTTTATTTATATTCCACCCTCCCCAGCCGAAGCCGGGCTCAGGGCGGCTAACAACAAGCATAAACAATCAGGTGCTATTGTTAAAATTAAAAGCTATTGAGGAAAATAATTTAGGTGAAATTGAAGTCTCTCTCTCTTTATGAACCACCACTACATTTGTCTTATTTAGCTAACAATAACTTACCCATCACTCAGTGTGAACTCATTCACAGCTTACATTGCAGACATAATGGCTGACAAGTTGAAAGCTCAGTCAGAAGATTACAAGAACAGCTTGCTGGGTTTCTTGCCATGCTGTGCCAGTCCTCAGTACTGCCCACCACTAGAGTATCAGGCACATCATCTTGAAACCTAATAATAATAGCACATACGTGCTCATACGCCCGTACTTCCTTATGGATGTTAGTAAGACAGCCTTGAGAACCCTTTTAAAATAACTGGAAAACTGTTTAAGGAACTGGCACATAGGCGTAGAGATAATGGATTTGGTATCAGCCCACCTGATCAAGATGTTTGTTTGTTTGTTTACAATCCAAATCAAACCATGCGAAAAACAAAAATGGAACTAAAGGGCAAAGAGTGTGTGTGGTTTGGAAGGCAGCAGCTGTGCAATCAACTATGCATCCCTACCACTCTAAAAATGTAACCATTTATATTTAATATCACCTGTATAGTACATTGATAATAATACAAGATGTCAGCCTAAATACCAGGTCTAGAGCTCTTGATATCCCTGCTGGGTTGCAGCATTCTCTTTAACTAGTCAGGTCAAATTCAAAGCTGAACTCTGGGAGAATCTCAAGCCTGTTTGGTTTAACACCTGTGCATCCTTCCATTAGCCTTGTTCTTTTAGAGCTAAAGCTTTGATTTTTATCCTCATCAGGCTTTCTAAACATGTTACATGGAAGCTTTTTTAAAAAATAAAATAAATAAATCTATAGGTATAGAATGGGGATGGGCAGCCTGCTATTTTAGAGTCAGGTGTGTGCCTTCAAGCTAATATCACAGGAATAGCAAGGAAGCAGGGGTGGGGGGGATCAGTGTCAGGGGGCAAAAACACTTTTGGTTCCAGCTCTGGACATTTTTTACTCTGGCCTCTCACACCACCAATATGGGAGCACTAACAAAAAAAAAAAAAAAGGTTGTCCATCCCATAGTCAAATACAGAAGATACTTCTTCTTTGGTGATCACTCATAGCCAAGTAAGTTTTCCATAAACAGGGTTTTAACAGTGAGTCCGCAAGTAACTGTGGAGGCCAATTCAGGATCCACATGTTCTTCCACAGTGGGGCATTGGTTTCTGGGTGGGAGTTGATCACAGAGAGTTTTTGCCAAGTGTGCCCTCCTCTTAGCATGTTTCTCCCTTTTCTCCTGAATTCGAGTGTTTTCAAAGTCCATGACACCTTTGTTAAAGGCTGCTCTCCAACTGGAGTGCTTGCAGGCCAGTGTTTCCAAGTTGTTGGTGTTTACGCTACATTTTTTTAGATTTGCCTTGAGAGAGTCTCTGAACTTCTTTTGTTGACCACCAGCATTACGCTTTCCATTTTTAAGTTCAGAGTAGAGTAGTTGCTTTGGAAGACAATAATCAGGCATCCGAACAACATGACCAGTCCAACGAAGTTGATGTTGAGGAATCACTGCTTCGACACTGGGTATCTTTGCTTCTTCCAGTACACTGGCATTAGTTCGCCTGTCTACCCAAGTGATGTGTAAATTTTTTTGGAGACACCATTGATGGAATCTTTTGAGGAGTTGGAGAGGGCATTTATGAGTGGTCCATGTTTCGCAAGCATACAGTAAGGTTGGTAGTACAAGAAGATACATCAAGCATCAAATGTCACTATATCCTGGCATTAAAATAAAATCATGGAGATTTGAGGGCAGAAGTCATTGAGAGGTGGGTGAGATGCATAATCATCTGCTTGAATCCATCCAAACCCAGCTAAGATACTTGCCTGCTAGGATTACTTTTGGCTGATGATGCTTAACAACAGTAGCATGTGTAGGCATTTATCCTAAAATGTCATTGGGCATGTTATTTAGCATTGCTGAGGCTGGAGCTCATTCTGTGCTTTTGCTTTTTTTTTTTTTTTTTTTTTTTTGCAGCAACATCAACAAGCATTTGTTCCAATATAAGATAAACACATTTTATGTTCTAGTTACAGGTAGGTAGCCATGTTGGTCTGCCGTGGTCGTATATCTGAAGAAGTGTGCATGCACATGAAAGCTCATACCAATAACAAACTTAGTTGGTCTCTAAGGTGCTACTGGAAGGAACATTTTGTTTTGACTTAGGAAAAAGTGAGGCAGCACAGAAAGTCAGTAAGCTTTGGCTTCCGGAGGCGGCGCCAACGGTAATGGCGGATTCCCTCTGAACGGGAGGGAGAGCTCCGTAGAAATCGGGTCCACCGCTGCAGCGAAAGCGGAGGACCCTCAAAAAACCCGCAGGCGGGAGAAGCCTGGGGCCGTGGGACTCAGCGGACACGTTTGGCGCACCCCCGAACTGTCAAAGAAGCTCTGTAAAGAGCTTCGGAGCGGAGCGGGGGCTTTGCGCTGTGTTGTGAGTCGATCGCTACTTCTGCGGAGCGAAGCTGCACAGCAGTTACCGGAGAGCGCTGACCTTTTTCCTGTGAAAATTCGAACTGAAACATCTATCCGTGAGTAAGAATTGGGGAGCTTGGAAAAGATCAAAGAATAAGAATGAACAAATGAGCTTTGAACTTGAACCTGACTTTGATCTTGAACGTTATTATTAATTTGGATCCGAAACCGGCAAAGTGTAAACAGGAAGCCCGCTTTGCCGATCCTGTAAATAGTTTGAAAGCAAGGGACGAAGAAGCTTTGAACCATAAACTTGACTGACTGCAAAAAGCAAAACTTCACTGCCTGGGACACGACCCTCCCCGTTAAAGGGGAAAAAAGCTATCATTTAATTATTGATTTCGGACTGCTTTAAACAACTTAAAGGTCACATTGAACGCACCGTTATTTATAGACATTGTAACTTTTATTGTGGATTTCTGCAAGAGACTGGTAACTTTTTAAAGGATACATTTAAGTTTATAACTGTTTCTACCGGTAGAGTATTTGGGAAGTTTATTGCTGAGTGAACACCACTTTGAATTATTTTGCTACTCTGCTTCCCTAGAGGAACTTTGTGTTACTGCTGGGGATTTTCCACTGCAGCTGTTACTTTCGTTTCTGTTAAAAGGCAAGCCTGGGAGTGTGTGAATTGTGCGAACGACCTTGACTTTTAGAGGCTGCGTAATGGATCAGGATAAACAACAGGACAAGACGTTCGAGAAGGCTCAAGAGAAGGCGACTAGAGCTAAAACCAGACAACAACAGCAATCACAGGCACAGCAACAACAATCATATAGAAGAGCATCTGTAGTGGGACTCTCTACTCCACAAGCTACAGAAGGAGCAGGAACGGATTCTGCTACACTGGACAAGATTCTTTTAGCCATACAAAATCTGACAGCCAAGATTGATTTAAATACCTCATCTATTAATGATCTCGGACAGAAGGTGAATGATGTGAGACAGAAAGTGAACATTAACACTCAGGCTATTGATAAGTTGCTGCAGGAATCCAAGGAGACAAAGAAGACAGCAGAGGAAGCAAAAGAGAGGGTGTTGGCGGTGGAGGAGAAGATACCGCCAATAAATAGAAGATTGGATGACTACAAGGAACAGTAAGCTTTGGTTGGCTTTTGGTTTCTATGTAGATTTGGATTCAAAGCACAGGGCTCGTTCAAGTGGTTTTCTGCGGTCCTGGGCTGGCAGGTGAAGTGTCACTGAAGGACATGAATATTTTTCTATGAAATATCCTCACAGGGAAGTCTGAAACTCTGCTCTGTGGACTGCATGGCTCAGCCTTCCCCAGCCCTAGTATCCTTCAGATGTGTTGGACTATATCTCCCATCAACCTCAACCAGCATGGGTAATGGTCAGAAATAATGGAAGTGGAAGTCAGAAACTCTGGAAGAAACCAGGCAGGGAAGACTAGCACAACCAAATTCACCCACATGGATCAGTGGGTCAAGTGGCTAATGTGCTCTCACAACTGGACCACAGAGGTTGGGAGACTAAGGCAGTGCTCTCACAACCCCCAAAAGAAAGTCATTTGGATGGTTCATTAAATAGCAGGATTTTTTGCTATTTAATTTTGCTATTATTTGCTATTTTTGCTATTATTTGCTTGAAGGGTGGGGAGTACTCAATAAAAGCAGTAAACTGGACATTGCAAAAAGGTTTAAAATGGGGTTTATATTGTTACATTATCCAGTCCACAATCATGTAGCCAGCAACTATGTTTGGGAGAAAGGGATAAGTCTGTAAATTGCCTTTGGGTTATATTTTATAGCCTATCACTTGCTTACTAATGGTGCAGGCTGTCAAACCATTAGGAATTTCTTGGCTTTGCTAGAAGCAGCTATGTTGTCTCTTTAGCTTCACATTTTGTGATTGACAAGAGGAGGCTTAACTGTCAAAGTTAAGTCACCTGAATATGACGAGATCACAACTAAGACCCCAGTAGTCTGTTATCCACTTTATTCTCTATTATGGCTGCATGCTGTTTTCCCTAGTATTACCACCACCCCCAAATCAATAGCATGTTAGCTTAGCACAAAGCCAACAGAAAATACAAAACATTTTGCCTTAGCCGGCTCTGAAAAACAAACAACCACCCGGACACTGAAATACAAGAAACTATTTTTCTGTGCCACAAAATAAGTCGGCTTTATGGAAGGCCAATTTTATTTTGCCTGGCTCCATCATGGGAACTTTTTGTACAGTTTGTTCTGCTCCTTTGCGTCTCCTTGAGGGAGATTTTATTGCAGTCTAATTAGACTGACAATTTTGTAGAAGCTAATTTTATGGCATAGCCCCCCATAGGCCAAACAATAGGAAGTGCTTGTAAAGGGAAAATGTAATAAGGTGCAGAGTATTCAAAAATGAAGCTTGATCCAGACAGTATCAACAGGCCATGCTAATTGAAACTGGTCTGCTTATAGAGCCTATTGAGCAAATCAATATAGTGCTGTTACTTCATGCTACGAGCTGGCCATTTCTATTTTATTCTATATGTTGCAAATGTCAATTAGCTGAAGCTAAAGCGGTATTAGCAGATTATGATCTGGGGATGAAAGATGCTTCCCTAAATCACCTTGACACCAGTAGTATTTGCAGGATTTAGCAAGTGCCTTCTTTCAGCAATTGGTCAGCTACATTCGCTTTCCCCTAAAGTTTTTTGTTTTTTGTTTTGTTTTTTAAAAACACCTTTGGCAAACATTGGGTTTCTCTAAATCTGTTGATACCCCTTGTTTTACAAGTGTCAAAAGAATCTATAATTTGAGAAATGAGTCCACAGGGTTCATCATAACTGTGAAGTCTGTGGTGTTCCATATATTGTTCTACTAGAGATTCCACCATCCCTGGGGCTGATGGGAACTGGAGTATGACATCATCAGGAGGGTCAACAGATTCCCCATCCATGACATGAATGATGTTGAACTAGAGTGGTCTTTGTGTTTCCATGCCCCTTTGCTATGGATAACTCACCCTGAAGTTCTGCTTCATGATTCCAGGATGATAAAACACCCTTCTCATTGTTACACATGGACCATAATTAATTATTTGCTCCAGCTGTCTTTTAAATATGTATACTTTTGTGCAGGCTTTCCCGGAAACATAAAAAGTCCCTAAACTCTGGGATTTCTGTTGTTTACAATACTGTTTTGTTGATCTGAATTGTTATAACTTTTTAAACAATTAAGCACTTTAGAACACCTTTTAAATAAATAAGGAAATCATTGCGCCACTTGCCAAGGTGAGGATCATTTACATTTGGAGCCGCGACATTAACCTATTATTCGCACAAAGCTTAATTTATAAGGCCAACCTGTAGGAAAGAAAAGGAAGAGTTGCATGCAAAGAAGCGGCATTAAAAGTCAGGAGGGTTAGCTCATTTCATGCAGGAAGTAGTTAACTGGTTGTGTGTTTAAGCTTTTTATAGTCAGAGCGCTTTTCTGTCTGTAAATTAACTATAAGCTGTTTTAGCACAAAAGGGAATTAACCCAACGAGTTTTACACAAACGCATAAGCAAAACATTTAGAGTGGAGTTTCTTTTATTAACAACAAACTCCCCCTTAGGAAAAGTGATCACTCACAGCTCTAAGGAGGAGGTTTATAAGGGAGATTTATTATGCATCCATTCTAGGTCCTCTTCTCATTCTACCAGGCTTGTGAAGAAGATGCTGCCACTTGTAGTAGCAGGAACTGGCAGACTAGAAGGCAGAGATGATCAGTTTCATCAGAGCAACTAGCAATTTTCTGTGCTGCAGCACCAATTTTGCAGATTTTGCATCACAAGTTGCAGACCACACTTCCTGCCCTTCGGAAGAAACACAGCAGGTGACCTTTTTATTCAACAGGATTCATTTCAGACATTATTTCCCTCACAGGGATGCAGATTTTTATTTTTATTTTTTAAAAGTGGAGTTACACAGAATTTTTAACATCTACATGCAGCCGCTGGGAGAGATCATCAGGGGGTTTGGGCTGGGTGTTCATCAGTATGCGGGTGATACCCAGTTCTACCTCTCTTTCAAATCGGAACCAGTGAAGGCGGTGAAGGTCCTGTGTGAGTGTCTGGAGGTGGTTGGAGGATGGATGGCGGCTCACAGCTGTCCATGGAGGTGTAGGTCAATTCTGTGTCCAGGGCAGCTGTCTACCAGCTCCATCTGGTATGCAGGCTGAGACCCTACCTGCTCGCGAACTGTCTCACCAGAGTGGTGCATGCTCTAGTTATCTCCCGCTTGGACTACTGCAATGCGCTGTATGTGGGGCTACCTTTGAAGGTGACCCAAAAAATGCAATTAACCCAGAATGCAGCAGCCAGATTGGTGACTGGGAACGGCCGCTGAGACCACATAACACCGGTCTTGAAAGACCTACATTGGCTCCCAGTACGTTTCCAAGCACAATTCAAAGTGTTGGTGCTGACCTTTAAAGCCCTAAACAGCCTCGGCCCAGTATACCTGAAGGAGTGTCTCCATCCCCATCGTTCTGCCTGGACACTGAGGTCCAGCACCAAGGGCCTTCTGGCGGTTCCCTCACTGCGAGAAGCAGTTACAGGGAACCAGGCAGAGGGCCTTCTCGGTAGTGGCGCCCTCCCTGTGGAATTCCCTCCCATCAGATGTCAAAGAAATAAACAACTTCCGTGTTTAGGGAAGCTTTTAATGACTGGTGTTTTAATGTCTTTTTAATCTCTTGTTGGAAGCCACCCAGAGTAGCTGGGGAAACCCAGCCAGATGAGCGGGGCATAAGTAATAAATTATTATTATTATTATGCACACTAATTTGTACAACTGAAAATCTTTGCAGTAATTGACACCCATTTAAACCAGTCAACTCTCTATTTATGTAGTTGTCATCTGGGGAAAAAATACTCACTTTTGAAAAGGGATCCACTTTGAGTTTGAGCGTGCAAGGTTAATTATTTATAACTGTTATGAAGAGCTGTATTTGCAAGGGTACCCTCTTGTGACACCTGGAAGTTAATTTTGTGTAGAAAGCTGGTACAGTTATGAAAGGTTTAGAGTCACCCAGCAGACAAGCTTGCAATGCAGAATGGCAGAGGAACCAGTAGAAGCCTTATGGCATGAGTGGGGCATCTTTTTCAGACAAGGGCCATATTCCTTTGTGAGCAACATTCAAAGGGGCACATACCAATAGTGGACAAGGCCAGATGCAAAAATGGGCAGGGAAATGGATGCGATTCTTACCTCTGTACAGTTGGTTACATTCCAGCTGTGCAAAAGTCTAAGGTTCTCTCTCACACACTCTCTCCTCCTTGCTGTTAAGCAAGAGGCATTGCCATGGTCCTAGCACAGCAATAAAGCTGTTAGCACATTTGCAAAGCTAAGCGGGGTCCAGTATGTTTTCAAATTGGATGGAGGACGGTGTGGTGAGATTCCTTCATTGTAGGGAGTTGGGTTAGAGTGATAGCCCCCAGGGTACCTTCCAACTCAACAATTCTATGATTCTAAGACTGTTATAAGAGGCAATATAACAATTTCTTAATTAAAGAGAGAGAAAAAGCAAGCCACTGGGTGAGGAATTGAAATCAAAATCCAGGAACAGCATGGGAACATGCCTCACTTGCCTCAGGAACACACAGGATAGGCCATCCCTATGCAAGAGGCATCAAAACTACCCTACGGTATAGCACTAGAAGACAGGAGTCAACCCTTTGCTGGTTGCCTTGGCACCAAAGTGATACATTCACTTCTAGCCACCAAATAAAATAAAATAAAAAATGTGTACAGTGCAACCTCCCATGCATTCACTGAATAAATTAAATGGAATTGAATTGTGTGCCAC
Organism: Podarcis pityusensis; assembly: GCF_964106645.2. NCBI lineage: Eukaryota > Metazoa > Chordata > Lepidosauria > Squamata > Lacertidae > Podarcis > Podarcis pityusensis. The sequence continues at coordinate 56,087,567 of NC_138028.1, read as the reverse complement.
CCACAGTCACTTATAGCTATGTATCCTACAGTTCCTATACCTTCCAACCATACTCTCCAGTTATAGGACTACCTATCATTTCTTTAATTTATACAATTTCTTACCCATCCTTCACAATTGGGTCCCAAAAGATCATGCCCTTGTCAATATAGATTATACAGCATGCAGTCATAAAAAACCACCACAAATATAAAAGAATTAAACCCATTCCAAATGCAGTGAAGCTTTATACATGACTAAGCCATTTCTCACCTTCTCACCCCTTGCCTTTTCCTGTAAGACCTATTACAGTCGTTAAGAGTCGTCAGCAGGCTCATCTTAGCTATCTGCCAATCTCCCATTCCCACCACCCTTCTGAGTAATACCCCTCCCCACCTTCTCACTATATAGAAGGATCTGGCAACTTCTGTTTCAGTGTATCTGAAGAAGTGTGCTTGCACACAAAAGCTCATACCAAGAACTAACTTAGTTGGTCTTAAAGGTGCTACTGGAAGGATTTTTTTTATTTTGACCAGAAATGGAGTTGTTGGATACCAATCCAGGCTCCCATTGTGTCAGAGCTGAGCTTGTCAGTCAGAAATTGATCCAGGCTGTTTTATCATCTGTTTTATGATGTGTAATTCATATGCCGCAGTTACATTTGGTGAAAGGAATGCACAGATTCAGTTGGAGCCCAAATTGTTTGCTTCAAAGGAATTTAGAAGAAAGATCTGCTTTATATTCCAAGTTCTATCAAATATGGGAATAACCAGAAGTTAATTACACTTCATAATAAAATGCAAAAAAGGAAAAAGACACAGAGAGAACAAATAAGCTCTTGGATCAGGGTAAATCTATGAGGTGTTCTTAATCAAATGCACACTGTTTATTTCCCACCTGCCTTTTAATTTTTCATCAAAGGAACATAATTATCTTAGGTGCACTGAGATTGAGTTGTAGATGAAAAGCCCGGCATTTTCCTGTAGTTGCCAACCCTAACCACACCCCGGTAATCGAAGTCACCTTTTTTTTAAAAAGAATTCTGATATTCTTATGCAACAGTTTTGGCAGATATCAATAGAAGTTGTAATCTCCTAACTGTACCTAGTGTTGCAGTTTCTGAAGTGCCCTTAAGGGGTCCCATTTAAATATGCTTCATCTCAGGTTCTGGCATATTTAAAATAATAGAGGGGGAAATATTTCACATTCTCTCATCCAATGCCCTTTAAGATGAGAAACCCATACCTTCTTTCTTCTGAAACAAGATTGGGTTATTCTGCTTTTTGCAGAAAGGCTATATGATCCTTCTGAACATTGGGCAGCCTCATTCCCATCAAGCTGATGGTCTTGGCTTGAATCCAAATTATCTGGCATATTTGACATTTCAGTTCACATGCGGCTCATTTTGGATTTTGGTTGCAGTTTTTGCAACCCCAGAAGGTAACATACCCATAGAATGATAGAGTGTCATGATTTAAGAGTTAATATGAATGCTAGGGGTCCTCCATACATTCCTTGTTATTTTGCATTTATGATGACATGTGCTCATGGTGCAACTGGGGCAGTCACATGTAATTCTGCTTTCAATGCCGTTTACACTTGTCAAAGACTTGGGGTGGCCATGCTGCTACATTTCCAATCAGCGCATATCCCCTGCTGAAATCCTGTAATCTTCCATGCCAAAAATGTTCTGCTTTATTTCCCCCCTGCTTTTTTTGCCCCTCTGGACAGCAATAATATGACAGCATTGAGGAAGCACCACACAGCAACTAATAATGCTGAATTAATCCATCACCAATGCTGAATCAATCCACCACCATCGTGTCAAGAACATGTTGCAGAATACACCCCTAATAAAACACCAGGATGGAGGGGCTATGAGGTTTAATTTTGAAAAGTTCACACAAACTAAATTGCTGGGTGAACAGTCAAGAATTCTGCTTTCAACAGCAGCCAGCTGACCATCCAGCCAACCAGATTTCATTTCATTTCACTTGACCAGAAAAGCACTAACTCTTATGAAGGTTCCATCCATGGCAGTCCCTACTACAGGTGTGAAACACATTTCAAACCACAAAGAAAAATGGTGAACTTTGTGCTGAGGGGAAGCCTGAGCACCAATCTCCATCGCGTACATCCAAGAACTGCACAATGGTGCATGTAATTCTTAATCTCCATAATTGTGCTTTGCCTATTTTGTTTTGTCTGTTCTCTTTTGCATATAACGCGTTACATGACTAATGATCCTCAGTTCCAAGTGAACATGCCAGAGGGGTGGGGCTTTATTAAATAATTTTGCTGAGCAGAAGGCTCATCATTTGAATTCTTTCAAATAGTTTCATCTTCTGTCTGAAAGCAGACAGGAGAAATGTTGAGTCGTTTGTCAGATTGGTTTTGAATTTCATACTTGGAAAAATGATAAATCTCTCATTAAAATTAATACAAATAGATTTGGCTGAAAATGTGAATCAGAGGAATTGATTAAAATATTTAAAATCAAGTTAAAAATTAATTCAGTGCTGAGAAAGGCTAAAGGTAGCTGATCTGTGGGGATTTCCTTGTAATGCTTTTGGGCTTATTCTACCAAGCATTTTACAGGGTGCCAAGAATTGCCAAAGAATTAAAAGATATCTGGCTTTGGATCCAAAATGTCCAGATTTCCATCAACTGAAGGGCTCCTTCCAATGATGGAAGAGGATGTGGGTCCAGTAGAGATGTCTGCCTACAGAAGAGGGAAGGAAAGCAATTTGCTGATGACACATAGCTCTACTTCTCCTTTACACCTTTCTCTATGTGTGGCAGTGGATGTACTGAACCGTTGTCTTGCCTCGGTAATGGACTGGATGAGAGCCAACAAACGGAAGCTCAATCCAGATAAGACAGAGGCACTGTTAGCGGGTGGTTCTCTAGACCAGATAGATGGGAGGCTGCCTGCTTTTGATGGGGTTACGCTCCCTCTGAAGGAGCAGGTATGCAGTTTGGGTGTACTCCTGGACCCATTGCTGCTGCTTGAGGCTAAAGTGGTCTTGATGGGGCAGAGTAACTTCCTCCACCTTTGGCTGGTGGCCCAGCTGTGCCCCTATCTGGACAGGGATAGCCTAACTTCTGCCATCTATGCTCTGGTAACCTTTAGGTTAGATTGCTGCAATGCAGGGCTTTTTCCAGCCGGAACTCACCAAAACTTAGTTCCAGCACCTCTCAGATGGGTGTCATTGCCATCATAAGAGAACACCATTCATGGTGAGTTCCGACACCTCTTTTTCTAGAAAAATAGCACTGCTGCAATGCATTATATGTAGGGCTGCCTCTGAAGATGGTTTGGAAACTTCAGCTGGTGCAGAATTCAGAGGCCAGGATGCTCACCGTGGCAAGAGGGTTTGAGCATATAACACCAATCCTTGCCCAACCATACTGGCTGCCAGTTAGTTTCTGAGCCCCATTCAAAGTGCTGGTTTTCACCTATAAAGCCTTAAACAGCTCAGGACTTCAGTACCCCAAAGACTGCCTCTCCCCATATGAACTGACTTGGACCCTGCAATCATCATGTGAGGCCCCTTTTTGTGTGCCTCCTCTCAGGGTTCTCAAATGTGAGGAGGTATCCTCAAATGTGAGGATGGCCCTTGTGGTCTCTTCCAACTCTATGATTCTATGATTCTGTGATCTAAGCATATGCAATGGAATAGGGATGCAATTTGGAACCCCACACTGAACTCCTATACTTTGGAGATGGGGGACATCTCAGTTAATTTCAGCAGAGGAAGCATATTTGACATGCATATCCAATTTGTAAGTGCGGTGTTGCCCAGGCTTTTGAAATGATCAAGAAAGCTACCATGTGCTATGAGACTGGGCTCTCTGATCTTCTAACAATTGTTTTTTTTTTTTTTTATTAGAAATTTTTATTGGCTTTTCACCTTTTATAAAGACAAATACACACAAAAAAGACAAAGACAGAAACATGTATAATTTCAGAAAGTCCCACTTTCTTAACCTTGTTCCCAGACTTCCCCCCACCCCCCTTCATGCATCCCACTTCCCAAAATTGTGTCAGCAAATTGATATTTCTCTTCTTAATCATCTTAAAATTTATAAGTACAAATAAAATAAATTTTCCTAAGTTGGACTCAAATTCTCTTCCATAGATTTCCCAATTTATCTTAAATAAAAATCATGTTAACCAAACCCAAAAATCTTGAGTGTTTTTAGAATTCTATTCTTCCCTCCCTCCCATCCCCGGTTTTCGTCCCTTCCCAATACATGTCCAAAATATCAGTTCTCAGCCTGGGTTCCTCACGTCCGAGGCTTTCAAGTCTCTTTCCGTCCCTCTCCGCCGGTCTTGTTGGTAATCCTTTATGTCGGCCCTCGAATCTCGAAAGAATTCTGTCACCATCCAACCATTTTCTCTTCTCACCAGAACATTTGAAAGCAACTGCTGGAAAATTTCCACAAAGTCTGCATCTTCAAAATCAAAATCAAAGTCAAAGTGGAGGCCCCCCTCATATTTCTTTATTTTAAGTTCCTGTATTCCATAAGCTCCCGGGGCCTCTTCCTTCATCTTTTGCATCTTTCGCAGATTTGTGGTAGATGAAATCCAAAGGTCTCCTTGTTTATATTCCACAGATGCCAACTCCTGGTTGGTGCTTTCCAACTTTACTTTCTCTTCTTCTTGTTTAGTCTCCTCCACCTCTTTAGTTATCATTTCCAATGCGGCTGTGGATTCTTTCTCATCCAGGTCCTCAATACATTCAGCAGAGCTGCTTATTCCAGAAGTCAAGGTCATGAGTTGTTTATTCATAGCTAATCTCTGCTCTTGTAAGATTCCCACCAAATGAAACATTCTTTCGATTTCCACCAGTAACTTTCCATCCACAGCCATTGTAATTTCACAGACTTCCCCCTAGAGGGAATCTGGTTACTTGGTAATCTCTCCAACAATCCTCCAACTTATTGTTATTACTTTGTTTCCAACAATTTTAACTCAATTGTAACTCATTTTTAACCAGAGGGATCTTAAATAGCAATTTTTCCACTTAAACTGTCCGTTTGACAGCTTTGACAGCTGTCAAACTCCGCACCTCTTCCCCAAGCTCAAAGGCAGGACGCTCCCGGGCCCGGGAGGGGGGGGGTTTGTTTACCACAGAAAGAGATCTTTCGACACTCCACTCTCCAGCTCAAAGTTACTTTTTACCACATCTTGGAAGTTAATGTCTTTTTCAACTCACCCCACAAAGGGTAGACACTCCAGCTTAGATCTTATTTCGTTGCTTTAGATCGTCTGCAAGAAGGGGGGGTGCGGACTCCCTTTTAATACACCCCCCGGTCGTCTCAAATTCACAGGATAATATTCATAAAGTCCAATTTCCTTTTACTCACGGGTTATTCTTTTCAGTCCGAATTTCAAGGAAGGGAATCAGCGCTCTCCAGTCATGGCTCGCGGCTGCGCTCAACCAAGGTAGCGATCGACTCTCAGCACCACGCCAACCTCCGTATCCTCTCCGCAGCCTTTAAAAAGGCTCTTCGAGAATCGGGGGGGCGCTTAAGGTGCCCGCCGAGTCTTCAGTCCGTAGGCTTCAGCGCCTGCGGTTTTTGGGGGTCCCCGCGTCGCCGGCGCGGCAAGACCCGTCCTCAGTTGAGCCGATTCCCTCCGCAACTCGGAGGGAATCCGCCATTTCCAGATCGCGCCAACCCGGAAGTCTCTCCTGATCTTCTAACAATTGTTGGGTCAAGATAATTCCCTTGAAATTGCTCCAAGCTTTATCACTGTTGTAAGCATGGTATCACAAAAGCACACATCCTAAATACCGTAATCTTGCTAGGGATTAAGCCCCATTGAACACAATGGCTCTTAATTCTGAGTAAATATGCACAGGATCTTGTTAACAATAGGTGAATTAGTTTTATGTCAATATGCAAAGATTCCTTTCCTTTGTTTTGCTAGTGTAATGTTGTTGCACAGTGGAAAGGTGGGGAATTAGCATCATAAATTCAGGATCCAATGAGGAAAGTTGTCATATTATACCCATCACTTCCAAGTCATTAGTGTGATTCTAGCTTATTAACAACTCTAATAAAGATTGTAATTAGAGATATGGAGCAGAAACTTACTAAGATAAGGACTAACAGTGATAACAGGGAGAATAGCAAATGTTGCTGCTCATTTTGATAAACCATATCAGGACGACAAATTAAGTCTGCAAGTTGAAGTGAACACAGATTTAAATTTTGAATTTTAAGTTTGAATTTTGAATGTTTGACATATTCATAATCCATTTTAATTCTTCCACACATCCTAACTTGTGACCTATACAGTTCTGTCAAATACAAAACACCATTGCATGTCCTGTATCAATCTAAGGTCAGATACAATGTACCATTGTATATCACTTATGAAGCAAATTTCAAATATTATCAAACAACAATTATAAACAACAACAAAAAGTGTCACTTGCCAACTATCAGGTAGTGCCAAAATTAAACTCTCTTTAAATATTGCTTTCAGCAGAATATTTTTTTAAAAATGAATAACAAAATTATGACCATTATCTCCCAGGATTCTTTTGGGCAAGCCGTGTGCTGTAACTTCATCAAGTAGATGTGACCCTAACATCCATAACTGGAATACACAAGCTCTACATAGCTTCTTGTAGTGACTTGCCTTAAGTTACTGCTGAAGACGAAGTTATTATCCTCTTCAGCTTGTAGGATATTTTAACCTTAGACAATCTATTAACTTTCCCCGACATTGCCTAGAATCCTTCCAGAGCAGCTATAAGTATTTTTATTTGGACAACACTCGTGAGTGGCTCATAATCTTGCAGAGTGCCTCCAGTCTGTCCAAAAGATGGTCTGGTGCCTTCCTGTTTTCCTCTTCCTTCAGCTTTGACCCTTACCAGTGAATGAACCAGCCTTTGGGTAGACCTTATGAGTGTGATGCCTTGAACTCTGTGTGAATGGCTACTGTATCCTGTAGGTTGAATATTTTGATTTGTTGCAGAAAACAAGAAAATTGATAAATGTTCTACAGCTTTCAGTGCAGCTAATAGAGGTACACAGGCTTAGAATTCAGTTTCGTCAAATGATGCAAATCAAAACTCATTTCCCGTTATTTTTCTTTGTTGACAACAGATGTTGTGAACATTAAAAGCAGTCAGCAAATGTGTGGGGAAATGTGTTAGATGAATCTCTGGAATGATTGACACTTCTGAGTTACAGTGAATCGCCTGTGAAGTTTTGACCTTGAAGCTGTCAAAGAGCTGTCCTTATGGAGTTTTCAGAATGGAACAGTTGCTGACTCAGAATTTGATTAATGATTTTATCTGGGAATATATATATATATATATATATATATATATATATATATATATATACACACACACACACACACACATATATATATATATATTTATATATATATATATATATATATATATATATATATATTCCCCAGTAATTCAAGAAATCATAGATTAAAGAACCCTCCCCCAAATTGGGGAAATAACCATCTAACATTTTTATTTATATTGTTGCATGTGGGTTTTTATTAGCATGCTATAATATGTGTACCAGATTTACCTTGTCAAAATATTCAGGCTGCACATCTTAAAGAGCCATTCCACGTAAAATAAAACACATAATAAACCATGAAACAATATAATTCTACTCCCAGAAGTCTTTTCAACCTGTCATGACTTGCTAACTAAGCTTGACAGGACTTATATTTGTTTTGCTATTTATGCAAAGTATGGGCACATGTTTACTTAATGTTTCCAAAAGCAGGAACCTTAAGGATAGGCATAATATCTCTTAAGAATTACCAACCTCTCAATGAAAAATCCAGTTTTATTATTATTTTTGACATAAAACGGTCCCACAGACTGTTTCTAATTGATGTTTGCTACGTACACTTATTGTGTTCTATTGCAGAACCTTAATCACTTAGCTACTGTTATTTCTGGTTATCCAGCTTGACCATAAATGTGAGTTTTATGATCAATCTCTCTGATCATTGCAATAGGGTGTGGGTGTATGCAAAAATAAGACACCCCCCCCCCCTTGAGCAACCTGTTTCCTCACAAACCTGGAAACCAGAGTCACTAGAGAGAGGAGGGGGCAAGCCCCCAAGCCCATCAATTACCCTGCCCCTTCCTCAGGCTCTTCTTCTGAGGCAACTGGAACCTGCTCCTACTAGGGTGGATGAAAGGGATTCCTGTCTACCTCTCCCTAGCAACAAAGCAACAAGACCACTCACCTTTTCCGGTGGGTGGCATTGCGGTCGAGCATCCAGGACCCAATAGTGCTCCATTGTGGCAATGATAACTGGTGAATGACATTTCTGAGTGCATCAGGGATTGGTTGCAGGTGTGAGGGTGTTTGTTGGCAAGCCATTAGGGCTCAAGTGGCGGTTAGGCATTGGGTAAGCCTTTGTTTGGATGGAGGGGAGGTTGTAGCTTCCACCTGCCCCTCCTCATTAAGGGTATCCTGTTAAAGGGATCTGGGGGTGTGGATTCTGTCCGATGCCCGGATGTGGGCTAGAGCCATGCCACAACCCCAACAGGGACCCCTCGAGGTGCCCCTATTTGATGCCAGTCATAGGGCTCCCCCTGTTGGTGGTTTACCCTTAGTTGGACTCCCTGCAGATGGGCGGGAGTTAGGATATAGCCAGGCTTCACCCAATGCCTAAGCCAAACTGCTCACATCTGTACCAATAAAGTTGTGGCCTATTTGAACCCATAAATCAAAATACTTGTGTAAGTGTGTTTATGATCTACTAGGGAACTATGGGTCATGGGGCCTTGAAATGTAAGTGGCAATGCCAGATTGAGCAGCATTTGGGATGGAGGAGATCAGGAAAGGAAAAAGGTGGTGTTGGATAACTGCATTACAAAATTTGGAGAAGTGTGACTTTCAAAGGGTGGCTGTGTTTCAGTTTGTGTATTGTTTTAGGAAGTTCAAATTATGAAGCTTTGCCCTTACATTTGAACTGAATCAGGTGCCCCCTCCCCCATCCCTAAGGGCCAGAAAAATTTGCTTGGGTGGTGGGTAGTGGTGGCAGATCAGGCTTCTGGGCTGGGGGTTAGGCACTTCAGATCTATGTGAAGTCACAGATTCTCGCAACTAGAACCTCCACATCATCACAGCAAGCTTTGAGGTCGGGGAGGAGAGTAATGTTTACCTGAACCCAGCCTATGTCCACTGAAGCTAATGCAGCTTTATGTGGAATTGCAACTTGGAATTTCAAGACATATTTGCGATTTCAACAAATTTAAACAGCAGCACAAAGATTGTGCTGCAAAACCTATATGAATCAAATAGTGGCAAAATATGAAGAATACAAAAGAAGGGGGACAAAGGGGGAAAAAAGATTTTCATCTGTCTTGCTTTTTTCCCTTTACCTTTCAAATTTGACAAGATTCAAGAATAGGTACTTTTATCTATGCAGTAACCTGAAAAGAGTGCAAAAGAGGAAGTTGTAATTCTATGAGCAATTAACCCCATTGCCCCCATAATACATAGAGGGACCAAAAATCACAAGCCTCCATTATTGAGCTTTATCTTACACAATTGTGATCATGAAAAAAAGGGGCAGCTCATGCTGTCTTTCAGATGTGTTATTTTTAGATGTGAATATTTTGCCAACTATGGGAAGCCACATTTCAAAATAAAGGTGCTGATGCCAGCCCTGGTGTCATGAACTGGCAGGGCAATGAGGAGAAGGAAGAAGAGGAAGAGGATCCCGGCAAGGCATGTACCTGGGACTGGGATGCACCAGGGCAAGCTGGGGGTGGAGATAGAGAGGTTGGTGTAGGAAGTACTCATGGGGTGACGGGGGATGGTGAGGGGATGGTAGTCAGTGCACAGGAAGCAGAGCAGCAGGAACCCACCAGCAGAGCCAGAGGGGTTCCTGTCTCCATGGTGGGCTTTGAGGCAAAGGGAGAAGTGGGAAGGGCACTCCAGGAGGCTGAGGCAGGCAAGGGTCCACAGCCCAGCTCACTAGCTGACCAGGTATGGAAGGAGGTGTGATATTCTTCAGCTGGAGTAGGCTTAGAACAGGCATCATCAAGCCCAATCAGCATGCAAAATATAAAATGGAGGATAGCTGAGGTGCCGTGGCAGTGTGGTGTAGTGGTTAAGAGTGGTAGACTCATAATCTGGTGAACCAGGTTTGCGTCCCCGCTCCTCCACATGCAGTTGCTGGGTGACCTTGGGCTAGTCACACTTCTCTGAAGTCTCTCAGCCCCACTCACCTCACAGAGTGTTTGTTGTGGGGGAGGAAGGGAAAGGAGATTGTTAGCCGCTTTGAGACTCCTTAGGGTAGTGATAAAGCGGGATATCAAATCCAAACTCCTCCTCCTCCTCCTCCTCCTCCTCCTCCTCCTCCTCCTCCTCTTCTTCTTCTTCTTCTTCTTCTTCTTGACTTCCTATGTTGGTTGGACCATGACTTGGATGTCCCAGGGAGTTCTATGGGACTGTGCATGTGCAGGACTGACCTCCAGGTGCCCTGACCCCTTGATTGATGGCAGATGCAGGAACCTCACCTAACTGGACTTTGGACCTGCTGGGCTGCCAGACTGCACACTAGCATCTGCTATGAGATCGTGCACTCCAAGGCAGGACTTGCCACATGGTTCAGGACACCTGGTTAAGAAGACGCTTTATGACATTACCTGATTGCCATGATTGTATTTCTTCACTTGCCACTCTACTTCAAGGTTCATGAGTTGAAACAGTGCCAAAGTAGGAAACAGTCACATTGTGGGGTCATCCCCTGTGATTTGGGGTCTCTGGCAGAACTGGACACACTTTGAGGGATACAGGATAGAATGGCTTCCACATTTAAAATGGAGTTTGTTCTCAGATGAATTATATATGTAGGGCCATTATTTTTTTATTATTTACTTTGTACCACACCAGGTAAACTACTGAGACTACAGAAATGCTAAATAATAATAATATCTGAGGCTGTTCCAAAATAATGTCCCAGACAAATTCTGGATAACCAGTCTCATATAACCAACATGTGTTATATGTGGGGTTCATACCACAGAGTAAACAGTCTTTCCAGGCTTAGCTACATTACATTACTTACCTTGGGAGGAAATATGTAATCAACCCTATTGCCCCCCGCCCCCCAAAAAACTCAGCATGTGATGAGGTTTGAGCTGGTTGCTGCAGCCCCGCCTCATGGCTTAGCTTTTCCTATTCTGGGGGAGGAGGGAAATTTTGGAACTCACTTATAAGGGCATATTTAAAGTTCTAACAGCCTATATTTCCATTCTTTACTTTAAATGTCTGCTGGGGTTCTCTTTGGAATTGTCTCTCCCTCTCTCACAGCCACACATATAAGAGCAATGGAGCGTAGGGGCAAATGAGGGCTGTATGAATGCTTTTTGCAATGAGAACTGAAAATCTGCTGAAAATAGGAGGCTCTTTCTAACACTGCAAACGTTTGATTTGGTTGGAGATCATGTATGGCACAATACATTGCAAACTATATAATGGCTCAGACAGGCTGAGCTTTGGCTGTATGTATGCATGTGTGTCTTGTTTTTCATTAAATTAAAAGACTAATTTGCATCTACTTTAAGACAGTGGAATGGGGCTTTAGTGACTGTAAACCATAAAATCTTTGGAGATTTCCCCCCCTCCCCAGTCTAAGTACTAAACAAAACAGAAGCAGAAGCAGATGGTAGGTATTTTGATGTCTTCACTTCTTGTGACTACCTAGGGAAGAGGAGATCTCACTGCTGTTACATTATGTGCAACTGTAATATTTTCTGTTAAAGTTATCACTGTACAGCCTGCCTCTTGCTGCATAGGTTGGATATGAAAATTTCTCTGCAAAAAAAGTTTGTCTCTGGATTTTTGTTTCTATTATGCCCCTGTTTTAGTTAATGTGTGGCTAGGACGGATATTTCCAAGGTATAGAAGACACCAGACAGGTAGTAGTGTCAGTAGTACTTGCTGTGCCTGTGATGATCTTATATTCTTGGTGTATCGTGTTGAGTATATAGTATTATGGACTGATGATGTAGCCTTATTGGAGTTCACCGATTGGGTCTGCGTTGCTCCGGGACAGGAGGAAGGAAGTCAAATGACACCGAGTTGGTTCAAAGAAAGAGTTTATTCTGCTCTCCGGATAGCAGAAGGCACTTGCGTTGTGAGTCCACAGCAAGTCCAAAGAAATGACAAGTTTCATGCAGTATATATATCCTCCAGGCACCCTCTCCCTCCTCCCCTAGGAGCCCAACCACGTCAGCCTATGTACGCAGGTTGACATCACATATGTTCCTGCTCTGGTACTCTCAACCATAAAAGGATCTTCCTTCCTGTACATCTGACCATAAAAGGATCTTCCTCTTCCTACTCTTATCTTGGGAAGAGGTCATCATCTCCGGGAACACTCTTTTGGCGTTTTTCCCGGACATCGGCCTGCGCGGATTTTGTGGTCAGCACATAAGATAAGGCACACACGCATCATCCCTGCTGTACTGGAACTTGGCAAGGTCACTTATTGCCACCACGGACTGATAAGGGAGAGAGCTTTGTTCTTGTTATGGATTTGCTCAACGGCTCAAGTTTATGCATTTTAGCTCAGGAAAAATAGGGATTTTGGTCAGTTTAAAACTGCCTGCACAGTCAGTTTTTGGGTTTTGGGAAACCCATTCCTTCAATGAAGCTGTTGCGAAACCTACTTAACAATCGGAGTACAGGTCTTCTGATCCATTGTACTACTTTCGCCATGGGACAGTGAGGAGGTGCTCATCTGCGACCACTTCTTACATATTTCCCCTTCCTCTACATATGGCCATGTGAAGAACCCTTTCTTGCAACCATTCCCACTTACAGGAGTTTGTGCTTTTTGTAGATTAACTAACTGTAGAACGATTTGCTTGTTTCAACTGACACCATTACTATATACATTATTGGCCGAGTTGTGCCACTAGTTGACTGTATGTCTATAAGTATCTCCAGGCTTTGATATGCACGTTTCACTTTAATTTGCTGAACTAAGTAAAATTGTCCTTTATATTTGCAAGCCGGTTTGGTGTTTTGGTTTTGTTGTACTTAAGGAGTGGTATACAAGGATTGGAGTATTTTGTTGGCTGAAAAATTAACACGCAACAGGAGGTTAGCCAGAGTGTTGGGGCATCTGAATGGCTTTATAGAAATAGTACCTATTTATAAGTTATGTAAAGACAGATTTACTGTAGCTAGCATTCACCCACCGGGGATGCATAAATCCTTTTGGAAGGATATGTTGGTATAGATATGTTGGTATGTAGTTTAGTATAAAAATCATTTTGCATTAAAAATGGAAAAGGGCAGTGTGGTGGAGTGGTTAATGTTGGAGTAGGAGCTGCGAAGACGGTTCAAGTCTTTCCTCAGCCATGAAGCTCATTGGGTAGCCTTGATTCAGTCACTGTCTCTTAACTGAACCTAGAGTGCAAGGTTGTTTTGATGATAAAATGGAGAGCAGGGAAGCCCACCTCAAGCTCTTTGGAGAAAAAGTGGGATATAAATGTAATATTTTTAAAAAATGCGCTGGGATGTGTGAATGTGTACTGAGAGAGTGTAACTTTTTTACATGTTGAAAATTTGTAAAAGTAGGATCCATTTTGGGGTTGTGTTTGTTTATCATTCTGAAAATATTATAGTACTATAATGTGGGTGCCTTACAAGGAGGAGGGAAAGTTTTGTAATCGTGATTGCATGGGGAAGAATTTCTAACCATAGGTCCATGAACCAAATCCATTCTACCAGAGCTATCTCTCCTTTCACTCTGAACAATCAAGGAGTCATACTTGAGTCTGGTAAGTCTACTTCAACCTGTGATCTGTACATAGCCTACCTCTGTTCTGAGCAGTTCATGTTCTTGTTTTAAACACTGCCAGTTTGCTCAAATAGCTAGTGCATGCTGCATTTTCTTTACAGTTGGAAACAGAACCCTACATGCCCTCCATTAGTAAATCTGGTGTCAGAGCACTGCTTATTGTTCATCACTAGCTGACAATTTCATGATATTTTAATATTATGCACTTCCGTGGAAACTCTGGTTTTAATTTATCCAGCTGGTTTGTTTGGTGTGTGTCTGTCAGTCAGAATAGGCAGCTGGGGCTTCATATATTCAGAGCAGCCTTTTTGCAAATCGAAAGCAGAATTCGTATTGTTGCTACTTACCACAAGTTAGTCAGCTTGGATGCATTCATTATGAATGTTAAATACTTGTAATTTAGATTATCAGTACGTTTTGGTCCTTTGCCTAATGAGGAAAAGAGCTCATTATTATTTCCTATACAGTCCCTTGCCATAGCAAGGAGGAACCATAGTCATTCTGAATAGCAGTTATGCACTTAAGAAGTCACTCGCAGGCCAAAGCTTGCTAAATAAAATCTTTGGAGCATGCAACAAATGGACCATTTCACATCTGTAAACTGAAATCCAGATAAGATGGTGAAGAACAAAAAAATAGTACGGGGAGTGGGGGGAAGTATGCATGTTACTTTGGCAATGAAAGGTTTTCTTTTCTTAAAAATAAAAAGTGGTCTATGTATGGCCAATAGCAGTAAAGGAAAATGGTGCAGGTACCCTTATGAATGACCTGGGAATCCAAAGTAAAAATGCACTCACTAAAAAGGTGGTGGTAGTGGTGAAAATTATCCAAATATCATGGTAAAATAATGTGGTTTCCTCCTCACAATATTTTCCCCATTCATTTCAAAGGAAGTACTCAGAGCCAGGTTAGGAAGAGGGGGAAAGGTGGTCATTGGCTTCCTAGTTTTCTTTCTCTGACACAGGGATGCTTTAGGACCAGAAGTAATACTCACTCCATCCATTGAAGATATCACTGTGGCAGTTACTGTATGCTGCTTTTGTCATTGGCATTAATAGGAAATCTGTTTTTTTAAGCATGGGACTGTACCACTGGGCTATGATTTTTCTTTATAATAATGCTGGACCTTAGGCCCAAGTTAGTCATTTGCCAGGTTGGCATTGTGGAGGAACAGGCACATGTCCATGCCACGGAAAAGATATACTCTCATTTGACATGGGCACTCCATGTAGGTGCCTAAGAATGTAGATTCCCAAAGAAGATCTTCTCTTCCCATTTTGAGGAAGGGAGAATCTTCCTCATTGGTCATCTGTGTAATGGAGGATCCATATACACTGCTCGCTCAGACAATTACTGGTCCAGCAAGAGTTTCTGCATGGCTGCTGATCTCCTGCCTTGAAGTAGGCAGATAATGTTGCTTGTGATACAAGTGCTCCACATACATGTGTGATTCTTTTCTTTTTTGAAAAGGTTATCATATGAATTAGGTGTCCCAGGTGACCTTCCCACAGAGCACCTACGTTAAAACACAATGTTATCTGTGTGTTGGTTTGTTGTGTTGAGAAAGGTATGTGAATAAAATGCCAGATATCCTCCACAGGCAGCAGGCATGCTTTTTCTGTCACATTGAAGACTTACTTGCCTGGCAACTGTCTGAATCAGGACTGCAATGGACGCTGCATTAAACTCTTATAAAACCCTTGCAGCTGATGACCATAATTTAGTGTCACAGATGATGATTTTTGCAAGCCCTGGAAATATTGAGCCAGTATAAAAATATGACTTGTGCTATTGCTCCTTAAATACTATATCCACTCAAGCCTTAAATCTAGACATACTGGGTGATTATTATTTAAAGGTGCTGTAAAACTAGCAATTTACATTTTGACCTCTTAATTCACCTTAAAACACACAATTATATTGTATATTACAGAGCAGACAAGCCTTTAACAAGCAGTAAAATATGTTGCTTCTAATTTTTGTTTCAGGAGCATAATTAACAGCAACGGCGAATACACAGTAGATGCATTACAAACTCCATTTGATGTATTAATGATATTAAGGCCCCCATCTGCACCACATATTTAAAGTAGCATTGTACCACTTTAAACAGTCATGACATCCCTCCAAAGAATACTAGGAACTGTGGCTTGTTAAGGGTGCTGAAGGCTGTTGTCCTTATATTTATTTAGTCCCCATCTTTTTCATATATAAAAACGGTACAGGATCAGCCCTTTCATTTAAAGTGGTCACTTTCAGTTAAACCCACTGGAGCAAGAGACATGAACTACATTTCCCATGTGACTCTCTCAAGGATGGTGGTGTCCCTTTTCAAATGCATGTAGTTCCCACCTCCCCCAACATCCTCTTTCACTCCAGGTCCAGGAGGATTTCCCCGAGTACACGTCCCAGGATCCTCTGGGGTGGGGCTGCCAGCAAGAGGCAGTGATTAAGAGTGGTGCGGCAGGCTCAGTGCTACTGAGCTGCAGAACTCAGTGGCCAGGAGAACTGTGACTTGTCCTTGTGGCATCGACAGATGGGGAGGAGGAATCCCACCAGCAGCAGCCATTTCCAATGCAGAAGGCAGTGGAGGAGGTTGTTAGGAGACGCCTGTTCCCCTCACAGAGCTGCAATTCTCCGGGTTGTTTAACAATCCATCCCTCTTAGATATAGCACCAGTGCTATTTTGGGGGGAGGGGTACGCAGAGATATACATACCCCAATACATTTTGTGAATCTTTGTACTTATGTCCATTTACTGTATTTATTTTTCCCAATTTGATCTATAAAATGGTGGTTTTCTTTAGTCAAAATGAGAGTACCCCGAAACATTTTTAAAGAAAAAAAGCACTGCATAGCACCACCTGTTAGTAATTTCATTCTCTCATTGCTGGATCATGTGATCCTTATTTACATTCCATACAGACAGGAGTGTGGGAACAGAAACTCAGACACTGAAATTCTGTTCTATGTGCTTTTGTTTTTCTCCCCTTTGTTCTCTGCTCTCGGACAGAGAAGTGTTTGTTGTTTTGATTTGCTGTAAATAAAGAAGCTTTTGTGACGCCACATACCTACAGACTCGCTTCTTGCTGATACTCTGCTATAGCATGCCCACAGCTCCACTGGATGTGGGTCACTGGTCACCTGGGTACAAGCTTTGTTTTACCCATACCACCTAGGCCAGTTTCCTATATCCCGCTTTGGGGCCATGTGAAGTAGGTGAAAATCCTTACCAGCCAAAACCAATCAGGCTGACTACTCTTGGGACTGGTTTTCTCTGATGAAAAGCAATGTCCATCATCATCATCACACCTCACCCATCTTGACGGGTTGCCCTAGCCACTCTGAGCAGCTTCCAACATATAGAAAACATAATAAAACATTAAACATTAAAAAAAAAAACCCTCACTATACAGGGCTGCCTTTAGAGGGCCTGGGGGTCGGATAACTCCATACCCTCCAAGATTTCTCTGATGAAAATAGGGACATCCTAAGGAAAAGTGAGACATTATGAGATCAAATCAGAAACTGGGACAGCTTCTATAAATCCAGGGCTGTCCCTGGAAACTAGGGACACTTGGAGGGTCTGCTGTTTCAGTTCCCTACCCAGGTAGCAGGATGATGCAGTGCAGACCTACACATTAGGTGTCCAGTTCTGCCTCTATCTGGGAGTGGATGAATTGCCTCCCCACCCCCAGTCTTCTTATCCTTACTGGTTTAGGGGGAGATAAAAGTGAGAACTGGACCATAAAGAAGGCTGATCGCTGAAGAATTGATGCTTTTGAATTATGGTGCTGGAGGGGACTCTTGAGAGTCCCATGGACTGCAAGAAGATCAAACCTATCCATTCTTAAGGAAATTAGCCCTGAGTGCTCACTGGAAGGACAGATCCTGAAGCTGAGGCTCCAGTACTTTGGCCACCTCATGAGAAGAGAAGACTCCCTGGAAAAGACCCTGATGTTGGGAAAGATGGAGGGCACAAGGAGAAGGGGACGACAGAGGACGAGATGGTTGGACAGTGTTCTCGAAGCTACCAGCATGAGTTTGACCAAACTGTGGGAGGCAATGGAAGACAGGAGTGCCTGGCATGCTCTGGTCCATGGGGTCACGAAGAGTCGGACACGACTAAACGACTAAACAACAACAAAAATGGCTAACAACCCTTACAACAGCCCTATATGGCAGGCCAGTGTTGATCTCCCTCTGTTGTATGTGGGGAGGGGAGTAAATGAGATGAGGCGAAGAAAACGACTTTGTCACATGGTTTGAGTGTGGGAAACCTCAAAGTGGTTTATTAAAAGAATAAAACAATGGGATTAATAGCAAACACATACTTCTGGTTTCAGTGAGAATTAACCACTTCAAAGGACCAGTGTGGGATCTGTGTCCTTACTCAATTTTCCAATAAGTGGAGCCATTTGCTCAGAATAGGATCAAATGATCCTCCGAGAGGTGATACAGAGATAAGATAATCTACTTGAAAGTAAATTGTGCTCATACATTGAGGCACATTGAACAACAAGGCAACTGCAAAAATCAAAGTTAATTCACAGTCAATTTATGATCAGAAAAATGACTACAGCTGCTGAGGGGAGAAAAAAAATGTTCCCACTGAATCTTCTGGCCATCTCTGGTTAATTAGCCTGAGAGATAAAAGAAAGGACCAAAGTGATGACAAGAGGCATATAAATCAGCTGTGTTACTTCACAAGGCAGGCATTCAGCATTTATTCAAAATAAAATAAAGCAATTTAACAATTACCTCCAAACATTTGTCACTTATACGTTTGAACATTTCCTAAGACAAATTATCTTTGTCAAGGAAGAATTCCTGTGACCATGTTATACTTCATTAGGTTCATTAACTGTGAATCTAACAATATAATATAAATCATTATCATTCCAACTCTCCCGAACAGAATTATGCATTTAAAAAAGAAAAGCCCTGATCTACAGACTCACCGCCATCTTTATTATTATTACATTAGCTCAGGATTCAAGGATTCAAGGTATTTTTTAAAAAATAAATTTTATGCTATGCAATAAATTCTTATTACAATAACTGAGTTTTGACCGGTCCTGTATAAAACCTATAGTGTATAATTTGGCCACAGTCAAGTACCTTTAAATCAGTTATTTAAGCATATGATTTAAGTATCCTGTTGAAATCATTGATATTTAAAAGTGCTTAATTTTTAATAGATTGTGTCCAAATTTATTAGTTGATATGAAATACTATATTGCTCATCTGATTCCATAGGTCACTGTCTAATTCTTAAAGGATAAATTGCTTTGTTTTTATAACTCAGATTTCTGAATGTTTGGGCACTACAGAATATGTTGAAGGTGTGGGGAAAGCAAGTCTGCCTACCACTTTCCTTAAACCACACCTTTTAGGTGGGTATCGAGGCCTACCTGTATCACTGGTTCTAGGGCCCCTTAACTCAAGGCAGGTGAGACAGGAAGGCTGATACAATGCACATCTATATGCCATTCCATGAATGCTTGTGCTCCATCGGCCTCCACTCCCCACCAACCATTCCCCACCACACAACACTGAAGGGATGTGAGCTGCATGGTGGCAACATAAAGGGTATTTCTCTCTCATCCTATCACTTGTTCTTCAAGGAAACCAACCCTATTCAGATAATCAACCAACTCATTTTTGTAATCATTTCAGGTGCAAGAAAAGGAGTAAGATCAATTAACAATGAGAGAGACTGGGCATGCAGATGGCCAAAGAACTGATCTATCAGAATTGGCAAATTGCACATATGGAAAAATTAAAAGCAATTGGTTAAGGAAGTACCTGGCAAAAAAAATATCATTGACAAATAGGGGGCCAGAATGAGTGACAAGTGGGTGTGTTTTACAGAAAATGACCTTGTGGGTCATTTGCAAGGACTGGGCGGGACAAATTAGGCCTACGAGCTGGAGATTCCCCAAGACTGCCTTAGAGATGGACAAACCTTTTGTCCATTTGTGGACTAGAGTCTACTTCAGTTTGCTTTCCTACAACAGACAATTATTTGCCAAGACTATTTCTCTTGGTAATTAACTGACAACTGTGGTGGGAAAGGAAACCACCATCTCTCTTCAGACCAAATGAATAGATTGGCCATGAACTTCTTGCTGAATATTCATACCCCAGTAGAAGGATCTCTCAATTTTCAATGATCTTAAGGTGGCCTTACTTGAACAAAGGCATTTTAGAGGCTCCAGCATGAACCTGATGAGTTACAGTTCAGCAAGAAGCTTACTTTATTAAAAAAAATCAGAGGAAAGGGCTCATGAAGCATCTGACAGGTTACAGTATGTTGCTGGTGAGCAGTGTTAAGTTTGTAAGTCACAAATTGTCTAAGCATCACCTAAAACAATACAAGTATTTAAAAATAGATCTTCCTGCTTTGAATTTGGCCATCACCAGTACTACCCACCCAACCTATTCATATAGGTACACCATACATATTGGGGGCACAAGGAGAAGGGGATGACAGAGAATGAGATGGTTGGACAGTGTTCTTGAAGCTACGAACATGAGTTTGACCAAGCTGCGGGAGGCAGTGGAAGACAGGAGTGCCTGGCGTGCTCTGGTCCATGGGGTCACGAAGAGTCGGACATGACTAAACGACTAAACAACAACAACACCATACATGGAATGCAACATTCTGATAGCAAAACATTTCATAAGATTTCCTTTTTATATATAGCAAATGATAGAATTTCTCATAAAAAGCGGATGTTTGTAGTCGTGTCTGGTGCCTTTTGTTACTGCTACTAGGCAGTTAGTTAGAACTCGGAGATGTTTTGTTACTGCTACTAGGCAGTTAGTTAGAACTCGGAGACACACTTACAGCTTCAGCAATAACTTCCCAGTAATCCCAAGGACACTATCAAAAAGTAAAGCTCTGATGTTTTCTAAAAGGAAGGTCAGGAGAGTGAATTGTCAGCGTTGTGCACCACCCTTTCATCTCTGCATTAAATATGCATTGCTTTTACTAGCCGTGCAGTTTCAAAGTATGTTTTGTTGGCTGATAGTATGTTTAGTAAGGCATGGATAGCAGTGCATTGTCTGTTGATTAAATGAACACTGCTTTGTGCCATATATTTAATCAAGTTATGGTTGTTACAATGATGCATCATTAAATAATGATGATGACGATGACCCAACATGACAATCAATGAATCCGCAGTTGGTTGTTGTTTCTAATGAAAATAATATAGCTTATTTATTTTAGTTTGATTATTTAAAAAACTCAGGATTTCACCCAAAATTAATACATACAATAATCACTAAATTAAAAATCATATATTTTTGAGAAGGTATACTTTTTGCTATTTCCCCCCTTTTCTTTTAAGAGCCTGATTTTCTTATACAAATTGCATTCTGTTTAATTTGAGTTCTCTGCCTTGCATCTTTCATGCTCTGCCTACTTCTGTCATGCATACAAGGATGATATACAGTGGTACCTCGGGTTACAGATGCTTCAGGTTACAGACTCCACTAACCCAGAAATAGTAACTCTGGTTAAGAACTTTGCTTCAGGATGAGAACAGAAATCACGCCGTGGTGGTGCAGTGGCAGTGGGAGGCCCCATTAGCTAAAGTTGTACCTGAATAGTTTCAGGTTTAGAACGGATCTACAGAATGAATTAAGTTCTTAGCCTGAGGTACCACTGTACAGGTAAAACTGGAGCTTTGCTTGTGAGCAGATTTCAATTCTCCACAAAGCCTAATATGATTAAGTTACCTAGTGCTTGAAGTAAAACCACTGGAGAATCACAGCACCTGCTGTGGCTGAAACCAGGATTTCGTAACTGCTGCCTCCTCCCTTGTTTTTCCTGTGTTAGCATCACTGAAGTGAGCTCTCCAGGACGCAAGCCTGGGCAGTGTGTATGGAGGTCCACGGCTGCCCAGACGAGAAGACTTCCCTCTTGGCCTTGCTCATGTGGTCCAAAGGAAAGCAGAGCAATACATTTGGCTCCAGCTGGGCTGCAGGAGTTGCCAGAAGGAAGCGTACAAAATGCTATCCAACCATCTTAGGGACTCCACACTGGATTTTTGTAGGGATTACTCCTGAACCTTCCCGCACCCTCCCTGACAGCATCTAGGAGCCACAGGTGAGAGCTGAGTGTAGAGTGGGATCAAAAGGTGGACAAGCTACCCCAGAAGGAGCACAGCGTGTCCCTCACCAGAGGTACTATCTCTCTCCTAGCATTCCATACACCCCCAATAAAAACACCAAAAATAAAAACACATCTAAAACTTTTTTTCCCAATTCAGTACAGATACAGACTAGAATAAGAGCCTCATTTTGAATTATTTGTTGAAAAAGGAAGGTCTGCAATAGGCACTGAGTAAAGTCAGTAAAGTGGCGCTGTGGTCTAAACCACTGAGCCTCTTGGGCTTGCCGAACAAAAGGTCGGCGGTTTGAATCCCCATGACGGGGTGAGCTCCCATTGCTCGGTCCCTGCTCCTGCCAACCTAGCAGTTCAAAAACATGTCAAAGTGCAAGTAGATAAATAGGTACTGCTCCAGCGGGAAGGTAAATGGTGTTTCCGTGAGCTGCTCTGGTTTGCCAGAAGCGGCTTAGTCATGCTGGCTACATGACCCGGAAGCTGTATGCTGGCTCCCTCGGCCAGTAAAGCGAGATTAGCGCCGCAACCCCAGAGTCGTCTGCGACTGGACTTAACGGTCAGGGTCCCTTTACCTTTACCTAAAGTCAGTGAAGACACAAGGCCAGTCAGAATCCTGCAGTCAGGTTGGTAAGTGGAGCATTTGTATGCACACACATTACACTGTGGGGGCTGCCAATCTGCTTTCAAACCGAATTCATAGTCTTGTTGACACATAAAACCTTGATCAACTCAGGACTAGGTTACATGAAAGACCACCTGTACAAACCTGTAAGATCACTTAGACCATCTGGGGGAAATTCTACTCATGGAACTACAACCTATAAAATATCATAGGGCTGCCATATTTCAAAAAGTAAAAACCAGGACACCCCAAAAGTTACTGAAGTTTTTTTTTAGAAAGACCCCAAAATTGTTGAGCTTTCCAAGTTTACCTGGAGTAATCCTGTGTTCCTGTGTCCAAAAGGAAGCTGAGAGGGAAGAATGGAGTTCACTCATTGTCTATTGGTTGCTGTTGTATAATAGTGCCAAACAGGTATCCCCTTGGTATCACTTTCACTTATGTCTACTGATGTTTGATTTATGCATTAACCTGTCATTTAAAAAAGAAGAAGCCTCAAAAATATATATTGAAAGGTCAAAACATCCCTGCATAGGGGGGTCTATCCAGCCCCCCATCTCCAAGCCAAACAAGACTCTATCTCTCCAAATCTGGCTTTTTCCAGGTTCATTCGTCAAATCCAACAACTCATGTTCCTGCTGGGCTACAGTTCCCTCCATCTCTGCCTGCCGAGGTCCAGCAACAACCTCCTCCCTCATCTGATCTGTCAGAGCACACTCCTGGATTAATTCCTGAGTGGGTTCTATATAGGTACCCACTGCCTGTCCAAAATTTCCGATCGCAACAGTCATCAAATCCATCTTCTCATGTAACTGTTCCAATAAAGCACTTGTCTTGCAGAAGGCAAGCACCAGAGCCTCCGAGTACATTCTTGTTCAAGGTCAGAGCCTGGTCCCATGATCTTAATCTATTGCAGCTGCAAAGCTCCCCAGTTCAGATTTAATAACAGTTTCGCAAGCTCCCTCTAGGGGAAAAAGCTTCTATTTGTATCCATCTCTTTTTTTAAAAAAAAAGCAGATCTAACAACAAAGTTTCCTTTTTCCAATATTTTGTCAATATTTTGTTCCTTTTAGATGCGAAGGGGAACAATGGAATCAATATGTTTCTCTTCTTTTAACTATCTGTCAAAAACGTTTGTCTATAGTCAATGAACTTCCCGAGGATGTCTGTCCTGACACCCCGCTCCCAGGTTCAAGACGGTGGAAAATTGCTTTTCTTTACTCTCTCTTCTGCAGGTTTAAACAGTCCAGAAAAAGTTCCCCCCTCTTCTCCTGCTTCCAAGGGGGGTTCAGTAATTTTAAATGATGAAAATTGATCCTTTACAGGTCTGTTGGTTGCTGTTGTATAATAGTGCCAAACAGGTATCCTCTTGGTATCACTTTCACTTATGTCTACTGATGTTTGATTTATGCATTAACCTGTCATTTAAAAAAGAAGAAGCCTCAAAAATATATATTGCATATTTAAATATGGAATTTATTTCAATACACATCTCTAAATTTGAATTCTGGTGTGTTTAAACTGCCTAACAACACACAACACTGTTAGTGAACTAAGTTCTGATCTACCCTTAAGTTCAACAGGAGCAGATAAGGAAATAGCAGAATTCACACACACACACACACACACACACACACACACACAAAATCAAAGCCCCTCAAGCATTTTTAGCATTCCTAGTTTACACCAACAAGGAATGAACACCTTGTTAAAATATAAAGGATAAAAGAAATCTCCCAACATCTCACATTCTAGGTGGGAATAAAGATAGTATTTATTTCTGAGAAAACAGAATGCCCATGTAATCTAATGCATATCATTTCCTTTTCCTTTCTCCTCTGTCACTGACACTTGGCTTTACTTTTCATCACAGAGTCCTTGAAGAACAGTGTGATCCTCATCTGATTATCCTAGCTTCACAGAGAGTCAGATTATCCTCATGTCCTCGTCCATTTTGACCTTGACAATGTACATTAACGTCTTTAATTTTTATTTGTGGAGCAACACGTCGTCAAGATTCTCAGGGTTGTTGGTTGGTTTGTTTTTTTATACTAGTGCTGCGAGTCCTTTGCTTTAACTCAATTTGCTGCTTCACCTGGTGACATCAAGAAAAGGGATCCGGGGATGGTAATGGAATTACATTGTCACATGGTAACCTTTCAAGGCAGATTGAGACATTTCCCATTCAGCTTTACACAGAGGACAGAAAATTAGATGTCAAAACGATGATATCCTGTAATTTCCCTCCCCCCTCTGCCCCTGTATGCATTAGTAATGCATTTTAAAGAGAGCAATGCAACTTTGATTAACAACTTGTACTTACAGAGCAGCGAAAGATGTTAGACATAGTGCCTTTTCTGAGGAGGGTAAAATCCACGGAAAATGTAAAAAATGAAAATAAATAAACATTGCATGGGGTGGGTGTGAATAAGCATGATGAAACCTATAATCGGCACACATTTTTAATCTGTGCTTTGAATCCCCACCCCTGCTGGTACTACCCTAATTATCTATATCACTGGTGCACCTCACAACAGGCTTAGATCTTAGCATTCTTGTTTCATGATTCACATTAATAGAACTGAGATTTCCCCCCCTCCCTTCTATCTGCAGCACCTTGTGCCTCTCAAAGGCTGCATCTACATGGCATTTCAGTTTCCTGACGTTCTTCTGTCTGTTAATTTCTGTATTATACCTGAGCGTTCACATGAAGTAAATGCTGTTTCTGGAAATATAGCAAAATATAGCACAGGTTTAGGGCTCATTTCCATGATTCTTTTCCATATTTCAGGGAAGGCAATCAGTGAGTGTGGCAGGAGGCTTAATTGGTCTGGAACTGCCAGTGAGTAGGGCAGATGCACAATCCAGAGATCCTAGGCCTGCTGAGTAGAAAATGGGAGAGCAAGTCTAAGTGCCATGGGCTCACCCAGCCATCCCATGACAATAAACTATGTTAACCTTTGTGACCAGTTCTGGAAACCTCTGGAGTTGAGGGAAAAAACTAAAAAAAAAAAAAAAAGTGCAGAAATGTGTTTTCTTGACATCAAGGATATAGTCCAAGAGGCTGAAAGCAGGGTTTAGTAGGAGGCCTCCTTTATGTGAATGGATAAGTACTTTAGAATCCAAGATGTAGGATGCTATTTCTAGATAAGATTTGTATGAGTGCTGCATAAAAAACAGAAAGAGCATCAACAAG
This sequence comes from Podarcis pityusensis, assembly GCF_964106645.2. Taxonomy (NCBI): domain Eukaryota; kingdom Metazoa; phylum Chordata; class Lepidosauria; order Squamata; family Lacertidae; genus Podarcis; species Podarcis pityusensis. The sequence continues at coordinate 56,061,805 of NC_138028.1, read as the reverse complement.
AGCACTCGCCTCTGCTTGTTTTCGTTTTGTGTTCAGCAAAATGTCAAAGGTGAAGGGAGCTTGCACTGCGGGCTATCCTTTGTTTCTCATTCAGATCCCAGGGAGAGATTGGCTTATCAAAGCCTGAAGAGGAGCCTGTGTGTCAGGCTGTCCTTGCCTGTTGTCAAAGAGGTGTTCCTGTTTCAGACAGAGCCTTTAATTCACATGACAGGTGGAGGAACATTCATGGCTTCTCCTCCAGTTTCTTTGCCTTTTGTCTCTTGATCACTGCTAATATTTTGCAGCATGTGTTTACTTTTCATTTGTGGCATGAATTGCCTCTGATGTAACATTTATGCCAGGGCTGTTATTTGTTCTCTTATATTTATCTCTTGAAGCAAAAAGAATATTTAGTTGGGAGAACTTGTAAAACAGGCTGTAAAATGCATTCCATATTGCCCTCTTCTGAACTTCGCATACACAGGGGAGATGCTGGGAGCTCTTGGTTACCATGCATTGACTACCAAAGGATAGAACTAGACATTGTGGGAGATATGGAGTGGTGTTGCTACTGGAAATGGGAGCTCTGTGCTGCTTCTACTGCTTCTTCCTCAGCTATCATCTGGTAATGCCCACTAATACCAAATGATGGTATCTGTCTGCACCAAAAGTCTGGTGGCAGCATTTTGTACCAGCTGGAGCTTCTGGACCAGGCCCATGGGAGAGGGAAAGGAAGAGGGTGGCGCTGCTACTTCTTAAAATCTCAGATACTTTTGATACTATCAAACATGGTATCCTGCAGGATCACTGATGTGGGATGGATATTGGGGGTATGGCTTTCAGCTCGACTGGTCTATGTATGCATTTAGGTCCAGAGAGGCATGAGTGGGGTTGTTTATTGGCTCCTTGGCATGCAACTGGATGATGAAGCACGTGCTCTGCATGCAGATGGTCCCAAATTCAATCCCTGACATGTCCAGGTAAGAAGAAGAAGAGTTTGGATTTGATATCCCGCCTTTCACTCCCTTTAAGGAGTCTCAAAGCGGCTAACATTCTCCTTTCCCTTCCTCCCACACAACAAACACTCTGTGAGGTGAGTGGGGCTGAGAGACTTCAAAGAAGTGTGACTAGCCCAAGGTCACCCAGCAGCTGCATGTGGAGGAGCGGAGACGCGAACCCGGTTTCCCAGATTACGAGACTACCGCTCTTAACCACTACACCACACTGGCTCTTGTAAGGTAAGGCTCTTTCCTCTCTGAACATTCCTCTCTGAAACCTTGGAAGGTGCCACTCAATGCATTCGTCTCCTCAGCCAGGTAGACCAATGAACTGACTTGGTTTACAGCAGCTTCCTATATTTCTATAAACAGACGCAGCAGTTGTGCCCTCACAAACTTGCTTTTACGCATGTTCTTTCTTTGCTGCATTGGGGCACCTGTGTTCAAGAGATAAGCTTTGTTTTGTTTTTATTTACTGCTAAACAATTATCCAGCACTGTTTTTTGTTTTATAATGGTATCCTGATCTTGCCTGACCAAAAACCTGCAGGAAAGAAGAGTTGCTGAAACAGGTGTGTGGCTTGCCATTTGATTTTATTTCTCTGCAGAATCGGTTGAATTCATTCCAAGATGGAAACGATAACAATTGCATTTATTTGGATTTACTATCCTAACATCTGCTCAGTATTCAGTATTTACGAACACAGTCTGCTGCCTTAGAATGGAACAAAACAGCTATCATCTGTTATAACCATACTTACTACTTTTAATATACTTTACATATGCCTACCCAAAAACCCCATATAAAATTCTGATTAATTAGGCCATCATGAGCAAGAAAGACCTGTTCATTTTCATTGTGGAGGATGCAGAAGGGCAACTCAAGAAACTCACAATCACAACAATGCACAGAGAAAGAAAAGAAGAAGAAGAAATATTATTTCACATTTCATTTATAAGGTACATAAAATAATCAAACAAGAACATTCCATTAGGAGAAACAATCTGGTGAAATTTCTGTATGTCGAGGCAGGGAGGTAGCAATAGGCAAAGAATACACAGATACACCTCTTAATTAAAATGAAGATGGCTATTCTAAAGTGTGGCAGAAGTGGTTAAGTAAGCACATGAAAGGTCAATGGCGACAAGCATGCTAGCTCCATCTCCCATCATCATTCCTGTCTCTTTCCAAATTATGGAGGGAAACATCTGAAGTGGGGAATCTCCTCTACTCATGCAAGCTTCCTGCACATTTTAGAGGCTTGGAAGTTTCGTGAAGGCATGCTGTATTACAAGGCATTTTTTTTGCAGGAGTGAGGCAGAAAGTACAGAAAATGTATGTTCAAACCACTTACACCATACTTAGGAATCTCTCTGTGTCTTTACAACTAGAAGCTCTAACTCTCAGAATATTTTAAAAGGGGGGAAACCAATTTCCCTACCAATCACCCACAATTAAAAGGTACTTAAGCACAAAACTTATAATTTAACATATCTCATTTACGTTGACGATTACTTCGAATTTAACTTAAGAACATCTGTTTTTAGATTTCCCAAAAGCAGCTTACCAAGTCATTTATAAGCTCTAAGTGTGTTCACATTTTGTTTTTGTTTTTATTTATTTTTTCATATTCTGTGTACTCGTGGATTTTTATCCTCCTTTTTTCCATTGTGAATAGATAATCTACCTTTGAACAGAAGTGAAATTACTGATAGAAGAGATCAGTTTTTACTGAATGAAATCTGTGTTTACTGAGCCCTAATACGTTTCTGCTCCAAATGTATATAACATACATATTGAATGCTTCACTTGGTGTCATTATGGGACCTGGTATGCTATTTGCATTAAAATTTGCAGTGTAGCTTGGAAATGAAACAGAACATTTCCTCAATTTGGGGATCAAATCCTCCTTAACTTCATTAATGTAAATAAACAGTGCCAATTTATATATTTTCTGGGGAGGGAAGCTGTGTGGTGATGAGGGCAGAATTATGCATACCATATATACCAACTCTCCATGGGTTTGAATCTGACATGTGGAATGTCCAATGTACATCTTTTATTTATTTAGATTTCTTACTCCCCTTTGCAGCAAGGTCCTAATACAAAAATATATCTGGTGGTTGCCAGCGAATGGACTAACCTGGTCAGGCTATCCTGGTCTGGCTATCCACAGCTACAGCTGTGTTATGATCCAAAACTGGTGAATGACACTTCTAGTCACTGAGGTCATATGCCCAAATGCCATTATTGGTTTGCAGAGGTCATGTAGGATATAATTATTACTTTTAATGTGGTATTGTACCAGTGTGCAAGAAATTATGTGTGTAGCAGTAAAATGTGTCACAGTTCTATCTTTGCCCACATACGTGTTGAATCACCAGGTTGCATTCTTGCTTTTTTGAGGTTACCTGGGGCCATATTGAATTCTAGTGGCACCATGGCTTTAAGAGAAAATATATCTTAGTTAAAAGCACCTAGTAAATGTGGGACTTCTGGGGGCAGAAGATGGCGGACTAGTCATTGACTGCTGACGCTCTTGTGAATGGAAAAAGTGGAAGAAGGATTTTCCCTTTTTTCCTAAACGAAGATGAAACCTGGCCAACAGGAAATAGGACTGGAATGCATGGAATTGGGTACAAATTACTAAGTATGGACTATTACACTATTAAGATCTGTCAGAACCTTTGACTCCATTGAATGTATTCGAACATCCATTGAGTTAATAGGAATCAGGGTTTGAACAGTTGTGGCTTTTAAGGGGGATAAAATGTATGAAGTATGACTGTGCCAGTAAAATCCTGTACCTACATGCAGGAAACCTTTCCTGCAGCCAACATGAAGCTGTAAATACATGATGATTCATTTTGTCAGGTTCTCTGCATAAAATCAATAAACCAACCAACAAATCACAAAGAGATCCCAGAATATACTGGTTGGGATGTCAGAGACGCTTGTTTTTTGGGGAAAGTGATTTAAAAAACCACTATAATCTTTGGTGGATCACACTGAGGCAAAGAGAGAAAAGGGGAAAGATAGACAGGCCTCTAAGGATCTGAAAAACTTTTCTTTGATCTCTTTCCTCCCCAAGGTGCTAAAAACAATAGTAATTTGCTTTTTGTGCTTTACTAGTTGTCAGTGGATTTTTAAGTATTCATGAATACCTGTGCTCTACATCAGGGATAATATGAAGACCCTCGATTATTTATAACCTAAGATGTCAAACTGGAAGCTCTGAGCCAGCTGAGTGCTTAGACTGCATTTGGGCTTTTTATTCCATTTTGCTCTTTGCTTTTTTATCTCATGCCATCCACTCACTAAATAAATTCATTGTAGTGAAGAATCTGTGAATCATAGGGCATTCTTGTCCTGTCTCTATCTCTCATGTGTCACATCTGGATGTTCCTTGTTTGTTTGTTTGTTTTCAGAGGGGCAGCTTCTTTCTTGTTCTTGTGTATTTCAAGCTTTGGATATCAGGAAAAATATTATAATTATTGATTAAATTTGTATGCTGCCCTTCATCCGAATATCAGAACGGGGGGGGGGGGGAATGAATACAAAATACATAATAAAACAAAAACAAAACAATTACCCCCCTCCCACAAACCTATTTAAAAACCATAGAATATTAATCAAACAAGGGCCTGTTGAAGAGAAACATTTTCACCTGGCACCTAAATATATGTAATGCAGGAGAGGTGAGTCCTCAAATCCTTTTTCTCATGGTGGTGTTGCAATAGCTTTCCTGGATGGGACTCAGGTAGGACAGGACAGTGTGCAAGATCAGGGCTGTACACTGGTGGGAGCACCAGATTGGCTTCTCCAGTGTCTCTGCACAGCCATTACTTTGTCACTACTTGGTCTGGCCCTAGCCCTGTCCAGGTAAGCCATAGCTCTGCTGGTGTCACCACACCGGCTGCTACCGATAATAATGAGCATGAAAATATTGTTGGAAAACTAATGCTTTCAGCTTTCCCAGGCATAATCATGCTATACAATAGTTCACAGGTTTCTTAAATTAATCAGGAAGATACTGAGGACAAATGTTGCTAGGCTACCAGACTCTGGACCTGAAGTTGGGTGTAGATAGAATGAAAGATTGGTGCAAATGAGTGCTTTGCATTTGTTTTAGAAGACATATTGCAGAGAAAGTGAGTGGGAGAGAGAACAGTCAAGGGAAATGAATTGGGACAATGCCACTAACTAATTAAGCAGTCTTTCACTGAAACCTTTGTACAGTAGACTGCCTTAAGGCAGTGCATGCTGAAAACCATGTTGAGATAAATACATTGGGGGACTCTTCTGTCTGAGCAAGGCATAACTGAAGCAGAATAGATAAGTAAATAAGAATATAATATGGAAATACAAAAAAAACCCCAACCCCAATAGATTGCATGTGCACAATCTCTTTCTTCTCTATGAGGAATTGAACAAAGTGCTAAGTGGATCACTCAATCACCACAAACATTTATCCTTACCTGATGGAACAGTCTCCTCTCTCCTCTCCCCTATTCTGGATTTGGATTTGGGGTAGGAGGGTGGGGAAGGAGAGGGGGAAGTGGCAATGTGCTAATGCAGATCCTTGCACTGGCTTCTGCTAGTGTATCAGGTTAGCTGAATCTAGCCCAATGAGCAAAGTCTAATGGAAAGGTGTCATGCGACAGGTAGGGGATGGCATTAGAGGACAACCCCTGAGCAATTTGTTCCCCAATTGCAGTATTAAGTCAGAGCTGCAGTAAGTGAAGCTTGCTCCTATTAAGTGCAATTCTTAAATAAATAAATGATAAAAAGGCAGCTGAATAAAAAAGTGATGAGGATTTTCTCCAGTCATTACATCTGAGACATTGTCTTTGCAATAATTGCCCTTGACTTACAGGTCTTTGAATCTGACAAAGCAAGTGGATGGAATCTGAATTTTGATCATAGTGAATTTCATTATCTCGGCACTATCGTCCAAGGCAGCACAATTTCGCTTCCTCCATTAGCATCAAGGCAAACGGCTTAATATGCTTTCCCCCTATAAAACAGAGATGGAAAAGAAGCCCGTGTGTTTGTTTAGAATGCTTTCTAAATGGTTGGCTAAATGCAAGAGTCTAGAACAAAATGATACCACAAAGTAAAATTGGCTCACTGAACCAGAATTTTTCACTGACTACTGTGACAATGAATATTGATGAATATTATTTCCAGCAGGGAATTGACTCCCCCCCCCCCTTTGTTATGTTGTTTTAGCAGCATAGGATGAATTTCCATCCCAAATAAAGGAACAGGCAAGCTGGTGTGTTTAGATCAGAGTTTGCCAGTTATGTTATCCTAGGATGGGGCTGTTTTTCTCCAGCCAAGCTGATCAATGGTCACAGCGTCAGTTGTAACCTTATTCTGCCCCTTCCAACTTAATGAGAGAGTCAAACCTCCCAGGCACAACTGCTTGGAGTAGGCAGACCTACCATTGTGAAAGGTGTGCTCAGTGCCTTTGAATCTATGCCTCTAGACATAAAAGACACCTGGGGCATGGAGGTCCATCTCATTACAAAATAGGGGATGACAGTGCACTCATTACATATGGACAAATGTGAGCTAAAAGCTCAGGATCGGGCCAGTAGATAGATGTTGAGTGCTTTCGTGTGATAACTCTTGGGCTGGGGTTCAAGTCCTCGCATAGCTGGGCTTGGAGGACAGATTGCTGATACTTCCAATGAAGAGATGAGTCATTAGTAAACTGGATATTGCACCCTGCTCGCTCATTGGTTTGCTTGCTTGTTTGGTGTAATTGTGCAAGGCCATCTCCTGGATTGGGAAAATTCAGGCAACTCATCATTTGTAAGTCCTGATGCTTTTGCATGATGATGGAACTGAGCAAGAATGTGGTGCTGTGCAATTCAAAGCAAGGGCTAATTCAACAGGAAGTCTTTCCAACTGTGAGCTAAACCACCATTTAAAATATGTAAGAAAGTTTTGCCTTGCTCAAGATAATGAGAGAGAAAGAGCTGTGACATTTAGAGGTAGAACAACATGTGCAGTTCTGTGGCTCGCAGTAGCCACTGTGGAAGGGGAAACAGGATGATCAGGTCTGGATTAGGCTCAATGCCATCTTGTGATGCTAGTAAGGCTAGTTCAGGAGCTCTTCTCCACCTCCAGAATTTACTGGTTTGGAGCTGTCTGTCCACCCATATTTTTCAGCAGGCAGCAGAGGGTGTGTCACTCCATCAGTGTCTGGTTTTCCATCTTTCGAAGAACTGCCTGAAATCTCAGCTCAGAAAATCCTGAAAATTTGATTAAAGGGTTCAGTACCTGACAAACTCAGAATACAGTTTACAAAGTACAAAAGGAACATCAATAGAGGATAGGATACATGGCTAAACAAAAGCAAAGATGCTGACACATTTTTCTTCTCTACAGCTTCCAGTATGCCCTTGGACTTGAGTTCAGCCCTGTCCCTCTAAACCAGCCAGTTCCAGTGTTGGCCAGCCAGCTCCTTGAATACTGTGGGAACCTCACTTTCAGGAGGCAGAGTGGAGATTGACTCAATTGTTTCCTCCTTCTAGGGCATCTCACAGTCCCTAGCCATGTCACTGCTTGAGCCATCTCCACCACCTTCCTTTGACTCCTCCTCTGACAGATCCTGCCATTCCCACCCCATGGGCTTGGTGCCATGGGGCCTATGGCAACCAAAAGCCGTTGGTGGGAGGCTGTGATGTGTAGAGGGTGAAAGGGGTTAGATGGATTAGATACCTCTGTAAATGTCAAAATATAGCACAAATTACGATAGCAGGGGGTTTTGTGGCGGGGTTATATGGCTGATTCTCACTAAACTTAGGTTTCTGGCTCCCAAAACCTTGCAGTACTCTAAAAAGATGGATAGTGCTGTAGCGTACAGATTGCACTTAATCAAAGATGGATCAAAACAGAAAACAGGAAGGGGGAAGACAAGAGAAGAGAGAACAGTCTCAAAGCTGCTTAGCTCATTGGAAGCCTTTTATGCGGCAGTCAGCAGTTGTTGAAGGCACCACAGGTGGGACTCTCTAAGCAGCCATATGTTACCTGTGGAAGAATCCCTCTTGCAGAGGGATCTCCCTAGCCTGCTTGGATAATTACGTGATGCGGAGGGGCTGCACATAGTGATCTCACAGCTGGAGGAAAGCTAGCTGCAAAACTGAAGATGAAATGCTTTTTCAGCTGTGACAAGATGAGAGGTGTGCTACATATTCCTTTTAATATGAACAACATTGAAACAGCTTTCAGTTTGCAGCATCCTTTCAACAAAGACAATTAGAGCACAAATATAGACAAAAAATAAGATAACTGTAATTCAAATACTGGCATGCTTTCATCCTTAGGAGAGGGACATGATGCAATGGTACATATATTCTGGTATTACAGGGGGAAACATTGAAGGAGGGCATTTTTTTTAAAAAAAAAAATATTTTACACTGATGGAAATATTCTTGTTTAAGAACTGTGAGCCATTTGGCTCAGCCCTATAAAGACCAATTGCATAAAATCCATTTTCAAAATACTAACTCAAACACGTATTATTATTATTTTAAACTATCAACCAGCTGTGCTACTGTGAAAATAGAGTTAAGCAAACTGTATAGAAAAGAGGATTTTCTAGGTAGAAAAATGGAATATGAATTGCCCTTGAGATTGCAATAGAAGCTTTTACAAGAATAGTGGGTCCTCAGGACTAACTAATGGAATCTTAATATGGCATTGATGAGCCTTTCCTACTAGGTGATATGACAGCTGGTAAAAATGGAAGATTTGAAAGTGATGAAAAACTTATTTACTAAATAATGCTGCAGCATGGCTGGACACACATTTCCCTATATATTCAAGGTCTCTTTCGAACTGGTTATTAACCATTCAACATTACCTTCTCTCTCTTTCTGGAAACAGTGTTTTTAAATCTAATTTAACTCATCACAAAGTTATCCATCCATGCACTCATGTGTTATAATTTCCATAATTACTGCTCTTTCTTAGAAACTATTTATTCCCCCACATTGGTAATGGCAAACACTTTTGCAATAGTGCAAAATTAACACCGTAGAGACAAAGTGTTGAGATAATCATCTCACCAGCACACTGATGTCTTCTCCAATGAACACAGGGTGCCCCTCTCACTCCCAACTGAGTATCTTCCTATGCTGCAACCCCCAAATTTCATTCATTGAAAGAAACAAATCCTGGAACATGACCCCACATATGAAGGGATCTGCTCCTTCTAGTAGAATAAATAGTAGAACCGGACTGGGGCATTTGAGTTGATGGAACAGTAACATATCGTTTTATCAGAGGTAATTTACTGATCTGTACATTCTATTGAGTGATGACATCCTATGATAAGGAACTGTTTCTCATCTGAAAATCCTTGCTATTTTTATTTCTCAGATCTCATCATTGCAAGCAGAAGACACAAGACGCAAACCAACAAACCCATCCATTATGCATTACCATTTTCTCTTGCCTGCCTTGTTTCCCAAAGTATTTTCATTGGAAGATGCCCAGCAGCATGCATTTAGATTAGTTTATTAACAAGATCGTTAATCAAGTATTGTTTCAAGGCACTTCGTTGATCAGCAATTCTTTTGTTTTAAATTAACAAGACTCTTAAGAAGATGTTGGTCTGAATTTCAAACTTCTGATGCATTCCGTTAGCCAAATCAGTTCATTAAGCAGCAAAGATTATTCCATGCTTCATCAAGATTTTGCAGTTCTATGAGTATTACCAGAATAAGGCGGATGATGTCTTCCCACGCTTTTCACGGTTTGCTATAAATTTTATATTAATTTTAAAGTATAAATAAGCAAATAAATTGCACCATGTGAAATATTGCACATAAGGAATGATGGGCTCAATTTGGTAGTCTCTAAGCATTAAGAGATCTCATTGACTTTACCGGGCTTCGCTAGATAAACAAAACAACATCAAATTAATTAAGCTATGTTACTGAGATGCCAGTTCTTAAAGAAACTTCTGGAAGAGAGGATAATGTAAAGTAACAGAAATGTGAAGTTGAAAGAAAGTTCAGTGTAAGCTGTGTTTGTACAGCCCATTTATAACTTTATAAGCATATTCATTTCATTTATTCCTGATTTCCAACTGTTTGACTGTTTGATTTTATCATGAACTACTACTCATACTGAATTTATATTATTTTTGGGTTGTCAATGTCTGTCCTTTTGTCTTTGTTTGCATTGCCTGTTTAATTGTTTGAAATAACAATAATAGAAATAAAACTCCTCATAAAAGTGCCTTTATTGAGAGAGATGTGCCTAGGATGCATTTTTTTCTGCCTTTAAAAAAAAAAAGAGTAAACTGATGCAGAAATGGGCTAAACCAGGCATAGGCAAACTCGGCCCTCCACATGTTTTGGGGCTACAATTCCCATCATCCCTGACCACTGGTCCTGTTAGCTAGGGATGATGGGAGTTGTAGTCCCAAAACATCTGGAGGGCCGCACTTGCCTATGTCTGGGCTAAACTAAACTTAAGATTGGAAAAATAAGAATCTGAGAGAACCTGAAATGGAACAATTCTCCCATTCCTATTTAAAGGAATCAGCTTTGTACACTTAGCGGCAAGTCATTAGGTGTTTAATACCTGAGAGGCAAGAAGTCAAGTGGTATACATGAATCTGAGGAACCATCTCATAGAGCCTACCTGTAAAGTGATTCCATATTTGGCACTGGGCCTGTGCAAACTCCGCCTTTCTGCACTTTGGTAATGCCTGAGAGAAACTGTTGTAACCATGTGGGGAGCTGTTCACGCAAATTGATCTTCATGTGCTGGCTGTAACTTAGAATAAAATGGCCCTGAGGCAAAAACAAAAACAAAAGAGGTACCGAACAGAACTACATAGATCCAAATGGTGTGAAATTATAGCACACTGTTTTCTCTAATATTAGCTGACAATGAGGATCATTAGTCTTGACGAGAATTTCAATAACATCTTCATTAGAGTAGAAAATTATGTGCCAGAGGTCTGGTTAATTAGTGTATTGGTTCCTTTCTCTTCTATTTAAAACAGTTTATTATCAAAGTGACACCAGGAGGTATGGAATAAGAAGTAGCACGGATAGCTGCGGGTTGAGGGGGTGGAATAAGAGGAAGACGACATTGACAAGTATAATGGTCAGAAGGAATGATGCAACAATGCATCCACATAAAGCTCTTAAGGTACCACTTGCTGCATGGACCCCTGAAGAGCTGCAAAGTACTCATTTGTAGAACTTTTGCCTAACCTCATCTTTAATGATAGGAGCCCACAGAGCACAGTATTATCTCCACATGTTTCTGTTAATTTAATAGTCTCTGCTGTGCATGGGTTCCTTGAGCATAGGTTGACTCCTTTTCTTTTTGCTTTTTAATCAGACTTTGACTGTAAAGTCTCCTGGTCCAGCTGCATATCAGCTCACTTCTGCTTAAGGCAGGGATAGGACAACTTGTGGCCCTTCAGAGATTGTGGGACTCCAACACCCATCAACCTCATCTAGCACAGCCAATCATCAGGGATGATGGGAAGTGTAGTCCAGAAACATCTGGAAGGCCATGGGTTGTCCATCTCCGGTTTGAAGGCTGTCGTGTCCTAATCCGGACACTTTGCACAGCAGGAAACCTTGCATCCTATGCAACTGGTACAGCCAGTTTTCCAGTGCTGCATTTGCCAAGCCTTATAACCACTTTTTTTTTTTAAAGGGCTTTCTTCCTCAGCAAGGTGGAAAGGGAGAGGGTGGGTCTTGTCCAAAGGACTGCTGAAGCACTATTGCAAAGGCACAGCTACTTGGGAGCCTTTAAAAGAAATTGATGACCCTAGTTTGTATGTGACACTAAGCCAGGGGTAGGCAACCTAAGGCCCGGGGGGCTGGATGCGGCCCAATCACCTTCTCAATCCGGCTCATGGACGGTCCAGGAATCAGCATGTTTTTACATGAATAGAATGTGTCCTGCTTTTACATGAATAGAATGTGTCCTTCTGAGTTATTTGTGGGGCATAGGAATTCGTTCATTTTTTTAAGCCATGATTTGGAGTAGAGTGCTGTTATGGTCCAGGCTCGTGGTTTATCTTGCTCCAGACATTCCACAAGCTGTAACCAACGTTTGCTCTTACATTAAAATTCCATATTCCTTTCATATTTTTAAAGTGGAGTTTTGTCTCTTCCTTTTTGGCACCTTAAAGTATTAAGAGGTACTGAGTGGTGTGTATGTATATATGGAGATGAGGTGTGGGTATGGGTGGGGAGAGAGAGCATCACTCCAGATTTCAGCATTGGTTTGTGTTGGGAGGGGATATTCTTCAATATACATTACAAGGTAAGCCTATTTTGAATGCTTTATGTAGGATGCTGAACAGCTTTTGAGGTTCCCCGCCCACCCTAGAGCAAAGCCGCAAACTTTTTTGCTTACAACAATTTGAGTGTTTTCAACTTTAAATATAATCCTCCATAGTTCTGCTTTAAGAAGCAAGCAAACAGAGCACACAGATCTGCTTTGTTTTAGAAGGGGGGGGGGGGGGAGAGAATCACCCACCGTGCTTCAGAACTCCAAAGAAAATTTTTAGACAGTCTCACTTCTTGTGGACCTTAAACTGGTAAAACATAAGAGTCAAAGAAAAACTGAGAGATATATTAGACACCGGATTGCCCCGTTAAAGGTCTATTGCTATTTTCATCTAATTCTATTGCCGGTTTCAGAGGATGGGGTGTAGAATCACGAATTTGTCCTGGCTGTTGAAATATGATTAGTTATCTGACTAGGCAAAAAGGAGTGCTAGTTGAATTGTTATTGTGGTCTAGTTTGCAATCCTTATCTTCTTAGGATTTGGCTTATGGAAATTGTAATTTGAACAGCTCTTCATTCTGAGTGGGGAGATCATTGCTGAGCCAAGCCCAAAATGGGTAGTTGTTTGGCTTCTGTTTACTCAAAATGTCCAGTGTAATAAAGGTAAGTGGGGAACTTCCATATACTAAAATAGTCCAAGCACTTTCAAAGGATATGTCAGTATTATTATTATTATTATTATTATTATTATTATACATTTTGCCAAGTATGGCCGGGCTTGTTTAAACATTTTTATCAACTACTACAGCATATATTTAATTTAGGAAAGAAATATTATATCTCATCCATGCTTCTATGTGTTGTGCCAAGTGGCATATAATACACCTTAAAAGCCACAACAGTGCAAATTTGCTGCTGGTTCAGCAAGTGTCTATTGGTATCTATGGCTTTGTCAGAAAGTGATAAAGCAAAATGCTTATTCATCTCAGTAAAAGAATGTAAGTCCCATTTATTTCAAATGAAATTCGGAGCCATGCTGCTCCAGTTTTTGTATGAACACTGTATCACTTTCATTTAGTGGCTGCAAATCTTAAAGCTCTATAAAACTGCCTTTCGGAGAGGAAAAATATGATGTTTACTTAGTGATAAACAATTTTCCATTGAGAGAGGATGCTGGCAGGAAGATGAGTCATGTGAATATTGGAAATTAAAAAGTACTGACAGCATGTTTATTTCAGAGAAACTCCTATTTAATAAAACAACAGCTTGAAGTCCGTGGGACAGGAATGTTTCTCACCATAAGACGATCACAATTCCTGGTTTTCAGTTAGGAATGGGCAGAACAAGATCACTGTGAAATAGTAACTATCATTAGTTGTACACTCTGCACTTCTATAGTATTTCTTCACTTTAAACATTTTAATTGATCCCATCAAATTCATACTGCAGCTTAAACCTTTTTTCTTTTCTCCCTGTGTAGATGATTAAGCTGAGAGAAAGCCAATTCACTCCTATCCTTTGTATCCATTTGGTCAGAATCCTGAGAAGCTATATATCACACTTGTAGCATCCTTCTCAGGTATTTCTACATGCAGAGTTGTTAACACTGTCTGTAGTCTGCCTACTGATATCAGTTTGGTTTTCCACTACTGTGAAAAACGTGCATGTCCCTTGCTAATCACTGCAAGATTGAACTCAGTTATGCTCCATCTCAACTTTTCTTGGGGAGTCTAAAAAAATTCCTATATGAAAATATTGGGTATCAAATGGAATTGGCTCCCACAAAATGTAGTGATGGCCACCAGATCAGGTGGCTTTAAATTCACAGAGGATAAGGCTTCAGTAGCTACTAGGCATGGTTGGTTTTTCTATTTCCACTTCTGGAGGCAGTATGCTGCTGAACACCAGTTTCTTGAGGGGTGTGTTGCAGCATTCAGGTCTTGCATCTGAATTTCCAAAGAGAATCTGTTTGGGCACTGTGAGATAAGAGGCAAGGAGATGGGATGGGCCTTTGGTCAGATTCAACAGGGCTTGGCTTATGCTCTTATGATTTCTTATATGTATATTTTGATAGGAAAACATCAAGCTCTTCTATTGTAATAATTGGATTTTAAATTGCTTAATCTGGGGGCTAGAGCACAACCTATTACATGGATATCTTCTGTATGTATCTTATTGATATTTTACTTAATTACTTAATTATATACTAATCTCAGGAAAGTGGGTGCAGGATTGTAGCCTTAATCTTCAGGTCCCCCAAAGTTTCTTACACTTCGTAAGTTGCTTTGAGATGCTTTTGTGCAAAAAGTGACAAATAAATGTATTTAATAAAAACAACACATAAAACCAATATTAAAACTTCACTAAACTCAGATCATTAGAAGCGGAAGAGAACATCAAATGATAATTCAGCAATTTGTAATTAAAAACCATGGGGGCAAAGGAAATATATTTGCTGCTCTGTTGCAAGCAGTTGGGTAGCTAGAGCAAGATGACCATGTGAGGCACAGAATTAACATTTCTCTCCCTCCTTCCTCCACCATTCCATGATTTACAACTGATTCTACATTCCTGATATCTTAGAGCACAACAAATAAATAAAACAGGTTTGCCAGTCCTGATAAGAAAATATATACTTAAAGTGGGTGCAGTTTCACATTTAAAATCACTTAAATCATACCACTTTCATGGAATAAAATTAGGTTTGCTTTTGCTGCCATGATGCTAATAATCACATATACCTTGGGAATAAGCACCATTATGTCATACAAGTGGATAATATATATTTTAAAAAGAGAAGGCAGGCAGGCAGGCATGAAGGAAGGCAAACCCTGTTTTCTGCTGCTCACTTCATGTGCCACACTCTGGATTTGTAAAGCCCCAGAGTTGTGGGGCCCTGCTAGGACTCTCTCAGGAAGGAAGATACAGGAGACCCACTGTTATAATACTCCTATTCTTCGTAGAGTATCTTGGATAGTGGATGAATCTGCAAGAGAGTCTCACTTCTTCATCTCAGCTCTCTCAAGTAGGATGACATGTCATATGACAGAAGATGTTTCCTCAAATATCTTGGACCCAGGCTGAGGATATGAATGAAACTTGATCAAGGGCAACAAGACGTGCTTCTGGTAATTTTCTAGTTAACAATCAAGAGAGTGTGTTATCTGTATTCTGTTTTCTTAGTATTTGTTATAGTACAAAGCACCCTTTAATAGAGCTGCTTATAATCAATGATTCTCAGCATCATTCAATTCGTCTCCAGCATTGTTGACATTATTGTCTTTACCAGCCCATGTATTACTGAAGTGTTATGTTTTATTAGTTGGACTGACTGATAATCATGAAAATTTACAGTTTGGAACTATGAGCCTGGAAATGAAGTTTAACTTACCAGTCAGCCATAAAGCAAAATCTGTTTCATATTTTATCCTTTTTTCACTTATAACCTTCTTGCTCTGGCCTACACATGTGGAAAGATGACCATTTGGAGAAAACACTTTTGTTTAAGTATCAACCTTTTTTGTAATCTATGATTGTAAATGGGCAGTCTTTTGGACTGGCAACAAATCATCTTATTTATTGCTTACTAAAAAGGCGCTCTGTGTTGTGAATGAGCCCAGCGTATGGTTGGTTAGCATCTGATGGGCTTTTGTAAAAGTTAAAACATTTATATAATTTTCCCTTTATTGCTCTGTTTGAACAATAAACAAAATCAGAAAACCAATTCAGAGCTTCTCAGAACTCCACAGGCAGTGTTCAAGATAGCTATATGTTGTAAAAGGCTGGTGTGGTGCTCCCAGGTTTTTTAAAAAGTGCCAGCAAGAATGCATGCTACCCAGCCACCTTTTAATTAATTTAAGGTAAAAAATAGAGCACAGACAGATTTCTGCTTCCCCACCTCAAAAATATGAAAGAGGAAAGTGACTTCCTATTACTTGCACCACAAAAAGGTCCTGAACCTATTTGTGTGCAATTTGATAGATTTAATCCACTCTGGAAGACCTCCTGCGCCTGTAACTTTCATCCACTTTGCCCAAAAGGTGCAAAAGTTGTAGTCATTTGTACATCTACAAATTGTACAAATGTACATTCCCCATTACACTGTACATTCCCCATTAAAATGGATGGGGAACATAGGGCTTCATTTTACACAGAACTACTCAGAACCTGAAACACTGATCAAAGCAGAGAGCAACTCAGAAATGGAGTGGATTTTTTAAAACATCAACAGCTGCAAGGTGAATCTTAGGTCCAGTGTGAACACCACTAAACATTCTTTAAACACACCTATGTAAGGCTGGACGAATTATGACATTATGGCATGTCAGTCTAATACATGTTAAATGATCCTTATCTCTTTAATCTGACAACCTCCTTTCTTTCAGACACAGTGATCTCCAATAGAATAATGCCTCTTTAAAAACAACTTTTACTTGATTTCCTATAACCCCAAATGTTGGCTTCTCCCTTTTTGTTCTTCATAGTTTTGAAAAGGCTTGGCATCCCTTATTACTGACCTCAGCAAAACTAAAAATACACACTGCAACTATATACTTCATAAGCAAAAAGCTTAATATCATGGCCTAGATACATTTCGCAGCTCTAGGTCAAAGCTCCGAATGCACTGGTGTTGGTGGACTGGGTAATCCATCTTGATTGTAAGACGCCCTCTTCAATCAAACAGTGGTTTACTTCTTGTTTCTTAAGTGGCTTCCTTGTACAATACACTTAGCCGTAAATGAAACAAATAGTCTCTCTTTTCTGCTCTTAACTCTCTTCCATGAAAACCTTGGGAGAAAATAACAGATAATTGCTTCAAAAAGTGATTTGAAAGTTCCAACATGGTGCATTTCGCTCAATCCATCTTTTTCTCCATCTTATTGTGTTTTTAACATTTCTGTGCTATTTATAGTTCTCAGAAGGTGAAGATATGTAAATGCTAAAGCACCATTTGTTCTTGGGCACAATCAGCTGCAGAGAAACTCTGAAATATCACAAGATCTGTTCTTGTGAGATTTCCATTCTCATGCTGTCAAAACAAAAAGATAAGCAGGCAAGTCTCTTTCTTTTTCCAAAGTTGATGAATGTAACACTGTCATCAATTGCTGGTTGCCTACTTGGAAGAAGGCCTGGGACAAAAAAGAGACAGGGGTGTCTGTGTGGTGGTTCTTATAGATGAATGTGGTATGTCTTCAAACTCCAGAAGAGCAAATGTCATATATATCTTTGTAAACTATTTATACCTGGGTATTTACCTAACAGGGGATGCGGGTGGCGCTGTGGGTTAAACCACAGAGCCTAGGACTTGCCGATTAGAAGGTCAGCAGTTCGAATCCCTGTGACGGGGTGAGCTCTTGTTGTTCGGTCCCAGTTCCTGCCAACCAAGCAGTTTGAAAGCACGTCAAAGTGCAAGTAAATAAATAGGTACCGCTCCGGCGGGAAGGTAAATGGCATTTCCGTGCACTGCTCTGGTTCATGCTGTCCACATGACCCGGAAGCTGTACACCGGCTCCCTCAGCCAATAAAGCAAGATGAGTGCCGCAACCCCAGAGTCGGCCACGACTGGAGCTAATGGTCAGGGGTCCCTTTACCTATTTACCTAACACAGGCCCCCTGCCACCCAAAATGTGTCTTCCAGAGATAGGATCTATGGCTTACATAATGGACTGCCTTACCCCATATATCTCTTCACAGCAAGGGTGTCCTTAAATGGGCCGCTGCTGAGAGAGTCACATGCCCCAGAGGTGTGCTTTTAGCGTTGCAGCTCCAGTCCTCTGGAATCACCTACTAGCCAAAACTCGACACCCGCCCTGCGTCATGATGCTTATGCACTTACCAAATACATTTTTGTTTAAGAAAGAGATCATTGAAGTATATTTACAAAATATTAACTGTACATCTGATGAATAGTTTTATTGTTTATAAAGTTTATAGGAATGGTCTTAACACTTTTCAGTGCATTTTTATCATGTTGTACACTGCTTTGATGATCTTGGGCTGTTCAGCAGTTTATAAATATGTAAAATAAGTAAATGAAAAATTGATGGTCTCATATTTGAGGGGAAATAGCTAAGTGATGCTACTGTATCTTGTTGCTTGCAAAGTTATTTTGGGTAACCAGGCAGGGTTAGCTACAATACATGCATTTTCCAGCTCCTGAATTGCTACTTATTCTCACAGTGATTTCCTTCCTAATCTGCTTTGTCCTCAGTTGATCACTTGCAAGTTTGATAATTTGCTTCCTCCTAGCTCATGGTTTTTTGTGCCTTCCTCTTAGTCCTGATCACTCCCTGAATCTCCCAGGTGCTTGTTGGTCATTCCCAGCTATCCACCGAACTCATGATACAATGTGCCCTTTGTGCCCCTTCAGCACACTCATGAAGAGGGTGTAAGACTGAAGACGAGCAGAAGAGTTTCCCATGCATTTTCCAAATCAAAAATCTTCTATGCTGTTGAAGGATGTTGAAAACCAGGACCTCCGGCATTCTGAAATGCTAGTGGTTCAACACACAGGGTCAGCTAGACATCCATGGCTTTGTCGTCTTAATGCATAGATGAGAAGATGGTGTCGGAAGGAGAGGTTTGAAATTGTTGGGCACTGTGGAACATTTTGGGACAAGCCAAGCCTGTACAAAAGGGACAGGCTCCACTTAATCCAAGATGGAAGCAGACAGTTGGCACTTAAAATCAAAAAAGTGGCAGAGCAGCTTTTCTTTTTTTTTCTTTTTTCTTATAATTTTATGATTTTCAGTTTTATACATTTCAACAATTTTACAATCATTTTAATATTTCAAAACTCAATTTCCTTCCCTCTCTTTCTACAGTTCCTTAAATTTATTTTTTACATTTTCTGCATATTCCAAATTAACTTAATTTGCTCCTTTATTCATCTACTTTAAATATATACTCTTATAAAACCACAGGTTATTACAACCATCTTGCCAATGTTCTGATCTGTTTACAGTTTATTTATAAATATTCAATAAAGCAGTTCCATTCTTTTATAAAAAGTTTGTTATCTTGATTTCTTATTTTTCCTGTAAGTTTCGCCATTTCTGCATATTCCACAAGTTTTTGTATCCATTCTTCTTTCGCTGGGACTTCTTTTTTCCATTTTTGGGCAAGTAGCATTCTTGCCACTGTAGTCGCATACATGAATAAATTTCTATATAGTTTGGGTAGTTCTGTCCCTATAATTCCCAAAAGGAAAGCATCTAGGGGTTTTTTTTTAACAAAAGTTATTTTAAACATCTTTTTCAATTCATTATATACCATTTCCCAGTAATCTTTAAACTTACTACAAGACCACCACATATGATAAAAATAATCTTCTTTCTCTTTACATTTCCAACACTTATTTGATTTTCATTCATACATTTTCGCCAATTATTAGATGTTAGGTACCAATAATATAACAATTCCATATTATTTTTTCTTAGACCATAACATGCTGTAAATTTTATATCCATATTCCACAATCGTTCCCATACTTCCATAGCTATATTATGACCAATATCTATTGTCCAATGTATCATTACTTGCTCATCCTTTCTCTCCCGTTCCAATAATATCGTATACATTTTAGACAGCACTTTTACATTCCATTCCAACAGATCTCTCTCCAGTTGTGATATTTGTTCCCCACCTTTTGGCTAAGATCAAGTGTTGAGGGCAGAGCAGCTTTCCAACTGATTGTGGTGAGGACAGTAAGAACAGTAAGAACAGAAAGTGGGACTAGATAGTCCACTGGCCTGATACAACAGAACGATTCTTAAGTTTGTATATTCCTGCCATAGGAAGTAATGGATAACAGTAGGCTTGCCAATTGCCCTTTTTGTTATAATTCCTAGTGACCCCAAATTCATAAAAGAATAAATGCATCTTTTTTTCAAGAACCAGCCATTTGAAAGCATTTAAATAAATCAATAAATCAATAAAGGTGAAGCTTGAATGATGGAGCAATGCTGAAATTCTTAACAGCTTCTCTATGCCTTTTGTTCATTTTATTGGATGGCTCATCTACATATATGTTCAGTTATGCGCATGTATTTTCAATCTCAATTCAAACAAATGAGGACCGACTGCATGCACGCACACAGATGTACATTCAAGAGTATAAAGAGAACTCTGAATTGAGGCATGGATGCTGAATTGAATAAAAATTCAAATCCTCTGCATGCAATTTAGGACTAGTTTGTGTAAGAAAGTCTTGTCCGGTGTTGATGGAAATGGTTCTAAATGCTCCTGCCAATGGAATAATCACTGCAATAGTGCAATTAACTGCCTACAGATGCATCATATGTGTTTTCAGGCATGTGTAAATGGGCATTTTGTATCACTTGGTTTGAGTCCTACTCAAATGAATTTGCTATTAAAAAAGTCAATATTTATAAATACTTCATATGCAGACAAATCCAAAGCCCAGTTAAACTGAAGCATTTATATCCAATACAATATAAATCTTTCCGCTCAGTAGGATATAGCTTGCAAGCCTTATCCTATTGGTCAACAAACAACGGGTCAAATTACTATGGATTATACCCTTAATGTGATTGAAGGCACCTACTGTGGTTTCACTAGGCTGGAAACTGAGGGATCCAGGTAAGCTGCACAGCAGGCAGTAGAAAGAAAAGCCACATAGCAAGAAATATAATCCACAATGAGGTCTTCAAAAAGCAGATTGCAGAAACACAAGGCAATGGTATTTGGACAGAATTGCCAGGGGAAATGGAGTGTATATTCAGAGGATCAGAATAACTATATAGAACTTTCAGAGCATAAGATAGACTTCACTTAAAGATGAATGTTGAACATGCTGCATCAGTAATATGCTTTCAGCTGCATGAATCAGTCCTGAGTAAAATAGGCCAGAGACTGGGCGCAGAAAAAGATGATTCCATAGTTTAACTATGCACTGTGTCACAAAGTCATTTCTTTTTTCTCTCCTGAATCATCCAACATTCAGTTTCATCGGATATTCAGGAATTCTAGTGTTATGAGGGCAGCAAAGCTTTTTTGTCTCCACTGTCTCCACACCATGCATGGCTTTTTTTATACACCTCCATCATGCTGCCTCTTACATGCTTTTCTCTAAAATAAAAAGCCCCAATTTTTGCAGCATTTTCTCATTGGGGGGGTTGCTCCACCCCTTGATCATTTAAGTTGTCTTTTTCTAGCTCTAGAATAACCCTTTTGAGGTGAGGCAACCGGAACTGCACACAGTATTCCAGGTGTAGTCACACCATAGAATTGTATGATGACATTATTATTTATTTTTATTTAATAAATATTATGCTATTGGAAGTTTTCTTTTCCTTTCCTTTCCTCAGGATCCCTTGCATAGCATTTGTCATTTTCATAGCTGCCACATACAGGTCAATATCTTCCTCAAGGTATCCACTATGACCCCAAATGACACCAGTTTTGTGTTTTGTTTTAACATGTCCTTAACTATTATGGTTAAAGAGTACATTTCGCTTAAACTCAGGCCTGCTGTACACATGGAACAGACAATTCCTGCAATGGTAGAGAGGATTGTACCGCTTTTGTCTGTAGGTGGGGGAATGCCAATTTTGAATGCTTTCCATGTAAAACAAAAACTCAGAAGGAACATAACCCTAGCACATTGGAGATACACATTCTAGTTTACTATTTAGATTAGTTCTAGATAAGTATTAGAATTTTTAAATTTGAACTACAGTTCTGTTTGCAGAGAGCTTTTTCCACACAGAGGAACAACATTCAAGCAGGGCTAGTTCAAGGCATTTTGCTGCGTCTCCCCATTCCTGGTACCAGATTGGCAGATATGAATCTTCCTTCAACACTTTCAACAGGGCAGTGTTGTCCATTACACCTGAAAACAGCAAGCTAACTTAAGGCAGACCTCATGGTGTATGCACAGCTCTGTGCTCCGAAACCTCCCTGCTGCCCCCTACCTCTCAACATCTGTCGCCTAAGGCAGCTGCTTCACTCTCCCTAAGGTACAGCTGGCCCTGCATTTGAATGCATTGTTAAACACCACTCTCAATCTTTGCTGAGTGGTAACAAGTTTCCAGAGGGTTCCGGGCGCTCCCTGGGGTGTGTGTTTCCATTGGAAAACCAAGGCACTGTAGAGTCTGCAGTGTCTTAAAAATATGGCTTATTAACACATATTTACACCAAGAAGCCTTCAGTGGAGGGGGGTGCAGAACCTTACATCCCAAGAGTGTCTCTCATTGCTCCCCTCATAGCTTCAGCAAGCTTGGATCCATAGCAGCAGCCAGTCATGGCCCTTGGTCTCTGGGTGCAGCCAGCATCGCATGGAGTTCTGCCTGCTTCCTCCTTCTTGTTCCCTTGCCCAACACCTCCATGTAAAAGGACAACTTTTGTTGTGTGTGACATCATGCCCATGTTGCCCTGGCAACCTCCCCCATGGTTACGGATAGGGTCATTGTCATGTAGATGTCTTTTGCAATAATAATAATAATAATAATAATAATAATAATAATAATAAATTTTATTTATATCCCGCCCTCCCCAGCTGAAGCCGGGCTCAGGGCGGCTAACAACAATAAAACAGTACAAAAGTACAGCATAAACAACACTCTAAAATCATTCATTATAAAATTAATTAATTCAAGCCACTGGCAACCATTGGGCCAGAGCTCTGCGAAGATTGCCGAGGGAGGGAGTCAGGCTGTGCCCTGGCCAAAGGCCTGGTGGAACAGCTCTGTCTTGCACGCCCTGCGGAAAGATGTCAAGTCCTGCAGGGCCCTGGTCTCTTGTGACAGAGTGTTCCACCAGATCGGAGCCACAGCCGAAAAAGCCCTGGCTCTAGTTGAGGCCAGCCTAACTTCTCTGTGGCCTGGGACCTTCAAGATGTTTTTATTTGAAGACCGTAAGTTTCTCTGTGGGGCATACCAGGAGAGGCGGTCCCATAGGTATGAGGGTCCTAGGCCGTATAGGGCTTTAAAGGTTAAAACCAGCACCTTAAACCTGATCCTGTACTCCACCGGGAGCCAGTGCAGCTGGTATAGCACCGGGTGAATGTGATCTCGCAGCGAAGACCTCGTAAGGAGTCTCGCTACAGCATTCTGCACCCGCTGGAGTTTCTGGGTCAGTCTCAAGGGCAGCCCCACGTAGAGCGAGTTACAATAATCCAGTCTGGAGGTGACCGTCGCGTGGATCACAGTGGCTAGGTCAGGGCGAGAGAGGTAAGGAGCCAACTGCTTAGCTTGGCGGAGATGGAAAAATGCCGCCTTTGTTATAGCTGCAATCTGCACCTCCATGGAAAGGGAGGTGTCGAATATTACACCCAAATTCTTAACGGACGGTGCTGGCACTAATTGCGCCCCCGCAAGAGATGGGAGTTGCCACCCCAATCCCATATCGCCCCGTCCCAGCCAGAGGACCTCTGTCTTCGAAGAATTTAGCTTCAACCGGCTCCCACGTAACCATCCAGCCACAGCTTCCAAACATCTGGTCAGTGTGTCTGGGGCTGAGTCAGGATAGATGTCATGTAGATGTCTTTTGCAATGGACTAAGGGTAGAACCATCACCTCCCTCTGTCCCTCTGTCTGGCAGAAAAACAAGCTCAGCCTTTCAGCTCTGATTAAACCCTAGCACCCAAGAATCTAGAGGGGAAAATATGGTACCCAGGGATCTAGGGGATCCCTGTTCCCCCAGTAACCCATAACAGTATGACTACTGCTTTGTCAAAAATGGTACCATCCATTCTTCCTCCTCAGAAGCAGCATCACCTCATTCTATTGTGTGCCGCTCAGGCTTCATTCTGCAGTTTTCACCTTGCTGATGCTTGAAAAAGTTAGAAAACCAAACTCACTATAGGATTCGAGAGATTGCCCCCATGGGAAATAACCACATGCAAAGTCTGAGAGAGGAATGACCTGAGAAAGCCTGGGCAAAGGTTTTGAAGTGATAGCGAGTCATGTGTCCCCGCCTTCCCCCCTACAGGCAAATAGTGCTGCGAGTCTTTACAGCACATCCCTTGGCAGCTGGTGTAGTGCTGGCAACAATTTTGCACTCTGCATGGCACCTAATTGAAAATCAGAAACAGATCAAAATTAAATCAAAGTTGCTCTTATGGTTTGTTGAGGGTGGTGTGAATAGACTGAACAGGCAGACAGGCAGAAAGAGATAAACAGCAGCTGGAGACAGCATGTGTGGTATGAAGCAGATGTGCAGCCAAGTAGATGATGAACCAGGAATGAAAGCAGCTAAGGAAATCTGATGTCCAAGATCGTGTCAGGAGCCAAAAACAATGGGGATTTGCTTGAGGATTTGCAATTCTGATAGAAGCACAGCCCAAGTGGGAGCAAGGGTAACGGAAGGACCATAGTTCATTGGTAGGGTATCTGCTTTGCATGCAGAAGGTCCTATGCTCAATCCCCTGTTAGAGCTGGGACAGATGCATGTCTGAAATTATGGAGAGCCGCTGCCAGTTTGTGCAGTCAATACTGAGCTAGATAGCAAGTGGCATAAGGCAGCTTCCCTTTGATGCTGGAGAGTGTGTTGATGTTTTTGGCCACAGATGCATGAAGTTGTCAAGAAATGTCAGCAACGGGATCCTCATGCAGGCACAGCACAGTCTAGAATTTCACTTCTGGAGGTCTCTTAAAGGAGACAATTCCAATCTCTCAATTTGAAATTTTGCTTTTTCTTCACTTGTCTTCTTATCAATCCTTTCCGCAGGAGTTTATTGGAGCAATTTGAAATGAAATCAATGCAAGTCTGAAAGCTCAATCAATGGATATTTTCTGACTTCCAGCCTTCTAAGATGTAAGAAGACAACATTGTTCAGTCAAAAACCATCAAAAGCCTCTGCGGCAACACAGCCTCAGACAAAACCAGCTTGATTGAGATATATATATATATATATATATATATATATATATATATATATATAGCTTGTTTCTTCTGTACATTCAGTTGCTTTTATTTTGGGTCTTATTTTTCTGTATAACTGCATGAAATAATATAATATAGTTAATATAATCCTCTGTAAGCAATATTCCTGCTTATTTCAATTTCTGGTTTTCCTTGAAAAAGAAAAAGGTGTTTAGTTAGTAGATAAATGAGCCCTGCACTAAATCATGCAGACATACCCAGATACCTATAAAAAGAAATAGAAATGCACCAAATTATAATTAATCCAAAAATAATATGAAAATGGTTGCTGTGCTGACTGGGGCTAATGGGAGTTGTAGTCCAAAAAGTCTGGAAGTAACCCTGCAGACGACCACAGTGTCTGGAGACTATAGCAGTGACCAGAGAAATGACTGTTGGGAGGAGCACAGAAAGAAGTGCCATGGTGCATCTGCAGCAGCATAGCAAGATGCCTTCATCTTCCCTAGATGCAACAAAACATATCTTTCCTGCTTTGGTCTCTATAGCCAAAGCAGGTGCTGCAACTTTCCAACAGCTTGACTTCACCACCAAAGGTGCTCTCCTCCACTGTCTCCTGAGACAGATGGATGCCAGAACCAAGTGGAGGACAGCTGCTTTGCAAGCCATGACACCGAGGCTGAAAACCTGAACACACTTTCTGGTAAGTCCAGCTGAGCATATTCCGAGTAGACATGTATAAGACTTCACGCTGAGAATTACACACTTTCCTAGGAGTGAATCCCATTGAGCTCAGTAGAACTTCCTCTAACTTCTTGCCTGAGAATTTATTGCATGGGGTTTTTAAGCTCTTAGTTTTGTGGTTTTGTTATCTTTTGGATTGTTTCTAGGTCATGTTCTACTGGCACAGGATATAACCCTGTCTTCTTTTAATGTTTCCCGATGGTGAACGGAGTTGATTGAGGTGACATCAGACAAAATCTAAAAAGAAAAGAAAAATCAATCAAATGAATAAATCCAGAGTATTGCTTTGCATTTATTATGAAATTGCTCCCATATACTGTTTTCTCAGGCCCTGTATGAGTTTCCAAAGCTTACATCAAACAAAAAAGTTTCAGGGAAGAGGTAATGGATATTAATCTTCTCAAAATTCTTTTTTCTGAAAAGGTTCTGAGAAATGTGGGTGAGAACTGTGAGTAACACAGGGAATACTGTTATGAGATAAGATCGTGCTAAGGGAATGCCTGGTGTGTATAAATACCATATTATATTATATAACATAATGTGCTCTTGTTGTGTTACTACCCTCTCTTGCTTCCCTGTAAAGCATTGGCTTTCAAACTCTGTTCCTAAGAACCCTTCAGAAGCATATCAGTTCAGAAGCATTCAGAAGCATAATGAACTGAGAAATAATGCCACAAAAGGTTTCCTCAAAAGCCCTTTTCAATACATGGTGTTTTGTGACACTTCAGCAAACCCTGGGATGTGTACCCAGCAGATCAAAGTAACAGCACAAAAGCCATTACTTTCGGTGAAAGGCAGAGGAAGACTCTAGGATCACACATGCTTCCTCCTATTTCTGTTTCTACATCCACCTCCATGTTAAGGCAAGCAGCTGTCTGAACAAAAGCTTTGAGGTGTTGTATACACATTAGTTCTGTCCATACGACTGCATATTCATGCCTTTGTAGCAAGGTTACCATCAGCACACATTATCTTTTGACAGTTGCCCATACATCAGCAGGACCACTTATGCATTCCTTGCATCTGTCTTTAAATAATTGGAGGGGGGCAGATCTGGAAGCTGTCATTTTAATTTCACTTACTGCCTTTAACTTAGTGTCATGCTGGAGCATTGTAGGAAGTTCAAAGGGCCTCGTCATTAAAGGGCTGATGATGATATTTAAGCAGGTACACCAGAAGGCCCCTTTAAACTTGCTTTGGGGGATTGCTGATTGGGTGGTATCTAGAGAAGAGCAGCTGGAATATTGGCTTCCAACTTCACAAGTCCAAGATGGCATGTCCAATTGTCAGGGATAATGGGAGTTGTAGGCCAGCAATATCTGGAGGGCACCATGTTGGCTACTGCTGATCTAGAGATTAATCGTTTCTGGTTGTGGCAGAGAAGTGATACTGGAGAACATGATTGCACAGGGTTTTGATTTGTTTTTGTTTTAAAAAACCGACACGTGGTAATGGCCACTGGTTAGTTGATTAAAAGGTGATTAGACAAATTCATAGAGCTAATAGAAGCCATCGTAACAAAATAATATTTCCCATTTTATAAGTGAATACCAGATACTGGGGCAAACATTGAAAGGGCTATTTGCCATGGAGTCTTGTTTGTGGTGCTTCCAGAGGAATCCCTGGGTAGCTACTGTTCAATATAGGATACTGAACTAGATGGTCCATTATATTCATCTAACAAGATACATTTGATGTTCTTTTTGATATAAATTAATCCGTGACCAAAGGCTACTTATTCTGGCCCATTTCAATGAGAAAGCTGAGGAAGAACATCACACAAAACAGAGGCTGGCGGAGGGACTGCGCCATGACAACAGTTTTGGAATGAATTTCCTGAAACACTTGTTGTGTCTTAAAAGCAACATCGGCTCCAGCAGAGATAATTGAGTTGAAATTTATGGGCGGGTATTTCAGGCACAGAATGCCAGAGAATAGAGCACCCAAAGTAATTCAAGGATCTGATTTAATTACTTTCGTTTCCTCTCAGGTTGTTCTAATATAAACCTACCTATCCCTTTGTGGCTCTGCATGATAGCGGGATATGCTCTCCAGCAACAGCGATACAGTCATTTTATGTGTCGCGGCAAACTGCTTCAATTTATTTACTGCTGTTTTAATTTCATTAACACACTTGATAAGAGGGATTGAGCTCAACATCTCTCCTTTTATGTACAAATAACCCCCTGGGTGACATATGGTATGAAACCCAATTACTGTACATAGTAAAATGCCACCACAAATAAAAAAAACCAAAACCCTAATTCATTTATGCTCAGAGATGAACACTTAATAAACATGCATCTGGTGCAGAATCTGTAATCACCACCTAAGCATTGCTTACAGAGCCATTTAACACATATAATTATTAGGATCAGCAGAACTGACTTGCCTTGGATGTGCAGCCTCTGGTCTGTTTCCATTTTGATTTCATTGGTTCCACTTAATGAGATGAAAACTGCATGCTCAAAGCATGTGACAAAGCTGGGCTCTCAACCAAATCTACAGAGGGTCAGGTTTTCAAGGACTCGCTAAAATTGCTGCAGAATTCTTTGAGTCCATATCGTTTGATCATGTAAAGAGCTATTTGAGGATTATAATAGGGCATTTTCAAAATGGAAATTAAGGGGAGAAAACCCCTGCAAATGTGTGGCTTCTGTTTTCAATTTGCTCTTCTTGCTTCCCCTATAATCAAGCATTCCTCTGGGTATTGATGTTTTTTAAGATTTCTCCCATGGCTTTAGGGCATAAAACCTTGTGTTAAAGTCAGGCTACCATGAATGCCCAAATGCTGATGGAAGTTGATACTTATAAGCACCAGCATCATGGCA
The DNA here is from genome assembly GCF_964106645.2 of Podarcis pityusensis. Classification (NCBI taxonomy): domain Eukaryota; kingdom Metazoa; phylum Chordata; class Lepidosauria; order Squamata; family Lacertidae; genus Podarcis; species Podarcis pityusensis. The sequence goes on along the minus strand of NC_138028.1, from coordinate 56,033,127 downwards.
ATCCTAGACAAGTATGTTATTTCCAGGCATTCATGTGTTTTCCCCACTTTGGGGACATGCACATGTGACCATCATCATTCCAGTGAATCTCTGAATGTTACCCTTCACAGTGGATTGGTCTCACCCTTACACTCCACCCCCCCTTGAGGTTGCACAGACTGCCAGGGCACTCTGGCGACAGAAGGGACCTGGTGAATTCTTTGCTCCAAGAACTTTGTATCCTGGTTCACCACAAGAACCTCTTATGAGCTTCTCCTACCAATTTATTTGTTTCTTGCTTGCTGCCCAGCCACTTCAGACATCTTCCAACAAATTATAAAACCACAGTAAAACATCAAACATTAAAAACTTCCTGAAACAGGGCTGCCTTCAGATGTCTTCTAAAGGTTGTACATTTATCTCCTTGACATCTGCTAAGAGGCCATTCCACAAGGCGTGCATGACTACCGAGAAGGCCCTCTGCCTGGTTCCCTGTAACCTTGCTTCTCACAGTGAGGCAACTTCCAGAAGGCCCTCAGAACTGTATCTCAGTGTCAGGGCTGAACGATGGGGGTGGAGACGTTTCTTCAGATATACTGGGCCAAAGTATCTTGTGCTCTCATTTCCTTCTCCTATACTGATACAATTAACAACATTAATCATTAACATCAATTGTATCATTATTGTACCTTCCCTTTGGCTCCCTAGGGATTGAAGCTGCCAGCCTCCTACTTAGCCTGTTAGTGTTGGTTGCCTGCAGCATTGAGGCAGAGGGAGCCACCCTCCTCCTTGTCCGTCTGTCCCTGACTGTTCACCTATTGGATGCATCAATAGCTATGAGACTTTTTCTGCTTCAGCTTTTTCTCTCCTTCATTCTCTCCCTACCCACCTCCCTCTCAGCTTTTGCCTGGACTGCCAGGGAAACTTACCGACAATACAGCAGCATGTGCTGGTGACAGGGGCCTCCTCACAATGAGTTTTCATTCATTTGCAAAATATGCTTGGGATTATGTGAATGCCGATTTTCACCAAACGTTGGACGTTCACTAAAGCATAAAATGCATTGCACAGGGTGCCACTAGATAACAGTCACTGGTGTATTTAATGCCAGCAATCATTGTAATTATTTACGAACATCAAATCAAAATGTGAAAACTCCAAGCTCAGGCATCAAGAGATTAGAAGTGGGGAAACTGTGTAGAAAAAGGCTTGGGTTAAGAGTTTAATGGAGCGCCTGCCTGTTCTACTCACAAGGAGATGATTTCATAAACTTATATATAGTCGCCAAATAAATACGTTTTTTTTTTACAAGAAAAGGCGGTCATTTATCAACCCTGAGGACACTGTCAAGAGAAAATAAGGAAAGTCAACTGCAGTAATGTTGTTGATATACTGGTTGATGACACAACAAGATGTAAAACACAGCTCAGAAAAACAACAACAAGATAAAATCCAAAGGTCATCATTCCCCAAGCCTGCAGCCTCTGGGGAAACAGTAAGGAGTAGCCTTTGAAAAACTAAGAGAAAACAAGTATCAACAGCTGAACAGAGGCTGAAATTAAGACTTTCCCCCAACCACACTCCTTTCCTCCATGATGCAAAGCAGGGCAATGCATGATGCATGTGGATGTACATTGCGTCTGTACACAGCTCTCTGTGTGTGAACACGGAGTGGATATAGAAGCCTATCTATCCTCTAGCTGCCCTTTCCTGATTTTTATAGCACCCACTTCCTGACTCCAGAGGATGAAATGCAAGTAACTGGTCATTACAGAATTGAGTAGGAACGTTTGGCTGTGTGAAGATGATTGCACTTTCTCTAAATACAGTTTTACCTCGGGTTAAGAACTTAATTCGTTCTGGAGGTCTGTTCTTAATCTGAAACTGTTCTTAACCTGAGGTACCACTTTAGCTAATGGGGGCCTCCCGCTCCGCCACCGCACAGTTTCTGTTCTCATCCTGAAGCAAAGCTTAACCCGAGGTACTATTTCTGGTTTAGCGGAGTCTGTAACCTGAAGCGTCTGTAACCCAAGGTACCACTGTATCATGAAATTTCCCTATGGAAAATGGTTCATAAAGACAGGGCAGCAAGGAAAATGAAAGAATAACACCCATACATGTGTTCTTTAAGGTTGTAGAACCTGGGATGGCAAAAGGAATGCCTTTGATTCCTGCTTGGATCACACACTTGGGGTAGGATGGGTCAATAGGTCAGGCCCCGGGGGCCTTCCAGTCTGCTTTCAGCTTGACTGGGGGTGCACTCATCCCTTAACTACATATGTACACCCTCCAATACAAAGTGAACTCAAACTATCTTCTGGTGCTGGAAAAGAAGAGACTGAGAGGAGATATGATAGCCATCTTCAAATATCTCAAGGGCTGTCACGTGGAAGATGGAGCAAACTTGTTTTCTGCTGCATCAGAGGATAGGACCCAAATCAATGGATTCAAATTACAAGAAAGGAGATAAGGAACAACTTGCTAATGATAAGGGCTGTTCAGCAGTGAAATGGACCACCTTGGAAGGTGGTGGACTGTCCTTGCTTGGAGGTTTTTAAGCAGATGTTGGATGGTCATCAGGCAGGGACTCTTTAGCTGTGATTCCTGCAATGCCGGGGGTTGGATTAGATGACCCTTGGGATACCTTTGAATGCTACGATTCTATGATTCCATAAGTCTAAAACATCTGAAGGGTAGGCAGTTTGGAGCAGGCTCCTATATGAAAATGCCACACAGTGACCCACCCTAGCAATTTTTCCCATACCCAGAACAGATGATAATGCCAACAGGCCTATTCAGCTGTTTACATTTCTGTAAGATGAGCCTGTCATTTTCCTCTTTTCCTCATGATTTTTTTTTGGGGGGGGGGGTAATGTAATTTTATGCTCTATTGTAATTGTACACATTCCTGTGCACTGCCTTGATATACTTTATATGAGTGGTTTATAAATATTTTATAAACAAACAAATAATTTTGACCTTTGTTATCTATATTTGTACATGTTGAGTAGGTTTCCCACCACTGCTGCTAATAATTATTTAAGCCTGTTCAGCACAGCATTATTCAGAGCATCAACTCTTGGCCACAAAGTGGCCTCTAGTGTTTAACTGAAATGCCCCCAGCAATTGACCATTAGCATTAATGATCATTAGTTAATACTATCTAATTATTTAGTTCTCTTTAATTATGTATCGACTACTCTGTTTAATACTTAATTCCACATCGAAGGAATAGACCTAGTGGACCTTGTTTGATGTATATCTAATGTATTCTGCTCTGTTTAATAATGCATGCCTAGCTTACTTATTAACTAAATGACAGCGTTTGGAACTTTATATACATTACTTTCCATACAGTACTTATCTGGGAGAATTCAACAGATGGCAAAAACGCATATTTTACAGAACTCCAGGTGTACTAGTGTCTAATTTATACTTTTATGAAAAAGATTTCTTAAAGTTATTTAAATGGATTGGTCCATTTGTAAAATCCAGTTTAAACCAAAAGATCCATTTTGAGCAATTCAATTGCCATGACAATCTCTTTAAGATAACATTAAGTTTTGATGATGTGTCTAGTTTTTGTTTTTTTGTTTTTTGGGGGGTACAGTGGTATCAAATTCAGGAAGATTTCTCCCCACCTCCCACGGTGTCTTGACAACTGTATAACTGATCTTGGGATCGTCTACTGCCAGGATTATGTGGATTCCTTGCAAAAACAGAATTCAGTACTCAGTATAAAAATCTGGGATCTTGGTGATCTTTAAAAAGGAAAATAACTGGTTGGTTTCTTTTGCTAGGTAGATAGCTTTAATGTAAATGTGGTGTTGTTGTTGTTTAGTCATTTAGTCGTGTCCGACTCTTCGTGACCCCATGGACCAGAGCATGTCAGGCACTCCTGTCTTCCACTGCCTCCCGCAGTTTGGTCAAACTCATGCTGGTAGCTTCGAGAACACTATCCAACCACCTCGTCCTCTGTCATCCCCTTCTCCTTGTGCCCTCCATCTTTCCCAACATCAGGGTCTTTTCCAGGGAGTCTTCTCTTCTCATGAGGTGGCCAGAGTATTGGAGCCTCAGCTTCACGATCTGTCCTTCCAGTGAGCACTCAGGATTGATTTCCTTAAGAATAGATAGGTTTGATCTTCTTGCAGTCCATGGGACTCTCAAGAGTCTCCTCCAGCACCATAATTCAAAAGCATCAATGTGGTGGGTCTGGTGAAATATCAGAATTCAGAGCAGGGAGGGTCTTAGTATATTTTCCAATAGTCATGATGGTGAGGTTTCAGTGTCATGCATAACTCTGAATTCCATGCATGAATAAAATGTCAAAATAGATTGTGCAAAATAAGCATATGCCTGCAGATCTGTATTGTTTGATTCATTGAAACAGTTTTCAAAATATTTTAAATTCCTCCATGAAGAACTTTGCTTTTTATGTATGCCTGTATATTTTATATACAACCTCATTGCTATTCTTTCCCACTCCCCTAGGCATTTTTTAAAAAAACTTATTTGGAAAAAGTTCTCACAATAAAACTTCTCTTTTCCCTCATTTGCACCTCCTAAGACATTCTGTTCCATTTTCTTGTCCACTGGCATTTCCCTGCGGAGATCATCTTCTACTCTGTCTGCTTATATTTTATCATGCCTATTGTTTGAAAATTATAACCTTTGAAGATCACCACATTTATCACAGCATGTAAAACAGGATACCCATAATTTGCTGCTCCTTGAGGAGGGTTCCTGCTTTGCTTCTTTTTCTCTTTAATTAAACTAAAGATAAAAAGAGTATATATAATCAATGACTTTTTTCTTTTATGTGTTTTGACTTTTAGATGCTTCTCCTTTCCTCCACTTCAATAAAATTGGCAATTGACATAAAGAGGTATGACACACAGTGCATGGATTTCTGTTTAAAGGGAAAGGATATACGCCCTTGAAAGTGAGAGTTTGCATAAACTGGGTCCTGGCTGCTCTCTTAATGCATTTTCTAAGATGACCTGGGATAAGTTAATGTGTCATTTCCTGGAGACACGCAACTGAGCAAGAAGCAGCATAACAACCACTTAGAGTAGGCTTAAGACTTACTCAGATTTCCACTGAAATCAATGGAATTGAGTTACTGAAAACCACTGATTTCAACATGTCTGTCGTGAGTATGAGTACTATTGGATATCACCAAATGTCTTCAGCAGTAAAACAAGCTGTCACATTCAGAGGTCATTGGCAGTATTTGTCCCATTGCATAGAACTAAAATGGTAAACTAGACTGTTGGTTTTCACTTCTTGAAATTTCTGTGAACTTTGGAGAGCCTTGAAGTTGAATATTGAGTCTACTGCATGCTAGACTAAGCCAGATAGAATATACCCACTTCTGCTGGGAAAAAAGCTTTATTTTCCTTTCAAGGTAGGGATGGATGAATCTGGCAATTTCAATTTCTCTCAGTTTCTCATTTTTGCAACCAATTCACCACATTTCTGCATCAGATTAATTTTTTTTAAAAAAAATACTACACATTTCTCATTGCATGACCAGGCTGCAACACGCCAAGCCCCCAGGGATCATAAGAAATCATAGTTCACATAAGAATCCTAGTTCACTGAGGACCTTTCAGTGATTGGCCAGTGACACCCATCTATATAACCCCTTTAAGAGGGGGGCCCTGCAATTGCTGCCGCAGGGGGGTGAGTCATGACTTCATGCCTCCCCCCCCCCCATATAGGGAAGAAAAGACTAAAGGATTCCACCCAAGGCCATAACCACCTTAGTTGTGACGAATGGCTATGGGGAAGACAAAACCTGCCAATGCAGGAAAATTTCTTCACGGTCCTTCAACAGCAACCAGTCAAAGACCGTAGCAGCACCCGCTAAACAAGAAGAAAAAGTTAACCTACAAACAAGAAACATTAAACAAAGGGAGGGTAGGCAGGGTGAATTTCCAGAGACAACTGCCTGGCTATTGTTGGCTCCACCTCCTATCTATAAATGGGGCTGGCCCCACATCCCAGCAAGAATCTTGATTACTGAGGCTGGGTGTGAACCTCCAAAATTAACACTGAGAGGCAAGCCAGCCCTTGTTTGCCAGTAAGCTCCCTGGGAACTGTAGCACCATGTGCGATCCCGCAAAGGGCACCCACAGTGTAAAGTGTGAGAGCTCATTATACAGTATACACATTTTGCAAGCCATTTTGCCTTATACACATAGTTTTGCAAGCAATTCACCTTATATAAAGCATTTACGTACGTTACTATCATATTAGGTGCATTTTCATGCATGCTTTCTCTTAATATATTTTTGTGTGTGTGTGGGAATCTGCATCACAGAATTCAGAGAAGTGCAGATTCCAAAGGATTCTTATATTTTGGTTCATCTTCAGTCAAGATACAGGCAGTGGTCATTATCGTTTCATCCCACGCTTTCTTCTAATGAAGCATTAAGCATCCTATTCGATGTATGTGCAAAAGGGAATGAAGGTCTAGTAGTTCCCAATATAATAGTCTCCTGGAAGTCCTTTCTTTACCCTTTTCAAAGACTTCTGTCTGCAGCAGGGATTAGCTGCCCTGTGCCACCAAAATAGGGCTGGAGGTGAAACAAGGGACCCCAATTCATAAGGTGGGATAAAAAAGATTTCAGGTACTGTTTGTTTTGAGTTTCAGCAGCAGCCTGCAAATTCTCACAAAGGCTTTAACTCTGAACTGACTTCGAATGTCTGCGCTCTATTTTGGGAAATAATTTTCCTTCCAAAATGTCAGTCTCTTCATCCTTGCTGCAAGATCTCTGAGCCACACACTCCAAGTCTCATATCACTCTCCAGTTGTGATTGCCTCAAGCCACTATGAGCTTATTTCTCCCCAGTGTATTTCCTTTCTGTCTCAAGGGTGTGATTGGTGGGTATTTGATGATTTTGATATTTTATATTGTTTTGATTGCCATATTGTATTTTTGCATCTTTCTTCACTATTAATATGCTCTTCACTGCTTCAATGACCTTCAGTTCCAGAAATGGTATATAAATGAATCATAGCACAGCAAACCCAGTGTTGTCTATTCTGACCAGAAGTACTTCTCCAGGATGTCAGTCAGAGATATTAAAACCTGCACTCTTATTTTATTGGGGATGCCAGGAGTTGAACCTGCACCTTTCAACATGCTAAGCAGGTACTTTACCACTGAGCTTTTCCTTCCCATGTAAATACTACTGTCTGAAAAGGATCTTGAGCCCTGGGACATTATGTTAACTCTCATGCTGTACCAACTGGCAAAAAAAGAGTATGCCTTCTTTGCTACCTTCACTGCCACTACATAGGCATGATGATGAGCCCTCACCAGTATTTGATTGCATTCAGTCAGGGTTTTCCTCCACTCACGTTTGAGCCCCCTCCCAGCTTGTTTCCTCACCATAAGCTCCAGAGTATATCAGGGAGCCAAGTAAGCTTCAGGAAATGGGCGAGGGCACTCAAGGGAAATCGCATCAATGGCCCAAGCCATTTGGATGTGCCAAAGGTCAGCCAGGGCTTTGACTGTTGTGCGAGGCATATAAGCCAGAACATCCCTCAGAGCCATCAGCCACTGAGGGTGGACCATCCTAATAGGGTCACTGGAAGAAGCCTGCTCAGTATACACTGTGGAAAAGTGTCCTTGGGTCAATGTGCTACTTAGCGATTCAGCATTGATTCAGATGCTATTAAATTCTTTGGTATTAATGAATCCTGTGACGGATTTCTGTAATAAAAATAGTCTTTATTTTGTCTGAGGCATTGCTCTAAAAAACCTCCAAATTCTAAAAGAAATTGCATAACCCAACCGTAAGACAAAACCAAAGCAGTCGAGAGATAAATTTCCATTTCCTTCCGTGTCTTTGTTGTTCATTAGAAGATATTTGTTTACAAGATGAAAATAGAGCAACAAAGCAGCATTGATCTGTTCATATTCAGGTTTTCATGCTTCTTGCTGTATTAATAATAGCTGACCTATCCTCAACATTTGCTTACATTTGACAGTGTAATACATCCTGGTACTGTGGCAGCCATTGCTTTGGCAATAGAAAGTACTGAAGTGTGTGGATTATGGGGGATGGTGAAGACTTATTTCCATTCCAGGTGATTCTTCTTAGAAACACACATCTTCAACCTTTAAGAGGATCTCTCTTTTGATTGGATGGCTTCATATTACTGTCCCCCTTTGCAGGTGTGTGAGAGCAGAAGAACAGCAAAACAATCAAATCTCGAATATTGAAAAGGTTAAAGCCACACGGCAGTCTGTTGTGTTTCCAGGCAGTATTGGATATTAACATTCAGATGCCTCATTCCTGTGACAAAGATCATAATAAGAATAGATAAGGACGCAGCTTGAATCTATTCTTGTGACAATGGCAATCAGGAAAATGGGAAATGGTGGGAACTTTGGGCCTTTTCATGACATTGTACAGATTGCTTATTGTTAGACGTGTCCTGTCTCAGACCTCACAACAGTAACACGAGTTTTGCTAATTTGCTGCAGTGATGATTCAGTAGCTTTTCTCAATAGGCCACTCCCTTGGAAGTGTCTGCAGGGGGCAGCACCGCAGTAAATGGATTCTATGAGTTTTAAACATCTGAAGGAACCTGGTGTGCTGTAGTGCTTAGAGAGTCCAACTAGGACCTGGAGACCAGGGATCAAATCCCCACTGAGCCATGAAGTTCACTGAGTGACCTTAGCCCAGTCACTCACTCAGCCTAATGTACTTCACTGGGTTGATATGTGGACAAAATATGGAAGAGAACTATTACCAGACCTGGTGTCAGACTCAGGTCAGCACAAAAGATGTAGGGCTCCATTTTCTGTGTAGTTAACTCTTTATTCAAGGCATACAACTCAGCAACACTTCTCAAAAGGCCTTACCCCTATGGAGCAGTTGCCAAGACTGAAGCTCCCTGCTTCCACCCTTTCTAAAGCGCCCCCTCTCCTGGATGTTTCCCAAGAAGTCTCAAACTGTGTCTGCACACCTCTTGTCTCTGCTCTGCCCTCCTCATTATTCTCCTCATTATGGAGACCAAGGGGGAGGAAAGCTTGTCGCAGCAGGAGAGGGAGACTCCTTGGAATCTTCAGCAGCTTCTTGACCCCTCCCCCGCCCCGCTTCCTCAGCTTCAGCTGCAGGGTTTGAACTGCCACCAGCTCTTCCTGCTCACTAAACCCTGTTGCCCCTTCAGCATCCAGCCCCTGCTCCCAATCTTCTCCCTCCGACCTCTCCTCAGTGTCCCACCACCAATCTCCTGGCTCTGAGATTTCCTCCTCTGTGGTTTCTCTTGGGGGTTCCCTAGCTGCTTCCTCCCACCCCTTTTTTTCATCCAGTCCATCCCTGACATTTACGTATGGCAACTTGAGCTCCTTGGGGGAAAAGTGGAACCCGAGAAGGCCCATCTATGAGGCAAGATGAGGCAACTACCTTGGGCAGCAGGATCTACAGAGGTAGCAGATCTGCCCCCAAAGAATGCTTCACCCACTGCTGTCACAGCCACAGTCACAGTGACAAGTGGCAGCTGCAGCATGTTCCTTGCAGGCTGGATCTACCACCTCCTCAGCACCCCCCCCCCCATGTCACCTCTACACTGGCCTCTTGTCAAATATGAGGCAATGCTGGTATCTGCTACCCTTGTTCCCAGCAACATCTGGGGATCCACAAGTTGAGAACCACTGAGGTTGGAATCAGACAAAGGATCCCCCTGGTTCAAAAGGACCAGGAAGCAAGGCAGGGTGACAATAAATATGAATAAGATAGTGTTTCGGCACAGAACTGAATGATAGCAGGTGTCAGTGTCACAACACTTCCTCGTCACTATTTAACTGGGGTTGGTAACTGTCACAGAGGGACTCTAAACTGTGGAGTCTTAGGGACCTCTCTCATTCAGCAGCCTTACAATCAAAATCAAGGTCCCACAAGATTGTGATGGAAATTGATTGGAATAGGCCACCCATGAAGTCACTGCCACATTCTATTTAGAAAGAAGCCCATATATCCCATTTAGATGGATGTAACCAACCAGTGAGAAAATACTGCTGCTCTCTACACCTGACCTGATGGATCTAGATTCTGTGGTCAGTGTAGGACCAGGGAACTTTGCATATTTGTGGGGTTAGAGCAGGCATAGGCAAACTCCAGCCCTCTAGATGTTTTGGAACTACAATTCCCATCATCCCTAGCTAACAGGACCAGTGGTCAGGGGTAACTACCTGGCCAAGGGTTCATTCACAAACACACCTTTTAAAAAAATTAATACTCATAGCATAAAGCCCTCACGTGCAATTAGGCTCTCTGCAATGCACCACTGTCTTCACATCACATTTTTGGAGCCTAGGAAAACCTCATCAATAATCAATTAACTTAACAAAAAGAATCATGGTACCACTACAACCAACACACTTCCTGGAGTGGTCGTTGGTGGTGGTGGTGGATTCCCACCATGATATCCTCCCATTGGCACTCCAGAAAGCACACTGACCAGGAAGGCTGGCTGTGGATCACCAGAGGCTTAAAAAAAAGAAGTTGTTGAAATGGGAAAAAGTTAAAAGTTGATGGCAGGCTTCAGCTAAGTTGTTACATGCATGGGATCAAGTCTTTGTGCAACAGGGCAACGATGTGTGGGGTCCTCACAAGAGGAGTTGAGGAAGGAAAATGTCTGGAACTTCTCTCCCCTCTTGGCAAGCTGTAATTGTTATTTGTTTCATGTAGGTAGCCATGTTGGTCTGATGCAGTTGAAATAAATAAAAAATTGTCCAGTAGCACCTTAGAGACCAACTAAGTATGTTCTGGGTATTTGTTATTTGTTTGTTTGTTGCCATCACTTTATAGCATTGGCATGTCCTTGTCCTAAGGAAATTGTTGAACAATCCTGCTCTTTTAGGCTGTTGCCGCTTGATCAGCAGGCTAGTCTTTGAAAACTCTTTGACTGCTGAATCGTGGTGGTTTCCTCTTTCAGGGTTCCATGTCCTTAAAAGTTCTGGGAATTGCTCTATTAGTGTCCCTTTGTGCTGTAATGTTCCCAGTGAAAGACACAAAACATATGGGTGCAGTTAAGTAGATAAAGAGTGGCAGGTGGAAATTTTCTGGGGGAAATTGCTTAACCTTGTTTTAGTTCAGCACCCCAAAACCTAGGAGAATGACTATGAATTCCTGAATACTCTATTGGGGATGCCTGGATAAGAGTAACTGGCATCAGAGAGTTGGTGGTACTCACTGTAACAAGAGAAAAACCTCATGATATTCTACCACCCTTCTCTAGATTTCTCATAGGACACATCATATTTCTTACAACCATCTGTGCAAAAGCTCAATTAGAAAGAAGGCTCATAAAATTCCATAAAATCACGTGGTTCCTGCACTACAGAAATCTTAATTGTGGGGTGTTTCAGCCTTCCTATGGGATTTTGGGGAAAGTGCAAAGATTTACCATACTTTTTTAATGCCCCTGTTATCAAGGCAATCAGCTGTTCCTTGTAGCCATCTGAGATTTGGAAGAAGCAGTTGCATCCACCAGTGTTAAAAAAAATAAGGGTGGGGGTGTTGTCTTGCAGTTCACAAGGCAGAAAACTATCAGTCACCATTAGACATGGTTGTCCACTGTGAGAAAAAGGATGCTGGGCTAGATGGCCCATTGGCCCGATCTAGCAGACTCTTCTTAGGTTCCTAGACATGATAGATAAATCAGACCTATACAGTTAGTGCTCAAAAAGCCAGTTGGGGGGGGGGGGGTTGGGAAGACTGGGTGAAGTTATATCATTGACAACTTATTTCTGAGCTTCCTGGAAGCATGGGATGCTGGATTAGATGGGTGCTTTGTCTGACCAAAGGGAATCTTCTTATGTTTTGCTGGTTGGCCATTAAAGTTATGGAGGAGGGATGGGGTAGTGGAGCCTGGCAGCCTACTCTCTTTCCTATACCTCCAATGACTACCTCTGGTATGTTTTGCTTGGTGTCAGAAAGGCCTGTCTGATTGGCTTTTGTGTGCATAGTTTATAGTTTCCACGATTTGGTTAATTGCATGTCAGTTAATTGCGACATTCTTCATCCAGAAGACAACTCAATTAGTAATGTTTCCCTCTTGTTTTTAAATTATAATTGATCCATTGGCAGCTGCAGTTTATTTAGATGAGGTGGGTTTAAAATGTCTACTGCTTTCTGTAACTAGTGAAATGATACTCATACATTTTTAAGCATTTGACAGAGTCCCTGTGGATCATAAAACTCAAAGTGCAAAAATTATCTCCAGCAGTTACTCACACAGCTGCCAACTCCTGTGGGCTCTTGTATTTGTTCCTGGGCTCTTGTCTTTTATGTGCTGAAAGGGTGTTATAAACACAGATTTAGGATTTGTAAAAAAATTAAGTGCACAGTTGGAATGTGTGAGGGATTTGAGAGCCTTTAACAAGGCTTCAGGGTTTGGCAAGTAAGCCTTCAAAAAAGTAATGTAATTAATTCAGTGTTTTGCTTTTAGATTAGGAAATATTAAGTGCTACACAGAAGAGACCATATTTTTACTTATTGGTTTATTTAGGCAAGTGTGATGAAATCAGCTGCACATGCCCTTTTCCTCTGGGGTGGGCAGGCTGAAATCTCAAGGTGCTAGATATCCATGCTTAAAGATTTCTCCTGACCTAGTTTCCTCACTGTTTGATAAAGGACATTTCCAGACTTTCATCATTTCAAACATCTACTGACAAATTCTGGTTGCCCGCTTATAGTTGACTGGGAGGTCTTGTGCAACAAACTTTTTTCTTCAAAAGGTTGGGTGTCTTGTGATAAGGAAATTGATGGATAAATACACTGGAAAGTGTGGGATAACACTTGCTTTGATGTAACATCACCTAAAATCCTTGCAAACCAACCAGAATAAATGCTAAAACTAAAGAACAAACAGGTCACCAGGAAGCACCAAAAGACTGATACTCACTTTCAGGCAGCAGCAAAAGGACCTTGGATTTTGAAGAACCCATTTAACCACCCTCTTTGGATACTGTAGGATCTCTCCTGCCAGAGTCCCCACCTCCTGAAAAACTTATGAATGTGATTATGAGTCAAAAGTTCCAACCCTTGTAGTTCCTTGTCCAGGTACAAGCATATTACACCATGGCTGGCCTTCTTCCCTCCCCATTTCAGTTTGTACTGAAAGTAGGGGATAACATAAAACAAAAAAAGCGATAAATAAAGCCAGATGAGCAGGATTTTTTTAATATAAAAAGAAAAAATAAACAAATATTTTTTACACTAAAGCTACAAAACAAGTCAGTTGTATTTCACAAGCTATGAACCTAAAATGGTGGAATAAGTGGTTCACATATTCTCTAAATCAAGGTTTGGGAACCTGTGGCCCTCCAGATGTTGCTAGACTATCTATCATCCCTGACCATTGGCCATGCTAGCTGCAGCTGATGGGAGTTGAAGGGCAACACTATTTGAAAGTCCACAGGTTCCTTATCTCAGCTGTAAATGAATGCATACTTCTTTCATGTTGCAGAAGTACACTAAAATATATCTTGGAAATTTCCAGGGTTCTGGAAATGTTGCCACCAAAGAAAGGTAAACCTATAAGACTAGTTTCCAAAACATCCCATACCCTTCTCTAACTCAGCTCAATATCCAGACAAGAGAATGGTTCTGTTTCCCTTCCCCCCATGTCTGTGCCAGCCCCCTTGCCCCCCTAAACACCCTCCACTCCATTCCCTTTATTTAAAGCAGGGATTGTAAATTTATGAGTCTCCAGATGTTGGACTCCAACTTCCATCAGCCCAGTAAGCATAGCCTGATTAGGGATGGTGAGCACTGGAGCCCAACAGCATCACCCCTGCCTTAAAGCAAGGAGTGGGTAGCAGCAGCCGCAGCAATGAAAATGGGAAGAATGAAGTGTTTTCATTGTCCTTCTCCTCTGCTCTCCTGACTTGATTGCTGTCAAAGAATGCTCTCTTTTTCACTCTGCGACAGGCTATCCTTCACACTCAGTGGGCTTTGGCATGATCTGCATTTGTTTGATGCTAATTATGGTTATTTCCAAAAGAAACAACTCAGAGCCTGGAATGGTCAGAACAATCAAGCCTCTTATGTGATCCAAGGTGAAGGAAAGAATGACAAGTCTGCAAAAGTCTTTGTGCCATTGTGCATGTACAATGCAATAAATGCTACGGGAGCTCTTGAAACCAAATACACAAGAAGAGCCAGAAAGATCACCCAATCCAATACACAGTATCAAACCAGATATTACAGTGTGGATACTAGTGACCTGACCCCATGGCACAACATTTATCACGAGTATTGACCACTGTAGTTCATGTGTTGATAGCCTAAAGGCTGGATTACTGCAATGTGTCCCGTGTGGGGCAGCCCTTGGGCCTGATTCAGAAGCTCCAGCTGGTGCAGAATGTGATGAGGGAACCTATCCCCATGTGACGCCATTATTAGAACATCTGCACTCGCCGCCCATCTACTACTGAAAAAGGTTCAAGGTCCCTCCCTTTATTAATTAATAAGGCCTGAACAACTTAAGGCCAGGATATTAGACACCGCCTGAACCATTATATCTCAGTTTGATCAGTGAGATCATTCCCTGAGTTGGTCATTCCCCGAGTTGGCGAGGCTCCTTTGGCAGAAACAAGAAACATTAGAGTCATCAGTCCAGTCCTGGGGAATACTCTTCCACTAGAGATTCAGCTGACACCTGTTGTTTCATCTTTTAAATGCTTGCTGAAACATTTCTGGTCTGCCTGGCTTTGTAGGCAATTAAGAACGAATCTTTGTGCAATAGTTAGCTCATTTCTGATTTTAATAATAAGAATAATAATTTTTTAGTATATTGTGCATGTTGGTTATAAACCGCTCTGATGTTATTTTATGAATTCTGGTATATAAATATTTTTATGAATACACAGATAGTGCGTAGTTGAAAGAGTGTGATGTGACACCATCATCTTATAGTTTAGTCCACCCTCTTACAAGCTGTAGCTAATTAAAGGGAGCCAGGGCTAGGAGCATGAAAGGGGTCCCAGATGACAAAGTAACTCAGCCCTAGTGGCAAAATCATAATGATAAACAGAAGAGTTGGGCATCTGTTTGAAGAGGAGGCAAGTAGTGCTGCCCTTTCATTTAATTTGTTAATCACCAGCTGGAGCTGAAATGAGGCTACTGCAAGAGCACTACTGTGTGCCAGAGGCTGAATCCCAGGGGTGGGGTAATCCTACAGCTCAGGAACTGAATCCGGGGGATTTAGGCTTTAGGGAGGGAATTTCACTCTGCTTTAGCAACAAAGCCTGGAGCAGTTGCATTAAGCCTCACTGGAAACCAAGAGTAAGCCCAATTTTGGAACGGGGGTAAAAGGACTACATGCAGACTGGCTAATGGAAAGGTCAGCTTATAACCCAAATGATCAGGCTCAGTGCGGGCTGAGTCTAGACTTTAAGTGCAGCTTGTAAGGAAAAGTGTAGACAGTTGAATTGAAGAGCTCAGATTTTATATCCATATTGAAAACAGGGCATAAAAGGACAATCTAAGACCCATTTTATGTGGCCCACATTGCCTCCTAAAGTGGCTCCATTCTTCCATTCTATCAGTTCCATCATTTGTTTCCTCCTTATTTTTCTTGGCATGTTTTTTTT
Organism: Podarcis pityusensis; assembly: GCF_964106645.2. Classification (NCBI taxonomy): domain Eukaryota; kingdom Metazoa; phylum Chordata; class Lepidosauria; order Squamata; family Lacertidae; genus Podarcis; species Podarcis pityusensis. The sequence goes on along the minus strand of NC_138028.1, from coordinate 56,017,528 downwards.
CTCCCATTCTGAGTAGCTTCAGACCATTTGGAAGGGATATTCTTTTTTGTTCACTAAAAAAAATAGCATTCCTTTTTCTGTTTCTATCCTCGGGAAATTCCATACTACTACCACCACCAAGCTGTCTGTTAACAATTTGGTAGGCTTCTTCAGTATGTGTGTACAGTGGTAACTGGTACCCGCTGGAGCTGGTAGGGCAGAAAGCTGGGAGGTCTCACAGTAGGTGGCACCAGAGCCAATGGCAGGCAGAGCCAACTAATTCTAGATTAGTCCCCATCCTCCTCCATGCTGAGTTCTAAATGAGTCAGACGGAGCATGGAAAAAATCCTTGCCAGTCTTACAACTGCTGTCCAGCTGAGCTTGGGAGCAAAATTAAGGTGGGACATGCTGCTTATTGACCCTGAGAGGTCAATAAACTAAGAGGTGGGACTGGCTTCAGGACCCCAGTTTCTTATCTCTCACACCATTCTCAGAATGCCTGGAAAGTTCTGGAACCCTACAGGATTGAGTTTTGCCCCAGTATGTTGAAGCATAAAGGAACATGTGATGATGGAACATATCTGGGGAGCCATAAATGGTCAGATATCCTCTGCATGTGTCACTTCATATTTACAGTAACACACCCCGAAAACACAGAAGAAACCCTTTCTCCTTGTGAAGTATGACTTATTCTTGAGAAGGGAGAAAATCACATCACATTCCAGTGGACATAAGTGCAATTTTAAAAACAAAAAATCTTGCCATTTCCCTAAAGAATACCATTACTTCACTCTCACAAATGTATATAAATACTCTGAGATAAAAGAGACTAACTTTTTTCAACATTAATCTACTTTTCTTCAGTCAAAATGGCAGAAAATCACCTTGAGGCAAATAAGGTAAGATGGCAATTAAAAAACAACATATGCAAAGAGCTGCAATTTAGCTGATGAAATGAAAGAAGATGTCAAGAAATGATGTTCTATCATTTCAAATGGTTGTCACCCCCGAATATTTAAAAAAGTAGAGGTGACACTGGAGGCTGCTTTAAAAGCTTGCACGTCCAGTATTATACCCTAATTGTAAGCCATAATGAAGTCTTCACTGTTCTACCTATACATTAAAAAGCCATTCTGTGGCAATCCCCCTCCATTTTCGAACTGGCTCTCGTAGAATGATTGTAACTCATGATCTGGATGTCGCATTAAAGTTTCTTTCACACAGCTGGAAGCTGGAAGTTGTTCAAGCAAATGGAACCAAGAAGAGAGATTTTTATTGCCCACTTCAGCAATCTTCCCTTGGTGCAACTGATGCTATGAAAATACTCAAACCTTACCTTACAATTTCATTGAGTAGTCTTTAGATATTGTCTGAGTTTATTGTATCTTCTGTTGCTTGCTTTTGTTTTTCAGTACAATACAGTGGTACCTTGGTTCCCGAATGGCTTAGTTGTAGAACAAATCAGCTCCCGAATGACACAAACCTGGAAGTGTTCCAATTTGCGAATGATTTTCGGACGCCGAATGTCCAATGCAGCCAATCAGAAGCCATGCCTTGGTTTTTGAAGGGTTTCAGCAGACAAACGGACTCACGGAATGGATTAAGTTTGAGAACCAAGTTTCCACTGTACTTCAAAGGGTCAGTTCTAACACTGATTCTCTAGTTCCATCTGTTGCCTCCCCTGTTGTTGAGATGTTAATTATACACTTTCAAGTGCTATCTTTTTGCTTCTGTGGTCCTGATAAGTGCCAGGTTCATTAATGTTGCTATATAAACAATTAATTCTAAGAAGAGTAATTTGCATAGCTGTGATGGTGTATAGTTAGCATGGATGGCTGCTATAGCAGTAAATTATACAAAGCTACTGTGGCAACACCACCAGTTGTGAAATAGATAGATGATAGATAGATAGATAGATAGATAGATAGATAGATGATAGATAGATAGATAGATAGATAGATATATATGATTGTTATAGTACAAGGGTACCTAACCTGTTTCCTTGAAGTTGTTGTTGGTCTCTAACTCTCCTCAGCCCTAGCCAGCATGGGCAATGGTCAGGGATGGTAGGAATTGAAGAGCATGAAGTTGGCTATCAGTACTGTATGGGGATCATAAAGTCTTGCACCCCATATCCTTAATACAGTTTTTATGTCACATTTTATGGCACATCTAGTGCAGTGTTGCCTGCAATGACTTTCTGGGCTTTCAGACACTCCCAGCCCTACCTGAGGTTGCTGGACCTAGGACATTCTGGATGCAGTTATTCTACCATTGAGCTCCAGACCTTGACCTCATTCAGCTCTAGTATTCCAAAACATGTGGAAACAGCCACTGTGTTTGCTCTCACATAGACAGCTTGGGGAAATGACAAGGCTTTATTTAACCTTCATCTAAGGAAACGGAGCCCACAGGCGATTCTGTCTCAGTTCAGCTCCCATCGTTTTATTTCCTAAACACTCCTTCTGTTTGTTAGGGAAGTTCAGGTTAAGAATCCACAGCTGTTGTCCATAAGGCAGCTGCCATCAGGATGAAGTAGGCAGGAGTAGTCACAAAAGATGGCATCCTGCTTAACAAACTTAACAAACTTAACAAACTGGCTTCACCCCTGACTGGCGGCTAACAGATTGAGGTTGAATCCTGACAAGACAGAAGTACTGTTTTGGGGGGACAGGAGGCGGGCAGGTGTGGAGGATGCCCTGGTCCTGAATGGGGTAACTGTGCCCCTGAAGGACCAGGTGAGCAGCCTGGGAATCATTTTGGACTCACAGCTGTCCATGGAGGCACAGGTCAAATCTGTGTCCAGGGCAGCTGTTTACCAGCTCCATCTGGTACGCAGGCTGAGACCCTATCTGCCCATGGACTGTCTTGAAATAGTGGTGCATGCTCTGGTTATCTCCCACTTGGACTACTGCAATGCGCTCTACGTGGGGCTACCTTTGAAGGTGACTCAGAAACTACAACTAATCCAGAATGCGGCAGCTAGACTGGTGACTGGGGGCGGCCGCTGAGACCATATAACACCGGTCTTGAAAGACCTACATTGGCTCCCAGTACGTTTCCGAGCACAATTCAAAGTGTTGGTGCTGACCTTTAAAGCCCTAAACGGCCTCGGTCCAGTATACCTGAAGGAGCGTCTCCACCCCCATCGTTCTGCCTGGACGCTGAGGTCCAGCGCTGAGGGCCTTCTGGTGGTTCCCTCATTACGAGAAGCAAAGCTACAGGGAACCAGGCAGAGAGCCTTCTCGGTAGTGGTGCCCGCCCTGTGGAACGCCCTCCCACGAAATGTCAAAGCGATAAACAACTACCTGACATTCAGAAGACATCTTAAGGCAGCCCTGTTCAGGGAAGTTTTTAACGTGTGATATTTTAGTGTATTTTTGGTTTCTATGGAAGCCGCCCAGAGTGGCTGGGGAGGCCCAGCCAGATGGGTGGGGTATAAATAATAAATTATTATTATTATTATTAATTATCTCAGACACTTGGTCTGATTATATATGCGCAAACATTAAATTTATGACCCCAATCAGAAAAGCACTTTTCTATTTTGCGAATGTTCTTGTTAAAGAGAGTGATTCTTCATGCATCTCTTTGATTAAAGGATTTATTTACATTCTGGAAAACTGAAGTTATACTATTTCTTATGGCCATTTCCATTTGCAGAGGAGACTGCAGTCTTTTTCTTTTCTTATAAATCTCTTCTCTGGCTATTCTACTATACAGTGCTCTCCACAACTTTTTTTCCAGGGGAAACTCACCAGAACTCAGTTCCGGCACCTCTCAGGTGGGTGCCATTGTCATTAAAAGAGAATGAGGTGAGTTCTGGCACCTCTTTTTCTTGAAAAATAGCACTGGAACTCTCTCTCTCTCTCTCTCTCTCTCTCTCTCTCTCTCTCTCTGTGTGTGTGTGTGTGCGTGTGTGTGTGTGTGCGCGCGCGTGCGCGCGCCCATGTATGTGTTTGCACATGCAGACACCATTGCTTTAGCTGACATCAAAAGTATTAGGAGTTTAAAATATCACCAAGCTCAGGATTTTTTGTTTTTAAAAAACTGACCTCTGCTTTGTGAAACAAGTCAGGGTCTTTCAAAGCTTCCACCACTGAAAAGAAATAGTTTTCAGTGCACAGATTATGCATGTACGTATTACAGCTGTGAGATGCCGGGGATTGACCCCAGAATCTTGTGCACATGAAGTAGACCCTCTAACACTGAGCTAAGGCTACACTCATTTGTGAGAAAGGCTTCAGGAGTAAATCCCCAGGGAAAATTTGTACCTGCTGCCTTGTGAGACATCTTCAGAAGAAGAAAATCTAAGGAATAAACCTTACACAAAAGAAGAGTTTGGATTTGATATCCCGCTTTATCACTACCCGAAGGAGTCTCAAAGTGGCTAACATTCTCCTTTCCCTTCCTCTCCCACAACAAACACTCTGTGAGGTGAGTGGGGCTGAGAGACTTCAAAGAAGTGTGACTAGTGCAAGGTCACCCAGCAGCTGCATGTGGAGGAGTGGGGACGCGAATCAGGTTCACCAGATTACAAGTCTACCGCTCTTAACCATTACACCATACTGGCTCTCAGTCCCTAAGGCGTCCCTTAGGGAGTCCTTAAGGCGGTTGGATGGCATCTTGTCTGCCTCATTTCAGCAACTCCTGCAGCCAAGCTGATGCCAACTATATTGCTGCTTTCCCTTGGACCACATCAATTCATTCCAGGGTATTTTTATGAGTGGGCAGAATGTTTCCGCCCCATTGATAGCCACTAGTTATTCTGAGGCAGCTGCCACTCCCTCCACTCTAAATGTCATGAAATGATGAAATATTCAAACCTCGTTTTTAAAAAATAAAAAATAAATAAATGGGGGGGGTGACATATGTTTTCCTGCCACTGCAAGATAAATGCAAGCCTTCTTGGACCACATTCACAGCATACATTTAAAGCACTATGATACTACTTTAAACAGTCATGGCTGTAATTGGTTAAGGGTGCTGAGACTTGTTAGGAGACCTTTATTTCCCTCACAGAGTTGCAATTTTCAGAGTGGTTTAACAGGGAAAGTTTCTAAGTGTGCCCACCCAAACTTGCTTAGAAGTCCCATCAGATTAGACTTCCGGGTCAGCGCCATCGGTGAATGGCGGAGTTCCTCCGACCGGAGGAACGGGCTCCGTGGAAACTGGGTCTTCCCACCGCGGCGAAGGTGGGGACCCGCTAGAAATCCCAGGTGGAGGAAGCCTGGGAATGTGGGGTTCGGCAGGGCACCAGGGCACCCCTACTCACCGGGAACCCCATTTAGGGGTGCCGGAGCGAAGTGGGGTGAGTGGCGCGGTGCTGCGAACTGATTGCTATTTTCACGGAGTGAAGCCGCACAGCCATTGCCGGAGAGCGCTGACTTTTTCCTGTGGACAATTGGATTTAAAACAAGTACCCGTGAGTAGAAACAGAAAATTGGATTAAAAAAAATCTCAATTTGGCATCGAAGCGGGAAGGTTCAAAACAGGAAGTCCGCCTTCCGCTTTTTGTATATAGACTAAAGCAAAAACTTTGTAAGCTAAAGCCTGGAAAGCTGTCAAAAAAGTCTAAATTTCCTTCATTCAGAATTACTGAAACACCTTTGGAAGCAGAAGAAAAGGGGGGGGGGACTTTGTTCAACCCTAGCAGGAGAGGGAGTGAAGAAGGATAAGTTTCCACTGTCTCTAACCTGGGAACAGGGTATCAGAGACAGAAACTGTTGGAGAGGTTCATTGACTGTGAATGGAATACTTTGACAGATAGCTAAAGAAGAGAAACAAACTGATTCCAATGTTGCCTTTTGCATTCTAAAGAAACAAAATATCTGAAAAATATCTGAAAAATGAAAGTAATTTTCTTTTGTTGGACTTGCCTTAAAAAAAAAAATGGATACAAATAGAAATTGTCTCCTCTAGAGGGAGCTTGTTAAATTGTTGCTGCAGTATACTTGAGGACTCAAGAGCTGTGAGATTAAGATCTTGGGACCAGTCTCTTCTGACCTTGACTAAAGATGAGCTGGGAGGAAGATTGGGTGCTTGCTCTATGCAAGACAAGTGCCTTGCTGGAACAGATGCACGAGAAGATGGATTTGATGAATGAGAAAACGGATTTGATGACTGTTGTGGTTAATAACTGTGGACAAACAGGGAACATTGATACAGAAATCATTCAGGAACCAACTTATGAACCTGTAATGTCTGGGCAAGTGCAGAAGATAATGGAGGAGGATGCGGATGCACCTCAAATAATACAAATGGAGAGACCCGAGGCCCTACAGGAGCATAAGCCGCTGTCATTGAAGATTGAAGTTGGAGTGGGCCAGGGGGAGTTTGGAGCTGAGGAGGTTCCTAACTTTGGAGAGACCTGCAAATATGCTTTTAAAAGCAAATATGCTTTTAAATACTTTTTGGACTATAGCGATGACGGTGGGGAATGGGTCTGTGGGGAATGGGCGGGTTTGATGAAGAGAGATGGAGACAATTTTGGGTTGGAATTCCCCAGAGACCTACTCCTCAATGAGAAAGGAAAGAAATTAAGAAAGAGACCAACAAAAGACAAGGAAAAGGGCAAGTATAAACAACAAGAAGAAGAACTGCAGAAGGGACATGGAAGAGACTTAAGGGCCTCGGACATAAGGCTTCCAGGTTGATGGACTAGATGGAATAGACAGTAAGGACTGACATGATCCGAGACCAGGAAGAAGAGACGTTGGATGAAGATTGGAAAAAATTTATAAATAAAAACTTTCTATTTAGGGAATTAGCTTAAAATTAATGAATATTAGGGAAAATGTTGGAATGAAACTATATGACTCTAGCAGAAATGATATCAGGAGTTATGTATATTTGAAAACTAAAGATTTAAGCTTTAAGGTATTTTAGAGTAAGATAAGGTTAAATAAACTAAGGTAATTTGAATAACAGAATATGGGGAAAGATGGAAAGGATTTGTTGAGCTAATTATTAGGTTAAATTGTTAAGATAAATTTTGTAACAAAAATTGAGAAAGATGGAAAGAATTTGCTGAAATAACTAATTGAATTAGAATGCAAGAAGGGAGGCGTGAGGAGGTCAATGAAACAAGCAAATGGAAGTTATAGATATGCAATTTGGGATTTGTGTTTGTTTTCCCCCCTCTGTTTTCCTTTTTTCTTTGTATCTTTTTGTTGTACTGTTGTATTGGTTTTTTGCGTCCCCCCTTTTTTATGTATTATTGTGTTGTTTTTTATTTTTTTCTTTATTTTCTATAATTCTGAAACTACTAATAAATATTATTTTTTTAAAAAATAGAAGTTCCATCAGATCTTTCTTGTTATTCAAGAATAGCAGCTTAGATCCTTGAATAATCTTTTTCTGTCCCTTAAAAAAGAAAGAAACGCACAATATCACTGTAAATAGGATCTAATTTTGCAGCTCCACTAATTAACATCAGGACCTTGACATTGTTTGTTTGTCTTTTATCTTGAAGAGTTCCAGTAGCTTTAGTCATGGCAGTGAATTGCAAGACTGTACTGTATGCCTGCCTGCCTCACGGTCTGGTTCACTTCCCAAATAAAGGATAACAAAACGAGTCTTTTTTTCTGAACAATATTGATTTCATCAGTGAGAAAGTTTTTACTGGGTGTGTTTGGCATACTTTCATTATAAACAACATGAATTAATTAATACATCCTACAAGAGTTTGAAAGGCTGCATGTTTAATGTGAAGTAAAACTTCTCATACAGCCTATGCAATGCAATAAGATCTTTCCCAGGAAAAATGGGCTGTGTAACTGAAAATCCCTGTGGCAGGGTAGGATCCCACCCTTCACCAACAACTCTCAAGGTAACAATGTCATTGCTCTCTCTCTCTCTCTGGTATGTATGTGTGTGTGGCATTTTCCACACCCCATCCCTTCCTGGAGATCCATGCTCTTCCTCCCCCTGCCCATTTTCTGTAATCACCCTAAAATGATAAAATCTGCCCTTACAAAACCATTGTAGTCATCATTCTGAGGTTTTTACAGGCTTAATCCCATCAGAAGCATTGCCCATGTCTGAAAATTTCATCCAATTCTAGCAGAAAATAAAATACATTTTTTACAACCTCACTTAATTTACTCTGGAAGACCTGCTGTGCCGGCAAGTTTCATCCACTTTTGTAAAAAGGGGGGAAATGCTATACCCATTTTTAGATTTCCTATCACAGAAAACAGGGAGAAAACAGAGTTTCATTTTTAACAGATTTAATTTGCCCACAAATAACATGTTAAATTGGAAAGATACAGAATGGCTCTGAAACAGATTGTGCTGTTTCCCAAAACTACAGATACAAATCAAATCTTGTAGTCTCTGCATACCCCTATTACTCATTTTTGCATGACTATGTAAATGGATGAGAAGTGATTAACATGATCAAGGATAGGCTCTTAAGCTTTGTTTTAGCTTTGTTTTCCAAAAGGAGAAAAAGGTGTTCATGTGAAAGTGGCTTCAGATGATTGCTCCTCACTGGCATTTCTAACTCTACAATTACATTTTTCTTAGAGGGAATGATAAATGAGCCACTTGCCAAGAGAGTCAATACATTTTTCTTTAAAGAATAATTATGAATGACTATTTTGCAGTATTTGAAGGTGAAAGTATTGGTGTTCCAGAGCATTCTGGGCCAGTTGAAGTCAAACAAATGTTTGCCTTACAAACAAACCTCCATTATCCCCCATCTTTATTTTGTGAGATCCGCATCAACTTTTTTCTTCCTGAGAACAAAACAAAGCTCCTCTTACCCATTTCTGTGTTAAGGTTGTGTGCTCTCTGACTTTCTCTCTCTCTCACTCACTTTCTTTCTTTCTTTTAATGCTTGGAAACATATTGAATTTATAGGGCCACAATAAACGTAAATTGGAGACCTCAGAATATGTCATTATTTACTACTGTAACAACACAAAGCAGTAATTGCTATGAGATGCTTTGTAGGTGGGAAGTAACTAGCCAACACGGCATGAAAAATGAAGAGTTCCAAGATGCATGACATTGTTGTTTTCATTACTGTGTTCCTCAGCTGGGCGTCAATATAACTTATTTATAAAATTGCTCTATGATGACCATTCTCAGCAGTTGATCAGCACAAAATCACTCAGAATGTATTATATATATTTGAATTCACATTCTTGCTACACCGGCACACGGTACATTATTTCAACAATCCCATTTCTTTTCCTATGTAATTATGAATAACAATTGCTCTAAGGCCAGCTACACATTCAAGGTGCTGTGGAATAAGAAGAAAACCCATTAACTGTTTATGCTGATTAGATACAATTTAAAAACTTTTCATGGAGAGAGCTGTGCTTGCAGCAGAAGCAATGGAATGGCCTTGTGACACTTTAAGGAGTAACAATTTGATTATGGCATATGCTTTGGTGGACTCAAGTCTGCTCAGGTGCATGAAGTAAACTTTAACTGTTGTATTTATTTCTTATTACAAATTATATATTGTTTTACAAAGCATGCAGTCTTATAAGACATAGAATGTTGGCTGGATAAGGACACTGAAGGATGTAGCAGCTTCTACTACCAAAGTATCCCATAAAATTATTTACAGTCCGAACTAAAATCCAAGCCAGAGAAAAATTTCTGACGATTCCTCCTTCTGGTCCCAGGAGGTAAAATACCTCCTTCCCTTGTTATCTGGGCAGTGGCATTCTGGGTACGGATGGAGGATAACTTTGATTGGTCAGCATTTTAAAGCAAACCAACTGCATGGATCATGTGTACCAGCGATGTATACACAGACTGAAACGGAGGTATAAATCAGATCACACAGATCTTCAAATTTTGTTAAACAATTTCATTTCAAAGAAACATGGACACAAAATTTTAGGGAGAGGATGCATACCAAAATGTATATCTTACAGGGAAACACACAGGGGAATCATTCCCAAAAAGTGCATTTTAGGTAGCAAATAGAAAGAATTTTAGAGTTGGAAGGGACTACAAAGGTTGTCTCGTCAACCCCCCTGCAATGCAGGAAACTTTTTTGCCCATTTTGGGGCTCTAACCCATGGCCCATACGCCTCAGTCTCATGTTCTACCAACTCAGCTTACAAAACATATTTTAGAGAAAATGCAAAAAAAACCACCTGTGCATATTGCAGTGGTGGCTTTGCTGTGGCAACATCTCCACTTTTCCAAGAGGTAAAGTTATGGAGAAGTAAATGGGGAACAGTGCAACGTTCCACTGATATCCTGGGACGATGGCTATACTTCTTCTTTTTAAGAAAACGTTTTAAGGAAGCTTACCATATCCCCAGAGGATTGTATGTTCTGGTAGCCTTGATGTATTATTGGCATCATTAGGCTGCCATCTCATTAAGAAAAGCTCCACCATGTAATGATGCAGCTGTGAGATGACATTTACATAAGTGCTTTCTTTATTGTTAACCACTCTGTTCTCACATATTAAGTAGGATCACAAGAACATTTTGATCCAGAGCTTGGCCCTTGCAGGGACCACTCTAATCAGGACACTTTTCTTGATGAACATTAAATCAGCCAGTAGCTAAATTTTCATGCTTGAGTTGAGTTGTCAGAGATTCTCTGAAGGTTAAGTAAGTCACATTTGGAGCTGGGCTGCCTCATATGTTCCTGTTTATATGTTGCAGGAAACTTTGCTGTGGTGAAGCTAAGTGGGTTGGCTGAATTATGAGCTTCTTTCAGATCCAAACATAGTCCAAACTTTGGAAATGATAATGCAAAGAAGTTTTGAACTGCAGGTCACCAGCAGACTGTCACAATTACTTTGTGCTCATCACATTTGTTGTCCAGTCAGTGATTGCTACTGGACCTGAGAAAAATAAGACAAAGGAGATTCTTTCTCTTTTCCAAGCATTCCAGGGTAGTTGAGAAGGAACTATTTCAGTCCCTGAACCAGTAAGACCTAGGGTTGTGTTCCATGGGTGTTGCCACCATTTGGTGGCTGGCTAGAGTGAGAAGCAAAAGGAATTGGAGAACATGGCTCTGGTTATTCACAGGCAGAAGCTCTTGTGACTGTAGAGGAAACAGAAGCTGGGATGGCACTATACAGCCATTGGGCACCAGATTTGGTCATGAGCTGATGATGCTACTGGCCTGTGGTGGCCACCACCGACTGGTGGCCCTGTCTGAGAGTTATTGGTGCATTTACTTGCCATTGCTTTGTTCTAGCAGTGATACAAGCTGCATACATCTCTCAACCCCACAGCAGGAGAACAAGCTGAAGCTTCCAGTCCCCGCTTCTCTAGACTCAAAGGGAATGGCTCTTTTTAAAAGGGACAGTTTATTTCAAATTGGGATTAACACCCCGTTCGTTTTCGTCTTACACATGAGGCTGGGTGGTGAATTTGTGTGGTGATGCATGTTATAGCTCCAGAACATTATTATACTATCTGAATGGTGACATATATCTTTTCAGTGGAAGGAGTCTCTAGCGTAAACCAATTTGTTTGACAAATGCTCGAAGGTGAAGATGTCGGGGGTGGGATGGGTTATTTTTAGAACTCAGGTATGAACACATTCATACCGGGGAAACATGAGCCTCATCTGTATTACCTCATTTCAAGTATATATATTTGTGCTTTAGTTGGCTGCAAAATCTTTCAGTACCGATGGGAATTTAAAACTCCAAGCAAATAAATAAAATGAAAACATATAACTATTAAAGTAAAGGAAGCATGAGCTTTCCTCTTTGGAGAGTTGTATGCCTTAATCCTTTCCAGTGTGGTGCAGAAATTCTTTAATATTTTGCCAGAGTCTCTTAATTACTTTTCCCTAAATACCCATTTATTACAATTTCACAGTGAAACAGAAACAACAGAAAAGATTGGATACTCTCCGCAAGTTTCCCACTTGAGAAGCATGACCTTCTCTTTGGGACTTTCTCACATCTACCACCAGAAAAAAAGTAGGATATATATTTTTCTTCGCCTCCTGGCAATGCTCCTTAGGGAGAGAGCTCCACAGCACTCATGCTCTCCAAGATGATGAGCAGGGTAAAGAGCAAGAACACATGTTTTAGACAATGCTAAAACATGCATGTAGTTCTGGAAATGTGTGGTGGAGCATCATGCCTTTTTTCAGCTGTGCACACCTGCAAACAGTAAATCTAGCTAGTTGGATTTTATCAGGATGGATCCCGCTGTCAAGTCAAGTACTCAGTTGCAAATGCACCCATTTATCACAAAACTGTGGCTTGTCTGTTTGCCCACATATGTCAGTCTAAGTCATCTGCACACCTTGGCGAACGACTGCAACTAAATCAAGTGAGGGTAGCCAATGAGTCTCAAACATTTGGTGAGTTAGGTGCTTCTCCTGCATACAAAGACAGGCTCTAGTGGATTGAGCAGATGAGACCAATGGTGGGTCCAGTGGTCAAGAAGGCAGTTTCTGCACATGTTGTAAAGGGAAGTGAGGGGGAGGGAAGCTCATAAACCTGGGAAGGTAGCCCATCTAGGAGAAGAAAGACTCTGATCCGATACCTTCACTGCCCTATGGCTATACTTATTCATGAGAAAGGCTTCGGGAATGAACCATGAGGAAAAATCCATATTGTGGGACATCTTCAGGAGTGGAGTTCCTAAGATAGTTGGATGGCATCTTACACACCTCTTTCAGCAACTTTTGCAGCCAAGATGGAGCCAAATGTATTGTTTTGCTTTTCCTTTGGACCACATCAATGAGGCTGAAAGGGGGATATTTTCGTCTGGAAAGCCCAGGACCTCCATGTCAAGAGCTGTCCTATTCTCAAGTAGGACCCTGGCAGAGACACATGCCCAACTGGCATGTTCTCTCCCTCCTGGTCGATCGTTTGGGAGCTTCAAAAGCTTTCTTCTGCATGAACATTACAGTGACTGATGCCAACAGAGATCAGTACACTTAGGGATCCACAGAATTTTCGCAGTCCACATAACAGAACTCAGTAGCTCAGCATTTGGCTAATCTACATTTATTTACATATAAAACACTCGGAGCATTCTGACTTAGCTCCTTCCTCTTTCTCATCAGACAGCAAAGAGAAAGAACAAAGGACAATAGTCCCACTTTACAGAACACAGTAAGACAAACATTCCGTCTCCGTCACTTCCCACACTGTGGATTGAAAGCATACACTGTCATGTGATAGACAACAATCCCATGACTGCAATCATGGAGCAGGAATCTTAACACTCCATGCACACTATCCAGGCTTGTGCTCCCGAGAGTTCATTTTGGTGCTGCAAAAACAACACAGTAGGCAGCAGTTATAAGTTCCTAGTCTCTGCAGCCACAGCAGGTGCTGAGAATCTCCAGGCGTTTGATACTCCATTGTCTCTTGAGAGTGACAGATGCCAACAAGAAGTCACCAGGCAGCATGGAAGGGCAATTGGCAATAGCCTAGCACTGCTTACTTGCCTCTGACCTTCCTCCTCCATTGATGACACTTCCACTGCCTCCAATTCCAAGCAGCTGACTTTTAGAGGGTTGAGGGGCAGGAGGATGAAAAAAAAAAAATTAAAAACAAACAAATAAAACAAACAGGTCAAAAGACATTTAGGTGCATTAAATAATCAATTGGCAGGATATAAAGGAAGTGTCAGGAGTTCTTTATTTTCACAACATTCCAGGCTAGGAATATTATTATTATTTTTTAATCTTCTTGAATTATTTGTAGAGGGGAAGATTTAGTTATAACACTAACTGTGGAGAGTCAAGAGAATACGATAAAAAATAGTCCTGGAAAGACGATTTATGGACTAAGATATCTTTTCTTGACTTCATACAATAAGCTTTCTTTTTCTTCTTCTTCTAAAGATACAAATTTGATAAACAGACAAGCTGCGGGGCGGGACTCTGACAGGAGCTTGAAAGGGATTTACAAAGAACACTCTGAGCTCATAATTTTCCTGCAGCTAAATGACATACAACTCAGGTTCTCCCAACAGAGTGCCACTTAAATGTCTGTTTAACGCGCCACAATCATAAACTAATAGGAATATAGCCAGGACATTGATCTCTTAATAAATGACCCGTTAAAGGCAGGTAATCAATACATCTCAATGTCTAGTACTGCTGTGGGTCAAAGTCTGCAGGTCTGATGGAACTTGTGCACCTTAACTGGTCTTGCACACTCTCCTGCTTCCAGTAAATTGGTGAAGTAACACACATATCAGATAAGTATTAAGTGGTAGTGGTGAGCTGTTGCCCAACGCAATGGAGGACAAAGAAACATTCAGAATAAACACCTTTAAGGGTAAAGGTAAAGGGACCCCTGACAATTAAATCCAGTCGCGAACGACTCTGGGGTTGTGGCACTCATCTCCCTTTACAGGCTGATGGAACCGGAGTTTGTCTGCTTCCACAGACAGTTTTTCCAGGTCATGCGGCCAGCATGACTAAGCCTCTTCTGGTGAAACCAGAGCAGCGCACGGAAACACCGTTTACCTTCCCGCCGGAGTGGTACCTATTTATCTACTTGTTCTGTGTGCTTTTGAAATGCTAGGCTGGCAGGAGCTGGGACCGAACAACGGGAGCTCACCCCATTGCGGGGATTTGAACCACCAACCTTTTGATCGGCAATCCCAAGCGGCACAGTGGTTTAACCCACAGTGTCACCCGCATTTAAATACCTTTAAAAGGACACATAAAATAGAAAACAATATTTAAACCTTGACAGATATTACACAGACATATTGAAAGTTACAGAGACATATATTCCTAAAATTATCACAGAGAGAGAGAGAGAGAAAGAAAGAAAGAGATATCAACGTTTATAAAATTCTGCAGAAGTTTAAATATCGACTAATATTGCTTTGGTGTGCCTGGAGACTAGGTTTGACTGAACCCTATTTAAAGCACTTGAGTTCTTATGTTCCCAAATCTTCTGTATTTGTGCTTTCCTCTGGCTCTTATCAATCCACTTTCTGGACTTTTTGAATCTGAGAGGACACTTGATACACATTAATTTCTGCACGAACACCCACACCCACAAATCCTTTCTGTTTTATCAACTGTGTTTTAAACAAGACATCCTTTTTGAGAAAGTGCTTGAAGTTGCTGAAGGAGTGTATTGCATGGAGCCAAAGAAACTTTTGCTTGATCATTAATGAGATAACATTTCTATTTCATTACATTAAGGATCAATGCTAGCAGAGATAATGTACTTGCTTAGCTAATGCTCTCAGCTCCTGAATAACATTTGTTTCAGCTTTTCCTAATTCCTCTTTTAATCCTCTCTCTTCATTACACAACTTTGAATAAACTTCACAAGTCACTCTGCGACGTCTATTCATATTGTCTTTACATGAGATTTCTTTCTTCTCTGAGAACTCTTCTTTCATTTCTGGAAATAATTACAGACTCATTACTGCCCGTGCCCTTTCCTTTGCATTCTCCTAAACCAGTCAATTGTTAAGATCCATTTGTATTAATAAATACAAAACTAGACTTAAGTGTTTCTGCTACAACATAGGTCTATTATCCAAGAAGATCAAAAAGGGCAAGTAGCTTCAATAGGAACTTGTATGGGTGGGTAAAAAGGAACAAGGTGATTTACTGAACAGATTCTAGCCTTGTTCAGTCATCCAAAGAGAGGGAAATCAACCCATGGAGATGAGGTTGGAATTGTGCTTGCCAGCCTCACCACAAAGTGTCACATGTTTCTCCTGCTGTTTCACATATGGACTACATCCATAAAAATTATACCTAAGGATGTCTTTAAAAATTATGAGTTCCATTATGACTTCCATATCCCAGAATAATGTGCAGACCAGAACTGAGTTATCCATCAGCCCCCAAACCTCCTGAATGTTCCATTAGGAATATGTACAGTGGTACCTCGGGTTAAGAACTTAATTCGTTCTGGAGGTCCGTTCTTAACCTGAAACTGTTCTTAACCTGAGGTACCACTTTAGCTAATGGGGCCTCCTGCTGCTGCTATGCTGCCGCCACACAATTTCTGTTCTCATCCTAAAGCAAGGTTCTTAACCCGAGGTACTATTTCTGCGTGTGTAACCTGAAGCATCTGAAACCTGAGGTACCACTGTATTTAAACATGATTTTTTTAACATTAAAAAAAAAAATCACATATTAATTCAAAAATAGGATAGGGAACCAACTTAGGAGTGAATGCATGTAGAAGTTACATGGATGGAAACAGACTTATTCATTCATATGTATGTCTAAGCTCATATATGTGACTGGAATTTTTGGAGACAATTCAATGTCGTGTGAAGGTGATCATTCCCTAAGGACAAGCCTTTCTGCTTGACGGATGGAGCAATGCCCCATGGCTCCTTGTGAGTTCTGTTCCAAAGGTTCTTCTGAACCCGCTCTACAACCAATTTTGGATGCAGGGGGAGGAGAGGAGGGAAATCTCTGTTGCACAAGCAGAAGGCCTTGTGCAGGGCTTCCCCTGATGGAAGTGGAATCCCTTCCCTATGTTTTGCAAGGCTCCAGGACCTATGCACATATACCTCATTCAGGCATCGCCTCTATGCAGAACTGCCACAATTTTCTTTTTGAAACACACACACACACACACACACACACACAAGCAAGCAAAGGGTTTAGATGAGTGGGCTGCAATCCCAGTTCTTGGTCCACATGCTAACCCCAGGCTGACTGTGTAAACAAATGAACAGGGCTAAGATAACTTCAAGAATGCCTAGCAGACCAACAACAGAAATAACTATCACAGCTGGTTGGTATTTATATGAGAATATCATGCATTATTTATTTATTTCTGAACAGGTTAGTATTTACACATCTCTAAGTCGTACAC
Source organism: Podarcis pityusensis (assembly GCF_964106645.2). Classification (NCBI taxonomy): domain Eukaryota; kingdom Metazoa; phylum Chordata; class Lepidosauria; order Squamata; family Lacertidae; genus Podarcis; species Podarcis pityusensis. Next base: position 56,000,772 of record NC_138028.1, on the reverse strand, counting down.
AAAAAGACAACACTAAGTAATGGAAATGGTAATTTGACAAAGTCACCCCACCTCCCACCAGTAAAACAGTATTACAGAAGGAAAGACATTTCAGAGTACAGGGACAATGGCAGAAATACCCTCTGGTGATCGGTAGAATACTGTTAAATTTCCCTAGGTGATCTAAGGCATCTTAGAGATCTGTACAGGGGCAGGCTGTCTTTCAGGGAGCCTGGTCTTGAGTTCTTCAGGTCTTTATATGTTAGCAACAAGAACTTGAGCTGGTCCCGGTATCTAATCAGCAACCTGTACAGTTCCCTCAGCACAGGTGTCACAGTTCAATGGAGGCTGGAACACTGGAGCAACAAGCCCTACCACGTGGAATTACTTGCAAAACAAAATAAAAATAGATGTGTTCACCAGTCACCAATGATCCAGCTGCTCCATTCAACAACCAGTCTCAAAGGAAACCCCAGAAAGGGAACATTACAGTAGTCCAATCATGAGTTTACCCAGTCATGAATAATGGTGGCCAAGCTACTCTTGTCCAGGAAAGGATGTAGTTGGCACAACAAGCCTAGTTGATAACACTAGGGATGTTATGAAGGTCTCCAATGACAAATAAGGATCTTGGAACACTCCCAAACAATATATCTGTTCCCGTAAAGGCTTAGTGTTTCTTTGATGCCTCATCAAGAGTTTTTTAAATAAAAAAACCTCCTCTGTCACTTATGTATAGTAAGTGAACGCTGGGGGTAACTAAGCCCTCTTGACAAAGTATCTGAATAATAGCTTTTGTGGAAAATAATTCATTGGAACTTCCAGCCAGTGGAAGGGGGAAGGCCTGCTTCTTATCCTGCTATTCATTTCTCTGGCAGCTCACTGTCCTAACTTACCTTTCAAGTTAGATAACACCTGGCTAGGCTGTTTATGTAACATGATGAAACTAGGGTGTGTGTGGTTTGCTATCTGTCTCTCCTTCCACAGAATAAGAATCCAATCTTGCAGCTATGTCATCACAGGATTGCAGGGAGTCCCAAAAACCCATTTGGGTGAACCCAAAGTCATTACAACATAGATGTATAGCTTTGTTGCACATGCTTATTGGGGAGAGGAATGAAAGTAGAGAGAAGTTTTACTACACATTAAGAACAGCTTTGCACAGCTGAAATAATACAAAATCAGAGGAAGGCTTGTACTGGATAGCTAGTGCTTATATTTCATATTTAAAGTACTCAAGTATAGTAACATCTTTTCAGATAAATTAACACCCACAACTCTTTGTTGACATGTGTACTCTGGGTAAATGTGCTATTTTTATAGAGTCACATCTTAATGGGGCTGATGATCCTTGGGCTAGGGTATTATTTGGGTGGTTTTGTATTGGGGGTGTCGTTGCTGTTATTGATTTTGTTTGTATCTTTATTTTAGATAACATGATTTACATGGCAATTGTTCAAACTGGTTGTATATTTTATGTTGTTTCTTTTATTGTTTCTTCATCTCCTAAAGAGTGTGACTACTTTTGTTCCATTGTAATTATGTGGTTTTTTTTCCATATTGTAAGCTGTCTTGAGCATGGCTTGAACTATGGAAAGGGGGCATACACATAAAATGATGTACGTGTGTACTGTATGTATTAGCTTTCGGAGCCAAGAGAAGAAATGAAATGTGCCAAAATTTACAATGTTCCCACCCCCAACCCTCCTCAGTGTCAACGTTCAGCTAGTTTCTTGTCACTGAGAAAGAAATTCAAATGGGTCGTTTGACATAAAATACTGACACAGGAGAGGCCAGCTAAATGCATTGCTTGTCAGGTTGTGAAAGCACACTCTTATGACAGATCCCTGCTAGAGATCATGGTATAGATGAAGCAATGGAGAAGCTATGTGTGACTTTAGGAGAGGGTGAAATATATGGCAAGTGGCTTATGTTTGCTTCCTGGATAGGGTTGCTCATTCATGACAATGCTGATGACACCTGGACACTGTGTATGTCAACAAGCTGACAAAGGAAAGGCGAATAGCAGCTGCATATACACAGATCTGGAATATTTAAGAGCAAATATTCAGCTAATGGATACAAAACCTCAATCTTTGGACTATTCCTCTGAAAGAAAAAGTAGAAGAAATAATGATATGTTACAATGGTCAAAATTGCCCTCTGCCTTTGAACACATGTACCACTAAATCTGTTGATTTATTGTGTATAATAATAATAATAATAAATAATAATAATAATAATACTTCTGTTTCTTCTGATGCATGGCTTGTGCCTTATTTTCTCTTTTGCCTTGTTTTAAGTCAGGGCCAGCCCTAGGGTTGGGCAAACAGCAATCCACATGGTCAGACAGTCCAGGGGTTAGGGAATCTGATGATCATGAGGCCATTGGTCAAGACGAGCAGGAAGCAGCAAGGTAAGGCCAGGAATTAGAAGCATTTGTACCAGCATCTGACTGCTGCTGGGAGCTCTGCTTAAGAAGGCTGAAGCCAGCTGGTTCTCATTAGTGCCTTCTCCTCTGTGTCCTTGAAGGCTGATCAACTGCAGGTGGAGTCAATCCACCTTCTCCCCCTTCAGGATGCTGTTCAGCAAGTGAAGCTGCCTCATGGCCCATGACACTATGGATAGGAAGGCGGCAACAATATTGGTGACGTTTCAAATGATCATCCCCAGGTGAGCAACTCCATAGCAATAGGTAACCTAAGCTAGTAAGACCTTCTTCCATCCCTGGAAGCCCCCTCCCACAGTGCCAATGAGTAAGCCAACCTCTGGAGCAATTTTTCAGGAGGTGCACAAGTGTGCAAGGGGACTGGTAAGAATTCTTTCCTTCCCACTTTAGCAATTGGAAGCAATAGATGGATTAATAAAAAAAACCCAGGGAACTTAGCAATATGTAAAAGCCGCAATAATGTGTGTGTGTTTTTTTTTAAAATGCATCAGATATATAAAAGAATCAATTTATGGTACAATCATCATTAATAAATGTTCAGCCATTCACAAACAGATGGGCTAAAATGTCCTTGAATTATACCATGTCGTATGTAGATGACATGAATAAAGTCTAATACATATTCCATAGCTTGATGCATTATCCTTTTTTGATATCCTGCTTCCTCTGGCTATTTATCTTAAAGATGTGACATTCTTTTAATTACTCTGTGATGACTTTATTCACTCAGGAAAAACTTTGTCATAGAAGTGTCACTAGAAGCTTGAATTTCCTGAATATTTCTCCACTGAGGAAGCATTTTTAGGACTAAATGTTCCTAAACAAATACATGGTTATGTGTAAGATGTTGTGAGTGCAAAGCTGACTTCAGTGAAGTATCCTGTGGTCTTGGGGGGAAGGGGCTTCAGTTTTCACACCCAGCTTGGGACCTCATAAGGTCCATGACAGCTAGCGGGCTGTCACACCCTAGATTTAGTGCTTTCCCAGATGTGAGAGTGATGGTATGAAGAGGTGTGTGTTTCAGCAACAACATCCCTCTGAAGGGGTGGGTGACCATTTAATAAGGTCTGCTGCTGGAGATGTATGGAATTGGATGGATTTCAGATGCTCAGTGGGATAGTCTTGCAGACAGAACAGAAAAGTCTATCAAGGCCCTAGCCTTACTGTGGACTGGTGAGATGCAGTGGAGCATTGGCACAGTTGCTCCTGGGGGCTCTCTCTCCAATTCGGTGGAACCTATGTTGTCCTCTGGTACTCTGAGGAGCTATGGCCAATGAAATATTCTGGATGATGGCTGGAACATGAATGAACTCATAGTGAAAGTGACCAAACATGCCTTAGAATACATAATTGTTCCTATTGTGTGGCAGCGAAGGCCACAGAGAGAGCTCACTTTTCTGCATCCATTGCATCCACAAGTAGCCATCCAGCAGAGTTATTATGGGGTGGTACTATGTCTACTCCTTAACCCCCCCCCAAAAAAACCCACACAAACGTATCTGGACCTTCAGACATTTGACAAGTACCACCCAGTCACAAATACAGCGTTTTGTGGCAAGGGTGGTAGCTCCAGGTACAGTTGGAAGAAACAGATTGTCTAGACCCATTCCAAACTGGATCCAAGGCTGGTTGAATGAGTCATGGTGGCCCTGATGGATAACCTTTACTGGGAGAGATAGAGGGAATGCAACTTGGTTATTCTTCCGTGATATTTTGAATACCATCAAAGATGATCTTCTTCTGCTCTGAGATGGATGTTGGAAGCATAATAACTTGAAAGTGAACCTTACCAGGCTAAAGTCTTCTAGAGAGTCAATGTGGTGTAGTGGTTAAGAGCGGTAGTCTTGTTTCTCCCGGGCAGACATTTGTCTGACAATATGAGGAATATAATTAATATTTTAGGAAAACTTCAAATGAATATTAATACTAAGGCTGTCTTGATATTTGTGGACGCGGAGAAAGCCTTTGACAACATTTCTTGGAGTTTTATGAAGAAGAATCTACAGGGGATGGGGGTAGGCCAAGGTTTTGAAAATGGTATAGGTGCAATTTATTCAGAACAAAAGGCAAAATTAATTGTGAATAATGTAGTGACAGAAGAGTTTAAGATTGAGAAAGGGACACGACAAGGTTGCCCAATTTCTCCACTGCTTTTTATATCGGTCCTTGAGGTTTTGTTAAACATGATAAGAAAGGACCAAGAGGTCAAAGGTATACAAGTGGGAGTTAAACAGTATAAACTGAAAGCATTTGCTGATGATTTAGTATTGACCCTACAGGAACCAGAATCTAGTACAAAAAGGGTACTGGAACTGATTCAAGAATTTGGGCAAGTAGCAGGTTTTAAGCTGAATAAGATGAAAACTAAGGTTTTAGAGAAAAAATTAACTGCAAATGAGAGAGAGAAATTTCAGGAAGAGACAGGACTAACATTGGTTAAGAAAGTGAAATATTTAGGGGTTAATATGACTGCTAAAAATGTAAATCTATTTAAGGATAATTATGAAAAATGTTGGATTGAAGTGAAAAAGGACTTAGAAATATGGTCAAACCTGAAGTTATCATTGTTAGGCCGAATTGCTGTGATAAAAATGAATGTGCTGCCAAGGATGTTGTTCTTGTTTCAAACATTACAAATTTTGGATAAGATGGATTGTTTTAAGAATTGGCAGAAAGATATTTCCAGATTTGTTTGGCAGGGCAAGAAGCCTCGAATAAAATTTAAGATATTAACTGATGCTAAAGAAAGAGGTGGATTTGCCCTGCCAGACCTAAAACTCTATTATGAATCAGCTGCTTTTTGTTGGCTGAGAGAATGGCTGCTACTTGAAAACACTGATGTGTTGGACCTAGAAGGTTTTAATAATGTATTTGGTTGGCACACATATTTGTGGTACGATAAGGTAAAAGCACATAAAGCATTTAAAAACCATATTGTCAGAAAAGCATTGTTTAATGTATGGATAAGATATAAAGATTTGTTAGAAAAGAAAACCCCAAGATGGTTGTCACCAATGGAAGTGAAGGCACAGAAAAAACTCAATATGGAGGCCAAATGGCCGAAATATTGGGAAATTCTGGAACAAGAGGGAGACAGACTAAAATTGCAAAGCTTTGAAAAATTGAAAAATTAAGTGCGAGATTGGCTCCATTATTACCAAATAATGGAGACATATAATTTGGACAAAAAAGTTGGTTTCCGGATGGAAAAATCAAAATTGGAAACAGAATTGCTAGATTCCAAAATTAAGAATTTGTCAAAAATGTATAACTTGCTGTTGAAATGGAACACTCAGGATGAAACGGTGAAATCAGCTATGATTAAATGGGCACAAGATGTTGGACATAATATAATGATGGCTGACTGGGAACAGTTATGGACCACAGGTATGAAATTTACGGTATGTAGTGCCCTAAGAGATAACTTAATGAAAATGATTTATAGGTGGTACATGACACCAGTCAAGCTTGCAAAAATTTACCATTTGCCTGAAAATAAATGTTGGAAATGTAATGAGACTGAAGGCACATTCTCTCACCTTTGGTGGAAGTGCCCAAGGATTAAGACATTCTGGGAGATGATTTATAATGAAATGAAAAAGGTATTTAAATATACCTTCTTGAAGAAACCAGAGGCCTTTCTCCTGGGCATGGTCGGCCAATTGGTGCCAAAGAAGGATAGAACTTTTTTTATGTACGCAACAACAGCAGCAAGAATACTCATTGCGAAGTATTGGAAGACACAAGATTTGCCCACCCGGGAAGAATGGCAGATGAAGTTGATGGACTACATGGAACTGGCGGAAATGACTGGCAGAATCTGAGACCAGGGAGAGGAGTTGGTGGAAGAAGATTGGAAAAAGTTTAAAGACTATCTAAAGAAATATTGTAAAAATTATGAATGTTAGAAAAATGTTGAAATGAAGTTATATAGCTTTAGTAGAAATATTATAAGGAATTAAGTACAGATAGGTTAATAGAGTATTAAAGGAAAAAATAAGGTTAGAATGAGTTAAGATAATTATAGGATAGAAAACAGAGGAAGATGGAAAGGAATTGCTGAAATAATTAACAGAAGTGGAATACAAAAAGGGAGGTGTGAGGAGGTCGTGGAAATAAGTGAATGAAAGATGGGATAATGAAATTGTTTGATTATTTTATTGTCTTTGTCTTGTTTTGTTAATTTGATGTGTTGTATTGTATTGTTTTTCTTTTTCTTTTTTTTAGTGTTTTTGGAAAAATAATAAATATTATTTAAAAAGAATAATAATAAGAGCGGTAGTCTTGTAATCTGGTGAACTGGGTTCGCGTCTCCACTCCTCCACATGCAGCTGCTGGGTGACCTTGGGCCAGTCACAATTCTTTGAAGTCTCTCAGCCCCACTCACCTCACAGAGTGTTTGTTGTGGGGGAGGAAGGGAAAGGAGATGGTTAGCCGCTTTGAGACTCCTTCGGATAGTGATAAAGCGGGATATCAAATCCAAACTCTTCTTCTAGGTGAGTGGTTCCCAGGTCTGGGTCTGGGGCATTATGCTGGATGATGTTGTCTGCACCCTAAAGGAGCAGGTTCACAGTCTGGGGGTGCTCCAACAGCTTTGGCTGATATATTGACTGTAACTTGGGCTGATATATCAACTGTATCAACAGAAATAGCTTTGCATTGTGACTCAAACATTGGTAACCACTGGACCAGACTAATGCCATGTGCTCAATGTGGGTTTACTCCTAAAGCTCATCTGGAAGCTGCACCCAGGACAAACTGAAGCAGCTAGGCTGCTTGTTGGGACAGCCTGTCATGCACACGCGGCACTCTTAAATGAATTGCACTGGGTGCCACTAAGCTACTGGTCCAAGTTTTAAGATTTTGATTTTGATCTATGAAGCCCAGTTCAACTCGGGACAAGGATACCAGAAGGACTGTTGTCTTCCTCATGGCCCCAAGCAAACATTTATGTTCAGTTGATGAGGCTCTCCTCACTGCGCCGCAGTCTGTGGAAGTGTGGTTAGCAGCAACCAGAGAGGGCCTTTTCTGTGGTGACTCCCTTGTTGTGGAAGCATGCCCGCTCTAAGATTAGGATAATGGCAATGCTAATGACTTTTGCTGGTGCTTGGCTCCAGCAAGTAACTATCCTTTTAATCTTTGCCCTCTTTTTGTCTTTTGTGATGTTAGTGGCTGATCTATATTTGTAAATTGTTGTAAACCATATTGAGATTGATATGGGAGGTTATACAGAAAAAATATTTATTTATAAAAATAAACATCCCCCCTCCCCCCCCAGTCTATGTTCCTGGACTATTATCAGTGCCAGCTTAGCGTAACCAGCTAGGAAGGATGCCAATAGAGAATTGACATGGTAGCTAGAAATCAACAAAGGTTTTGTAAATGTTGGCAGCTTTACAAAGTATAACTTTGCATTCATGCTTTGCAGCTGCGAGAAAAAGTTTTTGAGTGGGCATGACAAGAATTCAATTTTCCTTGTCTCTCCACTCTCACACCTCTTTCCTTCAAAAAGATCTGCACAGATCACTGTAATTCAAACCTATGCTAAATAAACATGTGTGATTGTTTATTCTAGTGCTTGATATGCTTCAAAACCAGCCATTTAATATTATCTGTAGGTATGCTGTAAAGTTTAATGACTCATGCTTTGTTGAAAGCAGGTCCATGCTATTTGTTTCACATAAGAAAAGGGAGCTTCTGTCTGAATGTGGTAGAAAACATAAAGCACTTGATATTTAACAAGCCAGTACCCTCTCCTTGTGTGTTGCTGAATGACTAATTCCCACTCCTAAGCGGGGGGGGGGGGGGGGGGATTAAGGAAGCTGCTTTTTGAAAAGATTTTTTCTGAGTAATCTGATGACTCAAGCAAACTCTGATTAGACAACAAAAGTACAGACGTACCTCAGAAGTAAAACGGAATCCGTTCTGGAAGTCTATTCGACTTCCAAAAAGTTCGGAAACCAAGGCATGGCTTCCCATTGGTTCCCGATTGTGCAGGCATGCAGGAAAAAATAGCAGAAGCCATGCCAGATGTTCAGCTTCAAAAGAACGTTTGAAAACTGGAACACTCACTTCCAGTTTTCAATTGTTTGGGAGCCGGAACGTTTGACTCCCAAGGCATTCAGGAGCCGAGGTACGACTGTACCTAATTTCAGTTGTGGATCATTGGGTGCGGGTGGATTAAGAGCTGCTGCCCTTGTTTCTCAGCAGGTGGGTCTCTCAATTACCAGGAGGCCTGAGGCAGCAATGAGGTTGGTGTGGTGCAAACACACAGGCAGAAGCCAATCCGGTGTTCTTGCTGGTGTGTTTGCACCACACCTACTTTGTCACTGCCTCAGTTTACTTTGTAAAAGGGCTTCCCCTTGGAATGTGCAGAAGACTCTCAGGATCTTATCTAGTTTTTTCAATGCTCTTTTTGTTTGCTGCGAAATTCTGATACAAGTTGAACTGCAGCCAGTTCCTGAAAAAAATGTCATTGTTCCCATATTTTCCTCACTTTCTGGAAATAGGCATAATAGTGATAAATGCCTATCCAACAATAGAAATGCTCTTTTGGGGACAGCATTAAGGGAGGACAGTGGTGAAGGACCCCCTCCCTCCACTCCATTTGGTTATTCCGGAAGTGCCTTTCAGGTACATGAAAAACACTTCCTAGTCAGTGTGTTTTTGTGGCCCTTAAAGGCATTCTCTTTTGTTGTGCACTGGTGCTTTCTTTCATTTCTCTTCTTTATGTCAGAAGAGCATCAATATTTCTGGCCCTCACACGGGTTCTGCCATTAACATTTTAAGGGGCCTATGTCCCTAGAAATTGCTTGCCAAACACAAATTCATTCATCAATGGAATCACAGGGTTACCTCCAACAAAGTCATATTGTTAATGCAAGGGCTTTCCTTTCTTCTCTTTGCATCCCCTAAAATCTGCTCTGGAGGGTTGGGGAAAAAACCTTAACACTTTGGGGGAGGGTGAGAGAGGGAAGGAAGTCCTTTTGCACAGGCAGCAGTCGTTGCATTAATGGGATGCATTTATTGCATACACCCATGGAAATCATGACATTTTAAAACACACACATTATTTTTTAAATAACCACAGTCATATCCAAAAGTGGATATTTAATCTTTGCTGTCCCATCAGTGAAATCTCTCCTACTTTCTTGTTCCCCCCAAAATACCTGAAATGACACTTCAATGTGCTATTGAGAAACTGACACATTCCCTGAATAAAAGTGGATCCTACATACACTCTGATTCATTTCACAAAAGCACTGAGATAATAATGGCAAAGCAGAACTTTTGTGAGAAGCAATCAGACCTCCAGCTCTTCTGTCTTAATTAGACTTGAACTTACTTTGCCCCTTTCCTTCCTTGAGCACAATATTTTGCTTTTGGAAAAAAATGCTGATATTGAACATAAGCATAAGGAAACCAAATGAGAAAGTCTATCCTCCTTGTCACAGGGTGAGCCGAGTATGTCATGGTATATTAAAACAACAATTTATGAGTAAACATTAAATTATAGCACCAGGATATGGGATCCTGCTGCTGTATTAATTATTCAAAGTATTTATCCCGCTGGAAGGGAAGCTCCTGAAATACCAATTATTATTGAGAAGATTGTCTTGACAAAGTTGGTAAAATTAGGACCATTATATCTAACAGAGCAAGAACAATCTCTCTTCATTTCCTTATATTCCTAAATGGGAAACTTGACTGCAGGCTCTCACTATCTGGCTGGACAAATTCAGGTGCACACTGGAACTTCGTGTTTGCACAATTGAAGTAGGTTAAAGTACTCTGCCCCCTTGCTCAACAAAACCACCGCTTTACTTGTTGTTGTTTTTAATGGACTTTTTGCGGTTTAGAAAGCAATGGGGAAATGTTTTGGAAAGTGTGGGATGAGTGAATGACTAATGGAAAGGACTGTAAAGCAATTCAGGATGAATGAAGGGCAAAGGTTCATTGTCATATAACCACACTGTCAACAAATAAGAATGAAGGTTCAGTGAAAACCAGGCATGGTCTAAAAGCCACATATATTTTGTGCCATGCTGAATAAACAGGCCACCTGAAGGAACCGTTTGGTAATATAGACCAACCCTTTGGGAGCCATTGGTATAGACCTATCCAACAGAAAAACAATCAACTCAACTCACTGCCACCCCTGTCACATAGCAGAGCAGGGACCCAACCAGTTATTTTGGCCTAGCAATGCCAAAACAGACCCCGCTGCTTACTTAGCCCAAGGAACTTGTTTCTGTGTAGAGGAGCAGGGTCACAGACTGCTTCAGTCATTCTTGTAATGTAATGTGTAGGTGCATGTCCAGTCCCCCCCCCCATTAAAAAAGTTGTGGTGGCAGAGGAGAGACCCCAGGGTGTAGGCCCCTGTATGAATGCATATATGTGTGCCTGGACCATATATCATGATAATGTTGTGAGGTAGGAAGGATGCTTATCCACCCCTCCAAGAGCTTCAGCCCTAGTGCCTGAAGCAGTTACCACTAAGGCTGTAACATAACGCTTCTCAGCAAAACAACTGTTTTGTTTTTCCAATTCCATAGTAAGTGGTTATAAAGAAGCTATTGCCGTTTATTTAGAATCAAGGGGGGTTAGAAGCAATCCCGTGTCACCCCGCAGGTCTAACTAGAGTCAAGGATTGTTCTGAAAATGCGGGGAAAAGATGACAATACTCTTTAAGGGGAGGAATGACAGAAGTTATAGGCAATTTAATGCCATGAAACAGTCGAAGTGACTTTCCGTAATCATAGTTAAAATTGCTGCCTTATAGAATCTCAGCAGCAAGGCTCTCATTTTGTGAGCTACTTGATGAGGTTTTTTTCCCTTCTCCTTTTTACAGTGTTACACTATTTGAGTTTTATGTTGTATGATATTCACCTAGCGATGCCATTGACCACCCCCCTCCCCCAACAATGGTCTCACTTCTGTGTAACAAAGTAATTCAGCTGCTGTCTTCTTGGCACTCATGAGTCGGTGACATGAGCAAAGAAGACAGTCCTGTTTTCATTCTGTGAAATCTCTAAAACTTCTAAGGGAAGAATATTTTGAGCTTGAAAACTTGGGGGTCACCAGAGTCTGCTTCATATCTAGAAATTATTCAAGTTCCTTCTGAATTTTCCCGCAAATTCTCTTCAAACCATCACCCTATTGTTTGCTAATAGAAGAAAAATGGTTTCGGCAGTGGGATGGGGGCAGAAGCATCCTGAGAAATTAGGGGAGGGGAGAATACAGTTCACTTTAACTGACAGATTCAATTTCCTTTGGTATAAAATGGAGTTATAAAGGAATAGCATTTCAGAGGCATCTTTTAAAAACAACATTATTTTTTGTCTCTGCTATGCTTTCTTTTCTGGGGGGGGGGGGGAGGCATTCAATATATTCCAACATAACTTTTCCAACATTTCTTTCTTTCTTTCTTGGCATCATAAGATAGTCCCATAGCCCCATCTGTGTGGGAGGAATTTTTAAAAACGGAGGAAATTCTTGCTTCAGATTGCCATTATCTGATGGCAACATGTCTCTCTAACCAATTGTGTCAGTAAATTCACCAGAAAAGTGGGGGAAATAATTAACACCTACAGTGGCTTCAGGAAAGGAAATTTGCTTGTTCCCCTGCATCCTCCTCTAAAAAACACACAATTTAGTCTATTTCCAAAGGAGCAAAAAAGAAACACACACCCTGCCTCGTCAGCACTGTTAAATAACCCAGTAGCTTTTCTTCGATAGGCTGCCTCTGGCACAAATGGTAGCCAAAGAAACTTTTTCATATTTACTCCTGAAGTGTTCCTGAGTTTTACTGGGTGGGTAGAACTTTAAACAACTATAAAGATACTTTGCCAGAAGGTAGCATAGTTCAGCTGTTATATCTCAAACCTTATGAGATATTTAGAATTTCAGCCAGCCCAGAACAGCAACCTAGTTATTAATTTCAGCTAGCTGAATGAGACATATTGTTTCCATCTTCAAAGAGCTTCACTGCTTGCTGTTTGGTTTTCAGGTTCAATTCAGTGTGCTGCTTTTGACCTTAAAGCCCCAAATTACCTGGATCTGGGGTACCCACAGGGAACATCAGCTCCGGTATGGCCTTCTTGTGTTCTTGCATTTTCGTATGAAACTGTGATCCAAGTGCCTTGGCCATCTGGAGTTAGGTTGGCAGCTACAACAAAAGAGACATTTGTGAGAGCTGGCTGATCCCATTATTACAGCCTGCTCTCTTAGTTTTCAGAATGTTAGTGCTGATTTTAGATTATTCGGTTCTGTATTGTGTATATGGATTGTTGAATATATTTCTCTCTCTGCATTTTAAGGATATTTTTCTATTATGCTTTTGTGAACTTGCTGGTAGGAATTGTATTAACTGATTCAATAATTCCAGTTTTACTCTTGATGCAGTGTGACAAGCATTTCATTAGACAATCATGATTGCCTAATGGAAGAATTATTATTATCTTTTAAAGTGATTGCATTGTTCTTCATAATCACCATCTTCTCCCATTCCAGTGAGTAGGAACAGGAGATGCAAAATGGTCAAGAGATGCCTTATGTGGACCTGATTGACTTTTCAGTGGTGGTTTCAGTGCAGCACCAAAGTACTAAAAATTCTGTTCTATCTTTTGTACATTGCTCTTGCAAAGGTGATATTGTATACGTCTCCAGGGCCACTGCAGATGCAAAGAGTTCTACACATCCCTTTTGCAGTATAAATTTAAAGCACCTATGCACAAAAAATCATGAGATCTGTAGTTTGTTAAGGGTGTTGTGTACTGTAGTTCTATGAGGGAGTAAACAACACTTCCCAGTAATCTTTGTGGAAGGCGGTCTACTTTTAATGCGAATCAAATGTATGTGCACAGTGTTTAAACCTGATCCAACCACTCTGTTTTGATGCCATTGGGGATGATCTGTAGTTTATAGGGGGTAGGGCCTGATAACTCAGTGGCAGAGCATCTGCTTTGCATACAGAAGGTCCCAAGTTCAATCCCTGGTATCTCAGCTGGGAGAGACTCCTGCTTTGAAACCTTGGAGAGTCACTGTCGATCAATGTAGACAATATTGTTTAGGTGCCAACTCTCTGGGGTCCTGAGTGCCCAAGCGTCCACAAAACTCCCCATGAAGGCGCCGGGCACCCACAAATTTCAGTGCCAGGGCCATGCACGTTGCATGGAATCTATAGCCCTGGGCACCCATAAATGTGGGGCCAAACTGGCACTCCTGCAATATTGAGCAAGAGAAACCAATAGTCTGACTCAGTATAAGACAGTTCCTAAACAAATGGATCTGTCACTGTCATGTTTAGTTGGGCCCTCATAATTTACCGTATGTCCTTCCCAGGTGACTGTGTTTATTGTGGTATATTATTGCAGCTTCCGATTTTGCACAGGCCAAGTCTAGTGTATTTTTTTATTTTAAAGAACATCTTTAAACTGAGCTGTGAAAAAAACAGATCCACTAGGGAAGGCGCAAGTATCAGAACAAAAAGCTTGCTTCCCAGTAAATTTCCCACACACGCACACGGAAACAGGCACACACATACCCCTTGTTCCCTTTGCTGTTTTGAAGTGAGAACAGAGAGCAGGAACAGCAAGTGCTGGCTTGGGAGATAATGTATTTCAAAATATATCACTTCTGTGAGAATAGGTGATGGTGGGGGGGGGGGGGGAGAATGAATTTTGTGAACAGCAAGTGGTAACTACTTCACTTAGAGCAGACAAAACAATGAAGCAGCCACAGTTTTTGAAGTGTTGTGAGAGCGTGAATGAAAGTTCAAAATCACTTTGGAGGCTTTTTTTGAAAAAGGCAGCAGAACCAGCTACAGGTAGGTCACCCAGCCTACTATCTCTCCAATAAAACATTTTCAACCACCCTCAACAAAGCAAGGATGTTCAGAGTGATTGCTGCCTTCAGCATTCTTCTCTCCCCCATTGAGCAGAAGGGAAGTCAAAGCTTGGCACTGCTGAGAAATCCTTACTATGCTCAGTGGGGCATCCGGTAGGCAGATAATAGCAGCATTCTAGATGGAAATTGACCCTTTAAAGCACTACTTCCCCCTGTTTGGGAGTGTGGCCTATGTAAGAATGGGTGCGAGTCTGGATTTTTTACATGGTTCATTTCTATGGTTCACGGCATCAGTACAGCAGGCATAAGTCTAATATTAAATACGCCTCTCATAAATTATCTGTCATCCTGATATGACCTCCTATATCAGGTGCGACTTTTAATTAACATCCTAAACCCTAATAGTTGCAGAAAAGTTAAGCATACTAATCCTTGTATTTGTTGGAAGATTTGGGGCAGATAAAGGAAAGCATGTCTTCATGCAGTGCATAGTTACGCTGTAGACCTTGCTCCCAGAGGAGGCAGTGATGGCCATCAGCTTGGATAGCTTTAAAAGAGGACTGGGAAAATTCATAGATGATATTATAAGGCTATCAGTAGCTACCAGCCACGATGGCTATGCTCTGGCTTGACGGTCATGCTTCTAAATAACACTTACCGGAAACCACAGGAGGGGAAAGTGCTCTTGTGCTCAGGTCTTGTTTGCAGGTTTCCCAAAGACATCTGGTTGGCCCCTGTGATTGATCTAACCAGGTCTTCTTTTAATGTAATGTTCTTTTCCCCCCTCTGAGAATCAGGAAAGCAAGAGAGAACAGAGGGTTCCAACCTGGTATGCTTGCCATAAGTTGCCAGGTCTCTTGGTTGGACAACTATAATGTGCTTTATTTTTTTTCCTGTCAGAACATCTGTGTTTGCCACTTCAATAATGTGTCTTGGAGGAACATGAGCGACTCATTTCTTAGGAATTTCCCCTCTTACCCCGGCAGCAGTGAGCCAAGTCCTATGCACTGTCTCTCTCTATGCTTTGAAAGAATGACACAATTATACCATTTTCTAATGTGTTGCAACAACATCAAACTTCCATTGTTTTTCACTCCCCAAGTAATGCTGTAGGGAGAAGTCCAACTGAGGGATACCCAATGGGTTGCCTCCCCTTGGTGCCTGCAAGACCTCCACTTGTCCATCTCCCCCCTTTTGTTTACATTTTAAATTTATTCTTCCCCCCTCCTCCTCATGCAGTTCTGGGCTGTATGAGAAGTCTTGTGCTGACCTCCAGCCACTCCACACTATTCCTTTCCTTTTTCTGTGGAGACAAACTAGTATAAATAATAGTGTAAGAGACACAAATGCAAACAATATGAAAAGAAATACATTGCAACCACCAACAAAAATGCAAAAAGCCATAATTTTTCGATCGACTTGCCGAAGATCCAGGAATTTTGGAAATCCTCCCTCCCCCCCAAAGATATTCAAAGTGGGATGAATGAGGAAGGTCTCGGTTGTCAATCTAAATATGTGGTTGATATGCAGACAGGTTTGAATTGCTCAGGCCCAAAGCATTTGGAATACTTCTCCCAAAGCCTCTTGCTAAACCTCTCACTTTCTGTCCTGTACCATGCAAGTAGAACTGGCACACTTCCCCTCCCAGAAGACATGTAAGGATTCCTCACCTTTATGTAGAATAAGTAAAGGTAAAGGGACCCCTGACCATTAAGTCCAGTTGTGACCGACTCTGGGGTTGCGGCGCTCATCTCGCTTTATTGGCCGAGGGAGCTGGCGTACAACTTCTGGGTCATGTGGCCAGCATGACTAAGCCGCTTCTGGAGAACCAGAGCATCACACAGAAACACTGTTTACCTTCCCGCTAGAGCGGTACCTATTTCTCTACTTGCACTTTGAAATGCTTTTGAACTGCTAGGTTGGCAGGAGTAGGGACCGAGCAATGGGAGCTCACCCCGCCGCGGGGATTCGAACCGCCGACCTTCTAATCGGCAAGTCCTAGGCTCTGTGGTTTAACCCACAGTGCCACCCGCATCCCTTTATGTAGAATACTTTCAAATAAATACTGGGAAGCACAATTCAGCAGCAGTAGTTTCCTTAGATCAGCCACTTTTCTTTTTTTCATTTTTGGTAATAAGGCAGATCAGGGGAAAAAAATAACAATGATAATGACACCCAGAATGGAAAATCCTAAGTGATAATTTCTTATTTGCCTCTGACCCAAGCTTTAAAGCTTGCCATATCACAGGACGCCTCCCCGCCCAACTTCTAAATTATCCATTTGCAGTTCATGCGCTATAATCATCACCTGGCTTGCCAGAGTAAGCATAATTAATGTGCTGTGAAAGTGCTAAGTAATGGCTGCACAAAACACAATGTTGCTGGTGTTATTCCTACCATCTGACTGCTGTTTGAGTTCACAGCATAGACACATTTATACTGAAAATTACTAAAGATTCTCTGCTCTCAATTTAGTCAGGGTATGATGTAGCAGAAGATAAGCAAAAAAGGAAGCGGGACTTGGGTCCCCAGGAGGTATTTCCCTTGAGACCTAGACAGATAGTTATTACTGGAAAAAAATGATTGCAGAAGAAAGGAATTGAGTTGCACATACATTTGAAATGTAACAATACGTGAACATTTAATATTTCAAAAGCTGAACTTCAGATGCAAGGTATCAACTAACTCCCACTAGGAATGATGCAAACAGAAAGCCACACTTACTACAGCCAAATGTTGGAAAGCACTTACTACAGCTAAATGTTGGAAAGCACATAATGAAAACTTGGTTGAAGCTGAACAGGGCTTGGTGTGCTCAGTAGGACTGCACAGGAAAGTCCTGTGTATGCTGCTTTGAGTTTCATGGAAGAAAGCTCACATATCAACTAGTAAATAAATGTATGATATGGTAGGAAAGACTGTAAATATGTGACTTTTTTTTGTTAAAGAGGTAAAAACTGCTTACTTCCACATGGCAGGAGGTGGCGGTTTCGGTCCCGCCCAGCTATGGCTGGATGGGCCCCCTCCTATTGGCTTAGGCACGACTGGGAGAGGACATGATTTCCTCCTCTGCAAGCCACGTTGTATGCTAGACCACATCCATCATTGTATTTTAATATTCTGCTGGAAGCTGCCCAGAGTGGCTGGGGAAACACAGCCAGATGGGCGGGGTATAAATAATAAATTATTATAATATTAATATTATTGCTGCGACCACTCTCAGGTGAGGTATGGGATGTGGCTTGGGAGTGGACCAGAGGGAAAACTTATTCCCTCTGGCTATAGAAGCTTCCTCCCTAGTCCCAGCCTTAGTTAGGTGTAGAATTCCTCTCCCACCCTTCCTTTGTTCTATATGATCATGGGTTGCCCGGCAGTTTGTGGGCAGGCCCAAAGAAGGACCTTGCTGTGGAAGACTTAAATCACCATATTTGGGGCCAAGAAGGAATTTGCCTTCAGGCTAATTGGGTCTGTCTGGGTTTTTTGCCTACCTCACAGCAACTGTCACAACTTAATGGTGGATAAGGCTTTGGACTGGAGCCTTAGTTTTAATTGAGTGAGGTGTTTGTGGGGGCCCATGCCACTGTATCAAGGTATTCCTCAAATGTGATCCTGGGGGAGGTGCAGCTGTTCTGATGTCCAGACAGGGGCTGACAGACAGTAGTGGTACTACACCCATAAATTCAGTTTAATCTTTCTTAATTTGTAGCTGTGTGTGTATCACACACACACACACACACACGATTCATATTTAAGTACATATATGGCAGCACAAGTCCCGCATATCTACACAGAAATTAATCCCACTATATTCAGCACATTTCCTCCAAACTACTTTTAATTGTGTAGTATGTAGACGGAATTCTCAAAGACAGGAGGCCCTCAGAGGCCTTAAGGATGAACCAAGAACAGATTTCAGGACGAGATGTCTTAACAGTTCTAATTTAGAAGTATCAAAAAAACCATTAAACCTTTTGCCAGGAGCATAGCTTTTTAGTCATAATCCCATCTCAGACACACTCTGATAGGATTCAAACGCAGGGACCAAATTCCACTGAGTCTGGCGACCCTTTAGGTCTGCACTTGCATTGAAATGGCCTAGAGGTTCTTTGGGGCAATATAGTAGTAACATAAAATATGCAGAAGAGACGGGGGGGGGGGGAGAGAGAGAGACCAAACTCAGCTCTAGTAGAAATATGAATGAGTGGCAGCATGGAAATGAGCTAGGAAGATAATGCAGGCTGCTTCAGCCATGCATTTGATACCAATAATACATTATGTGCATGTGTGATGATTATGAGTTACTCGTGCGTAAACTGGTGCCTCTCTAGGCTAATTTGCCTTCTTAAACCTTTCTGACTGCACAGCCCTTTCTCATCATGACTGTCTCAGTCACTAGCAGAATCCGTCAGTGGGCGTTTCTTGAATCTCTTCCAACATAAGAGTTGTTTGACACCCAATCTCCTCCGCCTCTCACTGCGCGGGAGCCTTCTGCGCAGGGTGGGCGTAGGTAGCGGAGGACCTGTCCCCTCCTCACTGAGTTCCAGTGAAGAGTCCGTGAGCCCTCTCTCCGATTTCCCCATCAGCTCACTTTTGTTCCTGGTGTTGCGCTTAAATGCTTCCCCCTCCACTGAGCTGCTTCTCCCCCTGCTGCTGGGTCCTTCTCCAGCATTATCTAGGAGCCTCCCCTTCGCCTCCCGCTCTGATGTCAGTTCCCTGACAGTGCATTTCTAATGCATTCCCTTTTTCAGCAACAAACATTATGATGAGTCTTCTGGAAGATTTGGGCCTTCTATCTAGCTCATCATTTTACATTATCACCCTTAAGCTTGATCACACATTACACTGAATACAAGAGTCTCTATACAGTTCACAGGTTTGGGGATGAAAGAGTATACACATGTTGATTTACACAACTTGAATTGTATACACAGGTACACAGAATGTACACTTGTTGAATGCTGCATGTGACTAATTGTGGTGTAGAAGTTAAGAGTGTTGGACTAGGACCCCGGGGACCAGAGTTCAAATCCTCACACACACATAAAGCTCACTGGGTGACCTTGGGCCAGTCCTTTCCTCTCAGCCTAACTTTACTCCCAGGGTGGTTGTGAGGATTAGATGAGGACAGAGAAAACCATGTACACCACCTTGAGCTGCTTGGAGAAAAGGTGGGAGAGAAAAACAATAAATAAACAAACTAGGATGTACACAGATTGACATGATGTCAGAGGTGGGGCTTCCCATGAGGGCAGAATGCCTTAAAAGGGCTAAAACTATGGTCATGTATGTAGAAGAGGAAAATGTTATCTTTTAATCATTGTAACTGATAGCTAGACAATGCAGATGACTTAAACTTTAAGGAGGGCATTGATTGGCTTTGATGCTGGAGTGGTGAGATTTCATGCACACACATTGATTAATAGGCAACTGAACATATCTGAAAAGAAATAAATTATATATCTGCAAGATTCTCACCAGCAGTTTCACTAGATAAGTGGGCCACCCAGAGAGCATATTGAAACTTGGAAAAGATTAGATAAGTTCCCTGTATCAACTAGTGGATTAAGTGGAATAATGAAGTACTTGTACTAGTGAACACTTGCAGAATTCTTCAGTAATGAGCAGAATGGATAATGGCCACCAACTGCAATATGAAGCAGCCGTTGCTAGCTGTGTTAATATTTTAATATTTCTTCATCATGCTCCACAGAGAGAAATTTTATGAAATAGCATTATGCAGATGAAAAAGCACTGCAGGAGGCCACTCATTCATGCTCATTTAAAAGCTTTATCTGGCCATCATCTTCCTGTCTCTTGTATAATGCTAATATTTCCATAACATCTGTGGCATTGGCAAGTATATATGGTTTCCATTTAACAACCTTTTCCGAATGATACAGACTACTGCAAGGGAAGAGTAGCAATAAATGAGTAGTATTCACAATGGAAGATAGAGAGAAGTGGGGTATTCCATGGATTTGTATTGAGATTTTGGGAATTGTGCTGCTTCACATTCATAAATGATCTGGAGTAAGGGGTGATATAATACCATATCTCATAGCTGGGGTGGTGGTGTTGCAAATGTAATCTGTGGACGAACTGTATGTGTTCACAAAGCAATTTACCAAGGAATTGGGTTACATCATAGATCACATGGAAAACAGAAGTGGGGGTTCAGTTTACTTACTTTTTCCATCTTAAATGACACGGGGGGGGGGAAGTAAGTTGGGATTTGATGATATGCTCAGTCACGCGCAGAAGTGCTTATCCGTGGCTAAAATGTAACGGCAGTGCTGAGAAACTGCTGTATTAGAGTAATCATATAACTACTGTGCTATATATTACTGGATCTGTACGGAACTATCTCCCTCATAATATTTGCAGTAGGTCAGCGCAGACATTTTGCCTTTGAAACTTAGACCCCATCTTGAATTGTATTGCAGAAGGAACAGGGAGAATGGAAAGTTGAAAAAGGCAACAAGGTGGTGAGAAGCTGCTTTTGCCCCCTTTCAGGATTCACCAGATTTTTGTTTCCCTCCCAATTCCTAAGTAGAAATATGCTTTTGGATGGGGTAAATGTATTGACTTGTTCCAGTGGCGTGAGAGAGGGTGCTTCTTTTCATCCTTTTCAAGGTGTAAAAAATACTCTGGTGAAATCCGTGGTTTTTCTTCCCTCAAAGAATATCTATGTCTCTATTTCTATCTCTAAATTTATCTCTATCTCATTCCCAGCAGTATACCAATTATAAATCAAAAATATAAAATCCATAAATATCATAACTTCTCTTTCTCTTTCCAAGTATTGTTGTTTAGTCGTTTAGTCATGTCCGACTCTTCGTGACCCCATGGACCAGAGCATGCCAGGCACTCCTGTCTTCCACTGCCTCCCGCAGTTTGGTCAGACTCATGTTTGTAGCTTCGAGAACACTGTCCAAGTATTAGTGACACCTCAAAAGTCTGTGTCATTAAAAGCCTGACTAAAAGGATAAGTTTTTAGCTGGTGCTGAAACCCAGCTAATGTAGATGTCAGTCATATTTCTGAGTGGAGGTCATTCTACAGCCAGGATGCTACCACTGAGAACACCCTTTCATGACTCACAGAAGTACAAACTTCACTTGATGATGGAATTGCTAGCAAGACCTCCTTGGCAGATCTTGAAGTCCAGGAAGGACATTACAGAGAAGGCTCCTTCAAGGAATCAGGTCCCAAGTCACTCAGGCCTGTGTAAATCAACATTAAAACCTCAATATAGGCTTGGGTGGGGTGCAGCTATCCAATGCAGACTCTTCAAAATAGGTGTTATATGAGCTAGACTGGCTGAACCAATCAATATTCTTGCATTTTGCACCAGCTACAGCTTTCAAACCATTTTTCTTGAGCAACACATTACACTAATCTTACCTGGAGGTTTCCAGAGCATTGATTACTTTGATTTTTAATGCCCTTTGAATGATAGTAGCATCATTCTCTATCTTCATTTTGAAGTGGTACAGTTCCATTTGACCATTCTGAATGCTTAGTTCTGCTATAAACTGTGTTTTGTGCTCTTTAGAGACGTGCAAACCCATCTCCCAAGACAAATGTTGCTGATATTACTGAAATTGTTTTAATGTCCTTCAGAAACCCTACAAATATTCAGTGGAGGAGAGTAAAGCAATGTCTTGTAAAGTGATGCTTTAAAT
This sequence comes from Podarcis pityusensis, assembly GCF_964106645.2. Taxonomy (NCBI): domain Eukaryota; kingdom Metazoa; phylum Chordata; class Lepidosauria; order Squamata; family Lacertidae; genus Podarcis; species Podarcis pityusensis. Next base: position 55,978,814 of record NC_138028.1, on the reverse strand, counting down.
GAAATTTGGTACACTAGCAGCATGGAGTGGAAAAAACAGCTTGTGCTTCAGGTGGGTCAGTGGGTGGATCAGAGCCACTGTGCTAGCTTCCCAGTAGGTTGGTTGCTGTTGCTTACCCAAAAGGAGAGGGAGAAGGACAAGGCAGCTGTGAGGATGGCTTGGTGCAGTTGCACCAGCTGGAACAGTAGCTGGCTCTGCCAGTGCATTTGCACTGCACTAACCTCCTTGCCACCTCTTATCTCCCCCTCTGACTTGATGTAAGCAACAGTGAGCCACTTGCCAAAAAGCTAGCATAGTGGCTTCATTACACCCAGAGAGCTGCTTCTAGATGTTCTACCCCCAATGTTGGAGGCAGCATGCCTCTGAATGCTAGTTGCTGGGCATCACAAGTGGGTAGACAGCTCAAGTCCTGCTTTTGAATTTACCATAGCCATCTGGTTGGCCACTGTGAGAATATGATGTTGGATCAGATGGGCCATTGGCCTGATCCAGCAGGCTTTTCTTACATTCTTGTATCCTGCCATATAGAGACATGCAGTGCTTTGAATAGGTGCCAGTACTGTGACAAGGTGAAGCTATTCCAAGACTAGTTTGTTCATACATCCCTTGCTGTCAACCCTCCTCTATACATGAGATGCAGAGAAAAGGCTAGGGTACATTGCATAGACAGGATGTAAGAGGAGGGAAATGGAAAAAACCTCGAGTGATCAATCCACCTTCTTTACCTCCTTTTCGATAAATGGAGTATTCACAAATTATTAATGTAAGACATGCCAAGATACACTTTTGCTGAAATCTGTCTCCAAGGCATTCTGGCAGTGTGCTTTGACAGATAAGCCAATGGAGCCGCTATTTGCATTTGTGCTACTGCCACCATGGCATATGATGTATCTGTGTGGGGTCTTATCTTGATGGCTCACCATCAGTAGCTTTGGACAAAATTATTATAAATGAGTCACAGCTTAAATTGTAATTCGTCATCTGAGAAACATTTTTTTTTTAAAAATCTCAACATCATATGGCATTTTTCATTGCATTGAAAGAGTAAAACTTCCTACATGAACACAATGCCAGTGCAGGGAACATGTGTACAAAATGTGTATACTGTATTGGGTGAAAAATAGCAATGTCTGTATTTTTTTGCCTTTTGTTGCATCCATCCATGTGAGCGATGGCTGAAAAGAAATCACCTGTGAAAAACAAAATTGTATGAGAAGTTGGAAGAAATATTGCAAGGGAGGGATAGACCATTGCACTTATACAAAATAAACTATTGACTTTTTTAAAAAAAGAAAAGAGAATCTACTGCTTAATTACCATCATCCTACAAGCGCACTTCTGTTCTTGGCAGGCAGCTTCCTGGTCAGCCACATTTCTTGGAAAGCCCCCTGGAAAGACCAGTTACTAGGCAACACAAGTGGAGAGAGTGTTGTTGGACTCAGCTTGCACACTTCCCATTGGCATATGGTTGGCCAATGTAAAGACAGGATGCTGAACTAGATGGGCCTTTGGCCTGATGGATCAAGGGTTTTTTTGTGCTCTGTTGGTTAAAAGTAGGAATAGATGTTACTCAAAATCATTATAATGAAGGTGGGTTCAACAGGCAAACCCCAACAGCATGCAGCCTTTTTTGTGAAGAAAAAAAATAGTCCACCTCCCACCTGAGAAAGTAGCAGTGGGAGGAACACCCCATTTTTCCAGGGGTTGAACGGTTTGGCAAAATGAGGGGTGAGGGCAGGATTTGGCACAGCACTAGTGCAAAATGTGCTGCATGACAAAGATGAGCAAGGGTCTTTCTGAACTTTGTGCGCAGAGTTGTAAAGGGCTGCAGTGAGAGGGATGAGTTGCCTGAAATTGGGAGTGGGACTTCACTGGCCGAAGGTTCCTCCCTCTAGTATCAAGCAATTTCCCACTGCAACTCCTTACAATACTGCACAGGCCATTCGGGAGCCTGCCCCTATTACCTGGAGATTCAGGGCACCAGAAGCCAGAAACGGGCAGGAGAAAAAGGCTGGTCATGTGCCTGCCTTTCACTTACACAACTACTGGATCAAACTTCTGAGTTTCTTTTGCCAATAGCAGACAGGAAGCCAGTCAGTGCACATTGCCATTTCATATATTAAAGGTAAAGGAGCCCTGCATGGTTAAGCCCAGTCAAAGGTGACTATGGGGTGCGGCACTCATCTCACTTCAGGCCGAGGAAGCCGGTGTTTGTCCACAGATAGCTTTCCCAGTCATGTGGCCAGCATGACCAAATCACTTCTGACACAATGGAACACTGTGGTGGGAGCCAGAGCACACAGAAACACCATTTACCTTCCCTACTTGCACTGGTATGCTTTTGAACTGCTGGCAGAAGCTGGGACAGAGCAACAGGAGCACGCCCCATTGTGCAAATTTGACCTGCCAACCTTCTGATCAGCAAGCCCAAGAGGCTCAGTGGTTAAACCACAGTGCTACCCATGATCGTCATCAGGCTCCTCTTTAAAAAGCCATGTTTGCCTTTGGAGTATTGGTTCCTCAAAGACCAGTTTAGTCCCAAGCCACCCTTTTTGTAAGTGTATTGATGACTGTAGCTCAGTTTCAAGCATTCTGAATTATACAGATTCCTTAGGGCCAATTCATATATTTCAATTTGTAGATAGGCATGTAATCCTGTAATATGCACTCTCAGAAAATGGGTGTTTTCAAGCATGTGCCATATGGGCATATACAGGCATTCCTTTATATAATTTATACTCTCCTCAGCCTGTTAGGAGCCCTGAGTGGTTCCCAGTTGGGTCCTCTTCAAACCACTCTCAATGCACATACAGTTTGCATGTGCTTGCTAATTTCCTTGCCTCATTTTACTAGGGAGAAAATTCAAGGCCAAAAGACCAAGACAAATCAAAGAAAGGATCAACTGAGATTAAAAAATCAAACCGCCTAAATGATATCATATTTATTTCATTTTTAAAATTAAATAAGTCTGAAATTGGATGTTTTGGGGTGGTTTTATTTATTTGGTATCATTTTTGGTCTTGCAACAACTCGCTAGGAGACAGATGATCTGAAGCTCCTCTTTTCAGTTTTGATGTTGACCTACATGAGGCTGCCTATAAAATGATGGAATTAATCATACATGAGACATAGCCTTCCTATCATGTAGACAACTGTTCTCTCAAGAACACCACTATTTTAGATAAGCAAATGCAAAGCTGACATCTCTGTGATATTTTACAGAATCATCCAGTGTACACTCCAGTAGACAGAGCAGTAAAAACAGGAGATTGAGAACCAGTGCCAAGTATCTTACAGACCGATCTTATAAATTTGCTTTAGCTGTAGTAGCACATAGAGTAGATTCATAACAGCAGTTAACCTTGGCAAGGAGGGCAGTGTCATCTTATGGGGACAGGCCATAGCTCACTGGCAGAGCACAAGCTTCACATGCAGAAAATTCCAGGGTCCAATGACAAAGGATCTTGGGTAGCAGAGTTAGGGAAGACCTCCAACTTAGACCTTGAAATGTTGCTTCCTGCCCATATAAAGCCAAGAAAGACCAATGGTCCAACCTGGTATAGAGCAGATTTGAGTATGTCAATTTTACCAGTGAAACTGCTTGCCTAATTCTGAACTAACAGGAAATCACTTGAGAAAGGAGGAAGATTTCTGGGTCTCTAGCAAGCTTGGCAGCCGTAATATAGCAATTCAAGATCTTGTGTGCACCAGTGCCATTTTTATTTGTAAGCCAGTCAGAGAGTCATGACTGAAAAACAGAGGTAGATATTTCTGGTCTGTGTCAATTTTGCATGTATTCGTTCATAACTCCTTTCTGTCATTTCCCCTCATTAATCTGCTATTTCAGTGGCTGATCATCTTCAAATATATCTGGAAGAAGTGGATGTTCTAAACCAATGGCAGATAGCATGGTGCCATATTTGACAATGGATCAAACCTCCCATCATCCCTGATATTGGTCTTGCTGGCTGGAGCTGATGGCAGCAGGAATCCAACAGCATCTCTAACACACTACATTGGCTACCCTTTATCTAGACCCATTGCAGTCTGGCTTCCACCCCAGTTTTGGCACTGCAAAAGCCTTGGTAATCCTGGTTGATGCCCTTTGTCAAGAGAGAGAAATAGAGTGTGTGATCCAGTTGATTGCTCTGTGGCTTTTGATATTATCAACCATGGTATATTCCTGAATAGGTTCTGTGAGTTAGCAGTTGGGAGTATCTTAGAATCACAGAATTGTAGAGTTGGAAGGGACCCCGGACATCATCTAGTCCAGCTCCACTGCCATACAGGAATCTCAACCTAAGCATCCATGGGGATGTGATAGTTCCTTTACTACCTATTGTGTCAATTTATTGTTATTGAATTTATTTCCCACCTTTTTCTCCAAGGAGCTCAAGGTGGCATATGTAGTTCTCCGTTCCTTATTTAATCCCCACAACAACTTTGTGAGCTTAATAAAGCTGAGAAGCACTGACTGGCCCAAGGTCACTCAATGAGCTTCATGGCTAAGTGGGGATATGAACCCTGGTCTCTGACCACCAGTGGCCAGGATGTGCGGGTAGGCAAAGTGCTCTTGCACTCATGTCTAACTTGCAGGTTTCCCGCAGGCATCTGCCACTGTAAGAACAGGATGCTGGACTAGATGGGGCCATTGGCATGATCCAGGAGACTCATGTTCTTGATAGCAAAATGAAAAATAATATTGTCTTAGTGGTAATTGGAAGCAATCAACAGGTGAGTGTTGGACATTTTGATACGTTTCCCAGCTACTGTTTTGCCAAGAAAGTCTGCTTTGTTTTGAGAAATGATTCCAAAGAGTATAGCTATTAATAGTACTATGTTTCCCTTGATGACAATTAAATGAGTATACGAACAAGAATAGCACAACACCCCAGTATGGATAATTTTAATTGGGGGACATTTTTAAAAGGTGTGATGTATGGCCATGTTTTGAGAACCCATCACCTCACTGCTATGCTATATTGTTCCGTTAGTAACTATTTAAATGCATATTAGTTGTCGTCCCCTTTCATTTTGGTGTTAACAATAGAGAGGCAGAAATAGATCAATTGGAAAGAAAGCCCAGAATAAAACATTGGATAATGTATTAATTAACAAGGTGCTACAAATGCATCATAAACATTTTAAAAATAAAAATACTTTGCCCTTTATAATATCACTGTGATCCCCCATATCAATTAGAATTTTAAGATATTCTCTTTGTTAACAATTTTCAAATTTAAGTTGGGGGGAAAAACTTTTTTATTCTGATCTTTTCTTCCTGGGATGGATACTGGGGGAAATGAATACCAGCTGTTAAGGAGATCAGACATGTGTATCTCAGGGTTTCAGAGCTTTTCAGAAGGGCTCAACTCATGTTGAGTCAGCCTTCTTTCCCTTTAATCGCTTTCATTATTTGTTCTATGCATATATACTTTTTAATGGTGTAAAAAGCCTATCTGAGTCTTTGGTGGCAGTTTCTTTTTTCTTTTTAAACTGCTGGTTTAAAAAGAAAGAAAGTGATTTCTGGCCTTCTCCGGTTCATTTGTTCCACCCTGTCTTGTGCTTTCAGTGGGAAGTGCTTTAATCATGGTGTTCCTAGTGTGCAAAACATCAAAATACTTTTACCTGTATAGTTCAAATTATGCTATTCCCCACCCCCTCAAGTAGAAAAACTGAGAACAGTAAAAATTATTAGTTTCTCTTAAATGGCATCTGGTTTAAAACCCAGAGTCTTAATGGGAGAGCCAGGGGACTAATGGAGGGATGTGTTAGGCAAAGGTGCAAAGCTGGTGTGACGAGACACAGAGGAAAGGGTGAATTACAGTGTGGTTATTGCAAACAGGAGTGGTTGCAGTGTGGTAGGCTGAGCAAAACAGTGGAATCAAAATTCAAGGGTCAGTGGAAAGGCTTTAGATCCAGTTTCCCAAATTCTGATGGATAAGACAACCTTTCCCCCTCAAGTGGCGCTGTGGTCTAAACCACCGAGCCTCTTGGGCTTGCCAATCAGAAGGTTGGCTGTTTGAATCCCCAAACCAAAGTGAGCTTCCGTTGTTCTATCCCGGCTCCTGCCAACCTAGCAGTTCAAAAGCATGCCAGTGCAAGTGGATAAATAGGTACCGCTCCGGCGGGAAGGAAAACAATGTTTTTGTGCACTCTGGTTTCTGTCATGGTGTTCTGTTGTGCCAGAAGGGGTTTAGTCATGCTGGCCACATGACCCGGAAAGCTGTCTGTGGACAAATGTTGGCTCCCTGGGCCTGAAAGGTAGTTTTTTTTACCTTTAAGATTGGCTACACATTTCACTCTCGTGACCCTAAGGATTTAGTTTTACAGTGTGTAAAAAATAAGATCTAAATCCCATCAGAGAAGTCTCTGTGCTTCTGCATGAATCATTGTGCTCCTTCTTGCAAGGAGAAGACCAGAGCAGCACTAACTCATGGCAATATTTATTTTAAATATGTCTGTGGTGTTTTTCCACAGCTTAGAGCAGTTTACAGAAATAAAATGAACATAATAATTATTCCTAACACTTCTTTTTAACATCATCCAATTGCCTATTAAATGATCAAATATTTAGCTTGTCATTCCCAAAACCAGGCAAAAAAGTGGCACTTCACAGCCTCTTCGTAAATTCAATTTGGAAAGAACATATGAACTTCACTGAGAAGAATGAAGCAATCACTGAGAAGGCCCTGCTTCTTGTAGATAAAGTTCTCTTTGTACTTCACATACTGCTGAAATACAAAGCCAAACCTGATTACAAGAATGCAGATACTCAGAGAGAGAAAGGTAGTCTCTAAGGTATGTGGGTCCCAACTCTTGAAAGAGAACCAGCTCTTTGAATTGGGCCCAGAAACATGCTAATAGCTGGGTAACTGAAAGAACAAAGGCTGCTTATGCTCATATCTACCCCAAACCGAAAGGAGATGAACAGCCACCATTTATACTAGATTAATCTTTTCAAGACGTGTTGAAAAGCAGCCTCAAGTACAGCACACTACAGTAGTGAAACCAGGTTACGAAAGCATGGCTGATGGCAGCAGAGTCCCATCTGCCCAGGAAGGTGCAGAGCTTGCATAGTAAATAAAACTGAAAGTGCAACGTCTAGTCTCCACTGTGCACAGATCAAATCAATGAGTTCCTGCAGATGTGAGCAATCCATTACTGCAGAATTCCTAATACCTTCTGCTTAAAAATGTTGACAAAGGAATATCCACCACCTTCCAGGTAGGGATGAGTGAATTTGCCCCTAATAGTTATTTTCAGATTTTCATTTCTCCAGTCTTAATCTCAGTTACCCACATTTCCACATCAATTTGTCATTATTATTTCTTTAATGTGAATTTCTCCTAACACACATACGTTCAAATGAGTAATTTTGCAAAGCTGTTTTCCTAAAATTAATGCATTTCTGTATGTTATTTTCAGTAACATATGCATTTTATGCATGCTGTATACTTGTATACACATACAGTGGTACCTCGGGTTACAGACGCTTCAGGTTACAGACGCTTCAGGTTACAGACTCTGCTAACCTGGAAGTAGTACCTCGGGTTAAGAACTTTGCTTCAGGATGAGAACAGAAATTGTGCGGTGGTGGCGCAGTGGCAACAGGAGGCCCCCATTAGCTAAAGTGGTACCTCAGGTTAAGAACAGTTTCAGGTTAAGAGCGGACCTCCAGAATGAATTAAGTTCTTAACCCGAGGTACCACTGTATTTGTATGCATTACTTGGCTAGAGAACTGCACTGCAGTTGGAAGGGTTTTTTTCTTTGCTAACATAGTATCTGATCAATCAGAGAAACAAACTTTTCCAGCTGCTGTGTGTATGTTGCTTTTGTTTAATATAAGGTGGTTTTACATATACCATCTTATGAAGACTTTACCCTAAAAGACAAATAAAATAAAATAAAAATAATAAATAATAAATAAGAATACTCTTAAGTCTTTTTTGGCTAAAGGTGAAACACAATTACACGTACAGTTGTACCTCGGGTTACATACGCTTCAGGTTACATACACTTCAGCTTAGAGACTCCACTAACCCAGAAATAGTACCTCGGGTTAAGAACTTTGCTTCAGGATGAGAACAGAAATCGTGCTCCGGTGGCACGGCGACAGCAGGAGGCCCCATTAGCTAAAGTGGTGCTTCAGGTTATGAACAGTTTCAGGTTAAGAATGGACCTCCAGAACGAATTAAGTACTAAACCCGAGGTACCACTGTACAGGCCTTTTAATATATTGACTTGTTTTATCCAGTTTTTGCTATTACTATTTTATTTTGGAAGTTGTCATTGTTGTTTTATCTTATTATATTGACACAACATTTAATATTTAAATAACCTTTTTATTGAAATGATCTCTGTAATTTTGTTTGTATGTGTGTATTTGTGTTTAATGCTGAAGGTGTAGAAGTATAAAGGCTTAAATAAATTTAAACAAAATTTTGAACTTGACTTGTGGCACATTTGCCAAAACAGGGCTGGCTACAATTGCTCTAGGTTAGCTTTTACCTCCAGATTTTTCCCCTCAGCTCACACTCTGATCAGATCAGTGATCAGGTGTGATGGTGGCTATAGTCTAAACCATCTGGATGACACTACTTTGGGTACCAGCTTGGGCAAGGCTGGTCTAAGTAGAGAACTTGGGTATGACATTTTCACTTAATTCCATAACGATTGTGTACCTACTAAAGTGTATAAACAGTATAAATGTCCTCAAACTGCTCCTGACTTGCATGACATACACTGCTTAACCCTTCTAATGAATATAGTGTTCAGCTTGGCAGCTCCATGATTACATTAAAATCTCTGAAGCAGAATCTGGTTTTCCATTGCTCATCTCAATGCAGTTAAACGTTTAATAGGTGTCTCATGTCAGTGTCATCATTAGGCAGTCACTGACAAGCCAGTAGCAGTGTAATCCTTCAAACTCTCAATTGATGCTCCCTTCCTTGGGAGGAAGAGTGAATGAAGCATGACAAAGAGGGGAGTACAGTTGAGATATATGCACAGATAATTCAAAGCGATCCTAACAAAACATCTTTTATTCCCTCTTACAGAGCACAAATGGGGATATCACCCATGCCTTGTGCTCATTTTTAAAGAGTACATCTACCGGAAGATTCCACTGGAGTCTTTTGTAATTGATTCACCATTTCTCTTTATTTGCAAACATTTTTAGTGGCTAAGAGCACGGAAGATACCTGTTTATATTGTTTTACATTACTGATGAGCCAATTATTTTGTAGGCCCAGAAACTGATATTGAAAGCTCTATAAATAGCATACTTGCATTTGCCTCCCCAACCCACATTACCGCAGTAGAGTTTTTCTCAGTAGAGTTTTTCTCTTGGGAGGATCTGTTGAATTTTTCTCTTGGGAGGATCTGTTGGCTACAGTTCCATGTATCAAGCTGTGTCCCTGCAATTTTTCAATGCAAAACTATCTGGGCTGACTGTACCTAGGCATGCCATTGGCCCCTTTTGGGCAGGAAGGAATATAAGAAGGTTCCAGATCTCAGTGAAACTTTGTTTGGACAACAAAGTCTTATGATCTTGATTTCTTTTCAGTCCTGACTCCTGGTTCTTGGCTCCTGAATCACCACAGACTTCTGTCAATGGCTGACATTCATAAAAATGTTGAGACGCAGTTCTCATCTCTCTCCCCACCTACCCCAGTTTAATAATGAACTGGGCACATGTTGCGGCATGCTAGGAAATGGGACTCCTCTCCTTATTTATCCAGAAAATCCAGATTATGAAACATAGCTGGGTTTCTCCCAGGTGAGTCAAGGGAATGATGGAGGAGAGGAATGTAGCACCTGCCTTTAAGGAGGCTGTGGTGTGTCCTCTCCTTGAGGAGACCTTCTTGGACCCAGAAGTGTTAAATAATTGTTGCCTAGTAGCTAATGCCTCCTTTTTGGGCAACATGTTTAAGAGGGTGGTGGTGATCCAGCTTCAGGTATGCTTGGAGGAAACTGATCCAGTTCAGTCTAGCTTCAGGCCCGGTCATAGCTCTGAAACTGCCTTGGTCACCCTGGTTGATGATATCTGCCAGGAGAGGGATGGCGGGAGTATGATACTCCTCATTCTTTATGGCCTTTCAGCAACCTTTGATGCCATTAACCATCTGGAGCAGCTGAAAGAAGTAGGGGTTGAGTTCTGGTCCTATCTCCAGGGCCATTTTGAGAAAGTAATTATGGTAAGCCCCCATCTGACACCTTGAGAGCTTGGGATGGGTTCCATCTTGTTCCTCATGCTGTTTAACTTCTGGGAGCTGTCATAAGGAGTTTAGAACTGAAGTGTCATCAATATGCAGATGATACTCAGCTCTCTCTTTTCCAGATGAATCAGGAGAGGTGACTAAGGTACTAGGCAGTGATAGGCTGGATATGGGTCAAAAAACAGGAAATGAATTATGCCCCGCAGATCTCTCTCTCTCTCTCTCTCTCTCTCTCTCTCTCACACACACACACACACACACACACACACACCACTCCAAGGTTACCTTGTGGTTGCATGTTAAATAGGAATGGGTACCTCAGTCGCCTTTTTAATTTGCTAGGTGAATAGTGTTATTACAAATATGTATAAGGTGTCCACCATTACGATAACTTCACATTTTGGTCTCATTAGTGAGATAAAGTTCCATTTTTCTTTTAGAAAGAAACAGGTTCAAAGTCACACAAAAAAGATCAGAGAGAAAAATATATTTCAAAGAAAGGCAACTGAAGCACTTGTTTCATAAGTGTTCGTCAGACGCACTCAACAGACTTGGAAACAATTGGACATTTTCCCCCCTTAGGGAACTTCACGGCCTGATGGGAAATGAGATGTCATTCATTCTCCATTCCCAGTTCAAGGGTGTTGCAACCAGTGTGGGCAATGTCTTTGGAGCAGGTAGCACAAAATTACATGTTTTGGAGATTACACAAGAAAATGGTTTGGATTGTGCCACTGGCTTCTCTTTTATAACCTTTGTGACAGGAATGGAGTTGCATGCTATTTTCTGGTCCCCTTACAATTTCTTATCAAGGGATTCGGGTGCCAAATATGTGAGAACAAAGAAAACATTTTAGGCATTGGAAAAGGCCGTGAAGCCTGACATGCCTGCCCTTTAAAATGCAATGCTCAGTAAAGTGTGTGCTAGACAGACAATAATAGGCTTTGCTTTCTGTCTTGTCTTTTACTTTGCTGGTGATCTGTTGGTCTGAGATGAAGATTGGAATGCCAAACTCTTGCCTTCTGTGACTAGGCTTGTCACTGCCTTGCTAGATAAACTTAGACCAACTTGTTGAGTATTAGTTTCATCATTATTATTCTTTTAAATTGAGGGTAATAAATATAGAATAGAATTGTTTTAATCAGATGTGGGACAACTTTGATTTGGAGATAATAAAAGTCTTCCTTTAGCTTTATGTTTACCAAAAAAAAAAAAAAAATCTTTAAATTTCTCCTATTTGTATTCAGTCCTTCCTCCAAGACAGCTTAGAGCAGTTTGTACCTGGATGCATCTAGATTCTCAGGTAGCAGCTGTAGTTAACAGTACTTTTGCCCAGCTTAGGCTGGTGCACCAACAACATTTATCCTTGAGGTCATGAGACCTGGTTTAGGTGACATATGGCTTAGTTACATTGAGAAAGGATTATTGCAATGTGCTATCCCTGAAGAGTATTCTAGCATGGTCCAGAATGCAAAAGGAAGGATGTTGGTGACTGCTCGCTTATGGGATCATATCACACCTCTAATGCAAGGGTTACAGTTTGTTTCCAGGCGTTATTCAAAGTGTTGGTGATTAGCTTTAAAACTTTAAATGGCTTATGGACCATCTTTTCTCACATCATCCTGCCCATGCCTTCAGTTCTGATGGAGTGATCCTTCTCTGTGTCCCTACTATGGTGTAGACCTGCTTGATGGGTATGGGATAAAGCACCTAGATTGTGGAACACTTTGTCTCGATTGTCCTCTCTCTAATGCTGTACCACTGTGTTTAGACAAACCTTTGTTCAGACAGCCTTGTTTCAGATTTTTTTTGTTCGGATTCTTTAGGAAAGGTTTTTTTCAGGATCTTTTTTAAAAAACGATGACTTGGTTTTGCCTACTGTCTCTGTCACCACATAAAACTCCAGCTTTGCAGAATGACCCCTTCTCTGGAGCACCCCCCTCCTTTGTCTTCTGCTTTCAATCTTGAACAGCTCTTAGGGAAACCTCCTCTCTTTCTCTGCCTTCCTTTGCTCTTTTCCTCATCCTTGGCTATCTCATCCCAAAATTTCAGATAGTGGTATCGCTTATCTTCATAACATGTTAGTTACAGGGCACACTCAGGTCTCAATGTTAAAAGATCCTGAGATGCACATTTCTTAACAATGATTTTTTTTAATCATGTATTTTAAAAAAGTTATTGTGTTTTATAAATGATTTGTAAGTATTGTTAGTTGCCCCAAGTGGTATGTAAACACTAGAATGAGCAAATATGAACGTTCATAGAATTCATTCCACCCAATATGATTAAAGGAGTCACATTGATGCAGTCTCTATTGTTCACATTTACTGTAGCTGCATTTAGCATGCATAAAGAATTTCTCCCACATTTTGGCCTTTCTGTGGTAAATGACCCTAACATTGCCATAATTGAACACTCTCTCTCTCTCTCTCTCTCTGTGTGTGTGTGTGTGTGAGAGAGAGAGAGAGAGAGAGAGACATTTTTCTGCTGAAGGGAGAAAACTTTATCCTAAAAGGTTTATAAAGGTGTCAATTGAAGGATTATCCCCTTTGATACAATATGGGGACCTTTCTCAAAGGAGCAACAACCAACATTTCAAGAAAAAGCTGTGAAGAAATCCCAGAAGCTGAACTTTAAAACAATTTATCAAATGTACTGTAAGTTCTCATTTCCATCACAGGTGTAGCAACAAGGAACAGCAAGGAAATTTAATCTTTCATACATAACACTTAAACTATATTAAATGATTTCACAGATTTCATGTCTGAACATTTCATGGTCTTATTAATTTGGAACTATATGGAGTTTGATCATCATGCTCTAAAACTAGGTGCTAATGAGTCACGATAAGTAATGTTTGTGAGCCAACCCTAGAATCCAATTTAAGGTAAAGGTAAAGGGACAGCTGACTGTTAAGTCCACGGATGACTTTGGGGTTGCGGCGCTCATCTCGCTTTACTGGCCGAGGGAGCCGGCGTTTGTTCACAGACAGCTTCTGGGTCATGTGGCCAGCATGACTAAGCCACTTCTGGTGCAACGGAACACCGAAACCAGAGCAGCACACAGAAACGCCATTACCTCCCCGCCGGAGCGGTACCTATTTATCTACTTGCACTTTGCCATGCTTTCGAACTGCTAGGTGGGCAGGAGCAGGGACTGAGCAACGGGAGCTCACCCCGTTGCGGGGATTCAAACCGCTGACCTTCTGATTGACAAGCCCTAGGCTCTGTGGTTTATACCACAGCACCACCCACGTCCCTAGAATCCAATTTACTTATTTCCAAAGATTCCAGGGTATGCTCTCACTTTGCATGTAAACTTTTGTGCAGAGTTTTGTTTCATTTTAAATTTCTGATTAACAAGGAAACGGGACACAATGGATTTAATGGTGAAGGTATGTAAAAGTAATGCAAACAGACTAATTTGTTGATTCCTAATATTAAACCTAGTACAGTCGTACCTTGGTATTCAAACAGCTTAGTTCTTGAACATTTTGGCTTGCAAACATCGCAAACCCGGAAGTGACTGTTACAGTTTGCGAACTATTTTTGGAAGCCGAATGTCCGACAGGGCTTCCATGGCTTCTTATTGGCTGCAGGAGCTTCCTGCAGCCAATCAGAAGCCGTGCTTTGGTTTTTGAACGTTTTGAAAGTCGAACGGACTTCCGGAACAGATTCCGTTCGACTTCCAAGGTACGACTGTATTAAATTCCTAGAGACAAATGCTTAAGAAGTAGAGACCTCTGCTGCCAACCCTCCCAAAACCACCACCACATGGCACAGCAGTCAATTAAACAAAATGATATTGTGAATGTATATAATGCTCACATTTCTTAAATGAATTGTATACTAAAATATGCATTTTAAAGCATTTTGTTATGTGTTTGAGCAAAGACTGGCACAGCAGAATTCAGAGATGATGTGAAAAATCTGAAGCATCATTGCATTCCAACCCATATATTAGTTTGGAATGTGCAGATCAAGTGAGCACATCTTGGGATTCCCAGAAATCAAATTCCTCAAGCATCCCTACCTGCCAGCAAGGCAGATAGGCAAACATGAAGATATCTCCCAAATTTGCATTATAAACAGGATAGGTGTGGCTTGAGAATGTGTCATATCTGCGGAGTGGAGCTAGGTGCTGAGATGGAATAGGATGGAAGGAAGGAATCGTTTTGATATCCTCAGCGCTTATTCCAAGGAGTGATAGGAGGTGCATTCAGAACTAGTACAAGACAGAAAGAGATAAAGAGAGGGAGAGAATTCTGAAGGTCATTTTCAATCCACTGACTTTACTGCATTTGATTATATGGGGTGCTTTTTCACCTCTACAACACTCTTCAGAGAGATACAACAGTATACAGTTCTGAAAAGATCTTTATGCAGGTTTTACTTAGCCCTATAAAAGGCAGCACAAGAATACTACAAAATAAAATGCTTTTACCTTGACTCCTTTTCATCGTTCCTAGATAGATTTATATTCCATCAAATGGAGTCTCTTTTTCATCTACAAAAGGTATTGCCCATTTTCAAGTCAATAGTAAAGGCAGATTTAGGACTTTTAAGATTTCTGGTTTTTTTCTCCAGCTACTGTTATGAACAGAGGAAGAGACATCCTATAACTTCTCAGAATTGGTGTATGAAGGAAGCCAGGTCTCTTCAGCCTGACTGCAGTGGCTGCCAGTTCGTTTGTGGGCCTAATTCAAGTTGCTGCTTTTGACCTAAATAGCCTTAAACAGTTCAGGACTGCAATACCTCAGGGGCCGCCTCTCTCCATATGAACCAACCCGGACTCTACAATCATGATCTTGAGGCCCTTTTCATGTGCCTCCTCCACAAGAGGTCTGGAGGGTGACATATTCTGCGATTTTCAAGAAATCTCCTTAGTACTACATTGAATTCCTCTCTTTCATTTCATGAACTTCCTTAAGCTAACTTACACTACAACCCATGCCATAGAATCACAAGTACATAAGCCTGGTTTTGCAATCTGTTCCCAATCTATAGACCTTGATTCTGTGGTTCAGACCTATGCAATGCATACCTCCAGTGCTTTTTTTTTTTTTCTAGAAAAAGAAGTGCCAGAACTCAACATTAGAAAAAAGTGCTTTTTAACAACAACAAAAAGATAGGTGCCAGTACTGCATACCCTTGAGTGTCCCCTGAAAAAAGCACTGCGTACCTCCATGCCAGTGTGAACCCCAACATGAGAGTAGCACATGGCTTCAGAGAAGCAGCTCTGGGAGTGGAGTGTTCATGCTCCGTTCTATTTTCTCACAGCACATACATTCCAAATGTGAGCATAGGGCTAAAGTCAGTGCTGGTACAACTCTCAGTTTTTTTTGTTGCTGGGGAAATATGGAGCTAATTGGTCAGAAAATATTCGGCGTTCTTATTCTGAAATGCTGGAGTTGAGCCTTTAGCTCCCCCATCCCCAGCTGAGGCATAATTAGTGGACTGTCACATTTACTTGTTCTCCAGGAGAAATTTTTTAAAGATTAATAATTAAGATGTGTCATACTGAATCTCCCGAACTGCTGGTATAAAATTATGATACAGGAAACACTGCTTTATATTGAAGATATAAATGGTCCATTAGCCATTGTTCTCAAACCACAATCCCAAGTGCTGGTGCTTTTCTGTGAAACTCTGCAGAGCCACCCAGTGTCCTGCCCTCCAGGAACTGCACACAGATAAGTCTCTGTACTTTGCTACACAATACAGACTTTGCTAATCTCCCCCTTTAACACCCTGATTGCCAAGCTTTGCTGTAGGTCTGAGAAAGCTGATTTGGCCTCATTGGTTCCTCAGCCCTAAATATCAAAGGGATATTTCTCTCAGGCCTTCTCTCCTCCTTACTGGCCATTGTCCCTTCTGCTGCCTGTATTTCCCACTCCTTTTTCATATTTTATTTATTTGCTTTTCTGATAGGATTCCATATCAACAAAGTATGAACAAAAATAATGGTGTTTTTTTTGAAAAATAAAGAAAGGGTATCATTTTTTAAGATTTCAAAGAATAGACAAAAAAATCAGAAAACATTTCTTGGCCGACTTCCTCTCCTCTCCTTCCATGGTTCTTTTTATCCCCTCTTTCCCCTGTGTTTTCTTAGTCCACCCCATCTATCACAACAACTTTTATGCACTTTATTTATTTCTTACACTGCTGAAAATCTTACCATACTGCTAGGTAGATTGTTTGTTTATAATACTTTTTCAGATATTCCATAAACAATAACCACTCCTCCTTATATCTTTTGTCATTATGATTTCTTATTCTATTGGAGGCAGTGGTGCGTCCGCTCTTAAAGAAAACATCATTAGATCCCTCAGATCTATCCAATTACCGCCCGGTCTCGAATCTTCCATTCCTGGGTAAGGTGATTGAGAGAGCGGTTGCTGAACAGCTTGGTAGGTTTCTGGATGAAACATCTGCTTTGGATCCATTCCAGTCCGGCTTCCGCGCTGGTCATGGGACCGAGACGGCTCTGGTCGCCCTAACAGATGATCTCCGCAGGCAGCTGGATCGAGGTGGGTCGGGGCTGCTGATTCTTCTAGATCTGTCAGCAGCCTTTGACATGGTCGATCACGAACTCCTGGACCACCGCCTTGCCGACGTGGGGATCCAGGGCACAGTCCTTCAATGGCTGCGCTCGTTTCTCTCTGGTCGGGGACAGAGGGTGGCGCTTGGGGGGGAATTGTCATCCCGCCACTCCTTGGTGTGTGGAGTGCCTCAGGGTGCGATTCTCTCCCCGATGCTTTTTAACATCTTTATGCGCCCCCTCGCCCAGCTTGTCCGGAGTTTTGGGCTGGGTTGCCATCAGTATGCTGATGACACCCAACTCTATCTGTTGATGGATGGCCATCCTGACTCGGCCCCAGACACACTGACCAGATGTCTGGAAGCTGTGGCTGGATGGTTACGTGGGAGCCGGTTGAAGTTAAATCCTTCGAAGACAGAGGTCCTCTGGCTGGGGCGGGACGATATGGGATTGAGGGGGCAACTCCCATCTCTTGCGGGGGTGCAATTAGTGCCAGCACCGTCCGTTAAGAGTTTGGGTGTAATCTTCGATACCTCCCTTTCTATGGAGGCGCAGATTACAGCTATAACAAAGGCGGCATTTTTTCATCTCCGCCAAGCTAAGCAGTTGGCCCCTTATCTCTCTCGCCCTGACCTAGCCACTGTGATCCATGCGACGGTCACCTCCAGACTGGATTATTGTAACTCGCTCTACGTGGGGCTGCCCTTGAGACTGACCCAGAAACTCCAGCGGGTGCAGAATGCCGCGGCGAGACTCCTTATGGGGTCTTCGCTGCGAGATCACATTCATCCGGTACTATACCAGCTGCACTGGCTCCCGGTGGAGTACAGGATCAGGTTTAAGGTGCTGGTTTTAACCTTTAAAGCCCTATACGGCCTAGGACCCTCGTACCTACGGGACCGCCTCTCCTGGTATGCCCCACAGAGAAACCTACGGTCTGCAAATAATAACATCCTCAAGGTCCCAGGCCTCAGAGAGGTTAGGCTGGCCTCAACTAGAGCCAGGGCCTTCTCGGCTGCGGCTCCAATCTGGTGGAATGCTCTGTCACAAGAGACTAGGGCCCTGCGGGACTTGACATCTTTCCGCAGGGCCTGCAAGACAGAGTTGTTCCGCCAGACCTTTGATCAGGGCGCAGCCTGACTCCCTCCTCTGGCAACCTGCACAGAACTTTGCTTAATTGGTTGCCATCAATTTGATTTAATTAATTTTTATAATGAAATATTTTTAGATTGTGTGATTATTTGATTTTTTGATTATTTGATTGTTGTTAGCCGCCCTGAGCCCGGCTTCGGCTGTGGAGGGCGGGATATAAATAAAATTTATTATTATTATTATTATTATTATTATTGGTCATCCCTGCTAGCTCTGCATATTCTAACAGTTTAATGTACCATTCTTTTGTTGGTACTTTATCTGTTTTTCAATTTTGCGCTAATAATACAAGGGCAGCCGTTGCCACATATATAAACAGATTTCTCTCTCTTTTTTTGGAGACTTCTGTTCTTATTAATCCCAGGAGCAATGCTTCCAGGTTTTTAGAAAAGGGTTTTTAATTTTTTTAAAAAAAAAATTCAGTATCAATAATTTCCCAATAATTTCTAATTATGCTACACAACCACCACATGTAGTAAAAGGTTCCTTCTGCTGTTTTACATTTCCAGCAGTTACTGTTTATTGGTTTTGACATTTTTGCTAATCTATTAGGTGTCAGATACCACCTATGCTGCATCTTCATAAAATTTCCTCTTAAGTAGCATGCTGTAAACCTTATATTTACTTTCCACAGTTTTCCCCATAATATAAAATCAATATTGTGTCCAACATCCCTAGCCCAACTTATCACTGAAGACTTTACTCTTTCCTCCATTGTCTCCCACTCAAGTAATAAATTATACATTTTTTAATGATATTTTGACCTTGGATCCCAATAACTCCTTTTCAAACTGTGAGTTCTCTCCCACAACGTTTCTCTTTAAAGTCCCCCAGATATCAGAAGCTAACTCCAAAAGAACTCTGAGCAGCGTTTTTGGTGTGACTGCCTATGTTTTGTGGAACAGCATTCCTCTTGAGATATGACAGACACCGACAATTTGTACTTTCTGGAAACAACTGAAGGCATATTTGTTTCGACAAGCATTTCCCACAGAATAGAAAAAGTCTCTGCCTTAGGGGTTCATTTTGTATTGTATTTGAACCTATCTGCAATGGTTCTTGTTCTTTTTAAAAACACTATTTTAAGCTGTTTTGTGGCATGTTTGTAAATCACCTTGACACATCAAGCTGATTTTAATAATAGTAGTAGTAGTAATAGTAGTAGGAAATATTTCTATCCTGTCCCTCAGAGGTGCCAGAGACACCAAACAACAAAGTGGCAAAATAATATAAGTAAAAACTATAACAAAGTCACATTTAAAGCACTTAAAACAATTAAGAACATCAAAAACATTTAAGAACAAAAAAAAATTCTTCAGACAGTAAAATGGACTATGAAGAATCCTCTCAAAACATTAATGACTATAAAGCTCAGTTCTTCTGCAGGCACTCAGTAAGTCAGTAGTGTGACCGTGTTTTTGTAAATGAAGTGTATGAGCCTAAGAGCAATTCCCTAAAAGACTAGGCAGGGCCCAGTCATAAATGGAGGTGGTGGCAGGCAGGTGGTATAATATATCACAAGGGATTGTGCTTGTGTTTGTGTGTTCAGTTTGAAATTCAGAACGGAAGTTCTTGACCTCAGCACGTTCAAGGAATATATTCACCAGTATGTCACGTTTTAATTTTCTCAGGAACATATTGCAATTAGCAGTGTCTGAGCAGCCACCTCCATGCTTAGCCTAGAGGGCCTTATGTACACATGGGCAGTTTGCCATGTTTATCAAAGCCAGGACACAAAGGCCTTGTGTTGCTGTGTCATAAAGAGACGAAACAAATCAATCTCTGGCTGCAAGAGCACTACTGTTGCAGCTGGTAGTTGTGCGTGTTTGTATGTGTGTTGAGCTTCTGAGTCCCTCTTTTGTGCAAAACCATCCCATTAACCCAAGGGTTGGCTTGGAGGTCTAAGATCAACATCAGTAGCATAGCTGAATTACTAAGCTCTTTAAACACAATGAATGCATGTTAATATCAGATGCAGATGCTTGCCATGTGGGAGAAACATCTGGCTGATTGTCTTTCCTGCTGCTGGCTGCTCAGATGCCACATTGGAGGGCCTTATCTTGCATGCAAGGAATGCAGCCTTTGGTCCAGAAGTGGGGGACACAATCCTGTTGTTTATCAAAATCACTTCTCCGTGCCGGAGAACTGTGAAGTTGAGCCAAAAGAAGCACTTCATATACCTAGGAGAATTCCTTCAAAGACTGTGCTATATTTAATCAAAGGTGTGCCAACCGTCCTTTGTGCCTCTTATCATATGCATCTCTGCCCCATATTGAATGTTTCTGATGCAGTAGTGACTGGTTGCTAGAAGAGACTGTTGCCCAAAACAAGAAGGCAGGATCTTAACTATTCCCATGATGGCAGTGGAAAGACTGTGTTAAAATTTCTGCAGGGAAAAATGGGATGATGCTCTATTTAGGTTACCCTATTTAGGGTATCTTAAATACCCTATTTGTTGCTCAAAACTCTTCCTTATGTGATTTCAGTTGCACACCTGAACCTAGCGGAAGCCAGACTTTTCAAGCAAATGGGGCTCTGCTTCACCAATCTCATGCCCACCAGCCCCAACACACCTGCCTCCTTACTCACAACTAGTCAAGGTGTTGACACTACCAGTCAGCTTCCTCCTTCTCCTCTGTCTCAGTGTAGCCCTTGTAGAGCACAGCAGGGAGGAGGAGAACAGTAAAAGCTGTAAGCTCAATCTGATGTCCACTGTGGTTGTGCTTGCAAGGCAGTTTAATACCATTATCCCAATATTACCCTAACTGTTAATTTCTGCATTACATTTTAGTTTTCACACGACGTAAAAGCTACCTCCAGAAATATAGCGGAATACCCAGCAAGTTTAGTGCTTGTTCCCATTTAATTTGCTTCAGTGGGGGGGGGGGGCTGTTTAAAAATAAACATGTGCTTTTACACTGTATGGATGCCCAAATATAATGCAAAATTTTTGTCACTCTGTCTTGTTTTAGTATTGCCTATTATGTCCTGGTTTAAAAACACGCACAACACTTTCCAAGGTGATGGATTAAACCTACAAGAGGTGTCTTGTTGCTGCTGAACATGACTCATCTCTCTTTACAAAGCTCAAAATTTATGCTATGCATCGGTTACTTTTTGTGTCTTTCCCTAATGTGCATATTCAAATAGTATGAAGACAAATTCCAGGTCTTCAGACTCCCCCACATGTCAATTCCAAGGACTCACATAATCTCATTAATGCATTTTCCAACAGTTTCATTTCCACACTAATTCCTTTGGCGTTAGTCCACACCTTACATTTATAAACCCTTCCTGTTATAGACTTCCCTTTCTCCCTGGATGACCAAGAATGATGAAGATATGTGTTTAAGTGTAACATAACAGCTGATTGAATGAGTAACTTGGAGGCATTTATCCAGCTTTACATAAATTTATCCAAGACATGATTTCAAGCGCACACCTGAATAAAGAGATAGGACCCAAGAGCACTGAGTAACTAGAGTCATAGTTTATTAGCTTAAATACAGCAAGATCTACAAATGAGTCATCGTGTGGGGCTTAACTAAACTCAGGCACCACTTAGGAACTCAACTCACTTGGAAAAGGCAAGGTCACTCAGCCACTGGATTGAAGGGTAGGCAGCCACTATTCCCTTTCCCCTGAGCTACATATGTTCACATGTTGAGGGAGGAAATCCTGAAATATTTTCCCAGGACCCTAAAGCTCAGGGGAGGTGAAACAGTTTGACCCAAGAGGAAATCTGTACCTCCCTGTCCTCAACTGTTACAGCCCTGAGTGGCAAGTCTCTGGAATCTCTGGAACCTTCAGCATACTGATGGCATCTTGCTCCAGAACTTCTAATTACAACTCCCAATGGTTTAATATAGATGTTGAACAGAACTGGGGAAAGATAGTGCCCTGTGGCACCCCAAAGCATGAACACCAGTGGGCCAAAGAGCACTCTCCTAGTGCTACTCTCTGGACACAACACTGCGCATGGGAACAGAGTCTTTGTGACACATCCCAACCCCTCAGGGTCAGGCCAGAAGAATATCACGGCCAATCCTACTGAAAGCCATTGAGAGATTAAACAGAAGGAGCAGGGTTGCACTCTCCCTGTCCTTCTCTCTCTAAACATCATCCATAAGGGTGAACAAGGCCAGTTCAGTCCCCAACCCATGTCTGAATCCAGACTGGCCTGAATCCAGATACAGTGGTACCTCGGGTTACAGACGCTTTGGGTTACAGACGCTTTGGGTTACAAACTTTGCTAACCAGGAAGTGGTTGGTCCAGGTTAAGAACTTTGCCCCGGGCTAAGAACAGAAATAAGAGAACGAGACGTAAGTGTAGCAGGCAGCCCAGCCCATATCCCTGCACACAGGGTAGTTCACTGACTCGTGATCCCGGAAAGGGCACCCACATTTTAAGTGTGAGTGCTCATTTCCACTAAAGGGCTAGATAATTTTCATGAGTTGGACAAATCTCTGTATTTCCAGTAGGTATAACTCTCAGATTTGTTCACTTGTAAGTCTCATTCCATCCTGCATTAAACAAATTTGCTTTAAAATATGTATAGTATTTAAAACACATTTTATCTCAAAATATACATTTTTAAATCTACTTTGATACTTTTTTGAGCCAACTTTATCCCAGCATTCAAGAAGTGCAAAAAATAATAATAATGATGTAAGTTTTGACCCACATGTTCATCTGGGAGGTGCAGGACCTCTCTGTTCATTTTTGAACTTTGAAAAGATCAAGTTATTCAAGTATATTGATCGTCATGCCCACAGAGGGCAAGGGATGAGTTCCTGCATGTGCACATGCAAAAGAGAGAAAGGTGATGCCTTAATCATGTCTGTCTTTGGAACATATGTACAGTTGTCCAACGCAACATTGTGTGGGTAGGGCCCTCTTTATTTCTCTATGTACAGTGTCAACTCCTTGTTCATGGCCAGAGCTAATCGTAGGATACAGCTGCAGTGTAGAAGGCATTACCTGGAAGTGGAGTGGAGTGAAAACTCTCTTCCTCCAGCCCAGGCTCCTGGGATTAATTCAGCTAAAGCCATAGTCCTGCAACAGTGCAACCTTTGGATGGAATGGGCACACCTTCAACACCTTCAAGCAAATGGCCAACCAGAAGGGGCCCCAAAAGTCTGAAGAGCCAACCACATCTCTTCATCAAGAGCTTCATCTTCTTAACACTAAAGAGAGTACCCATTATATTTATAAGAACTCATTCAAAGTGTAGATACCTTACTACCATTTTGTTTTTTAGAATGAGCATCCTGCCTTTGACAAAGCCACTTGCACAAATATATCCTCTAAGGGAAAGCCTGAATCTAGCAAAAAGCAAGCATCGTATTTAGAAATCAACCACACTGATTTCAATGCTACCTTGCAGGCGTTTGCCATGAGGAAAAGAAGAATGAAACCTATTTCTTTCAAGGGGCTCCTAGTTGTTGCTTAGATGTATTGATAAATGCCAAGCTGTCCACTCAGCAGGTCGAATGTGCTCCCAGCAGTAAGGTCAGTTCCTATGGAAAGGACCTCGAAAAGAAGCAAGGCAGAGAGCCTGTGAATAGTGTAGAATCCCTGCATGCTACTCATCTGAGGACCAAAAGAAAAGCAGTCTCCTATGCACACACAAAAAAACAAAGTCAGTGACTCTGATTCAAGTCTTATTTTTAGATAGCATGGGACAGAGCTATGGTGATTTTCAAATGTGCTTTGAAGTGCTCCTTTCTTCTATTGTTTCTGCCTCTGCGTGTTTTGTTTCCTGAAGACGAGCCATTCATATGAATGTGTTGAAGATCAGAAGAAATAGCACACTGGAGCCTGCTGATGTTGGCAATACCCACGAGCAGCTCTTGAAATGCCCCTGCAATCTCTGTCTATTAACTTTGTTAGAAACTTCTGTAAAAGAACAGCCTCTGAACCAAAAAAGAGAGGTATATTTGGGCTATACATTCGTAGGGGTGATATATTTCTCCAAATGTACGTAGGCAGCAGAGTAGAACTGGACCACACACAATGCTACACACACCTACCATACTCCTAGCCTCACTTACCTAGGAGTAAGCACCATTGAATTCAGTAGAGCATACTTAGGGTTGCACTGTTGGTTTACTTGCAGGTAAGTGGGTATAGAATTGCAGCCTTAAGGAACTAAAATCATATTTAATCCTATCCCCAATGTTTTGCTAAAAATAGTATACTAATCACAAATCATGTAATGCACACTACTGTCCTCTGGTAACCAGCTTCTTTCCTATGCATCATACCTAAAGCTCACAATGCCCCTTGACATTCCAGGAGTTTTGTGTAGACTTAAGAACTTAATTTGATCCAGAAATGGTTAGCTTTTGCTAATGGGGCCTCTTGCTGCCACTGCGCCACTGGCGTGCGAATGTAGGAAGACCTTGGCTTAGGCCTTGGGCGTGTATCCCTCCCAGCCCCCCCCCCCACCGGGGGGTACTGGGGCTCATCAGGATAAATGGGATATTGGGGAGCCCTGTGAGACATTTTAATTCCATATAAAGTTGTCAGAGTCCTTCCTTATGATCCCTGGGGGCTGGGGCTGTCGCTGCCTGATCACACAATTTCTCCTAATTAACACATTTTGGTATGCATTTTTTTCATCTATGCACCTTTTTTTTGTAAAGTGTATTTCCCCTAATGTTTATGTTTCCCTTAAAAATATGCATTTTTGTTTGTTATTTTCACTAATATATGTATTTTTATGCACAGTTTACCTAACTATGCATATTGTACACAGTGCTTGGCTATAGAACTGCAATGCAAAATTCAGAGAGATTTGGATTTTGAAGGATGGCTGTTTTCATGTTGTTTTGGAAAACACAGATAAGATAGATTCACTCTTAAATGTGAACTGAACTGAATTTCTCACACATCCCTATATAGCTTATGAGTTGGCTGAGGGTCTGTTTGCTTTTCCTCCCTCCCTTTCAAAAGCCAAGCTCTGTGCCACTCCAAGCAATGGTAAAGTGTGACTGGCTGGCAGTGGGTGACTAGCAGCCTTGCTGCCACTGAAGAGTGCTTTGAAAATAGGGGCTGTCATGTAGCATCAGTCCCAGAGGCTTTTCTTCCCCGTCCATTTTCAAAGTGCATCTGAACAGCAGTGGAGCTAGCAGATGAACTTTGCTGCTGCCTGGAATGTCTTGAAGCTTGTATTTTTAAAGGGCGGGAGGAAAAAAGGAAATCCTTGTAAATTAGTCAGTTCTCTGTGTGCATCCTAGCCGTCTCCCACCCGGATTCCTTGCTTTCAGATCAGGTGTATAGCAAGGAGTCAGACTGGCTCTGTTTAGCAGGAGAGAGCACTTCAAAGCAATTCTGTCCATCACTCATGTCATCTCTCCATTCCTCAGAGTGCTTAGAGGGCTTTGACAGGAGCACCAACCCTACCGGCTGGAAGGTCCCTCAGAACACACAGGTTTGACAAGAGCACCAACTTGCCTAGTTGGGAAATCCCTCAGAGCACACAGGAATCCATCAGATTCCATTAGCTGCTCGGGGATAACTACTCTGATAGGTCTCCCCCACCCCTGCAAAGGGACAAGGCCACTTTAATTTTCCACTTCATCAGGATATGATCTAAACAAAGTAATATGTGTAAAATAAGCCCCACTTTCAGACCACCCAAAGTGGCAGCTTCCTATGTTTACTGGCACCCCCAAGAGCAAGAATGAAAAGCCCTAATTTTGCTTAGCCGGTTAATAAGTTTGTCTGTAGTGCAATAGTACAGGTGGCATTTATGAAGCTACACTGGTCAGCAGCTCTTGCATTATGAACTAAGAAGCAATTGTTGGCTACAGTGCAGAATAGTGCAAACTCTCTCTAATGTCTTCTACTGGATTTCACTCCTCAGAAAATTGTATGCCCGAATACCCAGTTTATTTTGCTATAAAAAGGCTGCAGAGTCAGAAGTAGCACTTGGAAAAAGCTACATTTGCCAGGATTAAATCTCAAGCAGGGTTTGCATGTTAATTTTGCTTTTCAAACGGGGAGGTGTTTTTTATATTCACAACAGCATGAGCTTCCAAATTCCAGTCTGGATTTTAAAATAGGCTCTTCTTGCCATGCCTCAGGACTGTTGAAATCTATTTCCACTTGTTTTCATAATCCTGTATCAAAAAGGTTATATTTAAAGCTGTCCTGGTGTAATAACTGGAACCATTTTTTGGGGGTGGGGGTGGGGTGGGAAGATATCATTATAATTTAATCTCAAGCAAACTACTGTGGGCTTCACAAAAGCAGATTTTATTTTTGTTCCTTGTTTTTCTTGCATCATGGCTGATTTATTATAGCTTCTGTTTAGTTTACAAGTGCTGTACATTACCCCATTCTGCACTGAGAAAGTGCAGGGGCAATGATGTACCTAGGAGGCTTAGAATCCCAGCTATAAGGGTTGGATATTCTACGTAAGTAGAAAGTGAGTTCAATTATAATCACAGGTGGCTCCCTTTGAAAAGATTTCATGCCAGTTTGGTTTCACCTCAGCCTTCTATATATTTCACTGCAATGAAAAACTTTTCCATTAGTATGTCCTGACCTTCTGCTATCTGTCCTCATTAACAGATTCCAGCTGTTTTTCCATAATGCCTGCTTTTTCATCACATCTACAGGTCTACTTGGCTGTGGGATGTGAGCCACAGTGATCACAGTATGGTTGCCATATTTAGATGCAGGAATGAACTTGTTTCTAGTTAGAGGAGGAAGAGGTTGTTTGGACTACAAAGGAAAATAAAAAGTGATAGTTGACAACTTGTAATAGTCCCCCCCCCCCACACACACACCAAAAAAACCCATACACAAGGAATTTGAGCAAAATATAGATCAGAGTCCTGTCTGAATTACAAGGAGAATTATTTGGTGAATTAAAAAATTAGCTAGGACACAGTCGTTCCAGCACGTTCTTTGAATAAACAGGTGCTCAGCTGAATATCCCCTCCCTCCCCAAATATATGGCGGTGTGTGAATGCATAGAATCACAGACACAAAGGGCCCTCCCCATTTATGTCTAACCACCTTTATTGCATACTCTCAGCACAATAAGTATGGTTTAGTGCTATCCAATGATGATCATTAAGCAGTTGGTTGTTTCAAAAGTTGCTGTTATTTTATATACCACACATATGGTAAAATTGCTTCTAATTGGTTTACAATTATAAAACTAAAACATAATTGAAATACACAATAAGAATTTGATTGGTCACCAAACCATCCTCAATTAAAATAAACAATGCAACATGCAATTAAGAAGCATGATGATTGAAACAGAGTTAAAACAATAAAATCAGAAGGTCACTTCAGCGGTATGCTTGCCTAAGCAAGTGTGTCTTCAGAAGCCAGCAGAATGACAACACTGGTGTCACCAGTGGAAAAAGCACACCTCTGGGCTACCATAAGTAAATAAGGATCAAGCCATAATTACCATGTTTATATGAGTTTCTGTGAATGTGATAACCCAAAGGGATGGGACTTTGGTTCTAGTGAGCATATTCTCTCACTTTAGGGAACAACGTTGCTACAAACCAGAGGAGAGAGTCAATATATTTCCATCCTGCAAATTCCATCCTGTCACTCCCTCCCACTGGTGATAAAATTTATTACTGAGGTCAGGCTTATGATGAGGACACATGCAGCATTAGGTGATGGCTATATTATGACTATCTTAACCAATTTGGGTGGCTGTTGTAAACTGGAACATTTTTCATTTAATGGATTCATTTAAAAATAAGAATAGATAAGTATATAAACAGTTCCACTAGGGTTGTCACTTGAAATGAATCAAACTATTGTAAAAATCATTTTGAGCATTCATAATGTATCAATAATTGAAAAAGAAAACACAGGTGATTTCTTGCTTGATTACCTAAATGTGTTTTACTAAACTCAGCCCATACACAGTAGGCTATTCTGATGACATAGTCTCTCATGTTCAGTTTGTGGCAAAGTATCATCCAGGAATAGAGGAGAAGTGGCCTTGGTCCATTCTATTCCATTCTAATTAAGGCGCCATTATATTAAAAAAAAAGTTTATAATTGTGAGGAGGAGTGTACGTAGACAGAAAAGGCTCCCCGCTTCAGAAGTTAACTATCAGCATTTGAGAAGCTGGGAGGAGCCACACAATCTCAAGGGCCTTGCAGGTCCTTTGCATCCCTTTGCATGAGATGGTTAATGGGTCCTTAAAAATAAATTATTTGGCCCTGTCTATAAAGTCAAGATGGGTGCTGAGGACGGGCATCTTTAAAGGCATCCTCCATGTCCTTCAGACTGTTCTTGCTGAATGGTTTCATATCCTCTTTTCTCCATCTATTCAAAAATATTACTTTTGCCGTCACTGCTGTAAAGTAACCCTGTCCTTGGGACTTGTAAAACAGAGGCCTATATTTACCCTTCAATCTGTGTGTAAAGAGTGTTTTCAGATATCTGTGGAAGCAAAGTGAACAATATTTGTCTTCCTAAATTGTTTTGGTATTCTGCATAGAGATATCATGGATAGCCGTGATTTTTATTTCCTGCACATCTGAACTGTTCTGACTCAGTTTTTTAAATAAAATACTCCCCTCTCGAATACACACTGCAGAAACCCCCGCAACTGCCATAAGTGACTGTTCTGATGATGAATAGGATGCTATAGCAGTTGCAGGTAGAAATGATGTGCTTTCCCTGTGTTTACTTGTATTTCGTTAAATATCCTTCCATGGCACTATAACTGCCAAGTGGTTTATATGGTAATAAATAAACTTCAAGGCAGTCAATATATTTAGTGTATCAGAAATTGGAGCACTTCCTTGCCTGCATGGTGAATGCCACAGTTACCTGTTTTGTTACTGTTTTCCTACACAAAGAAAGCACTCTGAACAAGCTTGTGCTAATGTAACCTATGAGTCTGTCCCTTTAAGTTATCTGCCTATTCAGTTGTTTGTTTGTTTTTTGATAGATTTGGGAAATGATTCAAACCACTCTAGATACTGGGAACAAGGAAGTAATGGAATGCATGAGGGGAGCATTGCTTCTGATCCTGGAACATTTTTGCAAAGCGTGTTCTCCTTCATGGAGAGCACGTGTTGCGGTGGGGGCCGCGGTTGGGGGCGGGCTAATTGATCGTTGGCCACTGATGCGATTGGGGCTTCCCTTGTTGTTGGGAAGAAGTTAATGTTGCCATTTATTGATTGACAGCCAGAAATACTAAAACTGCTTGCACGAGGCTAGGGCTTCCTCTTTTCGCCCGTGCATCGGATTGCCCGTCCCTCCCTCCCTAGAATAGGGTTGTTTGCTTTGACCTTGCTATGCCTGTCATGGGGTCGTCTGCTTTGGAGCGGGGGCCTGGTAGGAATTTTGTCCATCTGGCTGATTGGCTGGGGCCATTTGGTTTTTGCCTACTGCGTAGCAAATCGTCACAACTTGTAAGGTTGCGGTTAGGCATTGGTTTATGGTTTGGTTGGTTGAGGGGCATGGATTGGCTGTGCCTGCCCCTCTAATGCTGCTGCTGCAAGGGATTCCGTTAAAGGAATTGGGGGCTAACTATTGCTTGTCCACTCTGGGGGCTCGGGCCATGGCAATGAGCTCCTGGTTGCATTTGGGGTGAGGGCAGGTTCCCTGCTCCACGTAACCCCCAAGTGTATTCCCCTATTCTGACTTTCGCATTGTGCGGAATGTCAGTCTGTCCCCCATGGTGGGGGCAGATAGTCACAACCAATGCCTAAGCAACCACTCACAAATTTGTATTTTAATAAAGTTGTGGCCAAAATTATGCCAAAAATCTTAAACAAAAAATTCTGTGTGATGTGTGAGTTATTGGGGTGGACCTGGGGACCTCGACACGCAAAACAATTTCCCCAGCATTTTTGTGTGTTCACTAA
This sequence comes from Podarcis pityusensis, assembly GCF_964106645.2. Classification (NCBI taxonomy): domain Eukaryota; kingdom Metazoa; phylum Chordata; class Lepidosauria; order Squamata; family Lacertidae; genus Podarcis; species Podarcis pityusensis. The sequence continues at coordinate 55,949,029 of NC_138028.1, read as the reverse complement.
TATGTACATTTTTATGCATACTTTCCCCTAACCTCTGCATTTTTGTATACATTACTTGACTGAAGAGCTACATCACAAAATCTGGATAAGTGTGAATTTTGAAAGATGTGTTTTGCATTGTGTATTGCTTCAGAAAGTGCAAATTACACAGGTCCACCTTTAAATGCAAACTGAGTCACATTTCTTCCCTATCCCTACATAGAGTTCTTTGGGATTATTGGAAAGCTGCCATTTGGAAGCTAGTGGGGCACATTGCTTCAAATACCCCAGATCAAAGCAAGCAAATGTTTTCAGTGTGGGGAATGACTTCTGTGGGGCAAGTGCAGAAATATGAATAGCAGCCTGCTGCTTGTTCATGTGGTGAGGAAGTAATTGTGAAGGTGTCATGATTCATTACTCTTCCTGCCCGCCTCGCCTTTAAATGACTAACCATGACTTTGACTTCCTTGCCCTGCTGACAGGAGAGATAGCTTGATTTCATTACTTACTCAGGATGGAGTAAATGTATCCCACTGCTTGTGTGTGCACAGCATTCTCAACACTCCTGCTGTTTGAGAGCCCTTTAAATCACTGGGGTGTTTCATTGACTTCCCCCCCTTCCCTCCAGAGCCTTCACGGAAGCAAGGATATGATGCAGAGACTCCCAATTGCCCACACTGCAAATCCCTGCAGTGGGCATTGGCAACTGAAACACAGAACTCTGTGGAATACATTGATGTCTGGAGGGAACAAAATATCTTGACGGCAGGAATGTAAAAAATACTTAAGGCTCAGAATCGGCAAAACCTGACAGCTTCCATTTAGCCCGAGTACATCTAGATTCCCACGGTGACAGAAATAACTATCATCTCTGTTTTTCACATCTCCTTTAGCTTTGCATCCACTGAAATGTTAGGAAAGGATGCAGGGAAACAGTGTCAGGGGACAGCAGTGGTTTTTATTTTTTAAACCGTTTATCTCCGTAACGCCTCGCTGCGATTACAATACTACTGCACCATAACAGAGAATGCATTTTAATTACACAAAACCAATGTAAATAGCATCGCACTGCAGCTTGTTGGCTTGTCAGGAGCTTTTAAATCTGAATTTCATATCATTCAGGTTCCACATTTGCATATCAAATAGCCCAAAGATTTGACTCCATGTAGCTTCAGGTATGCGGCGATCAGATCCCCAAGTGTGCCGCTGGCAAGACTGCAAATCACAAGTTTCTAAATTGAAAGCAGCCATGGCCTCTACAAGACACTTCTTTCCTCTGCAAGTTCTGCCAGCAGGAACTAAATTTGCCTCCTATCATGTTTCCTGCCTTTGTTTCTGCTGGCTGAATATGGTTAATGCTTGGAATTAGAGAACAGGTTGGCAACTTCACATTAGGCATTAGTGGTGCTGGACTGGCACATTCAGGGACAGGGATTAGGGGGAAAGAGGGGGATGAAAGCTTGACCACTTTCAGTTGCACTTAAACTTTTTTCCACTATATTGTGCCTTACTTTTCTTTAAGGTGTTTTGGCAAGAGGACTCCCCGCCTTTGCACATCCCATACATGCCCCAAATCTGCTCCTGTAGGAGGAGGAGACAGAGGGAATATTCCATTCTGAAAGCAGAACTCCACGGACTGAAAAAAATAATTGTCTTAGTGCTGCATTCATTCTGCCCAATGTGTGTGTGTGAAAGAGGGGGAAGGGAAACAGAAAAAAAAATGTATGAAACTCCTCTAAAAATAGAGGAAAAAGGGAATAGTATGCAAGTCCACAGGGTGCATTGATTAAGAATGTTATTCAATCTCCTGTTTAGTTTTAAACTGTAAAGTTTACTTATTGGTATTGTTTTATATAATGCTGAGGACTTACAGACATCATCATCATTTTAGTTTAAATTAATCTAATCTAATTTAATAATTAAATATGATTTATTTTTAATTGTTATATCTATTGTTGTTCATTTGATACATTGTGAGCCTCTTTGGGTCCTTTTTTGGGGGGGGAGTGGCATACAAATAAACAGATGATGGTGTCTGAGCAAAGTGTTAAGCTCTGATTAAGCGTGTTCTCCTTCATGGAGAGCACGTGTTACGGTGGGGTCTAACAAGACATCCCACTGTTGCTGGGCTGGTAAAGGCAGTTGGCCACCATTGTGATTGGGCTCCTCTTGTTGTTGGGGAGAATTTGATGTTGCCATTTTGTGATTGACAGCCGAGAAGTCTTATATTCCCTGCGCGCAGCATTGAGCTTCCTCTTTTTGCTGCATGCATTGGTTTACCTTCCCACCCTCCCTTTATTTAGGGTTGTTCACATTGGCCTTGCTATGCCTGTCATGGGGTTGTCTGCTTTTGAGGCAGGGGCCTGGTAGGAATTTTGTCCATTTGGCTGATTGGCTGGTGCCATTTAGTTTTTGCCTACTGCGTAGCAAATTGTCACAACTTGTAAGGTTGCGGTTAGGCATTGGTTTTATGAATTGATTGGTGGAGGGGCATGGAGTGGCTGTTCCTGCCCCTCCAATGCTGCTGCTGCAAGAGTATTCCATTAAAGGAATCCAGGGGCTCGCCATGCTTTTGTCCGAACCCCTGTCAAAGGGGCTAGGGTCATGCAAGAGCCCATGGGAGGATTTTGGGAGAGGTGAGGGCATGGTACCCAGATCCATCTTTCTCCCCAAAATGTTTTCCCTTTCTGACTTTCGCAGGCGTGCGAATGTCAGTCTGTCCCCGGGCGGGGTCAGATAGACACAACCAATGCCTAAGCAACCACTCACATTTTTTTGTATTTTAATACAGTTGTGGCCAAAATTATGCCAAAAACCTTAAACAAAAATTCTGTGTGAATTGTGTTTTATTCGGATGGCTTGGGGACCTCAACACACAAGTAAAAGCCTCACTCACAATCTCTCTTAGCTCTGAACTTTTAGCAGAAACTGTTAACTCATTTTCAGCTGTTTCTCCTCCTTGTTTATCAGTTGGAAATAAAATTTTATCTGTCTGCCAAGTGAACTGGGTTATGATTAGTAAGAATTAGAGCCCTCCTTTGGTGACTTAATTTGATCGGTTGATTTGGGAGAAAATACAAGAAAAAAATTTAACCACTCCATCCCAAAGTTAAGTAAAAAGGAGGATTAATACACTTCTTAAAATGTTGGCAGTATGGACTGAATCTGAATAGAAATTTCAGCAGCTTTAACATCCAAATTCATCTTCAGCTTAACTATCACACACGACTAGAAAAAAAATGCAAAAAGAATTTACTTTAATTCACTTTCCCTAACCCACATGCCAACCCTAGGCTCAGGGATGGGGTAAATAGCAAACAAAATGAGCCCAGTTAGAATTCAAATTTGTGAAAGATAGTTGTCAACTCAAATATTTATCTAGAGAACTGGGAGGCTGTAATTTAATTCAGATCTACCATTGAGTGGTTTTTGTGATGGGAACACATTGTAATTACATTTAATTATAGATATACCACTAGCAGTAGTACAACTGTAATTAATGGATTGCCAGCGTGTCAGCAAACCTCTATTTTAGCAATTTATAACCACACTTACAAAGAAGAACTTAGTGTGCATTTAAGGAATTGGGGGGATTGGTTGTCCAGATTTCTGGCACGTTTAACAATTGTTTCTGTGATTGCGTGCTGATGTGGAATACGGAGTGAATGATTTGTGGTGGAAGGGCCTGATCCATCCTATTTTCATGTTCTTTTCTATAACACACAAGTATACCAGCACTGACTGAACATGGGTACATCCCTCCAACAGCTGGGAACCAGACAGTTGTTCAGACTAGTCATAGAATCTGCAGACCACAAATGGGGAGATGCTTGCCAAACTCTTATGGTGGCAATCTCTGGCTTCTAAACTATCTTGGCATTGGTTAGTTGACAACCTCTTGCCAATCTGATACACAGCCAAGTTCACAATCTTGGTAATAACCTATAAGGTTCTGTACATCTTGGGATCAGGTTACACAAGAGATTTGACCTTTGGTTCAAGGGTGGGTGGTCTTGTTTCCTAAATGTTTCTTGTTAATGGGCTGAATCATAGGATTTTCAGTTGTTGAGACATCTGAATTCCCAAGTCTTTGTTGCAGTGCCACAACTCTGCTCAGAACAGAAAGCCATCTGGTTCAGCAACTTATTCTCACAGCAGGCACCTGATGCCAGTGGGAAGCACATAAACAGTACATGAGTACAACAGTGCTCTCCTCTCTTGTATTCCCCATCAACTGGCATTCAGATACATACCAGTTCTGATACTGATGGTATTACACAGCTATTATGACTAGCTGGGACCAAGTGGAGAAAGCCATACATCTGACAGAGAATGAGCACTCACACTTTACATTGTGGGTGCCCTTTGCTGGATCGCACATGGTGCTACAGTTCCCAGGGAGCTTACTGGCAAACAGGGGCTGGCTTGCCTCTCAGTGTTAATTTTTGGAGGTTTATGCCCAGCCTCAGTAATCAAGTTTCTTGCTGGGAGGTGGGGCCAGTCCCATTTATATTGTTGGGATGGAGCCAACAATAGCCAGGCAGTCGGCTCTGGAGATTCACCCTGCCTACCCTCTCTTTATTTAATCTTTCTTGTTTGCAGGTTAACTTTTTCTTCCCGTTTAGCAGGCCCTGCCATGGTCTTTGACTGGTTGCTGTTTTGTCTTCCCCATAGCGATTCGTCACAACTTTGATGGTTATGGACTTGGGTGGAATCCTTTAGTCCTTTCTTCCCTATACAGTCATACCTTGGGTTAAATATGCTTCGAGTTGAGCGCATTCGAGTCGCGCTCCTCAGCTCCTCGTGTTACTTCCGCTTGCGCATGCGCAGACGCTCAAAATGTTGTCACGCGCATACGCAGAAGCGTCGAAAAGCAACGCGCGCAGACGCACCATTGCTAGTTATGTTTACCTCTAGATGTGAACGGGGCTCCAGAACGGATCCCGTTCGTATCTAGAGGTACCACTGTAATGGGGGGGGCGTGAAGTGGTGACGGTGGTGATTCCAGGGTCCCCCTCTTAAAGGTTGAGATATATATATATATATATATATATATGGTTGCCACTGGCCATACACTGAAAGGTCGCCAGTAAACTACCCTCCGTGCAGGGATATGGACTGGGCTGCCGGCTACACTTACGTCTCGCAGAGCACCCCCCATATCCCATATACCTTGATGAGCCCCAGTTCCCCCCGGCTGGGGGCGCTGGGATGGATACATGCCCAAGGCCTAAGCCAAGGTCTTCCTACATTCAGAGGTTTAATAAAGTTGTGGTCTAATTTTAATTGCTAATAATAATAATAATAATAAATTTTATTTATATCCTGCCCTCCCCAGCTGAAGCCGGGCTCAGGGCGGCTAACAACAATAATGTTGTCAGAGTCTTTATTCCTTCCTTATGATCCCTGGGGGCTGGGGCTGTTGCTGCCTGGTCATGCAAAGAAATGCTAGCTCAGTTCAGTGCACTTAAATCCTATAGTAATGAATTGAAATGCATTATTGTATTCCTAGATGTTCCTCTTTGTGAACCAGTTTTGGCCCATAGTGTTGAGACATAACTCTTTACATGAGAGGTGGGTGCAGATTCATAAGGCTTCTAGGAATTTTGTTCTTTCTGGTCCCACAGCAGAACAGAAAACTGTATTTAGTTTTCTAAAATAATTAAGTGCTATTTTGCTGGATTATTACTTTGTATTGTATGCATGGGAGTGTTGATCAGTGGCCCCAACACTGGGAGTCAAAAGCATGCCATAATGAAATCAATCCACATTTGCTTTAGCTTGTTTCTATTTTGAAACCCACAGCAACAAGCAAACTGCAAAGTCCAGCAATTACTCTGCAGACTCTTTTCAACGAGTGACAACAGGAGCCTGTAATAGAATGCCATCATATTTCTCTCATGGTAGTATGAAAACTCATCTCATCTCAGGAGCTGGAGAGAAAGAAATGACTGGGGGTGGGAGGAGAGAAAGTGTTATTGTTCTCTTATTTAGGAGTGAAATCAAAGGAAGTCAAAGATGAAAACTGGGCTTCCCCCTCAAGTTTGAATTAATCTACGCACTGCTAAAATGTCTCTGGTCTGCCCACTTGATGGGAAATTACTGAGAAATTCAAATGTATGCAACATTATGACCCTTCACCATTTAGTGTACGTCAATTACCTAAGCTTTGCCAGTGGTTTCATATACATATCCAGCCAAGTATCAGGTTTGTTTAGCCACGACTCCACAACACCTATGTGCATTTAGAAAGCGGTCAACAAACTACCACTTTGTTCACTTGGACCAAGGCTCCTCTTTTCAGATAAATTCTGCCTTGGTTATCTTCTGCATCTAAATTAGACTCCTGCGTTTTGCCCCCAAGGGCTTACATAGTCTTGCTGCATCTTACATCTCATCCCTTGCTTCTAGCTACTCTCAGTTCTAATGAGATTCCTCACCTTCACCCTGATTCAGTCTCTTTCATTTATCTCCTCCTGCAAGCAGTGCCTCATCTACTTTCCCCTGCCTTTTAGCCAGAAAATTTCCTTTCTGATCTTTCTTGCCGTATAGTCTCCCTTCCTATTCTGCCCACCAATCACCCAGACTTGTTATAGCTCTATTCATGTGTGCGAGAGAGGCAGGAGAACCTTTAAATAATGTAGAAATGATACCATTTCACTGATCTTCAGGCAGTGGTGACTTTGCCCCATCCCCTACTTCAGGAAGCCTTGTGATACTTCCTTCCAGGGGGGTTGATTCTGATTGGACAGTTCTGGCCAATGGGTTATGGCATAGCTCCCCTTTATAAGGGTGGTTCTGCCCTTGAAACTTCCTCTTTCATTTAGCACAGCATCTGTGTCACGCTGTGGTTCAGCCCAGATGGTGACTGGTCTGACGGGCCCTGGGGGAATCAGTAGCCATTTGTCTGCCTTCTCACACTTTGTACTGGTGAGGAGGAGAATTTTTAGACCTGCTCCAACATCACTTCCGTTTGGATACATTTAGCATGATGGGGACTGACCTGCCTAGGCATCGTCTGAAGATAGAATCACTTTGTCTAGAAGACACCTTAGCCACACCATCAGGCAGCACCTCAAGACAATTATGTTATGGGTGCTTAATCTCCATTTGGCATGGTCTGAAATACTCGGAAAGGGATTCTAGAAAGGGGCTGTGCATCCCAAGAAGGTGGACAGATCCATACACAAGGTCAACAAGGATAACTGATTTTGACTTGTGATGGGAGTCAAGTCCATATACTTTCTCCTTTAACTTTTTAGGAGTCCACCTTTCTACTCAGGGGTGTAGCATTTTCATTGAGGACTTCTAGTGGGGTTTGTTTGACCTTTAGTTCACTCAGTGATGTGAGAAAGCCAAGCCAACCTTGTTCCCTCTGGTGGGATGTAATAGGACTAGGGAGGGAGAATAGCTTTGAGACTCCAAGTGAGCACTCAGAAGCATCATTAGGTGAAAGATACTTGACCACCAACCCCATTGCTGACCAGCTCATAAGTGCCGCTCCGGTCATCATTACATTAAGTTAGCACTGAAAGACTACCATCAATCAAATGGGTGCTGTGCCTCAAATCAGGGAATTGGATGGTGCAGCTGCAACAATAAAACTGATAGCACATCTGCAAAGCTAAGTTGGGTCCAGTATGGTTTTAAAATGGATGGAGGACTATGTTTGATATTCCTGCAATGTAGAGAATTGGACTAGATGACTCTTGCAGTCATTTCCAACTCTACAATTCTATGTGGATATGGAGGTGTGAAAACTGGTATGCATGCTGTTAAATGCATTGACTTTAAAAGACGAAAGGAAAGGAAAACACAGTCTAGCAAGTGTTAGCTGTGACTCAATCCCATTTAAATCAATGATGTTTAAACTGTATCCTCTGGCTCTTTCTATTTCATTGAGGCTATATCACCACTAACTTGCCCTGGATTGTGCCCAAGGTTTACAAACATATTAACAATTTATTTCGTAGTGTATTGCATCAAAGGGGTTATTGATCTAGAGGTTACAAAATTCCAAGGCTAATTCAAGTTTCAAAAGTCTGTTGTGTGGTCCTTGTAAGAAAAGGAACAAAAGGAGAATTTTACACTCCAGCAGAACCTTCATTAAAGGGTACACAACAGCAGGTCAATAGATATGTGTCATTTAGAGTCAATAAGAAACTTTCAAAACTCTCATTTACCAAGAGCCTCATTTCATATGCCATGTTGCCATCCCATTGAGTGAGCTGAGATGGAAATTATGTAAAATCTCTCTATCTCTGAGGATCAATTTATGATGGAAAATGTATAAATATTACAGTCTTTGAGCAATTATGGAGCAATTATGATGTAATTCATTATAGAGTGTGTACACATGTAATAACAGTAAACATTTTTCATATTTATGCATGTTTCTATAGTTATTGAATATGACAAAACTGAATCATTTACTCCAATAATCTTTATTTCCCACCATAAATTGCTTGTACATCATCTACTTAATTCATGCAATTATTCATCATGTTCTGTTCATGGAATTTTTTTTTAAAAATGAACTGGTACTTTATGAGAACAGTTGGTACAGTCTTAGCTTTGCAGTGAGAAATGGGGGCTGGAGGCTGTTGTCCCACCATTATTTCAAATTATGTCTATTGGTATGGCTTGCATGCACTGCAGAGAATACAACTATTTATTTAAAAGAGCAGAAGTTACTCAGATTTACTACTGGTATCATGCTTCCAATGCAAAAATTGCATATTCACTGTTGTGGATGTGCCACCCAGAGAGGTTTGAGCATATGACCACCGGATTCTGAAAACAACCCTAAGCAGTTTGATTTAAAATATGACGTATAGTAAAGGCAATATTAGTAAAGTGCATATTTGTTTTTGGAGATACAGGTCCCAAATATGTGGGGAATAGAAATCTGTAGAGATTAACGTGAAGGTTTGTTGGGTATAAGCAACCTCATATGCCTCCAGTCAGCAGAGGGCAGAGAATAACAAATAGTCAGGTAAAATACATTTTGTGGTTTCCCACCAAACAACTAAGCTCCTCTGCTTCTTCCTGCTTGCTCTCCCTCTATTCTCCCTCTTTCTTGCACAAGGAAGCCATAAAATTACCTGCAGCCATGGAGTGTAGAATCTGAAGACATCCTTGTGAATATGAATTAACTAAAAGTGGAGAAGCTTTCTTCTTCTGTTTTACCAGTGGTGTTCTGGAAGACAGAAAACAGAATACCACTGTCACTTACAGGTTTCATCAAAAATCTGATAAGCATATCAAAAAAAGTTCTGAAATGCATATATAGAACATATATAAAGTTCTGAAAATGCTTTGTTTTGAAGTGTTTTTTAAATATATAAATATATAAATATATAAATTTATATAAATTTATATTTATATAAATTTATATTTATATAAATTTATATAAATATATAAATTTAAATATATAAATATATATTTAAATATATATATTGAATTTTCCATAAGGCTCACCATCAACATCTAGTGTCACATTGTATATTGCACTTAAAACACACTTAAAACATTTTATTTCCAGCTGAGTCCAAGGACAGAAGGACCAGTTCCTAACTCTGTCACTGTGACATAGTAGAGCTTCCAGCAAATGTTGAATACACACCTCTCTACCCCGGCTTTGATACATCAGGTATGTAATTTTTTTAGGACCCATCTTGTTTCTATGATTGTAAGTTGTTTGAAACTTTTAAAAATATTTTATACGAATGTTGCAACCTGCCCTGGGACCTTAGGATGAAGGGCAGGTAAGTAATAATGACAATACTACCACAAGACCTGCAGATATTATTATTATTATTATTATTATTATTATTATTATTATTATTAACAACAACAAGAAGAACATCCACAACATCAGGGATCCATTTAGCTGCTCATCTTCCAATGATATATGCCATCATTTGCCAGCAATGCTCTTACATATCCAGACAAGAGAAGCAGGGCAGTCTCTGTGCGAAAGAATACAGGGACACAAATCTGTTGCCGTCAACAGCGATACTTAAAAAAGAAAGAAAAAGCAATCCACATGGTGGGGGAGAATTTCAGCCATCAGCAACACTCTGAAACTGAATGTAGAGTTGCCATCCTGGAATTAAAGAACCTCAAAGGGAGACTGCAACATGAAATCACTGAACTGCAATACATCAAGAGGTTCAGTGCCATCACCTGAGGCTTGAATCAAGAGAAAGATTTGTGGGGTTTTTTTAAAAAAAATAATAATCTCAGTACATGATTTAATTAGCTTTCCAATACCAGGATGTCTGTGTTTATCAGTGAAAAGTCTCTATTAATAACTGAAGTATCATTTTCTGTATTTAATTTCCCCCTGACCCCAGTGTTTACAACCCACCCACCCCACAGCCATATAGAGAGCTGCAACACTTTGCACATAGATTGAAACTGGCTCTAGTCCATGAAAGATTTTGTCATAATGAACCTGTTAATACTGTCCCGGGATTCTTTCTGACAGTTACCAAGTTCCGAATCGAGTTGAGGGGTGTCCTCCTATCACAGGTTCAAATTGTTTCTCAACTCCAACCAAATTTAAAAAACGACTCGCAAGTGTGACATGAAAAGGGGAAGATGACGAAATAACATCCCCCACAGTCCTTTTTTACAGGGCTCTGAGCATGGGATTGTGACGAACCATTTCCCTTAAGGGTCTTTTTCTTTGCAATGCTGTTTAAAGGTAAAGGGTAAAGGGACCCCTGACCGTTAAGTCCAGTTGCAGACGACTCTGGGGTTGCAGCGCTTATCTCGCTCTATAGGCCGAGGGAGCCGCCGTTTGTCTGCAGTTTTTCCGGGTCATGTGGCCAGCATGACTAAGCCACTTCTGGCGAACCAGAGCAGCACACGGAAACACCGTTTACCTTCCCGCCGGAGTGGTACCTATTTATCTACTTGCACTTTGACGTGCTTTCGAACTGCTAGGTGGGCAGGAGCAGGGACCGAGCAACAGGAGCTCACCCCGTCGCAGGGATTCGAACCATCGACCTTCTGATTGGCAAGCCCTAGGCTCAGTGGTTTACTCTTGTGATAAAAAGCAGAACTTTGGTAGGATGGAAAAGCATCTCCAAAGCAGTAGTTGCTTCTGATGCCCTTTTCACAAACAGCCTTTTTCACCCTTACAAAATAAATCAGGCCTCCGAATTATCTGCCATGAGATCTCTCTTCTTGACAGTCAATTACTTATTATGTAAATGCATAGCTGATGCAGTGAAAAATGGCTGTGTGTCTTTGGGCAGAAATGTTAACCTTCTCACCTCTTGCATTATTTCCCAACAGAGCAGCAAAACATATTGTAAGAGCTGCGGCCATACATTTTTATACTGCTCATGTATGTATTTGTTATGCTAACCTCATATGATGTGCCCCATTTGAATTGTATTTTAATATACGTGAGCGCTGTGGACTTGAAAAAGAATACACTCAAGGCAAGCTTGCTGCTTGAGTTTCACCTTGACCACCTGTCCGAGTAACTCTGCCTTCCGTCTATTATTATTTCAAAATTTTGACAAGCAAGTATAGAAATGAAAAGATGAAGGCTGATGGACTCAATTTCTTTCAAGCCTACTGTCTGAGAGAGTGAAATGACAAAAGCACTCTAATAAATTGTACTTGAGATGCTCAGCTCATATACATGGGGCAGCTATTCTATGCTTCTTTACAGCTGGGCCAAAAATGGAAGGAGGGGGAATAATAATTTTCATTATTATAGTCTATCTTTTTAAAATCTAGTTTCTGGGGGGGAAATGCCTATGAGAACCCAACAACCCCCCAGGAATCTGTCTGTCTGTCTATCTATCTATCTATCTATCTATCTATCTAGGTCTGCTCTACCATGAGACAGAGTGAGGCAATTGCCTCAGACTTCTGATTTTGAGTATCACGAAAGAGCAGCAAATTGTTAGTATCTTCATCATCATCACCATCACCATCATTATCCACAAGTGGTGCTTGTAGGCTTTCTTCCTCAGGAGCCAAAATAACTTGGCCAGTCTTGAGTCCTATGCATCTTGCCTTGAAGGGTGGGGCTACATTTACTGCTCTGCTTCAGGCAGCAAAACGTGTTTCGACAGCCCTGCTGTCTTGTCTATCATTACCCACAGTTCTAACACAAGAAAAGGAAGAAGCCAACTGTTAGGAAAAACCTAAACAAAACCATTACTCACCACTGTGCCCATGAAGATGAGGCTGGATAATGAGGCAGATATAGTGCTACCTGAAGGGACCCCTCCCATCTAGGGACGATTCTTTAAGAAGTGTTGTTGCCCATTTAGGCACCAGTTCCAATACAAGAGGTTTCAGGTTTGAAGCGGTCAGCCTCCATCTTGTCGAGGGTGACACGGGATGGAGCTAGCACGTTTATTCCCAGTCTCAAATTCTAGTTACTCATTAGTAAAATACAAAAATGTGGCTACAGTTTCAAAAATGGAATATTCTTATTTTCCTGAACACTCTAAAAACTATAATGGATTAAAAAAGATCCTCTCTTTGATCACTTTGGTTTTGACTGTAACTTTGCCAACGCTCTCTAAGCCCCTTTCAGTTGTTTATTCCAGGTAGAATATATACATGAATTAGGACATTGCTTATAGTGATTGGGGATGGTGATTGCTGTGGCAATCAGAAATATTTATGCAGATGTTCTATAGCATATTTATTATTATGCATTTTCTTAAATTTATATCCCACCTTTCTTCCATCATGGAAGCCAAAAGCTGCATACACCAAAACCTTCTTAGTTTTTGCAAAGCGGTGGCCTCATGTACCTTGAGGTCATACTTTGGATCTATAGATATCTATATAATATCAGTAGTTCTTGGGAGTCCAATTCCCATCAGCCTCCACCCTCATGACCAATGCAAGAATGATGGAAGTTGATGATCTGAGGAGAAACAGGTATCCTATCCCTGCTCTATAATGCTCACTCTTTTTTAGAGTGGTATGCTAATCAAATATTTAAATAAATCAAAGTAAAGTTTGTGCTTCTGCAAAGTGTGCTGGGCTCAGTGACACACCTATCAGTGTGACACACCTGCATATGTTAAGGTTGCAAGCCCATGCACCATTACCTGGAAGAAACTTCCATGCATAGGATTGCACTTTAAGTCTTGCTAAATGCATTGGAATAATCCTTTGACCTACCTTGAGGGTGCAATTAGAAAAATAATTATAAGAGCACACTTTGAATTCACATTTTGACTTGCAATGCAAAGCAGAACTTCTTGGCACAAGTCTAAATCTCAACAGAAGTCATCTGATCACGACAAGTGAATGATGTAAATACCCACGCCCCCCTTCAGATCACCCTCTTCCTGTTCAGTTGAGAAAACAAGATCCAGAGTGTGACCTACCACGTGCATTGGGCTGGTGATATCTTGGGACAGCTCCATTGTCATCGTGGCAGCCATGAATCCCAGAGCATAGTTTGGATTATGCTATAGGATTGCTGTCTGTCAATAAAACAGCACCCTTGAGACAATTGATTAAAACACTAAATGGCAGTATGGAGTAAACAATTCGATCCCGATGCTTAAAATACTTTTTACTTTACACATATAACATTTATCTCATTTACAATGAACAACAACATAAAAAACCCGTTACTTCAAGATACATTTGCCACTTGAGTTTCAGTTGTCTTGGATGCCTAGTTGAGAAGTCAGTTGAAGTAAAACGATCTGACCTGAAATTCACCTTTGCGGGGCAAAACATGCAACCCTTATCAAAGACAAGAGATTAGTGCATCCCACACTTCTAACTGCTGGCAGGGGAATTTCAGAGAAGGAAACCAGGCTTTATTTTACTTTTAGTCTGTTTCACATTTGAAGGTTTTGCAATCTGTTCAGCCACAGATTTCATAATGTTGAACTCCAGTTAAGGCTCCTGGTTTTTACAGTTAGCTTCAGAAATCTACCCACATACCCTGACACTCAATTTCTTGCCAACTTGTCTGTTCCACAAAGCCTTCTGTCAGTTTGCAGAATCTTCTCAGGATCTAGTCATTCTGTAAGCCAGGAACAGAAGCCATAGATATGGGCATGGAGAAAGGACCTGAAGAACATACACACTATATATATTTTAGAAAGCGGAAAGCAAAATATTGCTAATACTTAAATATTTCTTATTATGCTTAGAACATGTTGCTGAACATTGATGAACCCATTGATTAAGACTCATATAATAGGATCATTCAGACATTTAGTAATCTCTCTCTCTCTCTCTCTGAAAAACTAACTTACGAGGACTGGCATTGTTTTGCAGTCATTTGAGGGGCATGCCAGGGGAATAAGGAGGCTTAGAATCCTGTGGGTCCATGGTCTCCCCCTAACATGATGCCATAATGCTGTGTTTCAGCGTCCACTTTGGGATGATGTTTCCATCTGCAGTACAGCAATGGTGGCAGAGCTTACCACCACCGCACCAAATCACTTCCACTGGTGGATTTCCACCCCTACATGCAGACCTCCCTCCCTAAGAGCTCCTTAGCCACCTGTCAGGATCTGGGCAGAGGAGGAGGAATGGTGGAGAACACCTCCCCATCCAAATCCTTCCAGGGAGGAGGAACAGGAAGGCAGTCTAGATTTACAACAGTGGTTTGTGGGGGAGGTCACAGCTCAGAGGCAGATGAGGGGGAAAATTGGGAAATAATGGGAGAGGAGGAGCAGGCAGAGCCAGAGCAGCAGTTGGCTGACCATCTCCCAGAACCCAGCGAGCCTTAAAAATAGGAGAGCAAAGAGCTCAAAGACAGAGGGCACTTAGCGGCACCCATGGAGGAGGTGATGATGATGACGAATGAGGAAGTGGGAGAGATGGGGTGTGTGGAAATTCACTCAGGACAACACCATTATCCAAGAGGCTGGGTTCTATAGCCTCTCTCTATAAAGTTTGAAATAAAAAAGGACTGTAAGAAACTTTTCCTTGTCTTTGTACTTTCCTGGGCAACCAGCCGGGAGCCGCTGACAGCACCCTGACACTTGGCCACATTTCCCAGGAGTGTAGGATTGTTCTGTTTGTAAGGTAATGTAATCAACATCTGGTACCCCATGCCATGGCATTGTCATTTCTATCTGTGCAGAGGTATGTGTGTAGAGTTTAGAAGAATTGGATTTGATATCCCGCTTTTCACTCCCCTTCAGGAGTCTCAAAGCGGCTAACATTCTCCTTTCCCTTCCTCCCCCACAACAAACACTGTGAGGTGAGTGGGGCTGAGAGACTTCAAAGAAGTGTGACTAGCCCAAGCTCACCCAGCAGCTGCATGTGGAGGAGCGGAGACACGAACCTGGTTTCCCAGATTACGAGACTACCACTCTTAACCACTACACCACACTGGCTGGACTAATGTGATAGAGATGTTACCACATTTTATTACAAAGAAGCTTAACAGTACTGAGCATTGTAGAAAAGATACCATTTCTGTTTGTTTGTGAATCTTTTCTGAGCAACTTTCCTTTTCTTAATGGCTGATCGTGGGATACATCTCTCTCACACTCTCTCCTCCAGTTTTTGTGTATACAAGGATGCTTCCGAATTTTCATAGCCAAGGAGGATTTCACAGTCAGTGAATATTGTAGTTGAATATATATTTCACATAATTTCAGAGTTAATCCAGCCAAGTGCTTTTTGAGTGAAAGCACGTTCTAGATACTCAACCAGAACATACTGCTCCCCTTCAACCTTAGTTTGCAGAGATTATGGTTCAGGATAAAAAATAACAAATAAAATAAAAATGGTTGGGGTTTCTTGTAAACACACACACACAAAAACATATTTTAAACTGTTTGCTCTCTTGGCTCTGTTCAGTCATCAGAGTACTTCTATGATGTTCAAAAGATATGTTTGGTATATACAAAATATAAATATTCACACTTTGGGCTGAAAGATTCTAAGCTATAATTTTCTGCTTCATGGCAACTAGCAGTGGCTGAATAACAGAACAAATGTTGGCTGGGAGGTGGACACCAACTTTAGCACCCCAGACCTTCTTTGCCACACACCTGCTCCTGGTGAAAGTTTGGGACTTAAAGAAGTTTCCTTTAGAGAAAGGTCGGGTAAGAGGCAACATAATAGAAGTACAGTGGTATCTTGGGTTACAAACACCTCGGGTTACAAACACTTCAGGTTACAGACTCCGCTAACCCAGAAGTAGTACCTCGGTTTAAAAACTTTACCTCAGGATGAGAACAGAAATTCTGTGGTGGCGGTGTGGTGGCAGCAGGGAGGCCCCATTAGCTAAAGTGGTACTTCAGGTTAAGAACAGTTTCACGTTAAGAACGAACCTCTGGAAATAATTAAGTTCGTAACCAGAGGTACCACTGTATTAAAAAAAATCATGAGTGGATCAAGAAAAGGTTTTCTCCCTCTCTCATAACACTTGAATTCATGGACATCCAATGAAGGTGAGTGCTGGAATCTTCAGCACAACCTGCTCTCCCAGCAGCCTGTGATGGCCACCAACTTGGATGCCTTTTAAAGAGGATTAGGACTAACAATGCTATTGGCCGCGATGGCTTCCCATGGAAGGAAATGAAATCAAATGTTAAATAACCATGCCAATGTCTGGCAGGTGGGCATTAGGCAAGTAAGATCATTGATTATTAAAGGTCCCTGTCCAGAATTTTAAGAAGCCATGATTGAGTTCTGACCCATAAAAGCAATGGTGCTATTGTGAAAATAGCTCCCATGACTTCTCTTTCAGATGACAAAATTCCTTTACAAAGATGATGTGTCTTCAAATTCCATTCCTGATGTAGAAAAATCTATTACTGTGCTGAGTGCAGTTATTTGGAACTGTGGGCACTATGACACTTTGCAGTCAAAATATTCCTACGAAAGTCCAGCAGAGAACAGCTTTCCCCCGAAAAACTTTAATTATATTTGCTGAATCTCCTTTATTCCAAATGGAGAACTGTCATTAGAGAGTCAAGGGGGAAATGCCATTCGAGCCAAAATGCTTGCAAGTATTAACTAATCCTCTCACTGATAATTATATCAGAGTAAAAGAGTGCATAATGAATAAGTGATTGATTAAAATTTAGTCTCTTCTCTTGCTTGGAGGACATTATCAAGCAGATTGTGGTTTCTTCAAGTTTAACTCATAGTTTTGAAATTATTTCAAATAAGTTTTACCAAATCATTTTACTGAGCTGCACGACACTATTAAACACAGTTTTCTGTGAGCTGTCATAATCCTTTTTTGCTGATCCAGAGCTATGTGATATTCGCTGATGTATACATCCCCATTAATTTAACAGTAGGAAGCAGACTCATGCATATAACAGAATACACATGATTTTACTTTTTTATTTTATATTTCCTCTCTGTAAATTGATGGTGATAGCATTGGTAAAGCAGGAATTTTTTATGGACTCGTTAGTTCTGTACACATTTGTGTTTCCACAATACCTCATTGTTTTTGCTCATGTGCAAATTGGCATCATGTTGGCACTGGGCAAACACCGTTTTATTTCCCCAGCTTTTTAAAGAACAAAGAAATTTTTGTTAGCTCATTTTGCTTCCCCATCTTGTTGCAATTTTGTATTTATACTGTTATTTAAATTTGATAAGTTTTATTGAAGGGCAGGATACAAGTTTATAAAGAGACAAAAGTTATCCTAGAACTTTCCCTTCATTTCTAAGAATTTTTCTGATTCAATCTTCACTGATTTTCGACTTCCTTTGGTGATGATGATGAACATTGTCCAAAGCTTGAAATATTCCAACCTCTTGACGAGGTCATTTAAGCTGCTTGAACCATTTGACCATCCAGTATCAGTGATTATCTTAATAAGTGTTCTTTTTATTATTATTTAAAATTAGAAAACCTTTGCTAAACATTTTAAGAATGAGTTTCATTCTCTCCTTTCCTTCTTTCTTAAGCCTTTGACATCTTTTTTTTCTTAAAAAAGAATAATGACTAATATGTATTTTGTTGGTAGTGGAAAACTTTGTTTTTCCTTTTGTGAAGGGAAACTACAGTATGCCTATCTAGGATTCCTTTCATCTGAATTCACAGAGCTGTCGCTGCTTCAATATTTGAATCCTTCAGTACGATGCAAAACAAAACCAAGGAGATGGTGACTCGTGGGACTGGAGCAGTTTAGCAAAAAGTGCTCTGAGTCCCATAGCTTGTGCTACAAGCCATGCTTGGCACACTAATTTTACAGCTCCATCTGCCCCTCTGCTACACAGATCACCTTCTTGGGATTCTGGGGAAATTGTGCGGAAAAGTACTGACATAAAAGCAGAATTGGTTCCCCTGATATGCCAAGGTTGGTAAGATGGAGGAAGCATGCGCATCTTATTTCATTATTCCTTCATTAGTCTTGTGGTTTTCCTTTCAGAAAGGAGTGTTAGTATACAGACACATGTTAGTATACAGACCCTGCAATAGATGTTCAAAATTTTAGAGACTGGTTGAATTTCCCTTTATTAACCTAGGGTTCCTAAGTGGGAGTCTAAGGAAACCAGGCAGTCACTATGAGGAATATATATTCCTCACTTAGATTTATCTCTCTGAAGTCTCAGGTGGATAATGCTTATTATAAAAAGTAGGGAAGGGGAGGCAGAGATTTTTCAGAGGTGAATCTGGTTGCAGGTACTTCAAATTGCTTGCTTCATAGAAAGTGAAAATTTATTTCACTGGATTGCACCTCTAAATCTTTCATGCAATCAGAATGGATATGTGTAGTGTTGAGCAGGACTGAGCACATTAGCTACATCCTTGTTCGTGTAGAAGGAAGCTACAGACTGTCTTGCATCAGCCTAAAGGGAGATCCAGCACTTGGAGTTTCTGATGATGGGGAATCTTCTGTCTTAGCAAAGTTCCTGGTCCCACGTGGAGCTGATTTGTACAGGGAGATTGGGGGTAAGGCCTTCACATGCACCTTTGCACCTTTCCCCATTTTAAGCCCCCAGGTCTAACATTTGTATTCATAGAGTTGTAATTATGAGACTTATTTATCATGAAAGAATTGCAGGAATTGTCTGCTTTCTGGTGACATTTTGTGTTGCCCATATTTATATCTGGGAAGACCTTAAAGCAATTTGTTCCTGAGTTGTGGAAGGTTCACTGTGATAAAGTCTACTATTCCTGATAAGGTACTAAGTCTGATACAGAATGTTACATGAAGTCCAGTCCATGCTTCACTGGGTGGAAAGTTGTCTTGTCAAATTTAGCAATTTCAACATTTTTTCAAGTAAGCTTTTTCCATGATATTGTCAGTGCTCTTCAGTCCCTCACTCCTGCTTCTAGCACTTTAAGGGAAGGGCTGTAGCTCAGTGATTGGGATCTGCTTTGCATGCATGACATTCAAGGTTCAATCTTCGACATCTCCAGAGAGGACTGGAAAAGAACCCTGTCTGGAGAATCACTGCCAGTTAGTGTAGACAGTACTGAGATAGATGGACCAAAGGTCTGCAGTCAGTATGTGCCTACGTTCTTCCATTCCTCTGTCTCTCACATGGCCATGCTCTCCTGCTTGCATCAAGCCACAGCTGGATATAGTTCCTTTTCTACAAGCACTTTTTCATTTGAAAGCTATACGTCAAAATCCAGCTGTGACTGCACTGAGAAATGAGTGACTTTCCATCATGTGCCACTTTTAGTAGACACTTAATCAGAAACCAGGTGACATTTCATTAAAATTAAACCTCCGTGTGTTTCCTTAGCTTTCAAGAGCTAGACAAACCTTCGGCCTCTTTCTTTTGCTATTTTTGTTTTTGCCCTTGAAACCCTGAACTCAATTTTGGAGGAATCCATTGCCTACAGAGTTTATGGCTTCCTTCCTTTATAACTCCCATTTCATATTCTTTAGCAGCTTTTGAGCTATGCCAGCATTCAGTAGAGTTTAGGGGTATCATGACATGGTGGCTCACATGGAGAGAAATTCAAAGTAGTGCCATGGTAATTCTCCCAAGTTTTCGAGCTTGCCTGATGGACGGATCTTCACTCTCCTCTCCTGTGTGCTGTACTGAGGGTTCTCCCCATCCCCTGAGCCAATTTCAGGGTGTATTTTTAATTGTTGCGAGCCACTCTAAGACCTCAGGATGAAGGGCAGGTAAGTAATCATCATCAACATCTGTTTGTCAGAATCTGCTGGGCCCAGAGATCACTGTGTGTACAAATGAGCTTAATTTAGTTCAGTTCTGTTTTGAGGGAGGAGGGGAGGAGAGATAAACATGATTTGTTTATGCTGACTTTAAGCTCAAAAATAATTTCCCCCATATGTACATTGACTGTATGATGGGATCTAGTGTCTTCATTTGATTACACTGAATTCTTTATTCTTTGTGTAAATAACTTACAATGGTAGCAGTCCATGAAGTGGGATGTTTTCAAGAACTGTTCATCCATAAATTAACCTGTCTGGCCTATGTGTTGTGGAGTAGTTTTTTTATTCCCATTTTTGCCCCTTTCCTGTGCAAGCCAAGTCATAATCATAATCTCTTTACTCTTGATCTTCTCTTTATTTCCAGTTCAGCAACATCATTTTAAAAATAATTTCTCTGTCTTTATTGATCAGTATTATGAGGCCTTTATTTATAACAGGATGGTATTGTTATTTAGTATTTCATAGTGATCAGGTGTACAAGTTTACAAAAGGTGAACTTGACAGATATAAGCAACCATGAAGCTTGTGTCAAAGCATCACTCATATAGAAAGCTGCATGTATGGTCGGGCTTCGGACATGACTTCTCATGTACCAACCAATAACCACTTCACAATTACCCACCTTCCATGAACACAGAGATTAATTCACAAAGCAATTTATTCCACACAAAAAGTTATGTTAAATGTATGCTTCATTTTAGAGGTATCTGCACTTAGAGGTGTTTTAAACCGTGCCTGTAACAACATTTGATGTGAGTTTGGAAGTGTCTTCTCAGGCAAAACGTTCAAGGAATTTTGATTGAAGTAAAAAAATGGGCAACATTGCTCAGAGGGGTTCCCTGCGCTCCCAAATTACATGTGACAGCAATATTACCACTTCTGAAATTTAAAGAGCCAATGGACTGGGGGTTGGGAGGTACTGAGCTTCCTGCCTGAGAATCTTACCCTTGCAGTCAGGCCCTTCTCTCATTTTGTCCTGCCCCCAGCAGGGTTCTGATCTTGGAAGCTAACCTAGCTGGGGGAGGGATTAAAGGTACCTGTGGTGTGGGCAAGACCATATTCAGTATTCCCTGTCCACATATCCAGTTGTCCCTTTAATCTACATGTGAATGAATAAAGACACATATTTAGATTCACAGATCTGCCTCTGTCTCCTGCTTGTCACAAAAGACTGGGTTACATGTTGACACTAAAAGACTGAACTGTGAGTTTGCATGTCTCTGTTTCAGAAATTGCATTAGCTTTGAATTCACAAGGTGGCCTTAGCCAAACCACTGTTCCTCATCTTGTGCTTCCGTCTTTGTCATATAGGCCTGATCTTGCTGACCTACCTGACTGGCTCATTGCAATGAATCCTGAGATAAAGTATGCAAAGTAATTTGAGCTGCTATATCTATACCTACACCTACACCTACACCTATCTCCTCCTCTGTTGCTTTACCCATGTAGAATTTTAGATTGTAAACTTCTCAGGACAGGGGCTTGTCCTCTGTTATTATTACTATTATTATTATTTGTGGAATTTCATGGTGTTGCCATTGACAATGCAAGTGCTACTTAATTCTAGCATCTAAAAGGGACACTGTAAGTGGCTGAATAAAATGGCAAGTGTGATTTGCACACCAATCAAATGAAATATCCATTTGAATGAGCCTTTTCAAACATTTGATCACAATCGGGCAGCATTTACAGTGGAAGGGGATGGCAGTCATTTGCCATTTGACAGGCAGAACATATTCCTTTCTCTTCCTTTTCTGCTTCGCTTGCCCTGAGGAATCAGAACATGACATTAGGTACAATTCTGTGAGCAACTCATCTGAAAGGAAGACTTGAGTGGATAAGGGAAGTCATCTGAAAGCTTTTATAGGGGTGCCATATTGCATCGTCTGCAGTGGCTCAGAGTGACTTCTTCATTCTAAAGTGTTTCCACTTTCAGTATTTCAAAAGTGTAAATTGTCCCATGTTATATATGGGGATTTCAATATATACTGTGAACGAGAGAGCATTTTAAATGTCCATTGAGTTCTCTCAGGTTTGTGCAGTTGTTCAGTGATAAGGACTGACCTTGTCTAAAAAGGAATACATAGCAGGCTGGAGTCATTTTTTATATCTTCAGTATTACCTTTTGGTCAATGAGTAGGTGTACATTTATGGTGAATTGAAAATATAAAACAGACATCCGCAACACAGCCACTGCTATATATGCACACAGTCCAACATTGGCCCAGGTTCCACGGTTCATCTGCAAGTTAATGCATAGGAATAAAATGCTGAGATTTAACTAATCTCTGTTTTGTTTGTTTGAAAAAGAAACACATGGATTGTGCCTGAGACTTTGCTAGGAATATGCTAAATTGTATCCTCCTTTTAGCACTTGGTAAGGAGCAATCCTATGGTCCCTCGTAAAATGTTGGATCTTCTTCTCCAATAGTGGAGACAAGGATCTGATGTCTGACGGAGAGGAAAAATGAAAATCAGATTTCCCCCACTCCTTGCTGCTGCATAAACCTTTGGCATCCTGGTACAACCAAATCCAGGGCCAAGATATTATTTTGGGATGTATCAGGATAGTTCAGTGTCATGCCACAGGAAAACCATTTGGGTTGCTCAACATACCCCCAAACCAGGGAAAGTTTTTAACCAGCTCTGACTGAATGCAAGCCCCTTCAGACCTTTATGTGAAGATCAATAGTAGAGGAGCAAGGCTGGCATTGTGAGGGAGGGATTTGTTTTTGTTTTTCAGGCAAAACAATGTACTTCATATTTTTTTCTGAATTTCGTGATGCAGTACTCCAACCCAACATTAAATTGCTTGCAAATGTGTGTACTGTATATTTGGCAAAATTACATACATATGTACACACAGGTCCAGCATACCAAACACAGTGCATTCCCTGGAAATCATTCATTTGGTGACAAATCAAATAATGAGTCTACAATTTTCATTATTTTCTATGGAAATATTTCTAATCCAGGATTTGTCCAATCTCTTTCCTCCCTCCCTCCATGGTTTCTTCCTGAAATGGCTGCAGTCAATCAGCAAAAGAGAGGAAAATGGGGGGGGGGGGGGACTTATCTCAGACCCTCCAAGTATCCCTATTTTCCTGATTTAGAGAAGTCATCCCAGTTTCTGATTTGATCCCTGAATGTCCTGCTTTTCCTTAGGACATCCCTATTTTCATTGGAGAAATGTTGGAAGGTATGGAGTTATCTGACCCACAAGCCTTTGAAGGCAATCCTGTATAGGGAAGGTTTTTTAATATTTAATTGTGTTTTTATATATGCTGGTAGCTGTCCAGAGTGGCTGGGGCAACCCAGTAAGACGTATGGGTTATAAAGTGTAAAATTATCATTATGGAATGGGACATCCCTATTTTCATTGGAGAAATGTTGGAAGGTATGTTATCTTCTCTCTGATTTGTCTGTCTTTCTTTCAGATTTGTCTGATCTTGCTTCCACCCCCACTCTGCCTGAAAATGGCTACTACTGACCCGCAAAGCACAAAACACAAGGAGGTAAGGAAGTCGGGTGTTCAGCTGAGTGAATCTGTGGTGAGCACAGTGAAGTTTGGGCACTATTCTTTAAGTGTGAATAAGTCAATTTTCAGAGAGCAAGCATGTGGATAGCGGGACCTGCCTGGCCATGTTACTGGGGAGTGCTTGACACTGCCCTGTTATTTTTAGAAACCAAAATATATTGTGATTTTTTAATGGATGGTGTTGTCGTATGTATGTATGTATGTATGTATGTATGTATGTATGTATTCATGTGCGATGAGCATTTATTTCACTTACATGTGCTTAAGTTTAATTATAGTGAGGTATGAAGGGATTGAAGGTACACGGGTGGTTCTGTGGTCTAAACCACTAAGCCTAGGGCTTGCTGATCAGAAGGTCAGTGGCTCGAATCCCCACGATGGGGTGAGTTCCCATTGTTCGGTCCCTGCTCCTGCCCACCTAGCAGTTCGAAAGCACGTCAAAGTGCAAGTAGATAAATAGGTTCTGCTCCAGCGGGAAGGTAAACGGCATTTCTGTGCACTGCTCTGGTTCACCAGAAGCGGCTTAGTCATGCTGGACACATGACCCAGAAGCTGTCTGCGGACAAACACCAGCTCCCTCGGCCTATAGAGCGAGATGAGCACAGTGACCCCAGAGTCGTCCACGACTGGACCTAACGGTCAGGGGTACTTTTACCTTTATGAAGGGATTATGTTGACATCTTCACAGAACAGATTGGTTTTGAGAAGTGAACTGAAGATCTTTCTTCCTATACCTGAGGGGGTAAGAAATAATACTGCCCTTGCTAGTGGATACATACTGCTCTTCCAGACCGACTTCCAAGTAACAGATTCATGGGAATAAGAAGAAGTCCTTGTGAGTTTTGCAAAGAATATAGCCGATTTGCTTAATCAGTGTTTTCATATGGGAGGACAAATTTCAGTGGCTAATTTTCCATCAAGGAGAAAGCTATAATTTTTATTGAATAGAACCATTTTTTATCTGCCACATGGTAATCCTGTTGAAATAATAGTCTAAATTCTGAAAAACTAAATACTAATGGATGAAAGGATTGTCCTTTGAGTCTACAGAAGACACAGAAATGGTGTAACTGAGCTGTAGAGGTTTGCCTTTTTTCTGTTTGAGGAAGCAAACAAATGGCCTCTTCACCTTTTATTATTTCTCTGCCACAAACTATTTTTCTTTATCATTTTTAGGCTCTTGCATCAATGTGTCAGCCTGTGATATTTCAACAGTCCTAGTAGTGCAGTAAAGTATACACAACCTTCCCTGTAGTGAATCAAAGCTGTGCTAATGGAACTGCTTTCTTGTAGAAAAACAGGGTGCCCTCCCTCTCAGAACTGGACTACATCTTTATAATCTCAAATATAACCTTTGCTCGGGCCTGATGCTACTGGACACCAATACCTGAAGGTCAGTTGCTTGTTGCCTTTTTAAGGATAAAACCAAGACTGTCTGAACAAAACAGCATCATCATCATCGGTCTGGTATGCCAACATTTCAGCATGGTTTATATATACATGCACTCAATATATGCATCATAATTTGGCCTTGCAATGAAGTTTGCACTGAAAGGAGCAACTTCTGCAAAACCTGGATATTTTTGCGGCTCATTTGAGGGGAGTGGCTCTTAGCTTTAAAGCTATGTAGTTCCCATGCAAGACCAAAATAGGCACGTGTCCAAGTGAAGTCCCATGGTGCCATTTGGAATGGACAGAAAACCTCACCCATCTTGCAAATAAATGTCCTTTGGTTTGTATTAAAGCCTAAATTGAACTTTTGCTTTCTTCCCATTTCATTTCAGGGTCTCAACATTGGTCCTCATAATTTGGGGTGGGGAGTATAATATATGCCTGTGCTGGTTTCTTTACTTATGTATTTGCACTGCTTTTCAATAAGAAAATCATTTTAGCTATTGTCAGGCTTCGGGGAATTGGCTTCATCCCCCCGTGGCAGCAGATAAGTAGATCAAATGAAAGGAATGTTTTACCAGTCAGAATCTTTAATAACCACAGTGAGAGAACAAAGAACACGTCTCCTGGAAATGGTGGTGCTCCCAATTAAGGGTCCCTCCCCCCCTCCAACCCTATTAATCTACATCACTCCTACGTCCTGTAATTTGAGCTTGTACCCTCTGCACTTTCTGTTCTAATGCTCTCTGAGCTCTCCTTGTCCTTGGGGATGGGGCAGAAATGCTGTCCAGAGATTGTGACTCTGTTAACTCTCTCTTCTAATGTTTCTTCTGCTAGCTGTTCCCTATCCAGTATTTCCTAGCTTCTGCCTTCTGAACTATGCCCCTCTGCAAACCACTGTTCCAAATCTATGCTGTCCTCCTGCTCCTAGGGAGATTCAGGATCAGGATCAGGAGGAGGGGGTGACTCCCACCATTCTTCGTTGGTGCAGCCCTCCTCAGCACGGTCCCTGACAGCTATTTAGACTTCCTTCAGATATCCTCATATGTTCCTTCTGTTACTACAGTGGTGCCTCGCAAGACGAAAAGAATCCATTCCGCAAGTCTCTTCGTCTTGCGGGTTTTTTCATCTTGCGAAGCAAGCCCATTAGCGGTTTAGCGGATTAGCGCTACAGTATTAGCGGCTTAGCTGGATTAGCGGATCAGCTGATAAGCGCCTTAGCGATCAGCTGTTAAGCGGCTTAAAGATCAGCTGATAAGCGGCTTAACGATCAGCTGATAAGCGGCTTAGCGATCAGCTGTTAAGCGGCTTAGCCATCAGCTGATAAGCGGTTTAGCGGCTTGGGAAAAAGGGGGGGAGGAAAAAAACCCCGCAGGAACTCGCAAGACATTTTCGTCTTGCGAAGCAAGCACATAGGAAATTCGTTTTGCGAAGCACCTCCAAAATGGAAAACCCTTTCGTCTAGCGGGTTTTCCGTCTTGCGAGGCATTCGTCTTGCGGGGCACCACTGTACTACTAATAATAATTTCTAAATTTTGCTTTAACTGAAATCCAGTGACCACTGTGAGTAGTGTTGCAAGTCCTTCTGAAACTCTTTTAAAACCCCATGAACATCTTTAGTTGTTTGTCCCAAGAAGAAGGCTTAAGATGCTCATCTGAACTGATCAAAAGGGTTGGGCTTAACACATATTAGTTGTTGCTGTTGTTTTCAGCATGGGGGAAATCTATTTCTGATTTCACCCTTCAGTGCCATCACAAGTTTTCATACACACACACCACCCATTTTTTTGTTTTTTTGGCTTGTTCTTCTGCGAGGAAGAACATGTTTCTGAGGGCCATCAAAGATTAGGACAATCGAATCCGAGATCTGTGAAAGACAAATTTTAAAATAAAACTCCCAAGAGGCCTCAGTACACAGTTCTTCATATTCAGCCTGTATGGCTCCAATCCAGAGCCCACCAAACTTGGAGTAAGGTAAAGGTAAAGGGACCCCTGACCGTTAGGTCCAGTCGTGGACGACTCTGGGGTTGCGGCGCTCATCTTGCTTTACTGGCTGAGGGGTCTGGCGTACAGCTTCCAGGTCATGTGGCCAGCATGACTAAGCCACTTCTGGCAAACCAGAGTAGCACACGGAAATGCCGTTTACCTTCCCGCCGGAGCGGAGCCTATTTATCTACTTACACTTTGATGTGCTTTTGAACTGCTAGGTTGGCAGGAGTAACTTGGAGTAACTTGGAGTAAGTCTTCTTAAATTCAGTGGGGCTTACTTCTGAGTTGACATATATAGGATTGCACTGCTTGATCCTGTTCATTTGTGGTCTCTGCTCCTCTATGGATCTGTCCTCCACATGTTGCTTCAGTAACATATGAAGCTCGTGCTTTTTTGTATTACTTCCGTATAACTATTAATCATTCACAAATTACCAGTGCCACCTGTCAGTTTTCACAAACGTGACAGAAGCATCCAACCCACAAAATATAATTAACTGAAAGTAACATTGAAGAAAGGTCCCCACGATGCCAATGCTTTGCAGGCGGTGCCAAAGTTCAGCAACACCTCCTTCTCACAACAAGCTAGAGTTATTTGTGATTAAGCCCTGCTGAAAACAATTAGGCTTAATTGAAAACAATTAGGCTTAAACTTGTTCTCCTAGTCTATGTAGCACAAATTGGTGCATGTTTACTCAGATGTAAGTCTCACAGTATTCAGTGGGGATTAAGTCTATGCAGGGATGTCAGAGAATTCTGACAAAAACAGAAACGGGAACACAAATTGTTTTGTACATACCATGTCCAGAATGGAAATCAATCCAGCAATAGGGGTTGAAATTCATTGTTGATGTTTTATTCAGTCCACAAATGATGCATTATGACCCTCCCCCCTCCATCTGCACGGTGTTTCCTTTGCATGTAAATCAGGCTCAACCTCGGCCCTCCAGATGTTTTTTGCCTACAATTCCCATGATTCCTAGCCAGCAGGACCAGTGGTCAGGGATGCTGGGAATTGTAGTCTCAAAACATCTGGAGGGCTGAGGTTGAGGAAGCCTGAAGTAAATGAACAGGGTGTTGTTGTTTAGTCGTTTAGTCGTGTCCGACTCTTTGTGACCCCATGGACCAAAGCACGCCAGGCACTTCTGTCTTCCACTGCCTCCCGCAGTTTGGTCAAACTCATGCTGGTAGCTTCGAGAACATTGTCTAACCATCCCGTCCTCTGTCGTCCCCTTCTCCTTGTGCCCTCCATCTTTCCCAACATCAGGGTCTTTTCCAGGGAGTCTTCTCTTCTCATGAGGTGGCCAAAGTATTGGAGCTTCAGCTTCACGATCTGTCCTTCCAGTGAGCGCTCAGGGCTGATTTCCTTAAGAATGGATAGGTTTGATCTTCTTGCAGTCCATGGGACTCTCAAGAGTCTCCTCCAGCACCATAATTCAAAAGCATCAATTCTTCGGCGATCAGCCTTCTTTATGGTCCAGCTTTCACTTCCATACATCACTACTGGGAAAACCATAGCTTTTACTATACGGACCAGGTAGAATACTATAATAATGTAATTTGCCTAATATATGTAATTAGGCAAGTTGCATAATTTCACCACAATAGAATGTGAGTTGAATAATGTAGGTTTTGGTGGAAGATGAACCCCAGTGTTATGGAAACAGTGCTGCATGTAACAAAATTGGTGCAAGGGAAGACGATCCCTTCTTACATCCCTACTTCTATGTAAGAGAGCATAGGATTTCAGTCCTGTTCACAATGGACTTTAGCTCAGTTTGAGCCTCTGTGTTCAAAGGCTTGTGTCTGGCAGCAGTTAGCATTCTGAGCTTCCAAAATAAACATCAGGCACCATGAATATTTCTTGGTGGGCCTCAAGTTGGCTGACTCTTTGCTTCAAAAGGAGACATTGAAGGGACAAGTCAGCAATAAAACAAGGACACAAAGCAGAATTGGCAGCTTTCTCCCAATGATGAAATGAGATGGAAAAATTCATTTCACAATATAAAGGGCCAGTATTGATGTGAAGCCAGACTCCATGGCTTCTCATGTCTAAATGAGCTTACTAAATTCCATTAGATCTGCCCAGAATTTTCATCTAGGTGAACAAAACAAAAGAGAAAATAAAAGCTAGGAGCAGAGAGAAAAAGAAATGAGATATGGATTTTAATCACCCGTGAAAAAGCTGCACCCTTGGGGAAAAAAGTTCTATCATCTTTCAATAGTATTTTTTAAAAAAAATACTACAAAATGGGGGAGGGGAGAGGAATCTTCAGGTGAGAAGCAGTTGGATATTTGAGCCCAACATCAATTTGCTGGTGACACTTTTTGGGTTCAACTTCCTGAAATATGCCAAAATTTACCAAGCAGAAAGGAAAATGGCTGCTTAGTCTTCCACGGAGTGAGATAGACAAGGTAGAAATCCCAAGGTGACTGAAAGGAATGTCCAATGACTGGAAAGACATATTTACCGGCAGTCTGTGTGTAAGCTGTGACAGTTGACAGGGCTTGATTGTTTTCTGTGGTAGAGTCCAGAGATGGACATGGAAACTTCAAAGGAAGAGAAGAAACATGTCTGAATATGAGCACAGGAAGCTGTTTTATTCAGAATCAGACCATCACTATGTCTAGTTTCAATGACTAGCAGTAGATCTCCATGGTTTCAGACTGAATCTGGAACCTTCTGCAGGCAAAGCAAGAACTCCACCTGTGAGCTACAGCCCTTCTCTCTATGTGGTTTTGAACAGGCCCCCTCTGCTGCCAGCTACCTCCTCTGGGTTCGCTCTGAAGTTAAATTAAGCATTTGTGCTGAAGATATCGAGCTACAGGTCCCCCCCCCCACTAGCTTTTTGCAGGCACTAAAAGTCACTCTACAAAGAAAATGTATGTTAATTATAGCATGCAGTAGACCAGAACAGCACTAAATGTACAGTACAGCTGAGTGTATGTTTAGGATATGAATTATGTATGTTCCAGACAGAACAATCAAATCTTTCTTTACAGATATAATGTGCGGTTGTCTTATCTTGTACTTTCTTTGTGTCTCTCTTTCCCCCTCCACTCCATCTTTAAAGGCCAAGAAAACAATTTGTATAAGGGAACAGAAATAGCTACAATTTATTAAATAAATAAACGTCAAAAGCCCTGTTTTGAAAGCTGAACATGTTTTTCAATAGCCTAGTTTTTTGTTTTGTTTTATATAAAGGTAGAAAAGAAATTGCTGTGCAATATTTAGATTTTGAAAATGAGATGAAGGACTGTGCAGTGATTCCCTCTGAAGAACGCTGGGTGACAGCAAACTAAGGCCTCATCTGTACTATACCTTTAAAGCAGTATCCTTAAACAGTATCCCGCATAGAATCCTGGGAACTGTAGTTTGCTAAGTGTGCCTGAGAGTTGCTAGCAAACCCCTATACCCCCTCACAGAACTACAATTTTCAGAAAGGTTTAACCAGCAACCCAGGGAACACTCTACAGGATGAGGTCTTAGGAGACCTACTGGAGTCAATGGACTTAAGTAACTTAAATGATTTCAGCAGCTGCACTGCAAGTATAAGTAAAATTGGGATTTCCAGTTTTACTTGGGGAAGTAAAAGCTAATCATACCAAGTGAAGCAAATTCTCACTCTTCACTGCACTTTGCAAAGAGCAAAAGGATTTTGAAGTAGCCACCTCCCTTTTCCTCATCAAGCAACCATCTGATGAGTGGGGATTAATTGTTGCATACTCCTGTTCCTTGATAGCAACAGAGAGGGCAGCCAATGCAATATTAGACCATGCCCCCCACCTGTCAGCTGATGTCATTAGTGAATGGCTTCACAGGCCAATATGGACCCACTGATGGGCCAACATTGGCTCAAGTGGTAGTAGTTCCCCACCCATGCTGTAGAACAAAATTATTTCTTCAAATAAAAATACTCAGGTGTTGTGATATGAAAAGTATCGGGCCATATTCTTTTAAGCATGTTAAAGGGCCCCATGCATAAGTGGCATGTATGGGAGGGTACAGAGATAACCTGTGGGCAGTGATCAGATAAGATTCGTGTCAGGGAGCCGACAAGTAGAATAGATCATTTGCAGATCAGTGGAAGACAGTGAAACACCAGCTAACTTACAACTCGTTTATTTATTGAGGAAGCAGAACAGAGAACACACAGAGACTCCTGTCTACATGAAACAGTTGCTCAGACTGGCTTGTACCTTCCACTTCACCCCTTTCCCTATGTATCCGGCCCCATCCTCTGTCTGCAGCGAGCCGCAAGGGACCCTCGCTGTTCCTGCCTGGCTCTTTGCTCAGTAACATGCAATAGCTGCCTTGTTCCAGGAGCAGGGGGTGGGGGCTTGCAGGCTGTCAGCACAGAAGGTGTTCTCATAGCTCTGTAGTGGAGCTGCACCAGCCTTTTTCCTTCTCTTTGTCATCCTTCAAGCTCCCAGCCTCCAGTATTTCCCATCTCTCCTCCTCCTCTGGGGTGTGGCCGCTTCCCCACCACCAGGATCCGGGATCCAAATCTTCTTCCTCTGTTCTTTCCGGGGGGGGTGTGTGATCTTGGTCAGACGGCTTCCACCACTCCTCCTCATCCAGCCAGTCCCTGAGAATTAGATGTGCTGTAACATGCCATGTAATTCCTTTCAGCAGGTGGCTTGTGTGATCATCCCAACTGTGTATGCAAAAGTTCAGCTGTGATAGGAATGGCTAAATTTAGACCACCCAAATTCATGTGTTTGAAAGCACCTCAGAAATGGCAGATTTGGATGCAGTGTTATCTACCCCCATGAAAGCAAGAAACTCACTTCATTATCACCATTGCAGTGAATCATTAAAGAGAATGCTATCACTTTGACACATATTTGGAAAACATTATTAAAACTTAAATGTTATCAAAAATCAAATCTGGAAATGTGACTGCACCTGAATGGCGTTCCTTTGTTATGCAAAGCAACAACAACTCCTTTGAGACCAAATTAAAGGAGTGTGTTTCTACATATCAGCGCCTTTCCCTTAATTTATGGTAAATTATTCTCTCACTAGCTCTGCATTACAAGCTAATGACTTCATGGTTGTAGCAAAACACCATTTCACTCCTTCACATGATCTGCAGCTAATTGCTCCCTGCAGTTCCGAGACCAAAAATGTTGGATTGGACGAGTAAATACTCTAGCTTTGTCCATCTTCGTGTTGACATGGGGCACAGTGATGTTTGCTACCACATTGTATCACCTACTCTACTGATAAGAATGAAATGAAAACTATCGGTATCTAGATCCTTAAAAAAAACCCAACAACTGAAAAACCAACCCTATTCCTATATGTGCTACACAGAAATATTGCTACTCAGTACACTTGTTCCTATCCCACACCGTCCTTCCACAGCTTCTGTTTGTTATCTGTGGACAAGTTAGTACATATAACAACATTCTAGGAAGTTAGCATCTTGTGGGAATGGTGCAGCACAACATTGACACTCATTTTTCTAGCTGTGCATTGTGGAAACCAACTGCTGATTATGGTTTGCATGAGACTCTTGTGATTTTGAGTTAATGGTCATGTTCTGCAATATCAGCATTACACCAGTGTAAGGCTGTTTTGCCCATAGCTTGCACCCACTACACTTGATAGGATTGTGTTTATGACTCTGCTGTCTTGATTCCTCTCTTCCAAAACTCTGAGGCTAATTGATAGCTAAAAATGTTCAGCTTTCACGTTCAAGATTTCATCATGATATTTAAATATCCTTAGAAACTTGTGCCTGAAAACTCAAATTTCAGAACTTCAGTTTTGTAGCCATTAATTATGAAGTTGTCATATTCTGAATCAGACTATGCATCTTCAGCAAACGTCCTTCCTGTTCCTGATACATGAGAGATCTTTTTAAGCTCAAGCTGCTAAGGAATGAATCTAGAATTGTCTACATGAAATTCATGTACTTTACCACTGAACTATGCTTGCTTTCTGTGTGGATTTCATGGCACAACCCAAGATCTGTATGATTCATAATCATTTGTAATCACTCTCTATTGTATCTGATTATTACAAAGGTAGATATTTTATGAAATGATATCCAGTGGCATGCGTAACGGAACTGTAAGATCACAGCATTTTTGAGTAAAGAGATTATAGTGGTTGCACAATAGGAAATGAGTAATTTTCCCATGCTCCCTTTCTTTTCATTCACTACCCTTTGCCACAGGCATCGGCCTCACAACACGCTACTGAAATCAAAGTCCTTTTCTCACACAATTTGACCGATGGGTTTTTGCAAACCATAAATTGCTGCTTTGTCACCCAGCTGACTGACAGCCACCCCTATACTGAGATACAGTATCCCGTTTTTAAAAACTGACAGTATATTATTCTCTGGTGTCAGCAACTCCCGATTGATTTTGGTTGTAAATTAAATGCCCTGATGATAGTAATATGGTGATTTATCACTGGAGTCAGAGGAGGCTTTTGTAATCCAAAACATGCACACACAAAAGTCCCCGCCATTCCTGAGGGTCACATACAGAGTGTGACTGTTCCATAATTTTCAGGGAAGCCAAAGGACAAGGTTTGCCCAACAGAGAGTTTCAAGGAAATGAAGTTTTGAAAGCAGAAACCATCAATAATGTGGAGAAAAGGCAAACCCTTGTTGCTAACTGCACCTCATAGATTGAATGTAGTATGTGAACCTTGAATAGTTCCTCTAAAACAGAGACAACAGAAGCAGGTGTTATGTTTCATTTGTTTCGTTTCAGAAATGTCAGATAACTAACACAGCACAAGGCTAAGAACCTCATATCCTCTGTTCTGGAAGGTCTTGTCTCTAATCCTAGATATGGTTGAACAAACTGATATTTCAGTCATACATACCACTTTCCCACATGCCTTCCAGAGTTCATCCCTGGTGTTAAGCTCAATCATAGAAAGAAACTGTTCCCTTTTTTTAATGCTCAAGTGCCATTTAAAATAAGGATACCAGATATCCCCGGTTCCCGGGGACAGTCCCCGGATTTACAAATCAGTCCCCATACAAAATCCATTGACGTTGAAAAGTGTACCCGGATTCATTGAAAAAAATCTGGTGACCTTAAAAATGTAAAAGGGGGCGGTGTCAACATTTGTAGACTAGTTCATCATATCTAGACTCATTTCTAAGTCTAGACATATCTTTCTAGACTTGTGACAGTCACTTGAAAATGATATATGTATTATTACTTGGGTTCTTTTCCAGCTTGAATTTTGATTGTACAGGAGGAAAAACAACACATTCCTCCCTTCCCCCCTCTTATTGATCTAGTCTCTGGCATAAAAGAAGGGAAACCAGGATCTTTCTTTCTTTCTTTCCCCTAACCCCCCTCCCCTGTTTTATTTATGTCTGCTCACCCTCCCCGAGCTTGGTACCTGGAATGCTGGGAAACTCCTTGACAACATCATGGGAACTGTAAATGTTGCAGTTGGGTGGCCATTGTCACATCACCAGGTAAAAAGGACAAAAGAAGGCACATCTTGAAATGACTGGAAATTAAATAGAACTATATCTCACCCAGTACATCTCACCATTGTGGGGAAGACCTGAGACCACATGACCTGTGTGCCTATTCACTCTGATGTCCATGTGCTAACTGTAGATGGGCAACTTAGAGACCCCTGCACTCTCTTCTCTTCTTTATTGTTGAACCAGTTATCCTTTCAAATAGAGGACTGTCATCGGACAGCCCTCCAAATAGGGGACATGTGGTCACTGTATTTTGCTGCCTCATTCCAGATAGGATGGTGTAGTCAATAGCCACTGTTACCTTTTAAATAAAAAAAATCCTTCCAGTAGCACCTTTAAGACCAACTAAGTTAGTTCTTGGTATGAGCTTTCGTGTGCAAGCACACTTCTTCAGATACACTGAAACAGAAGTTGCCAGATCCTTCTATATAGTGAGAAGGTGGGGAGATATATAGTGAGAACCCACCTTCTATATAGTGAGAACCCACCTTCTCACTATATAGAAGGATCTGGCAACTTCTGTTTCAGTGTATCTGAAGAAGTGTGCTTGCACACGAAAGCTCATACCAAGAACTAACTTAGTTGGTCTTAAAGGTGCTACTGGAAGGATTTTTTTTATTTTGACTATGGCAGACCAACACGGCTACCTATCTGTAACTGTTACCTTTTAGTATACTTTGAAAAAGCAGGGGAGATGTTGGATTCCAAAATTATCCTCACCAGGGTAATTAATCCTTGGCATAATCACAAGCTAGTTAAATGGAACTATTGTTCAGAGTCAATTGCAAGAGCTTACCATTATTAAAGTTGGCAAATGTAAATAGCAGTAATCTGTTTCCTCCCTTGTTGCATTTCTGTTCAGGTATGGGTGGATTTATCTATTAATAAAGCAGTCTGAAATCGAATCTTATTTCTTTTCTTAACCAGGCTCTAGTATTAAGTACAGCTGAACCAACATGTTTCTGTTTAGTTTTTACAATCATGTTGCAATAATGTAAATGAGCCGATATTGGAATTAAATTCCAAACAGCACATGATCAAGCTATCCATTGCAGACTAGCAGAAGCTATCCAGCAGGGAGTTGATTTTGTTTGAGAATCCATGTTAATATATGTCTATTTCTTCTGAAGAAAAAGGCACCTGTACAATACCATCACGTGTGACACAAATTAACATTGCTGGGAATTGCATTATAAAAGGGAGATCACCAGTTGAATGGGCAGTGGCAAGTAAATTGATTCTTATTAATATATGCTATAGGTGACCCACACAAAATCTCACTTGAGCTGAATGCAAAATTGTTTTCATACAACTACATATGGGGTGACTATGCAGGCAGGATGGTCTGGCAAAATTATGCAAATGACTGTTGCAATTAAAATACTAATGTTCCCTTGGATGTACCAGTAAAGGTCCATGTGCTCACAAACTCAGAAATTTAAAAAGCAATATTATTTCCCTTTAAATGTGCCCTACATCAAGTGTTATGACACTGCACCCACCCCACCCAGAAGACTTGTGAAACCAAACTTTGGGATAAGGTTATATTTATTTTAAAAGTAGAAGAGTGTAGAAGAGCTGCAAATTAACCAAAGTAACTTAATTCATAAAGTATGGGCAGAAACTGAGTAATGCACACATTCTTTGTGTGCTCTCTCTCAAACATGTGTGTTAAACATACAGGCAAAGAAGTTGCCCCTATCTGCTGGTCAATGAACTAGCATCTTCTTTTTCCTCCATCAAATCATACCTTATGCAGGATTTATTAGTCAGAAATAGCGCAAGACAATCAAATTATGTCCAGGATGCTCTAGCTGTCAGAAAACCAACCAGCTGCGATTGATTAATAGCAGAATCCATCTAATAGTGATAGGAAAACACCCTTCCCCCAACCACCGTTGTTTAATATGTTTCTGTCAGCAAAATCTGCTCAGCTGACAATCTTTATAGAACAGCCATCTGTTTCCAAGGATTAAAAATACTTTATCAAAATATTTATGACACGTTTCTCCTGAAAGATGGTATCTTCTCCTTTTGCGATAGATTAATGTCTGAGGGGGTAACTGCAAAAGCTAAGCATACACAAGGAAAATAAAATTTGAGATTTATCTAATTCACCAGCAAGTGACATAGCCTGTAGCCCATGTCCATTTATAACTGTCATTTGGGATATTAAACTAGCATCAACACAAGCAGAGCTGCTGTCATTTTAATAACAGATTTAAAGATCACGTTGAATAAAAAAATAAGTCGAATTTAAAATGGTTAATTTGAGATTAGAGCTTCCTCGTCCCCAATTCCTTTGCTCTTACAGAAACATTGTAGGCCTTTCTTAGGTACAAGAAATGTTCACAGTGTATACAGAAGAATTAGAGGGCACCTTATCTTTGACATTCATCTTGGATACGGGGTGAAGCTTCAAAACTCAGAACAACCTCAGCTGTTCATAGGAAACATTTGTAGGAAAAGAAAGCGCCCTGCGATTATCTAGCATGATCTAATCAATTGTATGTTATTCCATTATTTTAGAAGCAATCATGGAATTGTCACTCCAGCCTGCATATATTGCACTGAGATAATACCCAAGCATTCCTTTTTTTCTTCCTTATCCAATGTAGAAAAGGAAGCACCCTGTGATTATCTAACATGATTTTGACCAAATAGGTTCTAATCAATTGAAGTCAAGGTAGATTTTCTTTAAAATGAACATCAAAGCTCAGTTTCTGGAGAAGCAGAAGTCCCAGGAAGACTCCCCTGTGGTGAGTGCCTGAGGGCCCTGCTCCTTCTTGCCACTTCCCATCTGGCCTGGGGCGGGGCCTGAAGCCTCACAAGGACTGCTCTGCTGCCCAGGAAGACTCCCCTGTGGTGAGTGCCTGAGGGCCCTGCTCCTTCTTGCCACTTCCCATCTGGCCTGGGGCGGGGCCTGAAGCCTCACAAGGACTGCTCTGCTGCCCAGGAAGACTCCCCTGTGGTGAGTGCCCGAGGGCCCTGCTCCTTCTTGCCACTTCCCATCTGGCCTGGGGCGGGGCCTGAAGCCTCACAAGGACTGCTCTGCTGCCCAGGAAGACTCCCCTGTGGTGAGTGCCTGAGGGCCCTGCTCCTTCTTGCCACTTACCACCTGGCCTGGGGCGGGGCCTGGCAGGCCTCACAAGGACTGCTCCTGCCACTTACTATCTGGCCCAGGGTGGGGCTTCACAAGTATGGTTGTTGCCACTGATGCTGCTACTGCCCAGGAGGACCCGGAGGGGTGCAGAGTTCTTTTTAACATGTTTATTATTATTATTATTATTAAATATTTTCCTTTCCCTTTAGATTTTTTATATATGGGGGTGGGATGGATGTTTGGGTGGGCTTGGGAATTTGTTAGATTTTGATGAATTTGTAATTTTTGCAGCTTTTATTTGTATTGTTTTATTGTTTTCTGGGTTGTTTTGTTTTTTGTTTTTATTGTTTTAAGGTTTTATTGTTTTAGGCTGCGAAAGAATGCCATCAATGGAGGCTACCATGAGGCCTGGGATTGCTACCGTGGAGGGGCGAGGGAGGTATGGCGGTGGGGGCAGATGTTATAGGCGAAGGGGATCGAGATATGGACACGCTCGTACCCCTTCCAATCTGCGCCCCATCCCGAGGGACGAGGGTAGGGTGAGCAAGGATTACTCACCTCCGTCACTGGTGCTGTGCAATGCCAGGTCTATAGGCAATAAAACCGCCACCCTGCGAGATTTCTTTATCTCGCAGGGGGTCGACCTGGCTTGTGTGACGGAGACCTGGGTGCGCGAAGGGGCAACAGTTACCTTACGAGAGATGGCGCCCCCAGGTTTCTCCGTCCTCCACCAGTCGCGGACTGTGGGCCGGGGGGGAGGGGTGGCATTATTAATCCGGGAAGATTGTCCTTTCAGGGCTCTACCATTGCCATCGATCCCCGGCATTGAATGTGTTGGCCTAGTGTGGGGCTCCGAGGAGAGCTTGGCTGTCTGGCTGGTGTACCGGCCACCTAGCGCACCAGCAGCCACCCTGTCAGGCCTATTGGAGGCGGTGGCCGGCTGGGCCTTGGAGTTCCCTAACCTATTGGTATTGGGGGACTTTAACATCCATGCTGATGCCACTCCCTCCTCACAGGCTCTGGACCTGGTGTCTTCCATGGCGACACTAGGGCTCTCCCAGTTTGTTTCGGGCCCCACACATCAAGCAGGCCACACGCTGGATTTGATCTTTGGCGTAGGTATAGATGTGATCATGTCTCCTTCGATGAAGGTGCCATGGTCTGATCACTACGCTCTGAAAGCCAGGATTGACTTTCCACCCCCACCCTGCTTAGGTGGCGAGCCGATTTGGGCTCGCCCGCAGAGGCTGATGGACCCTGATAGATTCCGCCAAGCCTTGCGGGACCTTGCTCCCCCTGGCGACTCATTGACTGAGCTTGTTGAGGGCTGGAATACCCAGCTCCTGGCAGCCATCGATGAGATCGCACCTAAGCGCCCTCTGCGACCCCGCAGAAACCGGGCTCCCTGGTTTACCGAGGAGCTCCGGAAAATGAAGCGGGACCTCAGACGGCTAGAGCGAGTATGGCGGGGTGCCCATGACGGAGCCTCAAGAACATCTTATAGGGCTTTTATGAAAACCTACGAGATGGCGGTGAAGGCTGCTAAGAAGTCATACTTCTCGGCCTCCATTGCATCCGCAAGCTCTCGCCCGGCGCAATTATTTAGTATAATCAGGTCTTTAACGTCCCTTGAGGGACAGCCAAATTTAAATAACAATTTGACACACAGCTGTGAGGCATTTGCGAGCTTTTTTGCGGAGAAGGTCTTGTTGCTCCGACATGACCTCCCGGCCAATTTGGATACAATAAAGGAACTGGAGGCCCCTCGACTGTCCTCGGGTCCAGTATTGGACCACTTCGACCGGATATCCCCAGCCGATGTGGACAGACTCCTCCGAGCTGGAAAGCCCACCACCTGTCCTCTCGACCCGTGCCCGTCTTGGCTGATTAGAGCGTGTCCAGACGAGGTGCGGGCCCTCCTGGGGGATATCATCAATTTGTCCCTTGGTACGGGGACATTCCCAGGGGAACTGAAGGAGGCAGTGGTGCGCCTGCTCTTAAAGAAAACATCATTAGATCCTTTAGATCTATCCAATTACCGCCCGGTTTCGAATCTTCCGTTCCTGGGTAAGGTGATTGAGAGAGCGGTTGCTGAACAGCTTGGTGGTTTTCTGGATGAAACATCGGCTCTGGATCCATTCCAGTCCGGCTTCCGCACTGGTCATGGGACCGAGACGGCTCTGGTTGCCCTAACAGATGATCTTCGTAGACAGCTGGATCGAGGCGGGTCAGGGCTGCTGATTCTTCTAGATCTGTCAGCAGCTTTCGACATGGTCGATCACGAACTTCTAGACCACCGCCTTGCTGATGTGGGGATCCAGGGCACAGTCCTTCAATGGCTGCGCTCGTTTCTCTCTGGTCGGGGACAGAGGGTGGCGCTTGGGGGGGAATTGTCATCGCGCCACTCCTTGGTGTGTGGAGTACCTCAGGGTGCGATACTCTCCCCGATGCTTTTCAACATCTTTATGCGCCCCCTCGCCCAGCTTGTTCGGAGTTTTGGGCTGGGTTGCCATCAGTATGCCGATGACACCCAACTCTATCTGTTGATGGATGGCCATCCTGACTCGGCCCCAGACACACTGACTAGATGTTTGGAAGCTGTGGCTGGATGGTTTCGTGGGAGCCGGTTGAAGCTAAATCCTTCGAAGACAGAGGTCCTGTGGCTGGGACGGGGCGATATGGGATTGGGGGGGCAACTCCCATCTCTTGCGGGGGCGCAATTAGTGCCAGCACCGTCCGTTAAGAGTTTGGGTGTAATCTTCGACACCTCCCTTTCCATGGAGGCGCAGATTGCAGC
This sequence comes from Podarcis pityusensis, assembly GCF_964106645.2. Classification (NCBI taxonomy): domain Eukaryota; kingdom Metazoa; phylum Chordata; class Lepidosauria; order Squamata; family Lacertidae; genus Podarcis; species Podarcis pityusensis. Next base: position 55,908,618 of record NC_138028.1, on the reverse strand, counting down.
TATAACAAAGGCGGCATTTTTCCATCTCCGCCAAGCTAAGCAGTTGGCTCCTTACCTCTCTCGCCCTGACCTAGCCACTGTGATCCATGCGACGGTCACCTCCAGACTGGATTATTGTAACTCGCTCTACGTGGGGCTGCCCCTGAGACTGACCCAGAAACTCCAGCGGGTGCAGAATGCTGCAGCGAGACTCCTTACGAGGTCTTCGCTGCGAGATCACATTCACCCGGTGCTATACCAGCTGCACTGGCTCCCGGTGGAGTACAGGATCAGGTTTAAGGTGCTGGTTTTAACCTTTAAAGCCCTATACAGCCTAGGACCCTCGTACCTACGGGACCGCCTCTCCTGGTATGCCCCACAGAGAAACTTACGGTCTTCGAATAAAAACATCTTGAAGGTCCCAGGCCCCAGAGAAGTTAGGCTGGCCTCAACTAGAGCCAGGGCTTTTTCGGCTGTGGCTCCGATCTGGTGGAACACTCTGTCACAAGAGACCAGGGCCCTGCGGGACTTGACATCTTTCCGCAGGGCCTGCAAGACAGAGCTGTTCCACCAGGCCTTTGGCCAGGGCACAGCCTGACTCCCTCCCTCGGCAATCTTCGCGGAGCTCTGGCCCAATGGTTGCCAGTGGCTTGAATTAATTAATTTTATAACGAATGATTTTAGACTGTTGTTCATGCTGTACTTTTGTACTGTTTTATTGTTGTTAGCCGCCCTGAGCCCGGCTTCGGCTGGGGAGGGCGGGATATAAATAAAATTTATTATTATTATTATTAAGCATCACCAGCATGATTCATGGTGCATATATTGCAACCAGATGGAGTGCCAAAATATAGTAGGCTCCTTCTCATGGTAAGGAAGCCATTTTCATGGACACTATCATGGGAAGTGGTGTTAGATCCCTGGATCTTGACTGAGGCTTTAATTGGAACCCTACTTACCTGGGAGTAAGCTCCACTGACTTATTTCTGAATAAACATGTTTTAGGATTACACTGTAACCCATTGTTTCATTGTAGTGGCTCTTGGTACATTTGGTCAAACAATTATTCTAATAAACATTTTAGCTTTAGTGATTCATATTCAGGAAAATCTGCAAAGTGTGACTGTGAGGTTGGGTTCAGGGTTTTCCTTTGTTTGTTTTGAAAATAGACTTTTCTTATTTTACCAAATAAAATAAATGGTAATATTGTTTTGGAGGAAGTTATTCTCCTTGCAAAATGCTCTGAGGTCTCTTGAGAAGGTAGCTGTTTGTTGCAGTCCTCAGAAAGATTTTATTATCCTGTATGACGAATCAATTAAATACAAAGATATCCCACCGGGCTAGCAAGGAGCATTAAAAAGTGCCTTAAGAGAAGCATACAATTAATTTTGGCTATTGATTGCTTGACTTCTGCCTTGGTGGGCTGACACAGGGGTATTCTTTAGGGTCGAGTTTATGGGTTAATCAATACATGTTTAAAGTGTTATTCTAAGGTCAGTATATTCATTTACAATTTAGTGCTTCCACTTTTTTTAACAGTCAAAGGTTGTGTCAGAGAGATGAGGTTACAGAGATTCCCCCATGACTGTTAGCTTAATCAGAGATTCAATGTGAAGGGATTCTATCCTGAAAGGAAAGATATATATGGAAATGGGCTAAGGCTGCAGAAGCTGAGATTTCCAAAGGGGTTTAAGAGGAATTAGATATTTCTCCTTTTCATGTACCACTTTTAACATTTCAGCTGTGCAATAACAGGACATACATCTATCCAGTATAGACTTTGGGGTTGAGTATTGGGGCCTAGTTCTGTACTTCGTGAACATCTTTTTCTGCATAAGAACTCGAGTCCTAACAGTGAGTCATATTCTAGATTTATATTAGAAGACCGCCCTGCCCTCCAACCCAAAAAAAGAATGAGGAGGACCACATGGCAATCCTCTTCCCAGATCCTACCAGCTTCATCTCTGAATTTTGTGCACTGAGTAGAAAGGAAAATTGCACCGGGATGAGGTATTATTTAGGCGTTAGTGCTTGGGCAAGACTTAGTTCTGGAGATGCATTTCTATTTGCTTTTAATCTGGGTTATGTTCTTGTGGTTTTGTAGCCAGACACCATTTTACAAATTATCAGTGGATAAAGGGTAAAGGTAAAGGGATCCCTGACCATTAGGTCCAGTCATGGCCAAGTCTGGGGTAGCGGCACTCATTTCACTTTATTGGCTGAGGGAGCCGGCGTACAGCTTCCGGGTCATGTGGCCAGCATGACTAAGCCGCTTCTGGCGAACCAGAGCAGCGCACAGAAACGCCCTTTACCTTCCCGCCGGAGCGGTACCTATTTATCTACTTGCACTTTGACGTGCTTTTGAACTGCTAGGTTGGCAGGAGCAGGGACCGAGCAATGGGAGCTCACCCCGTTGCAGGGATTCGAACCGCCAACCTTCTGATCGGCAAGTCCTAGGCTCTGTGGTTTAACCTACAGCGCCACCCGTGTCCCACTATCAGTGGATAGTTTCATTTTATTGTATAGTTGTCCATATGAGATGTTTCATTAGTTCGTTGTTTATATGATTAATTATATTTTGTTATGTCTTGCAGTTATTACCGAACCAGGTAATATGATTTGATGTTGTGAGCGGGTGGTACACAAATAAAGGACAGTGATATCTTTATACCACCTTCCAAGAAAATGTCACAAAATGTGGCAAATGTAATTAACTAAATAGCGTACAATGCCAAAAGAAAACTCACCACAGTCTAAACTTGAAAACACCAAACCGTTAATACAGTCGGTGCAGAATAGCCCAGTACAATTGTCCTGAAAGCCAACCTTCTTCTGACCTTCTTCCAGTGTACAAAGATCTGAGCCTGTAGTTGATAGGATGTTGCGGCAAGGCTAGTGTGTGTGACTCTGCTCCTCTTTCCATGCATACTCTGGGGAACACCTGACTAGAGTTTAAGAAAATCGGAATGGAAACCCAGAATTCAAGATAGCAAGCTAATATGCTCTATGCTGTCTTACCATCAACCAAAAATAGTTTCAATTTATTGCCTCCCAAAGTTCTGACTAATCAGTAGATAAGTTTCTCAGTGTGGTGATGGGGCAGGCCCTTCCAGGCAGGTGGCTGATCCTGACTTGAGAAAAGGAACACAGCAGGGTTGCGAATTAAGATGAGAGAAATAAATTTGTTGGCTTTCAGTATATGATGTGAAGAATATTCATGACTGAGGAAAGCAGATAAAGAATTGTTTTAGTTATACAGACATGGAGGCTGGATTTATGGTCACATTTTATCTGCAATTAGGGACTAATTAGGAACTAAAGAGATTATATGAAACCATTAGAAGATTTCTATCAACTGTTGTAAAAAAATAACTGCTGAAATTTGTTTCATATATGAAACTAATTCTACTTTTGATTTAAATCTACAATATAAGCTGGTATATTAAGAATAATTTAGTAGTGCCACATGAAAACCTTACCATTAACTCTGGCAGCAGCAATGCAAATGGGTTTAATGGCCGTTGAGAGTGATCATCTTCTTAGGAAGGGTTATTCAACAACATGTAAATATGTTTGCCAATGACATCAAGCATGGCAATGAACCTTTAGGAAACGCTAGAAGCCTGTAGTCCAAGAAATGACTGGCTGATTTATATCAAAATGTGCAATCCAGCATTTCTGGACACCTTTTCCCTTCCATTACCCACTTAGAGGTGCCAGTTCACAGTGCAGTAGTGGCAAAAGAAACCATAGTTGGTCTTTCTCAGGGTGTACACTTAAGGTTTATAGGGGGAGAGACCTATAACCCTTAAGATGGTGCAACCACTCCCATGAGCCCCAGCCAGCATGGTTAGAGGGCAGATATATGAGAGTTATAATTTTGCAGCATTTGGATGGTGATAGGTTCCCCAGCCTTGCTCTAAATCAGGCATCCCCAAACTCGGCCCTCCAGAAGTTTTGGGACTACCACTCCCATCATCCCTAGCTAACAGGACCAGTGGTCAGGGATGATGGGAATTGTACTCCCAAAACATCTGGAGGGCTGAGTTTGGGGATGCCTGCTCTAAATGCAGCAGCACTATGCACCACTGAATTCACACCCCTATAGTAGCCTCAACACAAAAGATCAACAAGTCCCCCCCCAACACACACACCAAAAGAAAAGTTCAACAATTTTTGTGTCCTGATTTTCACCTTTTGAAATATGGCAACCCTAAGCAGATGTAGATCGTATCTGTGGTCAACAGTGCTAGGTGTAGAGGTTCTGTAATGTTCACCAAGTACTGTGGTCACTGCTTCACACTGGTCAACTGGAGAAAGAAAAGAAAGCACAACAACTGAGGAATGGACCTTGCTACAAATTCAGTTTCAGTTGTAGTAACACAGGACATTATATTGGTTTATAGAATGTTGTGAGTGAGCGTGTGGGAGTGAATGGAGAGACATTCTTTTATTGCTTCTAATGTTTTGTTTTTACAATTTCTGTAATATCTGATTCTATACTTTGACAGCGACTGCACTGGAGAAGAAAAACCCCACTTTTACTCACACTTTTGACATATTACAAATCATGCTAGAAACTGCTTCAGCGCTGCCCTGCTCAAACCAAAATTAATACATCATTGCAGAAGCCTGAATAGAGATCATAAATTTGTGTTGAAGAATGTGAAACATCTTGCAATTCTATGGAGGCAACCATATTCTTGTACAGTTCTAACTATAGAGTTGTTTTTAATGGTTTGGGCTGGATTCAATTATTGGGTCCCATTAGTAGAGATCCATGCAAGAACTACTGATAGCACAATGGAGTTTCCCCCCTCATCTTTAACACACTCCCTGTGCCCCCGAAATAGCTCACGGGGTCAGGAGAATTCCCAGAACAGTGCGGGAGGGGGATCATTCCATCAGGCAAGCAGAAATATTTGCTCTGATGTAGAAATCTCTTTAGCGCTATGGACTGATTTTATACAGCAAATTGTTTTCCAGACCTGTTTTTAACTGTTTTTTACATTTTCCTTGTTTCTGGTTGCAATTCCTTTATTTTTATACTTGCATATTTTATTGTTATAACCTACCCTGGCAACTAAAGAAATGTAATAAATAAGTAAATAAATAAATAAGGAAGTAAGAATTCGTTCATGCTTTACAAGACCTGCAAACAAAATGGTGTTGCCGTTGGTATTGCAAAACTGGGGACAATATTTGCTGCTTTTGCTACAATTATTGTACATCACCTAACTGTTGAGGCTGCTTTAGTAAGGAGGAGGAGGGGAGATGATTCATGTGGGACTTGAGTACTTTAAGAGCAAATTATGGCTAAACTGTGGATCAACAGCTAGCTGGGTGCCTGGCATATAGACCAGCTATCAAAAATGTGTTTTAAGAATAGACACTTTCTCTGGAAATGTAGCTTATTATCCCATCTTACCTAGGGATGCCTCAACGTGACTCAGTCACTTCCAACATTCATTTACACTTCCATGTGTTATTTTCTATTCTGCTGGAATTGGTTCATTTTGCACAAGTCTTCCTTCTGTTTTGTCCTCCCCTGATGTAGAAATATACACATTTTTATGTCTCTCATAGTACAGAAGAGGCACGCATATGTCAGCCATCAACAGATATTTACAAACCAATTAGCTTCCCTGTGTGTTCCCTTTCAAAGTTAATGAATTTCCAGAGGGGTAGCCCTATTAGTCTTCCACAGCAAAAATAGCACAGTTTTGTGGCCCTTAAAGACAAAGTTAATGAAGTGGCTAATGGCCCATCACAAAAGCAGCTATGGTTGCAATTCTAACCATGTCTACTCAGATGTAAGTCCTATCGAATGTGATTGTATAAATGACTCCTTGACTCAGTAGTAATGCTTTTTAACAACATATGTCTTTTTTTTAAAGTGTAACTCATGTGAGTCAACAATGTGATGCAGCAGCAAAAATGCTAATGCTATTCTAGACTGGATCAACAGAAGTATAGTGTCCCAACTGAGATAAGTAATAGTACTGCTCTATTCTACCTTGGTCAGACCACACTTGGAGTACTGTGTCCAGTTCTGAGCACCACAATTTAAGAAGGATATTGACAAGATGGAACATGTTCAGAGGAGGGCAACCAAGATGATCAAGGGTCTAGAAACCAAGCCTATGAGGAACAATTGAGGAAGTTGGGTATGTTTAGCCTGGAAAAGAGGAGACTGAGAGGAGATATGCTAGTCATCTTCGAATATCTCAAGGGCTGTCACATGGAAGATGAAGCAAGCTTGTTTTCTCCTGCTCTGGAGGATAGGACCTGAATCAATGGCTTTAAGATACAAGAATGGTGTTTCCAGTGTGGTGTAGTAGTTAAGAACAGTGGACTCATAATCTGGTGAACAGGTTCGCGTCTCCGCTCCTCCACATGCAGCTGCTGGGTGACCTTGGGCTAGTCACACTTCTCTGAAGTCTCTCAGCCACACTCACCTCACAGAGTGTTTGTTGTGGGGGAGGAAGGGAAAGGAGATTGTTAGCCGCTTTGAGACTCCTTCGGGTAGTAATAAAACAGGATATCAAATCCAAATCCAAACTCTTCTTTCCGACTAAGCATCAGGAACAAATTTGTAATAGTCAGAGCTGTTTGACAACAGAATGGACTCCCTTGGAAGGCAGTGGACTCTACGTCCTTAGAGATTTTAAAACAGAGGTTGGATGACCATCTGTCATTGATACTTTTCCTGACATTCCTGCATTGCAGGTGTTGGACTAGATAACTCTTGGGGTCCCTACCAACTTTACAATTCTCTGATTCACTAGTCTACCTAACTCCATATAGTCTACTATTAGGGACAGTGGTTCTCCACAGTTTCAGACAGGAGATTTTCCCAGCCCTAACTGGTAAGACCAACAATTGAATCTGGGATCTTCTACATCCAAGGCAGATGATCTACCACTGAGCTATCATTTCTGTAGCTTCTTTGAAACATGGGCAATGGAAATAGAAGAAGCACTCCCAAGACGTTGGTGCAATATCCTTTATGGCTTGAGATGCTACTAAAAGTCCCAGAATCCCAATTGCCACTATGCATGCCATTTCTTCTGCGTGGACATTCCTGAACAGGAAAAGGCCCTCTGCTGGACCTTAGGGAGTGCCCATTTTGCCTGCCTCTTTCTTTACAATGTAAAGTTTACCCGCTCCAAAGTAGATTTAAGGGCCTTGGGAGAAGGGAGGCAGTAGCTCACAAGATCAATGCAAAATCAAGCAGGGGTACTTGATTTAGTGAACGTCCTAATTTACTTGAACACTTGCAAGACACCTGAAACTGTTTATAGCATACATTAAACTTTTAATATATACTTTGTTGTTTCCTTTTTCTAATCTGCTGCAGTGTTAGATGCTGAAGAATAATGGGTGCATGATAAACTATAAATAATTACTACAATCTAGCAAGAAATCCTTCTAAAAGAGCACTCAATTCTTATGCTCTGGGTTTATTGACAATAAGATTTATAAAGGAATCAGGTGGCACCGTATATAAATGCGGAACTGCAGCAGCACCATGGAGAGACAAATTGCTGTTGTGAATGATACAGAAATACATACAATTGTGATTGAGTCATTGTAGTTTGCTAGTGATGGTTCTTCTACCCTTGCTAGTGGTAGAAGTATGAACACATAAACCGAGCATAGATCATGTTAGAAAATCTCTCTCAAAGCTTTGATTGCTGATACTCCATCAGAAGATTCACATTTCAGTAAAAGCAAAGAACCTAGATGTGAACTACACGTGAGCATAAAGATGAATTTTTATGTTTGAATCCCATTCCTCTGGTAATGGTAATGTGATTTTTGTGGTGGACACATCATGCTGGCAGGGAAGAAAAATGGCCAATCAGGAGAGTATGGGGATGGTAAAAGGAAGAATTTGACCATTAAGTGGCACATTGGACTTGGCTAGGGAAGTAGCTAGGGGTGCTTAAAGGCAGGATAAACCGGTTTAATTTCCTCAGTTGCGATAGACAAGGTCAAAAAACAAACCCCAGACAGGGTTATGTTGCCCCACTTCCATCTTCATTAAGGGAGTTTACCACAAATGGGCCCATCACAAACACAAAGCTGATTCATATGTTATCATACTATCATGGCAGGAAAGATGTCTCTTGTCCTGTTTTGCATTACTGAAAGAGCAGGAGGTCTGAATAGGACCAGAGACAAACGATTATGGTGTACCGTAATCTGGATTATTTGTGGTGCTTGCTTTGCAGAATATTTCTTGTCATAAAAACATAAGAGCAGGCCAATGGCCCATCTAGTCCAGCATCCTGCTCTCACAGTGATCACCTCGATGCCCACATGCAACTGGTATTCCGAAGCATAGTGCATCCGACAGTAGAGGAAGAGTTCATTCATCAGGGTTAGTGGTGACTGACAGCCTCACCCTCCATGAATTTGTTTAATCTTCTTTCAAAGGCATTCAGGTTGGTGGCCATCACTACCATTTCATGGGAGAGAACTGTGTAAGCATGTACTGTCCCTTCCAGTTTTAGGATGCCATCAGCCTTGCTTGCATGCCAAGATCATCTGACTATTTAGCAAGTCATAATGGTGCTCAAAGCCATATAGTGTGTGCTAAGGTTTGTAGAAAGGTTACTTGCAGCTGTGCAATGTGGCAGCACACTGTCAGCCATCCTGGGCCACCTGGGAAAGGAAGATCAGGCTACCACAGTGTGTACACCTCCACCTGACGCTGGTCTGTGACCGTATTAATAAATTCATTCATTCATTCACCTCCACCTGCCCATCCTTTCCCTGTTTAGGAACTCACTGCTACCAGATAAATGGATTCCGCCCCCCTACAAGATTGCCCTTTATCATTTAGTCTAAAAAATAGCCTTCTTGTAGCCTCGCATGGTACAATATTTTATGGCTCCCAGGCAGGGGTTCTTAAACAAAGTCCATTTCATACATACACAACCTTTTGGGACTTTCCCCCAGCAAAATAAAAACTATACTGGAACAATTCCTGTTGTATAATTCTGTGATTTCCGTTTCATAGTTTCGTGAAAGCTATGTCAACAAGTAGCTGAAATTAATTATCATAAATTTCCATGTGGGCACACAAGTCTATCCAGTCCTTAAAAGGGAAAGGTATTTTATTCCTTCCATCCATTGCAGGTGTTGCAGTTGCTAATATCTCTTGTGTACAGAGTAAGGGGAATGAAAACACCAGTCATTTTTTGTTGGGAGATATCCGACTAAATCATAGAGCAGATAATTGAAATCAATGGACAATTTAGTTTCTGCAGTGGCTCCCTGGTTGTGGAATGCTCTCTCTAGGGAAGTTTGCTTGGCACCTTCAGCAGATATATTCAGATGTCATTCCTATTCTCCCAGGCTTTTTGGTTAATTAATCAATCTATGACCATTTAAACTGTGTATGATTGAGGAGATATTGTTTTGTTTGTAGCTATGGTATGTATTTTTGTGTTTTTATATTGTAAACTGCCCTGTGATCCTTGGATGAAGGGTGATATGGAAACAACAACAACAGTAATAATAACTGAAGTCCATTCATTTTATGCTGCTCTGAGTATGGTTTAGTTGGATACCACCCATTGGTTTAATTCTCCATTTGCAACCATGGAAGGATAATTGTTATTAACAGATGGACTGAGTGTTAGGTACCTCTTCTTGCAGGCAGATGTACATGTCTGCAATCATACTGCAAGCTTTCCCTTAATAATCTAAATAATTATATAGCATTCTCAGAAGCTGAGCAATATGATGCCTATAATTCTAATAAATTACTTACATTCTGTTATGATGGCTATAAGACTGTAGATAATATTTACTCAATCAAGACATACAGGTGGGAAATGTAATTACCTCCGGTAGATTATGAGATCTGGATTCAGGTCTCACTGTCCCAAGGTGCTGCATTTAATATTTACAGATATATTAAAAATCGACAATGTGTTGACTGATACAGAATCACTCCTGCCTTCTGAGACAAGCAATTGGCATAGCAATAGTAGAAATGAATTGACAGCTCATATCTTTCTTTACTTTCCCTTTTTATCTGCTTAGAAAAACAAAAATCGGTTGTGTGAACAATAAAAACCAATTACAGAGGACACAGAGCTGTGTAATTCTATTACACATTTATTTGCCTATCCCCAAAAATGTTGAAAGCTTTTCTCTAGAGTGATATGATTTATTCTCTACATCACACACTGTCAGAGAAGGACTGGACTTACAGGGCCATATTGCCAGCTAAGAAACCTTCAAGCAAAGTTGGTCACACAGCCGCACACACGCCTATTGGATGTATAGCACAGAATGGTCCTATTATGTCAATTTTCTCAGAATTGCTTTGCAAAATCTTGTCAGAGATGGATAGCAAAAATAAATTCTGGGGTCTAAGAACAAGCACCAAAGTCACATAACTGCTCTATCTTCCAAGCTTCCCATATCACAGCACAAACTCTCATTTTTTACATCCTTTCTCTGAGGAATGTAGTTCATAAGTTTCGTATGTGGTGTTATTGCTGGTCACAATCAGACAAATATTCTCCCCCCTTTCCTCCCCCCTCTTCTAGAATGCTATTCCCAAATGGCTGTTTACAGGGCATGACTTTCTCTAGCAAAAAATGTAACATCAGTGTTGCATCATGCCTACATATCAAAACAGTAACACCATGTTTTATACTTGAATGCAAAGATACTTGTTTCTTATGTATTTATGTGAACTTTTATATGTGATTAGTGTGTTGTGTGACATAGGGTTTTTGTTTGTTTTTTAAAAAAAGAATGTCAGGAACAGATGGGTGAAGATAGGAACAGTTGAGTCAAACTGACCATAGAACTCAAGGGGATTAATCTTCTCCCAATTTGAGGAGCTAATGGAACGACTTGAGCCCTCTGCAGATTTCACCTGAGTTTATCCTGCTCTGGTAGTTTCTGTTTGTTTGTTTGTTTGTTTGTTTGTTTTTTAATGCACTGTACATACCTTATTGGTTCTCAAATGATTGTCACTTTAGAAAACAAAAAGGGAGCCAATGCAACTAGCCTTTTATTTGCCAATTACTTGTTCCAGACGCAAGACTATGGAAATGTTGAAACTAGGGAAATGTTTCATTCCCTCTATTAAAATAAAATAAAATAAAATAAAATATCCTGTCTCTCATTTCATGGCTCTTGCAAAGGCTTAAGGGTAACACAGAGTTCCACTGAGGGATGCGTGGGCCTTTCAGCGTACTAAAACCCGTACTAAAACCTGCCAACGTAGCAGTTTGAAAGCACGTCAAAGTGCAAGTAGATAAATAGGTACCGCTCCGGCAGGAAGGTAAACGGCGTTTCCGTGCACTGCTCTGGTTCGCCAGAAGCGGCTTAGTCATGCTGGCCACATGACCCGGAAGCTGTACGCCGGCTCCCTCGGCCAGTAAAGCGAGATGAGCACCGCAACCCCAGAGTCATCCGCAACTGGACCTAACGGTCAGGCGTCCCTTTACCTCTACCTAGCATGCGAGTTAATGTTAGGCCCTGCCTTATTTGGCTAAAGACTTTCAGCATGCAAAATGCCTTGCCCATGCCAACTAAGCCAAGTGGTACACACTCAGAGTTGTTTGTGGAATCTATTAGGAATGCCCTCTCCTTTCTACTGTTTGGCTGGACTGGACTGGATTCATTTTGCTCTCTGTCAGAACCTGCTGATCCCACTCATCTATACAAAGGTTGTAACCTTTACCTCCCTGCCAAACTCTCACTCGGCTCCCCTAAAATGACTCTGGGCGTTAGGTTACTATTTAAATATGCATAAGTTAATCATAATTACATCAATTATAATTATATCGCCACAGGCATATAAACCACAAATAAATAATTATCTGGGACTGAAGCAATCAATCTAATCAGCAGTTCTCCAGTCGAGGCTTCGTTATGCAGTGCTCTTTATGTTGTCTCTTTTTAAATATACTCTCCCCCCCAACACACAAAAATCACATTTCCCCGCAGAGATTACCTATGAAACACCATGCCAACATTACCTTTAATGCTATTATGAACAGCAATGTCAGAGTGGCTGAGTCTTAGCCAGGGGCCTGATCAGACATTCCTTTCCACAATATAGGCTGTTTTGAATTACTGTATGTCCCACTGTATTCTAGGGTTGCCATCCTATCCATTCACAGTGTCCCCTTTTGCCTCTATTTAAATAATTATGCAGTCAAATCTCACCGGGTCCCTCCTGCTATGACATCATCCCATTCATCACAGGCTGCTATCACCCATGTGACTAGTCCAGAAAAGTCAAAGAAGGGCATTCAGCAGCGCCAATCAAGATCCAAAAGCAAATGAATATTTGCACAAAGCTAGAAAATATTTAATGCAGCTCTGTGATCAAATGAATAGAAGAGCATTAAGTGTGGTGCCCTTGAATTATTAAAAGGATAATAGTGAAATTAGCATTATTCAGCTTCAGAAAATAGAGGGAAGAGGTGATATGCTAATTTAATTTTATCCTATATTATTGAGCTGATAATAAAATAAAATAAGGAATGCTCTTTGTTGCAATATAGATCACACACTTTTCATCATTTGGATGGCATTCTTCTTCATTTTTATTTCCAAAGATGCTATCACCACTGTTCTTAAATGCCTCTAAAAGTACTTTTCACAGTGATTTTAAAAATAATAATAATAATACTAATACACCAAAGTTAGGAAAATACTACCCTGACATCTGGTAAACTTCTCTTTGTTCATGTTGCTTCAACTCCTTCCCTAAATCAACCTTACGATTTTCTGTTCCTCTCTGGTGTTTTTAAATGTCAGATGTTTGTTGAAATTTCTCAAGTGTCTTCTTAATAACATTTATCTGTACTTAGTCACTTCTAAGCCAGATGGTGGAATATTTAACCCCCTTCGTCTTTCTTTTTTTAAAAAAGAGATTGCTTTATTTCTCTTCCTTTTGCTGTTTTAGTAAATGGATCATAATTATATTATGGGATCACAAACTGATAGTTTATGAGATATGATTTCTGATTTCAGTTACTGCTTTATATCCCCAGGGCATCTTGAACCCATTTATTACTGCATGGATTGTCCTGCTCCACATTATAAATATATATGGTCTTCCATTTGGTGCCACGTGTTCACAAAGATATAAAAAATACAATACATTCCAATGGTGAAAGAAAGCTCAGAGGTAGTACAACTGCTTTGCATCCAGAAGAACCCAGGTTCAATCCATCTTGAGGCAGAGTTGGGAAATTCTCATCTCTGGAACCCTGAAGAGCCACACTACTAGTGTAGACAGTTCTGAGCTAGACAGACCAATGGTCAGATTCAGTATAGGGCAGCTTCCTTTGTTCCTTAAGTTCACTACAGAAACTTGACATGAGAAACATTATTCTTTATCATTTATTGCATGGAATGTCTGTTGATGTAGGAGGACAATCATTTATCACATCTGAAACCCGGTTAAGACCAAAGACACAGCAGCAGCAGCAAATCAACCCTTAACTGAACTATTATCCTGGGGACAGAGCTTCTGATACTGTTTGGTCAACTTCCTAATAAAAATTCCTCAGGAGTATTTAAAAGCATTGTTGCAATCAAGGTACCTGAGATGGGGTGGGATGTCCTCAAGCAGGAAGTCTTCAAGCAGAGCCTGGACTGTCATGTGATAAGGATGCTGTCAGGCTTCAGAGAATCTGATTCCACTCCATCACGGCTGGCAGCCAGAAATGCGAAAACAAGTTCTTACCATGGTATTTTATTTAATATTCACAGAGATGGATGATGCCGACTCTCAAATAATGGCGTTGCTCCAAATAAAGTCCCACCCCCTCCATCTCTCCTATTCTACATCATCTCTGTGCCAGTTGATCTGTGCTTTCTGCCTCTCAGCTCTCTGTTCTACCACTCTCAATGTACGCTGGGTCCTGGGAGGGGGGTTAGGAATGCTTTCCAATGACACTGAGTCTGTCAGCTGTCTCTCTCCTGGTGTTTCTTCTTCCTGCTGTTCCTCTTCCAATATTTCCTACTTCTCCCCTCTGCAGCCTCTGAACTAGGCCCTTCTGCAAACCACTGTTCTAAATCTATACTGTCTTCCTGTTCTTGAGAAGGTTCAGGAGAAGGATGGTGTGGCCCCCACCATTCCCCTTCAATCCAGTCCCTGACAGATGCCCTAGTTCCCAGTTTTCAGTATCAGGCAGGAGGTAGATGACTTTTAAATATCCTTTTGAACCCTGTGATTCTGTTAGCTTGCCTTTGAAACCTAAAGTACCCTCAAAAGGGTTCACAGTATAATAATGATAATGATAATAAACCATTAACAACCAGAATAAGAACTGACACCAGAAATGATATAACATCCCACTTGCCAGGGGGAAGTAGTATTCTAAAAGACATCAAGAGGCAAATATAGTAGGCTCCTCTGAGTTCCACAGGGAGGATGTGACTACTGAGAGGACCGTGCATTCACTGAGGAAGACAGTAGAAGCCAAACACATTTGGTAGTTCTCAACACATAAAACTTTTTAGATAACACAATGATTGCAGTAAATAGATACAGATGTCACACGTCTTGTCTTGTGTCCCTGATTAGATGCTTAATTAGGATATTGGACTGTCTCCCACGATAGATAGCCTGTTTTTCAGAGATGCCACATTACATGAGTGCATATATTTCCCCATCAAATCCCTCATGCAAATAACATTCATGTGGAGAAAACAACATTCTTACATATTGCTTCTTAAAATTTGGCTAGAGTACTCGCACTCTGGGGACCTGTTAAACAAGCTTATTTCAGTGAGATGTTAAGTGTTCTTAACTGCATGCTGAACTGCCTCCTTTTGGCATCTGCTGCTCAGGAAAAAAGCATTTGTTTGTTTGTTATTCCATTTACCTACCTCCTTACCATCAAGGAGCTCAAAGTGGCAATATAGTTCCCCCTGTTCCTTTATCCTCATCACAATCCTATGGATTAGATTTGGCTGAGACAGATGGAGTGATTGGCCCACGGTCACCCAGTGAGCTTCATGGTTGAGCAGGAATCTGAACGATTGTCTCCCCAGTCCTAATCAAACACTCTAACCACTATGCCATTCTGGCTGTCATTTATAGACTTTGGAATGAGTCCTATTAATGCTTCTTTCTTCAGTTCTGTATGAGGTCTTGCATTTACACAGCCTCATGCTGGGGACCTCTTTTGAGAAGTGTCAGTGCAATGCACCTCATAGCATCAGATTGCGTTCATGTTTTCTTGTCCATTACTTGAATAACAAGTAATGTATCAATATTTTGATTACACAGCCATGTTTACAGCATTTCAGGGCAACTATTACACAGTTTAGTGATGGCTGTTACAACAACATGGTAGAATGCTTTGAATTAATTACCTGTAGATTTACCTGGAGCTCCTTACTGCACAGCTAAATCTCAGCTAGATTTTTATATAAAATCATATTTTCATCTTTGTTTGAAAGCACTACTAAGAATTTGAGAGAAGTGATTTATTTTTATGTGTATGTGAAGAAGTTTCCAAGTATTGTTGTTTTGTGCCTTGAATTCATTGTTTCATTAATGGCTTCAGAGAAACACAGAAACATGCACTTCAGGTTGGGTTTTTGTGGGGTGTTTTTTTTTTTTTTTTTTTTTTTTTTTTTTGGTAATTTGGTTAAAGAGTAAACTGAGAGTTCCCTGAATGCTTAGATCCAGTTTTGGGGTAAGTACACTTTGTTGAGAGAGCCCCCAAAGAGATTTAGATGCACAAAACATGCAGCAAAGTAAAATATGGGAATATAGGCTATTAGACCTTTAAAATATCCCCTCCTGAGTTCTTTCCAAAGTTTCCCAATTCCCTTAGCATAGAAAGAGACCATACCTTTGGTAAGTTAAAAATGGTTTACTTACAAACTCTTGAAAGGTCAGATTCATCTACTTTTCCATACAGCAGCAAGAAAAGATAGGCAGTACAACTTAGTTTTAAAATTGGTAAGTGTTTCTTATCTGTTTAGAATCACAAAGATGGCTTGCTAAAGCCACACAGTCTAAGCCTGGGGCATTCAGCATCCTTACTGGTTGGTTTACATGGTAGAGAAAAGAGAGAGAACAAGGAATTTGGTAGCCCTTCCAAGGTGAGGATGTGTGACCTAGCTAAGTGGGGCAGGGCATCTAACATGGTCTTAACCCCTTCATGCATTTTTTAGAATTAAGCATGCTGGTCATATGGGGTTGATTTATCCCACACTTGTATTGGGAAATACGACGAGGAGTGAGATTGCTTGGTTATGATGCTTTGCGCTTTCACAATTAGACTAAACACAAGTGTTTTTCATGCTCCTGGCAGGACCTTGTACTTCTGCGCAAAGAGTCCTTTCCTGTCTTTACACTATGGAATTTCTCTTGCCTTGGTGGCTGTACACAACAATATTTATGTATTTAATAATAATCACTTAGGGCCTGTGTAAGACATTTTGGCACCTGAGGCAAACCACAAAATGGTGCCTCTCTTCCCGCTAGGAAAGAGGGGAAGAAGGAAGATCTACATCACAAACAAGATGGGGAGGGGAAAAGAAAAAGATCTACACCAAAATCTGATGCCCCTGTGGATCCTGCCACCTGAGGCAGCTGCTTCACCTTGCCTCATAGGTGGGCCGGCCCTGATACACCACATAACATAAGCTCTCTGTCTTCTGGCTTCATTCCAGGGTGTGGGGGCAACAGAAGAACGCTTCAGGTTACAAACTCCGCTAATCTGGAAGAGTTACCTCAAGTTGAGAACTTTGCCTCAGGATAAGAATGGAAATCGTGTGCTGGCGGCGCAGCGGCAGCAAGAGGCCCCATTAGCGAAAGCACGCCTCTAGTTAAGAACAGTTTCAGGTTAAGAATGGACCTCCGGAACGAATTAAGTTTGTAACTAGAGGTACCACTGTACTGAATAGAGGAACTCACTTCCAAGGAATGCAATAAGATTCTTGTGGAAACAGAAATAAGTACACAAGTATACTTAACTTCCATATATTTGTGTGTGGGTCTGTGTGCGCAGACACACTCAATCTCTTGAGTTGTGTAAGATTCCAGGGTTTAACAGGTTCTTATTCAGGGTTTTTGTTACCTTCGAAATGAGGGACAGTGGAGCCTATGGTGTCTTTATGAATTATGGTTTCTTTACGTACAGTACACAGTGGTACCTCGGGTTACATATGCTTCAGGTTACAGACTCCACTAACCCAGATATAGTACCTCGTGTTAAGAACTTTGCTTCAGGATAAGAACAGAAATCGTCCTCCGGCGGCGCAGCAGCAGGGGGAGGCCCCATTAGCTAAAATGGTGCTTCAGGTTAAGAACAGTTTCAGGTTAAGAACAGACCTCCAAAACGAATTAAGTACTTAACCCGAGGTACCACTGTATACAACCTGAGCCTATGATGGATGGATTCACAGCATTAACACCCCAAGGTGGTGTTGCTTCCCCCACAGCCTTGGATTCAAACAGAAGTCAAGCATCACTCTGTCTCTCTGGCTTCTCATGCTGTGGCTTTTGCATCCAGCTTCTAGTTCACACAACTCAACTCTTGCCTTTGTGTTCCTAACTACCTGCAAGTTGAGGGGGGACGTGGGCATTTGCTGTCTGGCACAGATCCCCTTCCTTTGTTACATTAAAGACCCATTATGTTAACAGGAAACTAGTCTGGTTAGTCCAGGAATTTGAATGCTTGGTTAGATTTTAACAAATGCTGGATCCAGGGATTAGAAGGGTCTAAGTTTACAGCCTATGCTCCCCCCTCCAACCCCCCCCCCCCTAATATATTCTAGGTTACTTAATTTGCATTATGAGAGGAAGGAAGAGAAATGATGATAATGATGGTGAAAATGACAAAATCTTTCACAAAACTATCCAGATCTGGCCTAGAAGGATTTTTAAAGGGAAAGACATTTCATTTCTGCTAAATGGAAAGCTTAAAATAACCAGTAATGGGTGTTTGAAAACCTCTTGTGTGTGTAAAATTGATTTAATTTGTTCTATAAACTCCAGTTTTCAACTACTTAGCACTGAGGGGGAAATGAAGTCTTTAGCCTAAACTGTAGCAGGATAGCTACCAGCTGTGCTAAGTTAAGTCATTTGCTTGTTGCAGAATCTAAAGCAAATCAGACTAATATGCATTGCAACTGGACAAACATTTGAGTTCTGCTATATGTTCATAATGTTTCAACAGAGTACTTTCAGTTAGACAAAATTCTATTGACTGCAAAAAATCAAAACTGGCATGGATTTATGTACATTGTAACCTATGTCTATTTCAGCAATCTAGTTCCTACCATGTAGCATCAGGTACCTAGTTTGAGCAATATATTACAGGAAATGACAGTAATCTGCTCCTTAGGCCAGACTTCCTGAATCTGATGCTCAGCAGGTCTTTGGACTTCAACTCCCATCAACCCCAGCTAGCAGGGTCAATGGTCAGGATGATGGGAGCTGTAGTTCAAAGCATCTAGCGAAGCCTTTCTCAACCTTGGGACCCCAGATGTTGTTGGACTACAATCCCTTCATCCCTGGTCCTGCTAACTGGGTTGATGGGAGTTGTAGTCCAACAACAGTTGGGGACTCACGGTTGAGAAAGGCCCTCAATGGGATGTAGATCTTTAAGCATATCCTGGCCTGAATCCCTGAAGCATAGCAACTGTGGACCACAGACTTTCTCCTCTGTTTCTGGCCAGCTGAATTCACTACATAGTAACACTCTCTCCCCTAAATTGTATGACCCTTCTTCTTCTTTTTTACTCTTTTAGATGTGTCATCCATTTTGAGTTATACCATGTCACCAAGGCAGCCATTTTGTGATTGGCACCCATGACACTTCTTTAGGATTCCAACTGTGCCCTGTGGCTACAAATGACTGGAAGCCCCTGAAATAGCTTATAAAAATTACTTGGATAAATCAGGTTTTCTTTCTTCAATTTGGTTTGGCACTCTTTTTCCACACAAAGCAGATGGGTAACTCCAGAAGATCATAGGTAGGATATGTCATGTCAGCTAAGGGTGGATGGATAAGACTATTTCTGCACTGGGATGGTTTCACATAGCTCCATGTCATCCTTTTCACTTGCAGGGTTTGGGGTGGCGAGGTGAAGGAATCCTATGAAATCTACACTTTTATACAGAAATAAAAAATAATATTTACAAGGTGGTCCAAAGGTTCCTTTTGTCTTCTTTCTTTAAAATTGTTTTAACAGCTGATTGGAAGAACTACTAAGTTCACTACCGTGTGCATAAAAAGTCTCCTAGGAAGCAACTGTATGTCAAAACATGCAGTTCCTTCATGGGGAGTTGTAAAGGGTAAAATGTATGTCTGACATCATGCACCAGTTGTTGTTTCTCTCTCTCTCTCTCTCTCTCTCTCTCTTTTTCTCCATAGTTGTGACCTGGTCTCTGAAAATGAGAAGTGGAGCTAAAACATGAAAGTGGGAAGCATCAGGTGGGTTTAAGTCAGCCGTTGCAAACCAGGTATCTTTCAGATGTTTTGAGCTACCACTTCCACCAGCACCAGCTATTATTGCTGTGCTGGCTGGAACTGAAGGGAGTTATAGTCCTAAACATCTGGAACATCTGGAAACACTGATTGGTGTAGATTGTTCTGAGTTCTAGGGTTACAATGGTAGGACACACACCCCTCCTATAATGGGGCTCAATCTGCCTCTGTGAAGCACTAAAACTTTTAAGTTTAGTTTTATTAATTTCTCTGCATTTTACTGGGAATACAGCACACCTGTGTGTTTCCACAGTTTCTCCACCAATATTTGCTAACAGAGCACAGTTTTGGCGCACTTACAAGACATTATTATTTCCATAAATTACTTTCAAATATGAGCTGCCAAAACGAACTGGAATAAATAATGAATATCGTTACTAATTCAAAATTAACTATTTTTCAAATTTAATTATCTGTCATCCTTGTTGGTTTTCAATTTGTAGCTAGACACATGAATAGGCTGCAGTCTGTAAGACAGAATTATTGAACTCTATGGGACTTCTCCACAGTTCCACTGGTGTAAATGACTTGCAGACATCAGCAGCTGTTTTCTTCTTCTGAATTAGCTTATTTTCACCAGCTCTCCATGTATCAGCATGGCCACCACACATGTGAGGGGTATACAGTTTTGTCTATCTGCACTCCACCATAACCATCAACCTTTCAATCAGCACTGAGCTGGACAAGCATATTGACAAGGCAGCTATAGGAATGGCTCACCTCTTCAAAAGGGTATGGGAGAATGTGATGTTAACATCAAATATCAGGATGAAAGTCTACCAGTCTTGTGCATCAAGCATGCTGCTTTATGGGAGTGAATTATGGGAAACTTAAGACTGCCAGGAGTGACACCTCAATGCCTTCCGAATAAGCTGCATCAGGAAGATTTTGGGCATCACATGCCAGGGCAGAGTCTGAAACAAAGATGTGTTTTCCTAAGTTCACATTTCCAGCATATTTGCATTTCCGGCTCAGAGATGTTTATGCTGCTTTGTCATGTACATAGAATAGAAGATGGCAGGATCCTAAGGATGTGCTCTGTGAGGCACTAGGCCTGTTGGCAAACTAACTTTGCATTACAAAGGTATCTGCAAACATGACATGAAGGCTGGCAGCATCAATCCTACCGTGTGGAAATCCCTTGCAATGACCACAGTGCCTGGAGACAGACAGACAGATTGTGTATCCACAGCAGTGACCAGAGGAGGAATGACCACTGGGAGGAGCACAGAGAGAAGAAATGTCATGGTGCACCTGTGGCAGCAAAACCAGATGCCTTCATCTGCCCCAGCTGCAACAAAACATATCTCTCCAGTGTCAGTTTCTAGAGCCACAACAGGCACTATAATTCTCCAACAGTTTAACTTTACGCCTGAAGGCTCACTCTTCCATTGTCTCCTGAGACAGACACATGCCAACAACTCCTGAGATTTTCTGGCTTAATTGATTTTTTCTGGAAACAATTCACGGTGCTAAACTTCCACTAGATTCTACTAGATTTCTGGAAGTGGCTTTCACATTGTGTGAAAACTCTAATATAATGCAGAAATTAACAGTTAGGGAAATTGAATAAATTGCTGTGTGCAGGCATCCCAAGTGCCAGTCAAATGGAAATGACTAAAGTTGATCTGTTCCCCAGGGAACAGAGATGTACTTTCCAGTGGTATAAACGCCCCTTCCTCCAATCCTGCTCTTGAATAGACAATGTTGGTCTTCTCCAACTCACACAAAAAAGTGAACATAGTGGTGATAGCCATAACAGAATCTCCAAATCCAAAGAGCTACCTTTTTTTCTTTTCTGCCACTGTTCTACGAGTTAAGGATAAGCATTTGTGAAGTGTCAGATCTTCACCCTTCCCCTTCTGCCCCTTTTCCTTCTTGTAGCGGAACATCTTTGGGCTCTGTTGCCACTAACAGTAGAACAAGGCTGTCAAGGTCGGTGAGGTGTTCCCCAATTAACACTTCAAATTACACTTGTGAGGGCTGAGCCTCTCTACTCTAATCTCAGCTGTCAGAACTGCTTGAAAAAGGACTGTCAAGGAACAGCCTGTTGAGAGTTGTCCGACCTTGGGTGTCATTGATGATGTAAATGTATTTAAAGGTGTTCCGACAGGAAAGAAGCAAGAGTATTTCCCAGGCTGTGGATGTAGCCAATATCATTAAATCAGAGCATGATTCCCACCCACATCTTCTATTCTGGTTTTAACTACCTGAAACTACTCTCTTTTTCTGTAGCATTACCAAAAAACGAATCCCAGTTTGTGCAATTTTCTGCACTTGTTACAAAATCATTAGCTTAATTTGCCTTCATTTTCCATCAGGAAAGTCACTAAGTAGTCAATATGACTGACTCTGTCAATCCACATCTCTTTCCTTTCCCCTGATGTCTACTGATGTCATCATGTTAGAGCCATAACATCACCCAAATCACTACAAGATTTCTTGCTAGCTAGCATTCTTCATCCATTCATTAAAATTAATTTAGGAGGAAAAAAGAAATAGTAGCCAGGGGTATCAACAGCACCAGAAAGTATATGCAAATGTATAAGTTATTATTTAATGTATGTTAATATTATTTTAATGTATGCATTTCATGCACATTTTAGTCTACACATTTTTGTTTGCTGTATTCAGCTGAAGAAAGTAGAAATGTTGAAGGATGGCTGTTTTTCAGTTCTCAAATCATTTTGGAAAGTTTCACTTAGGTAGGTTAGTCCTTAGATGTGAATTGAAACTAATTTGTCACCTATCCCTAGTAGTATCTTAAAGTCATTGATTCAGAATAAAGTAGGGATCAGAATGTCTTTAAAACATGCTAAAGTATTCAAATTAGAAAGACTGGTCTAATTTTGGTCTGCTTTGGTTTTGCCAGAAGCAAGATCTGACATGTTGAGAGATGAAGTGTAACAAAAACAAAACACTTATCTGGCACTTAGAAATTCCATCCTAACATCTGGCAAGGCAGAATATATACATGCATGTCTACCTAGGAATTTTTATATATATATATATTCAAAATAGCTGCAAGGACCATTTTTTAAAGAAGTCAAAACATTGTTCATTGTGTGCAACTGAATTAAGTTATAAACCTCAGGGTTGTTGCTGTTGTTTTTTTTAAAAAATGGTTTTGCAGTCTATGGTTGGGTTGTACTCCATTTTTTTCAGAATATTAATTTAAGCTTAAACTGAAACCCACCGACTTCAGGTCAGAAGAAGACAATATACTAGTTGAAGCACATATCATTTCTGGTGAATCATTTACTGCCTTCTGACTAAGGGGAGATTGAAGTGGGATTTGAAGGGTTCCTTGAGTAGCAATTCACAGAGGTCAGTGTTCAATATTCAATATTCCTGGTTTTATTAATCTCACCAAACTATGAAATATTGCTGGATATTAGCTATCACCTGTCTCCCTTTCCTTTAACATCTCATTGTTTTTGTAGTCCATGAAGTCCAAAGAGAAAATATTTTTCCTCATAATATCTTAATCTTAATATTCCCTGATGATATGGCTGGTGTCTTCTTACCTCTAATTTTCAGAGAGTTGTAAAGAAATATAAATGTAATAGTGTCGGCTTCATGCAAATGTTCACTAGAAATAGCTCTAGGACTTGGCCTGGAGATTTCTAAAAGGAGAAGCTTCACCATTTTAGAGTAGGTTTAATGGACCATTTTACTCTTCTAGGCCAGGTGAAGGTGGTAGTTTTAATTTATTTTTGAAATATATTTTATATAACTATTTAGTGGTTGTCTTTCCCTAAATTTAAGGATGTATTAAAAAGTTAATGCACAACACGACATAGCTGAAACATGGGTACACTTTATGAAGGTAAAGACTCAAGGCAGACAAAAGGCAGACATTTGTTCACACAATAATTTGGGCAGTGGAAGTTGCCCTCACAGGTTGTAGTGAAAGACACCATTTTCTATGGCTTTAAAAGAATATTAGACAAAATAATGGAGGCTACGAATATGTTCTGTCTCCAGTGTTTGATACACTATGCTTCCAAATGACAGTTGTTGGAAATCACAAGTTGGGAGAGCACTGTTGCAGTCATGGCAACTTTCTTTTTTTACAGGCATCTAGTTTGGCCTGATCTAGCAGAGATGTTCTTCTGTTGTTGGTGAACACTATCAGTTCAATTGTCAGAAACTGGACTGAGAGGGAATGGTGGGGGCCGCCCCACCCTTCTCCTGGACCTTCCCGAGAACAGGAGGACAGTATAGATTGAGAACAGTGGTTAGCAGAAGGGCCTAGTTCAGAGGCTGCAGAGGGGAGAAGCTAGGAAATATTGGAAGAGGAACAGCAGGAAGAAGAAACACCAGGAAAGAGCCAACTGACAGACTCGGTGTCTTTGGAAAGCATTCCTCACACACACACACACACACACACACACACACACACCCTCCCAGTACCAGGCGAGCATTGAGGGTAGTCAAACAGAAGGCTCAGAGGCAGAAAGCTCAGATTAGCCGACACAAGGGTGACGTAGAACAGGAGTGACGTAGTGGGTGGGGCTTTGCTCCAATGCCATTATTTAGGGGATACTACATTCCTTCATCTCTCTCTGTGAACATTGAATAAATTAATTGGTAAGAACTTTTATTGTCTATCTGCTTATTGGCTGCCAGCATGGGAGGCATCGGATTCCCCGAAGCCTGACATCAATT
This sequence comes from Podarcis pityusensis, assembly GCF_964106645.2. Classification (NCBI taxonomy): domain Eukaryota; kingdom Metazoa; phylum Chordata; class Lepidosauria; order Squamata; family Lacertidae; genus Podarcis; species Podarcis pityusensis. The sequence goes on along the minus strand of NC_138028.1, from coordinate 55,884,460 downwards.
CACACTTGGAGTTATTTTCATTTTATTTATTTTAAAATACCACTGCCTTTCCAAATAAAAATCCATGCAAGGCAGCTTATATATTCAAATACAAGTATATCAACAAAATGAAACAGCACCCTCCCCCAAAACTAAAAAAGAACAAATTATAGAAGCATAGTTCTTTTTTTTAAAAAAAGCAATAAAAGATCCCCACAGCTGAATAATGTTTTCTCTGTAAAAGCCACATTTAAAAAAATGGTATGGTGGAGTATGGAGTTCCAGAGCTGTGGGGCCACCACCAAAAAAATCCTATATCTTATACCTGTTAACGTCATTGACCTCGCTGGGGGGCAAACAAGGATGGTTTATTTTGCCATTCTTAAGTGGTAGGCAGAATACTATAGGTGCAGCTTGTCCTTCCAATAGCTCAGGCCCAGATCATTTAGGAATTTAAAGTTTTAAACCAGCATCTAAAATTGGTCCTGGGAGTGCACTGGCAACCAGTGAAGCTTTTACAAGAATAGTGTCTGTTGTCAACGATTTGAAAATGCAATGTTTCTCTACTCTTTCACCACTTGGTGCCTACAATTCCCATCAGCCTCGGCAAACACTATTCTGTTCCAAAACATCTGGAGGGCACCAGGTTGGGGAAGACCACTATAATCTAATTATGTTTTTTAAAGGTATTAGCCTTTTTACCTAGGTTTACCAAGTCTGCTTTTAAAACATTTTCAGTTCATACAGGTTGATAGATTTTAAAACCTCTGGGGATAATATCTACCTCCCATTTTATCTGGACTCTTTATCACCTCTTCATCTAGAGCAAGGTGATTTATAGTTAATATAACAGATTGGCATGGTATGGAACTTTGCTCACTGTGTCAGTCTGAAACTGGAGGGGGAGATCACCCGCTGGCTGCTTCCTCAGGACAGCTGTGCTGGGTTTCTACCTGCTTCTGACTGTCTTAATTAGGCCTTCTCCAGAAGTATATTTTAAAAGGCACGTTTTTCTGCAAGCAAGATTGTTTGGGAACCGACTCCTGTCAGAGGATATGGAAATCAGAATAGACTTAAAACAAAATAAGTGGCATGGAATAAAAAGGATTTATATAACTTCAAACATGAAACTAGATAGTAGTATTTATAAGCCTATAAATTTTAAAGCTCCCAGCCTAATTTAAAAGCAGTTTAGTGATGCTACCGAATGGAGACAGCATAAACAGAAGGTTCCTTTGATTATCAGAATGTTTACTCCTGAAAATTAGAGCACAGTCATTTATCAGGTTTTGTCTGTAGGCTATAATCAGTTCAAGATATTCAAAAGCCAAGGTAATTTAGTATGCCGAATGTCAATCAAGCCTGGGCAAAACACAAGGCAATGTGTTAATGTAAATGTGAAATATGCATATGCTAAGGTGATGCTATGTGCAGGCAACAAATAATCATCCATCCAATGCGTAACAGCCCTTTAAACATAACAGCTAGGCACCTGCAAAGTGTAAACTCCAGGCATGTACCTGCAATTTGTTGTGCTGAGGATTAATAGAAGTTGAACTGCAAGTTTTAATGACTTTGAGATGTTAAATATAAGTGAACGTCTTACAATAAGGCATTAATTCAAATAGCCTTAGTGCTAATTCAAATAGTAAAAAGAAGAGGAAGAAAAAGGAGCCATGGGCCCTACTGATTTTTGTTTTTTAGGCTGCAAAGCAAGCATCTTTGCAGTTCTTACAACAACCCTCTAGAACAGGCCAGTGTTAGGAACCTGAAATTCCAGGATAAGTGACAGTGGATTGTCTAAGGGCACCTAGTGAGTTCTTCATAGAAATTGCCTTTGAACCCAAACTTACTGGTCAAAATCTTTCATGGCTGTTGTGGTAGCTTCCCATTATTTTATTTCAATTATGCCCACTTGCAATGGGATTTGTCCAATGTACATAAAAAATATTATTCTGCTTACATGACTCTGACAAAAACACACACACAAGATGCTTGAAGCGCTGTATTCAAAACGTGTGTCTCCCTCTTCCATTTGAGAAAAATGAAGGGAAAACATCTAGTATGAGTATAAGTTGCATAGAGGTTTTACTGCAAGCAAAGGTAAAGGTAAAGGAACCCCTGACAGTTAAATCCAGTCGTAAATGACTCTGGGGTTGCGGCGCTCATCTCGCTTTACAGGCTGAGGGAGCTGGCGTTTGTCCGCTCCGCAGACAGTTTTTCTGGGTCACGTGGCCAGCATAACTAAGCCGATTCTGGCGCAATGGAACACTGACACCAGAGCAGTGCATGGAAACGGCGTTTACCTTCCTGCCAGAGTGGTACCTATTAATCTACTTGCTCTTTTGGCATGCTTTCGAACTGCTAGGTTGGCAGGAGCTGGGACTGAGCAATGAGTGCTCACCCCGTCACAGGGATTCGAACTGCCGACCTTCCAATCGGCAAGCCCAAGGCTCAGTGGTTTAGACCACAGCATCACCCACGTCCCTGCTCCTGAAAGCAAACAGTATACCAGTGTTGATTAATAAGCAAATAAAAAAATAAACCAAGATTTACTGGGACATCCTTTGATAAAGCATTCACAGTTAAGTAAATACACATAAAGAGTTATGACATTGCGCTGGATTTATATAGCACTGAGAAAGGCCAGTTGCCCTTTCTGGACATGGTTGCAATCCCTCTGAAAGAATAATTTTGTAATTTTAGGATTCTCCTGGATCCACATCATTACTGGAGCCTCAAGTAGCTTAAGTGGTTAGGAGTGCCTTTTACCAGTCATGCTTTGTAAATTAGTAAAAGGCCTTTGAATTATGGTTCTGGAGGAAACTCTTGAGAGTCCCATGGACTGCAAGAAGATCAAACCTATCCATTCTTAAGGAAATCAGCCCTGAGTGCTCACTGGAAGGACAGATCGTGAAGCTGAGGCTCCAATACTTTGGCCATCTCATGAGAAGAGAAGACTCCCTGGAAAAAGACCCTGATGTTGGGATGATTGAGGGAACAAGGAGAAGGGGATGACAGAGGGTGAGATGGTTGGACAATGTTCTCAAAGCTACCAACATGAGTTTGACCAAACTGCGGAAGGCAGTGGAAGACAGGAGTGCCTGACGTGCTCTGGTTCATGGGGTCACGAAGAGTTGGACACAACTAAACAACAACAACAACAACAAAAGGCCCGTGTTTGTTGCATAAGACAAAATGGCTGCCACCTGTAAAGAGCAAAAAAGAGGCAGGGCCACAAGATGGTGCAGGCATGCCCTGAATTAGCTGCCTCTATCAATGGGGAAAAGGCATCTACATGAACCACTTCCACCCTTGAGGGTTGATATCTAATCCTGACACCCAATGAAATGGATGTCAGACCTTTACAACCCTATACGGCCTAGGAACCTCGTACCTACGGGACCGCCTCTCCTGGTATGCCCCACAGAGGAACCTACAGTCTGCAAATAAAAACATCCTGAAGGTCCCAGGCCTCAGAGAAGTTAGGCTGGCCTCAACTAGAGCCAGGGCTTTCTTGGCTGCGGCTCCAATCTGGTGGAACGCTCTGTCACAAGAGACTAGGGCCCTGTGGGACCTGACATCTTTCCACAAGGCCTGCAAGACAAGTATTAAAATCTGAAATCTTCATATTGGCTGACTACCTTTACTGGGAGGGGAGATGAATTCATTTGGATACATACTTGCTAAAAACCGGCAGCTTTGACCAATCCAATTACCTTCTGGGAAGTCTGGATTTAGGCCTCTGGTCCAAGTCAGAAACTGGGGATGTCCGACTTGACAATCTTGACCATATGGTTTGGAGGATATGTCCAAAGATCTGCAAACGCCAGCATGATTTTAGCTGCTCTGTGCCTCAAAGCTAGATAATACCTTCCTTAGCAGGACTTCTGGTGAGTTTCTTCTCGACTGTGGGGAATGCATACCAGTGCAAAGTGCTATTAGCATAGAGGTTACAGTTTGCATCTTCAAAGATGTAACTGGAAGTGACAAGCAGAGGGGCGAGGGTTATAAAAAGAGCACCCAGGCAAAACTTCCCTTCATGGTTCCTTCCCTCTAGATGATCTTTTTGAAAGTGTTTAACATCTTTTGACATGAAGAGCTGGGGAATTCATTTATGAAATCCTAAAGCAATAGGAAACAACTACTTCATTAAGAGAGCCCTGAATGCGTATCAAGCTGGGCTTCATATTATTTGGATATCCCATATACCTGCACACAGGAAGTCAACCTACTCTTAGCAATAAAAGTCAAGATGCAATTTCTCAGATCTTTGAAATCTGCGAAGCAAGTTTCATACATTCCCTGGATCAGGTTAGCTCTCCTCTGTAAGATATAGCAGGTTAAAAAAATTCAGTGTCCTTTCTGAAACATGCAAATGGATACAAATACAAAGAAGAGATGGAATGAGCTGATTGTTACTGCAGGAAGTGCTTTCAAGCCTTCTGTATAATGCATTTTGTATAACTGCCATATAATGATAACTTTCAGAGTCAGAGAATGGCTCCAGACATTTCAAAGAACTACCACAGGCTAGATGCACAGTAATTCCAACTGCAGGCACTCACACAAACAAGTTTGCAGAGGGAGTTTGCCAATAGTAGCATCAAAACAAAACAAAAACACTCCAGGATGATGAACAATTAAACAGTATTTTATATACATGTAAAACTGAAGTGGCACAGCATGTGCAACGCCTCAATGCATTTCTAACATTTGCACACAAGTCTGCAAAGAAACAAATTGAACAGTTAAACAACAAAGTAGGGTTCACTGTCTAAGTGCCTCTTACATTTCAGCGTTGTGGTACCACTGGACAGCTAAACACTCAATTGCATCTAATTTGTTGTTCCTGAAAGGGCTGTTGGGCACCCTGGAAGCCAAATCCATCCCTTAAAACAGTTCTCTTTCATGTTTCCTGGCTATTTCTACTTGTGGATTCACTTCTTCAGACTCAGTCTTTTGGGTGTGAATCTACTACTGATCTCCATCTCTCCACACTTTGTCGATCATGGAATTTTTCCATGTCATGATCCTACAAAAGCTACCAAACCCTCATCTTTGCTGTGCATATGCACAGAGGTTCAGGTTATATGGAAAAATAAAGTTTTTCCAACAGTGAACCACAACAAGGTGCATTTGATCAGACAGGAGAAACAATTTCAAGTATGCAAGTCAATAGGATTGCTGGCCTTAACATCTGAAAGCCTAAACTGTTGGAGACCAGATTATGTTGCGGGGGGGGGGGGGAGCCTTTTCTGGCGTATACCAGCCCACTGCCCCAAATGCCTCCACCAAATGAATGGAGGAGAGTGCATACTTCATAAACGAGTAAATAAAATAAACGAGGCTGTAATCTATACCAATTGAGTAAGTCCAATTGATCTAAGTGAGACTTATGTTCTGAGTGGGTGTGCTTAGGGTTGTGCAATAGATCAATTATGGGCAGGCAAGCTGTTAAAGCAGCAACTTCCAAATTAACCAGACCTGGTATAAATAGTTGTTTCTTTTGTCCTTGTCTGGTCAATTGCACAGTCCATTTTGTTTCCTGTACTCCAAGCCACTGAGCTCCAAGTTTAAATTAGAGAATGGCTTCCCATTGCCTCATTTTGCCTTAAGAGAACATCACTCACCTTTAGAAATCCTACAGGTCACATTCTCCTCCCTCCACCCTTTCACTGATGACTTAAGGGTGAAACTTTCTCTTTTGGTGGCTATTCCAGATTAATTGTTGTGAAATAATAATAGTAATAATAAAATACCTGTATGTGTGGCATAAAACACAGCTATCCCACCCCCATGAAACTATGTAATTCACAACTATGAGGATTGCTTGTTCCAATACTCTTTTTGCCACTTTATTTCTTTACAAATATTTATTGAGAAATAAATGCAAGGCTCCATAGAAGGGTCTCTATGACCTTGAACATGCTTTAATTTCCTTCAACATCCTTGTAAAATAAGTCAGGTTTTTGTTTATTCATCTGTTCACAGGAGCAGAATGTATTCCAAGGTCAGAAAGAGCATCTAAAAATATGTTACAATAATTAATAATTGGCCTCTTGGTTCAAAGTTAATCAGCAGACTATAATTTAACAATCAGTTTTTACTATTTGCCCACACATTTGATGACTCTGTGTTCTCTGTTTATGGATGGGATGCACACAAAAAGATCATCAACAGCAAAACTCATAGGGAAAATGGTACTTTCTCCCAGATGTTAGCAGTGTGTGCTTGGAATCTTGTAGCAGAATGTTGTTTTCAGAAACTATAAGTGTCAGAACTACTACATTCCAGGAGTGATCCTTCATGGTTCTCTTGGGCATATCTATTGGAAATTGCAGTTGTTATTGCAAACTCTAAGAATACAAGTACTTTATTTATTTATTTATTTATTTATTTATTTATTTAATACATGACCAGCTGCTGGTCGCCTAAGGAGATTAGACGGTCTTACATCTGGCTCCCAGATAATCTCCTAATCAGACACTGCTCAGTCAATTTGCAGATTTACCCATTCTTGTAACATCCATGTTTTTCAATGCACATTTAATGTATATTTGTTATGTGGATGGGTCAGTGTATGTATATATACTCTTCAGAAAGCAAATGTTAGAACTGTAATACAGGTACAGAAAGTTTATGCCCTGCAGTTATCCCGAATGATCTACATTATACTACATTTTTAATAGCACATAATGAAAGTGCTGAGAAGTTTGCACTAGCTGTCCATGTGCTATCTGCGTATTAACTTACAGGCCTCTTAAAATATTGAGTCCAGGATAGCTTAGTGACCATCTGATGCCTTATATCCCTGCCTTATCACTGTTATCTTCAGGGAACTTACTGTTAGAGGTCGCCCATGGCTCAGTTACATGTCTCATATCCACCAAGAGTGATCCATTCAGTATGGTTTGTCCAATTATGTGGAACACATTCTCAAGTGGACTCAGACAGGCCCCCTCCCTATTGAATGTCCAGAGCCTAGCAAAGACCTTTCAATTTCAGCAGCCATTTTGAGTTTCTGATTTTATCAGTCAGTTTTAACTAATGTTATCTTTATTATATTTCTAAGAAACATACCTTTAAAGTATTAAATGCTATATCAACTGTGTAAATAAATAAAGAACAATACAAGGTTTTCTTCAGGCATTGGTCTGTGATGATATTATTTCTGTGATGTAGTTCTAGAGAGGACTAATATCACTGCTACTTACTTTTATCTAATTTACAAGTATCAAGGTTGTTTTCTTGTGATAAAACAAGTTTTGGCTTGTTTGTAGACTTTCTTAGATAGGGATAGCCTGACCACAGTGATCCATGCTTACAATATTGTATCCACCAATCACAACATTGTACGGTAATAGATCTGAAACCATAATGCCACTTAGCACATTCTACATCCCATCCCATGCACACATCCTCACAAAGTGTTTAGGATTGCAAAAGGTTATCGGACTTCCCTGAGACGTGTCTTCGGATCCACTGAAAACCAAATCACCGGCAATCACAAAGGAATCAACCACAGCAACACAGAAGACCACCATTCTACTAATAATGGGCAAAGTCCATCAACATCACATTAGCTAGCCCATGAAATAACTGAAGACAGATGGGAAAGCCCTTGAAATTGTGGGCTGCAAGCATTTGTACTCTTACTAGATTGTGCGGCAAGATAAGAATGGCAAAGGGCCACCACAGTTGTTGGGTTTTGTTTTGTTTTAAAGTCATAGTCGTATCTGGAATTCAATACGCCAACGGAGTCAAGATGTACTTAAGAATGACAGAGGTCATTTTGAACTTTACTTGTATAAAAGCATTTCATGAAGTCCTTTAAAAGAATAAATTGAGAGGGAAAGACTTTGAAACCTGCAGTGGACCAGGAAATATTGATGACCTCTAAGAATGAAATGTCATACCCTACCACCAAGTTGTATTTTTTTGAAGGCAAGTTTGCTAGACAAGATGAAAGGGGGACGCAGTGATCACACACCAGATCAGATTGACAGTTCACATTTTGCCAAAGGTCCAGCTCAAAAGCTATTCTGCTTAGTATAGAATTGCTTAAAGGGATACAGGTTAGCTCTCCATGGAAGGTGTCACCGTGTTGAAAGAGAACAGAGATGTGGAGGAGGAGCAATTCGGGCAGTTGAGGGCATCCGGTTGTACTAAGCAGAGAAAAGTGAGTGACTGAGGTTTTTGATAGAGAGACTGGCCGTATTTAACCTTGCCACTCCACTGTCTTCTTGAACGACAATAGAGCTCCTTGGTGGTGTGGATTTCCCTTTGAGTCCTTGTATTCAACCAAACAAAGATCACAAAGACTATAGGAAGCACCTGAGGAATTAAAAAAAGTGGTGTGGTGGTAAAGTGTATAGATTGGGTATATTTAAACCATATGAAGCCAAAACTATGTAAAAGAAGCACATGAGAACAAGAAAACTCTGGCATTTTTTTGCCTTGGTGCTCCAATGATGGTACAAGATGGATTTTTTATTTTACCCTTATGTTTGACTAGCGCACACTTTTTCAGATGGTCTACATGTTCCCCTAGGAAATTGATGAATGGGTTAGGTCTAATGAACAAATATTAAAACATCCTTTAGTAATAATCATGATGACTGTTTAAGAAGTTCTAGACATTCACGATCCAAGCCGTGAAAGTTAAATGAGGCAGAAAACAATATATTATCAAGTTTAGATTTTATTTATTATCTTAATCCAATGCTCATGAAGTGCTCTTAACCTTTACTTGGGAAGAATGTATTAGTGGTTTATTCTGCAGTATTAGATTATGCATACAAGCATTGTAAAAGACTGTCACTTTTTATCTTTAATGTTTTCTTGCTCATATGGATGTCTTCAAACTTCTCTCTGAAGTTTTACACTGTGATAAGCACCTATATTATGATGTAGTTCAGCAGTGCCACCTAAAGTATCCAGGATTTTGCACCCTCACAGTGAATCCTGAATAGACAGCTATCCAATGTTTTGTTTCTGTATATGTTAATTTAGTCCTTTTTACACAATGCTAATTGCTCAGAAATGGCTATCTCTTAAAAATGTAACAGGAGAGTTGGTAAAGAAATGAATATACCCTCTGAATATATTTTGGATTCACTATTTCCAGCACAATTCCCACTGAATAGAAGAATAGCCTTAAAAGGGGAGCCTTAACTGCTTTAAAATTCCCATAGAAATGCAAGACTTTACTCTTTGTCTCATCAAACCATCTATCCAGATAAGGAAAGGTGCTCCCTTTTTGAATTCATTCTGCAAGGAACCCTACACATGCTCTGAAACCCAAGATTATGTATATACAGGTAACATGTAATTAGATAAATCAGATTGACTTTATTATGTGTGTGTTTTTGTCTGAGAGGGAGGGAGAGAGAGAGAGAGAGAGAGAGAGAGAGATATTGTTCCTAGGGTCTACTTAAACAATGTCAAGGAATGTGAAGTTAACAACCCAGGGGGAAAATATCAATTTTCAAACCCTGCTGCTCTTTTATTTGTTTATTTCAGCTTTGATCTCCTAAGCTACCATACTTTCAGACTTTTTTTTTTTTTTTTACAAAATCCATTTGTTTCCATGTGAAGTAAACTGAAGTTGACAACAACAGAAACACAAATGTACAGGAGGTATAGATTTTAGTCCTTGCCCTGGAAGGATAGGTGGCAATTTCCCCTTTGACAGGGCCGCTACTTCACATGACCTGTTAGCTTACTGCCTTTCTACAGCTATTATTTTAATACAATCAGCTTGCATGACTCTTTAAAGGCTCCCCTAATGGGCTTTCCAAAAGCACTGATTTAGACTTGATGACAACAATTATTTAGGTCTGAAAGGCTGCGGAGTGGCTCAAAATCAATAGGAGTTAGCAGCTCTCACTAGCCACATGATGCAAGTCATGGCTGACATGCTGCGGTATAAACTGTTTTCTCCTTTTTATGTTTCCCTTTCCCATTAACAGACATAGACAGAGTTAAAGCTCTTCTACAAATGCAGTTTTACTGGAAATGTTTCAGATGTTATGAAAGCAAAGAGACTTCAAATATTTAATTTTCCCATATTTCTTTTTTAAAATGTTGGCTAAAACCAAAAGTGATGAAAGTGCAAATAGACTGATTTATTGCCTAGCTTACCTTTGGAATGCTATATCCATTAGGAACATTAAAAAAAAAAAAAAAAGGAGTTAAGACAGTTTTCCCTCCCACCCACCCTGGCCACATCACCTTTATGCAGACCGGTTGTAAATTTAGCCTTTTCTTAAAGGAGGCTGTGTATATACACCTTTGTAGTAAAGAATCTGAATGTAAGTCCAGGAGAAGCATGATTTTATCGTATGATATCCAACACTTCATCTGTCACTTCAAAAAAATGTGATGCCTGAAGGATAGCAGCTTATACCAGATCCCACCCCTTTTCAGTTCTCCCTTATAAAATTACATTATTCTGAAGATCTTTGTTTATGACTTATAGCATCCTTATGCATAAACAGTGTAGGAAAGGGAAGAGGAACAGTGGTGCAACCTACTTACTGCAAAAAAAGATACATGCATTTAGTCTACTGTCTGCACAGATCCTTTTTTCCACAGAGTCTACATTTCAGTCTGTATGCCTATCTTATAGAGGGTCTGGGCAGACTGTGGGCTAAAAGATGTGGAGAAAGCCCTGCCTCTATAATCCCATTTCTCCCTTGTGTGTTCATTATATACACACTGAATATGACTAAGAGTTATTGGCCACAATGACCACAATTCAATACCAAGTCTATGTTCTAGCCTTTCTGGGTTTTCGTTTTCTTTTCTTTCTGTCATCGATAAGTAAGGATTCTTATTCAACTTTTTTTTCTGGCTTTCATTTTGTTCATCACACACATATACACACACACAACCTCAAACTACTTATTATTATAATTTAGTCTGCAAAGAGGCTGCAGGTACAATTCTTCCACAATGCTATGCACAATCCTAAATGATAGTCATTCCACTATGAGGGTAATGAACACTTTTAGGGAGTGGCTACATCATGTGCTCTCCTCTCCAGTCAAATTCCAAATATATCCAAGCACATCTGTCAGGCAAGTTTGTGTACCAGGGACTTAGTCCAACAAGGATAGGCCTGCGTAGTGGATGTTGAATAAAGCATCCTTTTGGATTTGTGTACTCCATTGATCAGGAAAGCAACATTCTCTCTCCCTCCCTCCCTTAAATATGTTTCCCCTAAGCGTAAGCTTGATGAGTCTATCAACCTTGCTAAATATAGATGAGCTTAATCTGTAACGAAAAGATTTTGCAAAAATCTGCATACCAAGGTGATTACCCTCCTCCTGGTAAACTAAATTAGTTTTTTCTCCCTCTAATGAATATACATATGCTATTACTAAGCCTTCCCAAATCTCCACTCTTTGCAGCACAACTGTAGTATGCCTCTGCCAGTCATTCACTAATGATTGCTGCTGAATGTTAAAATGGCAGACTATACATTCGCCGTGCTGTTCTTCATTGAGAAAGCTCTGTACGACATGAAAGGGGAAGTCTGAAGCCATTGCTTAATTCTTGCATATAAAAATGCATTTTTCTTCATTTTTAATAGAACCTTATGGATTCATTTGATGTACATTCACATCTGACCTGCTGCTACAGAGGCAGTTGAAAATTTAGCATCAGGGCATGTATGTATATGCAGTTCAGATTGCTGGATACTGGCATACCCAGCAAGTGCATTCATTCCATGTATGAGTGCCTCCTTCTCCATTCTGGTTTCCTTTTCTGGACTGAACTGTCAAAAATAGAAGTTTTCAAGAACTAAATGAGATTTTACAGAACTATTAACGTCAGCTCCCTTATCGTTCTCTTTCCTGTGAAATTCTGGAATGGATGGGGGGAAGTGAATGAATGGTTTGGATGATAAACTCATTTTAAATTACATACAGTTATGTGAAAATGACACTTTATAGTGACTAATATTTGGACCATATGATTTAGTGCTTTGGTTTTCTTAAACTTAGATGGCACAACACACCATGCTATGCTTGTTTACTTAGAATTAAATTCCATTGTGTTTAACAAGGTTTATGCTCAAGTAAGCTTACACAAGGATTGCATTGTATTGATATGCTATAAATTCTGAATCAGGGACAATCCATTTAAACTAGAAGCAATTAATGAAGTTGTATGAATAATTGTAGTAACTGTTTCATAACTCTTTTGAGAATAATTCAGAAACAAACTAACTAACTTAAGGAGACACATGTATACAGTGGGTTTTGTCAAGGTCAAGTGACCTCCATAAATACGAATAATCAGAACTCCAGATGTTCTGTAATACATTTGTTAAAAATGAATGTTTTAAACTGGCACAAAAATAAACAGTGCAAGAAACAATTGTACTGCTAAAGGGAAGGAGTTCCTCTAAGATGGTTTTACTACATAGAAGGCCCTAACCTGAATCACTGCACAACAGATCATAATCATTGGTTTGACCACAAGAAGGGCTTCACCACCAGATGACAAAGCCCAGATTGACAAACAATACTGGGCTCTGTCGTCTGGAGGTGAAGCCCTTCTATTAGGGCATTTATGTCTAACTTTGAATTGCATCTGTGGAAGCTCACTGGTAGCTAATGTAGCTGCCATAGAATTGGTTGGGTGGAGCAATAGCAGACATGTCAGATGTAACTGATATGAAACTGAACACAGCCATTGCTGCTACAAAACTTCAAATGTGCTGCATGCCAAAGCATTCCCAGGCTGAAAACTAGGCAACATCCTGTCCACAACAGGAAAATATTCATCAAAGAGTCTTTGGATCCTCCACTGACATCTCTTCTACATTAGCTGAATACAGAATAAGTCTGTGTGGATTAGTCCTGTGTAGTCCTGGTGGATTACATATTGCAGATGTGATGAGACTGGGAAAGGAAGGCTTCTTTCACTTCCCAACTCAACAAGCCTTCAGATGGGCTCTTTGACATGTTCCAACAGATAGTTCTATTCAATGGCTGGTGTCCAAAGAGCTAGACAATATATGCTCCTTATAAAAAAATAAGGCACATAGAAATCTGTCTTATGCCAGTCTAGATGAGTATTATCTACTCTGTTGCTCCAGAGTCTCTGGCAGAAGTCGCTCACATCATCTGTTATTCTCTCCTTCTTACTAGAGATGCCATGACTGAACCTAGGACCTATTTCATACAAAGTATGTCCTCTACCACTGAGCAATAGTCCTTCCTTTGCAGGCCATTTTCTGGGTTCTCCTCTGAGGGTTTTATAAGCCACATACAGCATTTTACATATTGTCTTCTGCACAGCAAACCAGTATGCTCTTGCACAAATTGCTTTTGAAGCTTCCCTCTCTTTCAAAAGTGGTTTCCCGTGGAGAATTAGAATGGGATACTGTCCTAGAATTGCAAATTTCAAGCTCCTAGGTTCTTCTGCATGCTTAATATAAATTTAGGTTATATGTATGTGTTGATTAAAATTGTACTCTACCACATATGAAGGGCAATAGTAACACAATATATGAAATGTTCATTTAATTCAGAGGAGGCAAATAAAGCATTTACTATAAGCAATGACAATAGTCTTATTGAGCTAGTAATTAACTGGACTCGTGTTGATCCAGTAATCAATTGAAATAACACTGATGTAGAACTGCAGTGCAAGCTGGATTTAGAAGAGGCAGAGGAACCAGAGACCAAATTGCAAACATGTGCTGGATTACGGAGAAAGCTAGAGAGTTCCAGAAAGACATCTACTTCTGCTTGATTGACTATGCAAAAGCCTTTGATTGTGTCAACCACAGCAAACTATGGCAAGTTCTTAAAGAAATGGGAGTGCCTGATCACCTCATCTGTCTCCTGAGAAATCTCTATGTGGGACAAGAAGCTACAGTTAGAACTGGATATGGAACAACTGATTGGTTCAAAATTGGGAAAGGAGTACGACAAGGCTGTATATTGTCTCCCTGCTTATTTAATTTATATGCAGAATTCATCATGCGAAAGGCTGGGCTGGATGAATCCCAAGCCGGAATTAAGATCGCCGGAAGAAATATCAACAACCTCAGATATGCAGATGACACAACCTTGATGGCAGAAAGTGAGGAGGAATTAAAGAACCTTTTAATGAGGGTGAAAGAGGAGAGCGCAAAATATGGTCTGAAGCTCAACATCAAAAAAATGAAGATCATGGCCACTGGTACCATCACCTCCTGGCAAATAGAAGGGGAAGAAATGGAGGCAGTGAGAGATTTTACTTTTTTGGGCTCCATGATCACTGCAGATGGTGACAGCAGTCACGAAATTAAAAGACGCCTGCTCCTTGGAAGAAAGGCGATGGCAAACCTAGACAGCATCTTAAAAAGCAGAGACATCACCTTGTCAACAAAGGTCCGTATAGTTAAAGCCATGGTTTTCCCAGTAGTGATGTATGGAAGTGAGAGCTGGACCATAAAGAAGGCTGATCGCCGAAGAATTGATGCTTTTGAATTATGGTGCTGGAGGAGATTCTTGAGAGTCCCATGGACTGCAAGAAGATCAAACCTCTCCATTCTTCAGGAAATCAGCCCTGAGTGCTCACTGGAAGGACAGATTGTGAAGCTGAGGCTCCAATACTTTGGCCACCTCATGAGAAGAGAAGACTCCCTGGAAAAGACCCTGATGTTGGGAAAGATGGAGGGCACAAGGAGAAGGGGACGACAGAGGACGAGATGGTTGGACAGTGTTCTCGAAGCTAGCAGCATGAGTTTGACCAAACTGCAGGAGGCAGTGGAAGACAGAAGTGCCTGGCGTGCTCTGGTCCATGGGGTCACGAAGAGTCGGACACGACTAAATGACTAAACAACAAGAAGAAGAACTGCAGTATACTCAGAATAAATGCCCCTACATTTCCTGTTTCCATTCACTGAATTTGATTCAGATCATACTGCACTAATGGTTGGTCTGCACATCCAACAAGTAAATTGGGACTTCTTCAGGGATTGTAACACTTCAGACAGTAGATAGAATCTCTGCTCCCTGTATAAACAGACCCTAATGATGTCTACACATTTATGTTGCCATGGTGCTTTCATTTTGTCCCTGTGCCATCATGTTGTCTCACTATGGCTATTATGTTGGCAAATGCTAACAGTTCACTTCACTGGTGCTTTGTTGTCGGGATCCACATCTACCCTAAAGATCGCCACATTGAGATGGCAATAATGCCTGTTATGCTCAAAGCCTTTTTTCTTTTGGAATCTGAGGCAACAAGCATGCTTTGGGGTAAAGTTACAGATTTTATTAGCTACACAATAATAATATAAACATCATATACATGGGCACTAAGGCAAACTATTAAGCATATGAGCTACCATAGCATCATCTTTCTCAGTCTATTTCATTCTTATGTTGCATTTGCTGGCAGAGGTCCTGTCTTTCTCCATCACAAGATCTGGGTTGGGCTGAGAACTGAAGAGGTGCGGCGCACCACAGTGGTGTGACAGGAGAGGATGGCAAGTGTGACGTGAAGAGTCAAGGACAATCAGAGAAACATTTAAACATTTCAGTGTAGTATATTATAGATACTATAATATAGTATCAAAACATTCTCTTTTATCTGCAGAATATGGATAGATATCTTTTCAAAATGAAAGCAAGAGCATCATGTGATACTGCAAGCTCACACTTCTCATTGAGTTTGTAAATGTACTTAAGGTAAAAGGTAACCTAAAAGGTAACTTAACCGTCCAGGTTGTTCACTGTCAGTTTTGTTATTAATATGAAATATATTGGAAAACTTTTTTTTTCCAATATATGCTACTTTTGTAGCAGTGCTTGATTTATAACACAGAACACAACTATTTTATAATATGTTCATGGGATATCCAAAAAGTATAAAGCAATGCAACTACATAAGAACATGACTCATTCCCAAAATATAATAATAAATGAGCCTCTTACATATGTACCTTAAGTATATAAGGTAAAGGTAGTGTTCTGTTTTATAAATCAAGCGCTAGGAGAAGTTTTTTTTTTATAGTTTTCCAATGTATTTCATATCAATAACAAAATTTGGTGTGGCATGAGCCATTTTTCATTCTGAAAGTGTGGCCCAGAGAAAAAAGTTTGAGAACCACTGATCCATGGTGCAGTCTTCATCTGCCTCTGGTGTCTGTGTGCTCTCATCTTAATAGTACTCCACTCAGGAGCATCTCAGGAGCATCTCACCTGTTGGGGTAGAGCCACAACAGTACCTTCCTGTCTACCCTTCCTGGGGTGAGGCAGTGACAATGCTTGTCACTGTGTGGGTGCGCCAACGGAAATCCCTGCTAATGCATCCATTCAGACCAAACCTGACTGCCACCTTGTCCTTCCACGTGTGAGGGGCAGTGCTATTCTGCCAGGAGGCTATAGTTGCACCTCCATGCCACCAGGAGAGCTGCTTCTGACCACACTTCTTCTCTAATTCCCTCCTCACCACACTTGATTTGCTTGGTGTTCTCACAGAACACTCTTCATTTGCTTTCTATACCGCCACTGCTTTGAGCACATCGTATTTGTAGATTCCTCAAGGAAGACGTGGGAAGTGATATTAGCTTGTCTCGTGGAGATCAAAGCAAAAAGCTTTATTGCTCTAAGTATTCAATCTACCTCTTCCTTCTTTCAAGGCTCTGCTGTAAATGTACTGCATTACCTGCCGTATGCCACCATAGATCACAAGCAATTTGTTCTGCATTAAAAAGTGGAAAAGTACAATCACAGTTAAATAACACTTGCAGAAATTAGGCTGACACTGCTTATGGTAGAAGAAAGGTCCCTTTTTACTATCAGTACCTATTGTGTAATGGGGTAATTGGGGAGAGATGGATTAGAAGGCTTTAAATCAGTCAAGAGTTTTTGATAGTATCATAAACGGAGAGTGAAAGGCCTGAGCAGTTTGTAATGATGCAGGAACCCCATCAGGAAACGAATGAGCAATCAGCAGTAAATCCTTCATGTGGCTCAACATGCTGTGCTATATGTAAGCATCTCCTCAGAACAACAAAGGGATTCCTAGTGGACACAGGGAATGAGAACTGAAGAGGAACATTAGGCCATGACATACCTGTAAGGGAACATTCAAACAGAAAATACAATAAGATGACAGTAACAAGCTTTCAGCAATAAGCAAGTATATCACATGCAAGGGCCAGGTTTAGACACTTATGTAGGAGGATAGTGGTTCCTCCCATTACACTAGAAGCTGGGATCATCTAGAGAAGCTGAATGATAGGAGATTAAGGACAGACAAGAGGAAGGACATGAATATAGAATTAGACGATGTCCCATTTGTCCTAACAGACCAACCATCCCTGAGTTTCATTCTGTTACAAATTTGGGGGCGCAAAGCATCCTAAATTGCATATCAAATTAGCAGTAGAATTTAATGCTTTGAGGTTGTCAAAGTTACTTTCCTTGGAGGTGTGTATTTAAGGCCATGCTAGACTTTGCTAATCCTTAATTAAGCCAAGTGTAAAAGCTAATTAACTGAAATAATTTCCTTGAGAGGTGTTAGCCTGGAGATGAGACATTTAGGTGACACAAAGGGATGAAAGGCAAATCTCACCATCCTTAGGCCAGAGTGCTAGATTTGGATGTGGGGAAACCAGATCTCTGCTTTACCACAAAGTTCCCTAGATGGCTTTGCTATCGCTGGGATTTGGAAAACCGCTACTCCAAAATTTTACTTATGTTTGCCACAGTAAAATGTAAAAGAGGACTTCACATCTCTAAAACACAAGATAGAATACCATCTACCGGTACTTCTATCGGTGCTGGGAACCTTAGCTGGGAACAACCATTGCCCCTTGCTCGTGACACTGAGAGCAAATCTACTGGTATATCATACATGTAAAGCACAATCAATGGACACTTAAAGCATACTTCTGCTAAATAATTCTGAGAACTGTAGTTTATTGAGGGGGCCAGGAATTGTAGCTCTGTGAGGGAGAACCTATACTTCCTAGGATTCTTTAGCTGAAGTCGTGTGTGTTAAATGCCACTGTCACTGGGCTGGAGTACAAAGGATGGGGTGAAATTCAAAGCACTCTGTTTAAAAATCCTTGAAATGGCAGCAAGACTCATTTATAATGCTGTTTTTCTCTGATTAAGATCAACCTGTCTTTACTGACCAGACTTTGAACACATACTCTTGAAACCTGTGTTGACATGGTTTCTTAAAATGTGACACCCTCTTCTTTACTGCTTCAGAAAAGAAAAGAAAATCAGAGTGAGTTGAGAACAACAGTAATCATATCCCGGATCTTTGATGCTTCAGAACATGTACTCGGTACACTTTTTCAGAGAAACCTTAAGGGCTTTGACACATTAGATTCTAGAGGTCAAACTACTGAAAATCAAAGTAACTTGGGATGTATGTGTTTCCTTTCCATTTGTATAAGTACCTAAAGCCATTTGTTTCCTGAAGGAATGTAAGTATTTTAAAGTATGATGAAAGCAGAAAACAAAGGTAATGATTTCTATCTGGGGGAATTCTTCCAGTAAAGTTACATGGAGGGTATTTCTTTTCTTCTTTTTCTTTTTATTGGTTATGTTTTTGAAAGTCAAGGTTATAAGCAGTTCAGTTAAGATTAGGAAATGCAGTTTTCATTAAGCCTGCATGCCAGGTAAGGGAAATCCATGCATTTTTTGGATGAATTGGTTATCAGAAGATAACTAACATTTGCTAAATTTTGAGATAACTAAACATTCGCTTTATGAGGTAAACATTGCTATCTTGGTCCATTTAAAAGAATACCATTATAAATGATATTTAGTATTGCTGTAAACAATGCCTAATTTCTTCCAACCTCTGGGTCTGTTTTCAAAATTCCTCACTCATTGACTTTTGAATAAAACACCATTTTCTTTTTCTTTTTCTTTTTTTAAAGATCCTGAAATGAATTTGAAAGCACTAACAGGTCGAAGCCAAAGCAAGGACATTTCAGTAATTATGCTGTAATGGGTATGTATATGCAATCCTAGGTAAAGGGACCCCTGACCATTTGGTCCAGCCGTGACCGACTCTGGGGTTGCAGCACTCATCTCGCTTTATTGGCCGAGGGCATGACTAAGCCACATCTGGCAAACCAGAGCAGCGCACGGAAACACCGTTTACCTTCCCACCGGAGCGGTACCTATTTATCTACTTGCACTTTGACACGCTTTCAAACTGCTAGGTTGGCAGGAGCAGGGACCGAGCAACGGGAGCTCACCCCGTTGCGGGGATTCGAACCACCGACCTTCTGATCGGCAAATCCTAGGCTCTGTGGTTTAACCCACAGCACCACCCACCTATAGGCTAAATCCTAAGATCCTGCATGCCTCTAATGCCTGCTAACAGGAGGCAAGAAGTGGTTTTCATTTATACCCCTTCCCTTGAAGCCTCCTCAACACCCATCTCCTTCTGTTAGTAGGAAACCCTGTTGGATCAAACACCCTTTCAGATGCAGGTCTGATTATCATGATTGATTATCATGATGAGTGTGGGGGTGAAATCAAACTGCTGCATTAGCAGCAATGAAATGACCTCCCTGGGGTACAAGAATGCACAGCGTTCATGGAGGTACTGGGCTGTCCAGATGAAAAGACCCCCACACTTGGCCTCACTGATGTGGTCCAAATGAAAGCAGAGCAATACATTTGGCACCAGCTTGGCTGCAGGAGTTGCAGGAAGGAGGCGTACAAGTCACCATCCAACTATCTTAGGAGCTCTACTCTGGATTTGTGTAGGATTTCTCCTGAGCCTTTTCTTCTCCCAGAGATATCCTACAAGGCACTGGAGGTTTAGTGTCAGAGTCTTCCTACTCCTAGATGGGCTACCTTCCAAGGTTGATAAGTCCCATCTGGTCCTCACTTCCCTCTACCTCACGTGCAGAAAGCACCTTCTTGACCATTGGACCCACTGTGCCAAAGCTGGGTCTAAACCCTAATTGAAATGGAACTAGAAAATCATTTCCCCCCAAGAAAACCTAGATCTGGTCTGCGATAACACTCACTCAAGAACTTTGCCCGCAGAAGGGGAAATTGGTAACTGGCCAGTAAATACTTAGATTTTTCCGAATCCAATGAGGTTTTCTTGAGTGGTTTTACCATTGCCTCCTTCAAGCAGGCAGGGACCACCCCATCTCACAAGGAGGCACTACTCACCTCCCTGGTGCAGCCAGCTGGCTCCTTCTTGCTAGTTTATATCAGGCACAAGAGGCAAGAGTCCAGAGTGCAAGAGATAGCCCTGACCAATCCAAGCACTTTATCCACATCCTCGAGCTTTACCAACTGAAACTCACCCAACTCTGCTGGCATCCTTGTACGTTCCTGTAGACTTTAGCGTGCGAGACACAGAGAACCCATGTGAGGACAACATATTGCTCATAACCCAACAAAAAGCATGGATGCAATCCAAAGGAAACTTTAGCTGAACAAGCTTCATGGAAATGTCATTTTTCTTTTTCTTTTTTTCCTTCTTTTTAATCAGGGCTTATGCCAGAATGGGCTGTGCTTGTGAAGACACTGACTGGATTCTGGACTGTGAAGATAAGCTCTGGATAAACATCTCACTTTGAGGTATATCATCAAAGTGATCCAGCATTTATAAAGGTCAATCATATCTATTTGGGGCAAAATATTTTAGCACTTAGAGCAGCAGTGCTATTTGAAAACCATGTGATGCTTTCCTATCTGCTCAATTGCAGCCTCTCTCGCTACAGTATTTTTTCAATCCGTTCCTTTTCAAGTGCGTTTTTCATCAGCATCCCATCTCATCACCTTAAGATCAAACATTTTCTAGTGACCCATATCCCAAAGTCCATCTCTCCTATTGCCTCCTTCTCAGCACCTGCTCTTTAGCTTCAGTAGCAAATTGATTTCTCACATACCTTTCTGGTCCACAAAGCATGCTAAATTCTTTGAAAGCTTTAAAGTTAGGTTTTA
Source organism: Podarcis pityusensis (assembly GCF_964106645.2). Taxonomy (NCBI): domain Eukaryota; kingdom Metazoa; phylum Chordata; class Lepidosauria; order Squamata; family Lacertidae; genus Podarcis; species Podarcis pityusensis. The sequence goes on along the minus strand of NC_138028.1, from coordinate 55,863,527 downwards.
AGGAGTATGAATCACACTGCATCTCCAGTTCGGGGGGGGGGGGGGAGAAAAAGAGTAAACAGAAAGGGAAATTTATAACCACTGATGAATCAGTGGCGACAATGTTGTATTTTTTGTAGTATAAACACTGACAACTGGAAAACACTGGCCTGCGAGTGCTCCAATTGGACGACAGCCTTTACCAAAGTTGTCATGGGCTTTGAAGATGTTCGAACTCAGCAGGCAAGGAAGATGCTCGAACTCAGCAGGCAAGGGAGAAACGCGCTAAGAGGAAAGTACCTTTGGCAAACCCTCACCATGATCAACTTCTGCCCGGAAACCCATGTCCCCACTGTGGATGGATGTGTAGATCCAGAATTGGCCGCCATAGTCACTTACGAACTCACTGTTAAGACTGTGTTCATGGAAGACAATCTTACTTGGCTATGAGTGAACGCCAAAGAAGATTTGCAGTAAGGTTAAAAGAGTGCATATTCATAGTCATATAGGTATATAGTTGATAGATAATTTTATGATTTATTAAGGGGAAATTGTGAATGTTCACGATTAGGAGAACATTGAATCATGAGACTAACAGCAGATAGTAGCAAAAAGCAGATAGAACCTTACAACGTTAGCTGAAGCAATACGTGGCATATAGAGAGCCTTGCTTGGGCAAGAGTTTTAAATAGAAAGGTGATGGACACAAGCTTTTGGGTAAGGACAGTGTGACAAATGTCTAAGTGTGGGGCACACTGCGGCTGCATTCACACATGGGGTTTATTGTATTCATTTAATTGATTATAAGGCCAGTGCTTCTGTCCTTTTCCATTTTCCAACATCCCTTTCACACTGCACATGCTTGTTCAATCACATCTCAATTGTTATTCTACCATATTTCAGTAATATATATATGTCAGGGAACTGCCATCGGAGCTAGAGGCGGAGGGAAGGCTCCAGAGGGATGCAGGAGAGGGTCCCAGTAGGGAGAGAGGCAGCCCATCTGCTGGGGAAGGAAATCAGCATAACACCAGTGGAGAAGGGGGGCAGATGGGGGGATCGGAGAGGAGGCTCCAAGACTCCTTGCCGGAGACCAGCGGAGAGAGTACGGGTACTCCGCTGCCCACACCCTCCCTGCGCAGAAGACTTCCGCGCAGGGAGAGTAGGAGGAGACTTGGCGTCAAACAACTTTTATGCTAGAAAAGGTTCAAGAAAGGCCCACTGATGGATTCTGCCAGCGACTGAGACAGTCACGATACTGGAGGCTGTTCAGTCAGAAAGGATTTAACCAGGTAACCTCGCCAGCAGTGGCGGCAACTTACGCACGAGCAACCCCTAAATCCATTACAATATATATATGATTATACCCTGCCCCTCTGAATGGGTTTCCCCAGCCACTCTGGGTGGCTTACAACATATATATAAAACACAACAAAACATAAAACATTAAAAAATATATATGCTATGCAAGCAACAAACAAACTAATTAATCAATAGAAACCAACAACAACAACAACAACAACAACAACAACCATAGTTTACAGTTATACTCAAATTAAAGTAACCGCCAACCCCAACTAAACATTTAAACAACACCAACCCAACAAAAAATGTTTAAAACATTTTAAAACATTTTAGCCAGTTACCCCAACCCATTAGTTGTTCCAGCAATGTCCCAGTGGCCTCCCAGGACCCTCTTTTAGCTGTTTAGGGGGAGTGTGGGCACTGCCCCCTAGGCAAGGTAGAAATGGACCTTGCAGCAGGGAGCGGTTTTCGTTCCAGCACTCATGGCAGCAGCAATGTCATTCACACATGTCATTCCTTCATGCCATCCTTCTCCCTCTACATTCTGCTATTTTTGTAAGCTTCACCTTCTTGATGTGACTTATGCTGGAATGCAAGCTTGGTGTTGGAAGCCAGGTACAGCTTGCATGAGAGGCAATAAGAAAGGAGGAACCAGCAGGCCAACTTTCTTTCCTACTAAGTGACAGCAAATGGCTCTGGCTTCTTGCTCTCTGCCCACAATCAACACCATCAAGGACACCCCTTTCTTTTCCCGCAGATCTCTGACTGGCTGCCTTTTCTTGAAATTGAACCATCGGCCTGATTCCACAGCCTTTTCTTATGTTCATAGTTGTTACAGCAATACCATAAAGAAAATGCAAGAGCATGTGTGTGTGTACACACACACACACACACACACACACACACACACACACATTTATCACAATGTAAAACACTATATCTTCTAATGTTACAAAACCACCCTTTGATCTGAAGAAGTATTAAATTTTATCTGCAATATTCATTAAACATCTTATATTTGCTAAAGACTTGTTTTGCAATTGTCTTCTTTTTTCTTTTACTCTAAAAAGATGCCATTTTTTCAATGAAGCACAATCCCACATTTCTTCTATCCATGATTTAGTCCTGATAGTTTTTGCAGTCTCTATTCCTGTGTTTATAACAGTTGTTCCTACTGCTGTTACCATGTAGAAAGTTGCCTCGTGTTCCAGTCTCACAGTGCCATGCATATAGTTTCCGAGAAATAACACTAATAGAATTTCATAACCTAATAGAATTTCATCTTTTTCCAATATATTTTTGCTAGCTGGCATTCCAACTATATATGATAATAAGCCCCTTTCTCTTTTCGACATTTCCAACATATGCAAGGTAGTTTCTGTTTATTGACACTTGAGTCACATGCCGCCTTACAATTACCTTATAGCAATTTCCTCTTAAAATTGTACTAAGAGAGAATTTCTATGCTTCCCCCACAAGCTCTCTTATACTTCCATTGTTATATTTTGCCCTATAGCTTGAACCCATTTAACCATAAATCCTTTCATTTTTCAGATCCAGGTAGGTAGCCGTGTTGGTCTGCCGTAGTCTAAAGAAAATTAAAAAAAAATCCTTTCAGTATCTGAAAAAGTGTGCATGCACATGAAAGCTCATATCAATAAAAAACTTTATTTTTCACATTCATGAATCTGTGATCATAGGTTATCCATATTTTTCCTAAGAATTTCTCAACGTCTGTTTATTATCATTGAATTTTTGAAAACGTGAAGTCTTCTTACTGTTAAATCAGTTGTTAAAATTATTTTCTTCCCTTAAAAGAAGAAAGAGGAAAAAGGAACAATTGTGCCCTAGAGTTGGTCATATAACTGAACAGAGGGGTGGCAATGATGGGATTCATCTTTGATGGTGCCCAGGACCTGGTGTGATATTTAAGGGTTGTGGAAACAGTTGGGAGCAGTAACCATTGTGCTATTAAATTAAATATACATAGAAATGGCAAATGGCCAAGACAATCAATCATGGTCACATTTGACTTCAAAAGAGGAAAATTCCCCAAAAGAAATAATTGTTCAGAAAGAAGTTTAACAGCAAAGTCAGGAGGGTTAAACCACTCTGAAATACTTGGGAGTTGCTTAAATACACAGTTTTAGAAGTTCAACTGCCGTGTCTACCACAGATCAGCAAAAGTGTCACCAGGTTCAAGTGGAAGGCTTCTAAGAAACTGGATGGACAGTTTCGGCTCGAGTAGAACAGAGTAGAGCAGAGTACAGTGGTACCTCGGGTTACATACGCTTCAGGTTACATACACTTCAGGTTACAGACTCCGCTAACCCAGAAATAGTGCTTCAGGTTAAGAACTTTGCTTCAGGATGAGAACAGAAATCGTGCTCCGGCGGCGCGGCGGCAGCAGGAGGCCCCATTAGCTAAAGTGGTGCTTCAGGTTAAGAACAGTTTCAGGTTAAGAACGGACCTCCGGAATGAATTAAGTACTTAACCCGAGGTACCACTGTAATGCATATAAGCTAAAACCCACAGAGCAGGTTGGACTAGGCCATATGCACCTGCAGAAATTGCACAGCTATTTCCTGTGTCAAAAAAACAACAACAACCTTTTCTGAGCTGAATAGGGATAAAAAAATGGAAGCAGGTAGTTTTTAACGACCTCATTCTGATTCTGCATTTTTAAAAATGAGTGAACAAAAGCACGACCATTCCAACGTAAAAGCCTAATTGGTACAGCAAAAGAGGCCAGAGGGGAAGAGAATATCATCCATAAGTTGCTTGATTTTGACAAGGTAAGTAAAGTGTACTATGAAATGGCACATCAAGTTGATATTACACTCCAGATTCTATGTCTTATATTCTAGTTTATCCCACATTTAAGTATTTCAACTGACCACTCTGTATCCAGCTGAAGGGAAGCAAGCAAAAGCACAACCAAAGTTGGTCCAACTAGATCTATGTGAACTCAGCCAGAAGACCTTTGTCATGAGCACTTCAGGGCTAAACAGTGTTTGGTTTGCATTTAGAAGCAGCAGCGATAACACAGGGGATTTGATTGTGGCCTCAAGGAGAGAACATCCCAATTCTCTGTTGATAAGAGAGCCTGTGTATGTGAGGAAGTGGGGATGAAGAACAGATATGGCAGAAATAAAATGCTTTGAGCTGAAACTCCGTGCCTGACTGTGGGGTATTAAAAGCAATAGAAAATATTTTCTATAATACATTATTATTATTATTATTATTATTATTATTATTATTATTATAGTTTGTTTGTTTATCTCCCATCTTTTCCCCATTATGGGACTCAAGGCAGCTTATAAAGATAAAATTGAAAAATCTAAAAACATAGATTATTGACTTCTTTTGGTCCTGTCTTTACTAAGATATACCGTATGTTTGTTAGAAGAGTAAAACTTGAACGTCTATGAACCTTAATTTAATCTGGGGTAAAGCTCTGCGTAAAGACACCCCAGTCTGGAAAACAAGAAGCTGTTAACTTCCCATCTTCTAAAGAAAAGCTATCACTCAGGTTAAAATTGCAAAATGCATGGTATATGCTTGATTCAACTTTTCTAGGTGTGTGCAGCAATATGCATGTTTTTGAGCTGCGCAGAATTCTTCAGATCCTGAGTAACAGAATTCCAAACACAAAGGCTGGGTACACACTCCCATTTACTCTGCAGCTAGAATGCTCACATGGCTAGTTTGGGAAGTCGTGTGGACATGATTTTAGCTAATATGCATCCCCTTCACTTCCACTGCTGGTTTGGGAAGTGTTGTATACACATTATCCACAAGTCATATATATATATATATATATATATATATATATATATATATGAATGAATTGAACCAAACAAGTTTTGATCCAAACAGAGTTTTAAGCTCGTGAGCGTTCACAGCCTAGGAACAAAAATATGTGCTGAAATGTGGGATGTTTATAACCCAGATCTACAGAGAGATGACCTTTTCATGTGGGTTTTACCTTTGAAAGAAAATTATAATTTATCTGGCCTTTAGATCATCAATAACTTTGGGTGGGAAACTTCCATTTGCAAATGGATAATGTGAAAATGATAGTGTTGAAAAGTCAAATCATAGCCCCCCTTCTTTAAGAAGGAAAGCAAACAATTTATATACAGTGCATGAGATGTTAGAAATGTTTCTCCTCTGGGTGTGGATATCCATATTTTTCATGTATGCTTCTCTCCAAGCCAGTACTGTCAAGACAGCGTAATCATCAACAATAAGATATCTAAACACAATAAAAATTCATTATTTTTTTTTTTTAAAAGGTTCATTTCCATGTTTAGTGAAACAGCCATTGACAAGTCAACAAAACCTCGATCTGTATGAGAAGTCCATTACTAATTTAGTGATTACTAGCAAGATTCTGCAACTTTGATAGCAGACATGTTGCTTTCTAATCTTCTTAAGGGACAGGGACAAAAACTTAAGAGCCTGAGCAGCTATAACATCAATGAGATAAAGTTGCTCACTGCCATTCAGAGTAAGAGACTTCTTGGCAGAGACCTGCCCCTTCCAACTTTGTGAGGCAGGGAGAGAGTGAATATGCTGTCCCTGATGGGAGGTAGTAAATTCCTATTATTTGATTTGATTTCAACATACTTACATAATTTTAACTGTATGCCACCTTTCCACAGTTCAATACAGCTTACCACATGAAAAAACACATAACTACAATGTAAGAAAAGTCATAACCAATAGTCATAAACAATAAATAAAACATCAAAAATGCACAAACAAGCTGAATAATAAAAACAACAATAGCAGCAACAGTGATAGAAACTTAATCCCAGCTAGTTGCAGTAGTAATCTACAGAAAACTGCATTCATCTTTACAATATTCAATAGTGATTAAGAAACCACCAGCAAATGTTATCCACCATTTAGAATGACATTGTAAGCAGATAACAATTCAGCATCTCTTAGAAGTCTTTGATAATATTCTAACGACATTAGTGTCTTTGAAATCTTGTTAGAGAGCTGGCAGGACTGCAGTATGCACAGCAGTCATTAGAACTAAGCAAGCAATTCATCGTGAATGATTTATTCAAGGAATCTTGCACTTCCACCCTATGTTCATTGATTCTTCTTCAGCAGTTTGCAATTCTCTTAAATATCTCAACAACTAACCACCATTCATGAACCTAGTTACAGTGGTTAATGCACAAACTTATGTTGGTTCCCAAGCGATACATTGTGATCCATGTTGTGTAATCTTGCACATGTTTATTTAGTGGGTCACACTGTGTTCAGTGGGGTTAAGTTCTTCGAATGTTGCCACAGGTTACTAATGGGCTGTATATATGGCTTTGAAAGTTTTTACTTCCACAGGCATCAACATTCCGTACATCAGTCTTCAATTAAGGAATTGCCCTGAGAGCCAGTGTGGTGTAGTGGTTAAGAGTGGTGGACTCATAATCTGGTGAACCGGGTTCACTTCCCTGCTCCTCCACATGCAGCTGCTGGGTGACCTTGGGCTAGTCACACTTCTCTGAAGTCTCTCAGCCTCACTCACCTCACAGAGTGTTTGTTGTGGGGAGGAAGGGAAAGGAGATTGTTAGCCGCTTTGAGACTCCTTAAAGGGAGTGAAAGGCGGGATATCAAGTCCAAACTCCTCCTCCTTCTCCTGTTCAGTATCTAAACTGGCGTGGTCAATGTGTTTCCCTCCATTTTTTGTTGGATTCCAGCTTCCATCATTTCCAACAACTGACAATTTTGGCTGAGGCTGATGGGAGTTGGGAGTCCAAATCCAACTATTCTAGAGGGCACCATCTAGGTTAGAGGGTACCTGCAGGTTAGATTACTACAATGTGTTATACGTAGGGCTGCCTCTGAAGATGGTTCAGAAACTTCTGAAGATGGTTCAGAAACTGCAGAATTCAGTGGCCAGCTTGCTCACTGGGGCAAGATGGTTTGAACACACTGCACCGATTCTGGCTCAGCTGCCCTGATGGGCAATTAGTTTCCATGCCATAAATACCTCAGGACTACAATACCTCACGGACTGCCTCTCTCCATCTGAACCCTCTTGGACCCTAAAATCATTATCTGAGGCCCTTCTTCAAATGCCTCCTCCACAAGGTACAGAGGGTGGCAACATGAGAATGGGCCTTTTCTGCAATGGCTTCCCCTTTTGTGGAATGCTCCCCAGGGATGTTTGGCTGGCAGCTTCATTATACATCTTTAGGCACCAAGTAAAAACTTTCCTCTTCAACCAGGCCTTGGGCTGATTGACATCCTTTAAAGTGTGTTTGTTGGAGGAGATGGGGGGGGGAGAGGGTTTATTGGTTTATTTTTGTTCTTGATTTATTATGTATTTTATGTTTTTACATTTTGCATTGTTATGTTGCGAACCTCCCTAAGATCTATGGATAAAGAGTGGTTAATAATAATAATAAGGATTAAGGATGATGTTTTCTACCCTAATCTAAACTATCCAAAACTATTTTCTATGAAGTGTTTCCTTTTTTTTAAAAAAAGAAGAAGTGCTCCCTGACTTTTTCAGTCTTCCTTAGATATTTTCAATAGCAGATTCTTGATTGCCTTATGTCCTGCTACATAGAAGGACAAAGTCTGGTCCTTTTCAATTAATGGTTTAAACAAGGTTATTCTCAGCCCTATGAAAATGGACTCTGGCATTTTTTTTTATTTTTAAATGTTAATTAGTATTCAAAGGGTTATACCATAAGAGTTATACATTTCTGCATGGTATACTATCAGTCTTCTGCTATATCTCTGCTATCCACCATTGATAACCTAATGAACTGATTATCTGAAGTCTTTAGCTAAATATAATAATACTAATATCAGTATTATTAGCATTGTAGACTAGAAGTATCTAGACTCTTAGAAGCTGGAAGTGGTTCAGAATGCAACAGCTGAAGTTTTAATAAGTTCTGGCTGAGTACGAAATGAGCTGCACTGGCTCCCACTTACCTTCTGGGCCCAATTCACACTTCAGAGATCTGTTATTGATTTCTCAGGACTGCAGTACCTCAAGGACCACCTCTTAGCATATGAAGCCCTGAACAGTCTGGTTTGGGATAGCTAAAGCACTTTACATATACTGTACAACCCCACTGGATTCTAAAATCTTCAGAGGCGGCTTCCCTGTCTGCAGATATGAAGTCTCTTTCCACAAAATGGCATGTCCCTGAACATGTTGCCTCCTTCTTCATCTTTTTACTTCGAACTTCCTATGTTTGCTCCAATTAATACTGTTACATCACATCACCTCCACCTTCCACAGTGTTTTGTCAATGTCAAAAACTAAACTTTTTCCAAGCTGCTGTTTATAGATTAATTTACTAAACCATCTGTCTAGTTTTTCGAGACTAAGTATTTTCAGGTTGTGTGGCACTGCAGCAAACCGTTGCCTTTCAATTTGAAACATTAGTTTAATCTGTGAAAAATGGAATGATTTGCCTACAAATTGAAGCAGGATTAATGCAAAATCTCAATGGTGCTATGCAGATGATCTTTTGATCCATACAGAAGGAAGTAATCCTCTTTTTATTATCCTTATTTATGCTTTTATTCTGTATTTTATTACTATATTACAGCATTTTTATATTTGTCCTCTGTCTTCCTTTTCCTGTGATACTTAAAACACCAGCAGAAAACTTTTCTCGTACTAAAAGGAGCAGTTAAAAAAAGGTGATGGGATTTATTTTGATCAAGTTGTGACAAGTGTTTGAGAACATGTTCTTTGTTGAACACAATTATTTCCCTACTAGCATGGCCTCAGTATCAAACTGGGCACATTAGAGCAAAAGAAAAATCTGTCCCTAAAAATCTAGAAACATACAAAGTAAGAATGAGATATCAGTTTACACAAAAGAATGTGAAGGATGTCTGATCCAAGATGATTCTCCTTATATTCTTGGAGGACCTTAAGAATCAACTAAAATAAAGAGGAGATTCTATAGCTGACAGCTTTCTTTTACAATGAAGAGGGAGCTGAGACATCTCAAGATGGAATGCAAATTCAATAAATCAGATTAATTCTAGCTAAAATTTGAGATGTGATACATTTTCCCTCAGTGAACATAGACATAGTTGCTACTATGGCATACTCAGATGTTTAATTTATTGATATAGGCACTCAATTGGTGATAAAAACAGCCCAAGGAAGCTGATGTTAGACAGCATCCTTGTTATGCTGCACTTTTGATCTTAACTTTTATTTTATCTTGCGTCGTCAGTTGCTTGTGTTGCGAGAGTTTTTATCTATATCCAGGAATCCTTCTTAAAATAAAGGGTTTCCAGGGCACAGTCAATGTGCACCAGATCAATAACATCTCATAGTGGACTTCCGGAGGCGGCGCGAAACGGCAATGGCGGTCCTCTTCAGCTGCTGAAGAGGGGCTCCGCGGAAAAGGGTCGTGCGCTGCGGCACAGCGACGACCCACTCAGAAAAACCACGGGTAGAGTGAGCCCGTGGCCGTGGGATTCGGCGGGCACCAGGAGCGACCTCGGAAACGAAGAAGGGACCCCGTAAGGAGCCCCGGAACGTGGAGGGGGTAGCGGTGCTGTGAATCCATCGCTCTTTCCGCGGAAGTGAAGCCGCGCGGCTGCTGCTGATGAGCGCTGACCTTTCTTCTTTCAACATTTGATTTTGAAACTACTTACTCGTGAGTAAGAAATCTGAGACTCTATTTGAACTCAAATCTGTAAATTTTGGCTGAAAGCGGGAGACGCTAAAAAGGAAGTCAGTCTTCCGTCTTTGTTTAAAGTATCAAGCAAAGTTTTATTAAAACGGAAGCGTTGAAAGGAGCTTAAAAGAAGTTGGAATATACCCTGCAAATTCGGACTTGATTGGTTAAAAGTAAAAGAAAAGTTAAAACCATATTATAAGTGGACAGAGACTGTGATTTTTCTCTCTACTTTTTGTGGATTATAAAGTTACGAACTCAGCTCTCGGGCTGTCTGGATACAAAGTAACATCAGACAGCGGTAACTGTGTATGAGGTATAAAGATACATTGGGCTACTTTGTAAATTACAAGAAAGGAACTGTGGTGTGCACCTTTGTAAAGAACTTTTATTTCTGCAGTTTAAAGTGAACCCAGAGGGTTCTCTCCCTTGTTTTGGTTTTTACTTAATTTTTATTTGGGAACTTAATGGTGGAAAATTTCTATCCTTCTCCCTAATTTTTGGGGAGCTCCCCCTGCTGGATTGTGGAACTATTTGTCTCTGAGAACTGCTGGCTGTCTTGGAATTTTTTTGTGCTCGGATGTTTATTTTCTGGATTGCTTTTCCCATGGGATTTACAATTTGACCTTGAAACTTGGACAGCTGTGGAATGAGTGGTGCAGCAAAAACAAGGGCTGCTAAGAAAGCAAAACAAACTGAACTGTTGCAATCAACTCTGCCTGTGCAGGTACGTAGGTCATCTGTTCCAATTGTGACAGGTCTACAAGAAGGCCAATCTAGACAGCCAGCTTTCGGGGATATGGCTGCAGGAGGGCTAGATCCTGTTTCTAAAGAAATATTGGACCAGCTGGCGGCATTAAACAAGAAAGCAGATGAACAAGCGACCAAATTTGACCAGGTGACAGCTACAATAAATAGATTGACAGACCAAGTTGCCGAAAACACACAGGCAATAGGAAATTTTGAAAAAAGTATAACAGAAAATCGAAAATTAGCCGAGGAAGCAAGTACAAAAGCAGACCTAAATAAAAAAAGGATAGAGGAACTTAGTGGGGAAGTAAGACCACTGAGCAGACAGGTTACTGAACAGCAAGCGTATCTGTCCATGGCAGAATTGAAAAATAGGGAAAGCAATCTTAGGCTTAGAAATATCCCAGAACTAGAAAAAGAAGACTTGATTGGCTATTTGACAGCAGAAATATCCAAGTTCTGGGGTTTGGCAGAAGAGAAGGATTTCAAAATTGTCACCGCTTTTAGACTGGGAAGAGTGGCCAAAAAGGACAAACCAAGAGATTGCTTGATCATTTTGAGATATAAGCAAGAAAAAGAGAACATACTCGGCCTACATTTTAAAAATCCATTGGTGATACAGGGAAAGACAGCAGAAATCTTTAGAGATATACCAAAACAGTTGTTGGATTTAAGAACTACATATAAAGATCTGGCAAGCTTGCTGAGAAACAACTCAATCCGATACAGGTGGGAATTCCCTCAAGGACTATCCTTCAGTGTGAAAGGGAAGAAGGTAAAAATTAGAACAGCAGAAGAGCAAGAAAAGTTCCTAAACGATTACGGGGAGGACCTTCGGAAAGGAACAATAGGTACTTGGCCACCCCCCACGCCTGGTGCAAAACCAGATCCACCTCTGGATATAGACGACAAGGGAGACAACCCCATCGGTTGACAAATTGATCCAGGATGTCTTTGCAGCTTTTTAGTTGGAATATTAATGACGCAAAGTCCCCCGAGAAAAGGAAGAGAATTTTTCATATATTGAGGAAAGAACAATTAGACGTCATTTGCCTTCAAGAAACTCATGTAACTAGGCTCCATAGAAGAGTATTAACCAACAAGAGACTAGGCCAAGAATTTACATCATTAGATAAAGTCAAAAAAAGAGGAGTTGTGATATATGCAAAGGAGAGCCTAGCACCAAAATTTGTGTTTAAAGATGAACAAGGAAGAATTTTGGCGATTGAAATACAATCACAAGGAGAAAAATTTCTGATAGTAGGAATTTATGCACCAAACAAGGGGAAATCGGAATTTTATAAGAAGCTGCATGAGATAATGCTGGACTATATTGACTATACTAACATCATTTTGATGGGAGATATGAATGGGGTTGTCTCCACGCATATGGATAAGTCACAAAATCAAAATTTGACTAAAGATGGCAGACTACCTAAGACTTTTTTTGAACTTACAGACAATATGGACTTGATTGATATTTGGAGGACAAAGAACCCTCTAGGTAAAGAGGGAACATTCTTTTCTGAGGCCCACCTATCCTGGACAAGAATCGACCAAATCTGGATATCTAGAGGACTGGCTCCTAAGACTAAAAAAATAGAGATCTGCCCCAAAACTTGCTCCGACCATAATGCTTTGAAAATAGATTTAAGACTTACACCAGCTGGATCCTTCAGATGGAGAATGAATGACTCCTTGTTTAGAGATCAGGAGATTGTGAAGAAGGCCCAAAAAACGATGAAAGATTACTTTGAAATAAATTTGAACACTTCGGTGGAAAAGAAAACAATCTGGGACGCGAGTAAAGCTGTTATGAGAGGGTTCCTGATACAACAGAATACCATAAAGAAAAAACTCTGGAATGGTAATAACATCTCATAGTGATTTCCACACAGGTGAGGTTCCTTGAAGTGATCACATTAATACAATATCATGTGAAGGGAGTCCTAGCTGTTTTTTGTTTGCAAGTGAAGACTAACAGGACCTTGGTGCATATGGGTTGGAGAGGCTCTGGACTAAAGCTGGAGCAGCATCAGCATTGTCCGTCTGTCTGATGATGGCTAAATCTGCCACAAAGACTGCTTACCATCAACTGGCGGGGAGCGGTGATTGCACTCCACCACAGCTGTGATGGTGCCAGGCAATCTTCTGGCTCGTACGTGGCTAGGGGAGAGTATCACTTCCATCTCTGCAGGTCATGCTGGCTGCTCGGGCTTGCTTGTGGTTGCAGCCAATCACAGGTGAGTCACGGGCGGTGGTTTGGGGTGCGAACCTGGCTATAAAGCCAGCCACACCCCAGACTCGGCTCTCAAGTTGGTGCTGGATTCCGAGAGGTAAGGACGTCCCTGAAGAGGCCTCTGAAGTGGCTGAAGATCAAGACATCAAAGACTGAGGAAGAAGCAGAAATTTAAATGGCCTCTAAAGAGGCCAAAAAACATTGATGACGCTGGTGGATACTTAGTGGCCCTGAAGGTGCTGAGGAGTGATCCTGGTCATTCAACTAGGCAAAAATGATCTGGGGAGCCGGAAAGAAATTGCCCTCACTTTGCTGCTGCAGCAGACCTTGAGGCACTGCACACAGAGCACCCCCTAATGTATTGTTGTTGTTGTTTAGTCGTTTAGTCGTGTCCGACTCTTCGTGACCCCATGGACCAGAGCACACTAGGCACTTCTGTCTTCCACTGCCTCCCGCAGTTTGGTCAAACTCATGCTGCTAGCTTCGAGAACACTGTCCAACCATCTCATCCTCTGTCGTCTCCTTCTCCTTGTGCCCTCCATCTTTCCCAACATCAGGGTCTTTTCCAGGGAGTCTTCTCATCTCATGAGGTGGTCAAAGTATTGGAGCCTCAACTTCACAATCTGTCCTTCCAGTGAGCACTCAGGGCCGATTTCCTTCAGAATGGATAAGTTTCATCTTCTTGCAGTCCATGGGACTCTCAAGAGTCTCCTCCAGCACCATAATTCAAAAGCATCAATTCTTCGGCGATCAGCCTTCTTGATGGTCCAGCTCTCACTTCCATACATCACTACTGGGAAAACCATAGATTTAACTATACGGACCTTTGTTGTCTATTTTGTCATAAATGTTGGAACAACAGCAGTAGTGAGGCGCCAAGTGCACTCTGAAAAAAATGAACAGGACATGCTGCGCACTACATCACAACTGGGTCAGGTCAGGTCAGATGATTCAGCATATGGACTTTCCATTCAATAATGGGGCCCTGTACAGACACAGTGGGGTGCATCTGTCACCAATGGGTAACAAGGTTTCGATGCTGGATCTTTGCAAAGGGCCTTTGGGATTAGTTGCAGATGAGAGTGGTTTGGCAGCAAGTCAGCAGGGAGGGACCAACACAACTGGTGGATAAGAAACTGGGTTGGATCCTTAGTCAAGGTATGGGGGGGGGTGTTGGGAGCCCCACCGCCTGCTCCAAGGAATCAGTGTACCCTACTGAAGGGGGAGGTACTTCTATGCGGATGCCCAGATGTGGATTGATGGGCCATAGCACTCCCCCAAATGGTGATCTTGGAAGGGTTGCCTAGATTTGATTTACATCATAGGGCAATCCTTAATGTAGGATTTACCCTGTTGAATAGTCACCCAGGAGACGGGTTGGGTGATTCAGGAAACACACCCAATGCTTATGCCAAAATCTACTGACATCAATAAAGTTGTGGCCTGTTTTATCCCCAAATGATTGTCCTGTGATTATTGCATTATCCCATGTTTTGGCTCCCATGGCCTACAGCTGTGCCTTGCTTCATTGGCAGCAGCAACGTCTTTGAACAGGATGAAATCAAAGAGGTGCTTCATATTGGCTTTCAATGTACATCTGAAGGTAACTGCAGTAGCTCTGAACGTTTCCCCTCCATCTAAACACAGAGCTCTCTAAATTATGAGTGTGATTAAATGAAACATATGAATAGCCCCACTGCAGAACACCAAATTCAGGCTGTGATGCCCTCTCAGTAATTCCCACCTACTTCGACTAGGCCTCTCTCTTTTTCTTTTTCTTTTTTCAAGTCCTGCTCTTCCACTCAGCTGAATCTTTTAAAAAGTTCAATGTTCCCCCCTCCCCCCCTTTTTCATTCGGAAGTACAGTCTGATTTGAGAATGGCAATTCTATGATCTTTCAAATTAGCATTATTAAGATAAAAATTTACACTTCATTTTCCCTCCTTAAAGGTACTCTACCTTCCTGATTTTTCTGCTGTGAATGTAATGGATGCAAACGAAATTCAGAACTTCACAAATGGTAGCTTTGCCTGTGAGTCTTTTGAAATGTTCAGCACCTGAAGGTTTTAGTCTCTTTGTTCATTTCCAGGTGTTAGATATATATATATTTGCCTTTTGTTAATGTTTGAAATGGCTAGTCTCACTTTCCCCACAGGAGGGAACAAATAGTTCCAGTGGTAAAGAACCTGGAGGACATCAGGCCTAAAATATAATGGCATGACCCTAGTATAAATACATTTCATCTTCAGAATGTAATTATGGGAACGTAATGGGAATAAAGCTCAAATTAATTGCTTTTTCTATTATTCTTCGTGTCCTTGAGGGTTCTTCATGTGGTATTAATGGCACAGAGAAGATAATTAATTACTGTATTTTTCAACTGGCCTTCTTTTTCTTCCTCAGATGACTTCCTATAGAGGTTCTTTTCTTTTGTACATACATTCAATTGCAGATCTCTTGATACTGCCAAATATCAGCTGTTACCCATATTTTTAATCTGGAACTGCTTTTTCTCTTTCTCTCTTTATGTCTAACAAAATGACTAACTGTTTCTTGCATAGAGAATAGCCAACATAGAAAAGGCAAAAGGTTACTTACTTACTTACTTGTGGCATTTGTTTGCTCTCCCATAATATAGTGTTCTGTAGGCCTTTTATAATCATAAAACAGAAATATTAAATACAAAACATGATGTAAAACCAAAAAAAATCAGAAGCTACATAAATGCAACAAAAAACAAAAATTACCACACCCTCAAATTTAAAACACAGGTTTAAAAATTGAGAGGCCCTGACTATGTCATTTAAAAGGGCTGGATGAAGAGATAGGCCTTGTCTTGGCACTGGAAAAATCACAAAGATAGCCTCAGGTGAGCTTCCCTGTGAAGGTTGTTCCATAACTGGGGTGCTGCCACTGGAAAGGCCCTCTCTTCATTTGGTGGAAGCACCCATAGCCGGATCTCCAAAGAGAGCCTTCATATCTGGCAATGTACATATAAGAGAAAGCAGTCTTTCAGGTAACCTAGGACTCAGCTACATTGGCAAAGAAAAATCACTTTATATGCGTTGTATATGCATTATAACACTGTGACACCAAATGGTGCTTTGGAGTTCCATTTTTGCCAACAAGATTTCTCATACAAAGTTTACAATGCGTTTAACTGAAATGCTTCTTTGATGTGTCTAGATCCAGCCCTAGTCTCAAGCCGTTTACAGCTTTAAAGATTAAACACAGTTCTTCTTGTGATGGTTGCTAATGACCACTCCCCACATTAAATGGGGGACGCCCTTTGCCTGGTCGCGCGCAGCCCCCTGGACCCTATGCGGCACCATTAACACAGGCTTGGCTTCGCCTTCCCTAGGTGGGATACCTGGAGGTCTCTGCCTACCTCAGCCAGTTGCCCAATCCTGCCTGGGAAGGCGTTGCCAAGGTGATCAGGCCAGGTAGGGGGAGGGACCACCCTGCCATGCAATGTACTAGATGAAACTGCCAACAGTTCTCAGCTCTAGTCAGTGGTGAGGATGTGGGGTTGCAAAGGGCTGTCAGTGTTCTGGATTTTTATCTGCCAAAGTCCCTATATTCTTATTAATTGAACCCTACTCAATACAGTGGAGTCATGTTGCTCTATCATGTGATATCATTACAGATGTGCAAGGGCAAGAGGTGCAAGGACAAAAACAGGGAGTCAACCATTCACTGAAGAACCAAAGGGGGCATTACTAATCCATACTAAGATTTTGTCCCAAGAGTATATTTTATTCATCCCCAGGCAAGCAAATGATGTTATGGGGACTTTGGCAGTTCAAGATCCAGAGATCAGTGCGCTGGATTTTTGGTTGCCAAAGCACTTACAGGCCTCTTAATGTCATCCCTCTTCAAAGTAATTTTACTGAACAAGGACAGAGTTAAAAGGGCTATGAGGAAGTGGGAAAGGAGCTGGAAGGAGGAATGGAGAAGAAATTCATTTCATTTAACATTTAAAAGCAAATCTACCCAATTTGCAATTTGGGAAACAATATGAGAATCAGAACTCAGTCATCATGCTACTTCACACAATTTGCAATGCAGCATTCCAGCCAGGTAACATGTACAAATGCACATAAGGAGATAAAGTGTCCATAAAAGACACATATTAGTGAAAATAGCATGCTAAAATGCATTACTATGGGGGAGACTGCTTTGCAAAAGTGTGCATATTTGGCAAAGTTGCATGATTTTTGTTGGTAGAACTCCACAGCAAAATGCTGATGAATTCTCATGGGAACATTAAAAATAATTAAAAAGGGATTTGGAAATGTGGAGAAGTAAAGAGTGGGGAAATGAGAACAAAAATGGATAGATTCATGCATCCTGAGGCAAACGGGTGTTTGCCTCTGCATCTCCATTCCTTTTCAATGTGATAGAATGAAATGGTCTCCATTACATTGAACAGAGCTGAATTGAGAGGCATGCAGTGTTTTAGCAGCTGAAGATCTAGCACGCCAATGGTTCTGTTACAGAACTGGACCTTCAGCTGCCAGTTTCTGCACAATCACTGACTGATGAAAGCTCAGCACATGAGAACAGAGTGTTTGTCAACCATAGAAATTGGTGGTTATTCCCTCGCTTAGATTTTAATCAGGACCTGTAAAGCTAGCCTCTCCTTTGAGGCAGCGTCTTATGTTTCTTCCACTCTAAGAAAAAAAATATTTGAAATAATTTAAAAAGTCTAATCTAGCACCACAAATCTACAAGCCTGCACATCAGAAAAGGAATAACCCACCAATATCCAGATTCATTCTCAAAGGAGATCTAGCCACAGCTTTGCGAAAGGACTACATGTCAGGGTGCAGTTACAACCAGACATGACTATCACACATCCCTGTTGGTCCCTTGTTTCCACCTCTACTCCTTTTCCCCCTCCTCCAAGGTGGAGGGTGGAAGCAGGGCTGGCCCACCCATGAGGTGGACTGATGCAGCTGCCTTGGGCGGCAGAATCCTATGGGGCAGCACCGGAGAAGTGAGAAGTGGTGGCAGCAACAGCTTCCAGTAAGATCTCATGAAACTTCTGTGTGATCTCACAAGTGTTCCATGAGTTCTCCCGATATATTGCTGGAATCTGTTGCTGCTGTGCATCTCCAGTAAGCCAGGCTTCAATAGAGGGATAGTAGGGTGGGGGGATAGCAGAGAGCACATTCATCTCAGACAGTGAAACAGGACAGGCCGCCCCTGGAGGGAAGAGAAAAGAAACTGTAAGTATTCAAGGTCACTGTTCAACAAAACTATTCCAAATCGATGAATCAGTAAAGGACTGTGTGATGGTACCGCTTGTCCGTGTTATTCAGATGATGCAAAAGTAGGGAGAGGGCTTATTCTTAGAGAGGTTGAAGGAGCAATTTTGTTGCTTGGATGTGCTCCTGGATTCAGTAGCTGTAGTGGCTAGGACTGTTTATTTCCAGCTACAGCTGGTTTGTTAGCTACAGCCCCTGCTGAATAAGAATAGCCTTGTCAGAGTGATCCATGTTCTGTAAATGTCCCTCAGCTACATTACCATGATGCACTCTTCATGAAGCATCCCTTATTGAGCTGTGACAAATCCAGAGTCAGAGTATATTGATTCTGCACCAAACAATCGGAGAAGGTGATGGTGAACTCTCCAGCTTCCCAAACGTATAACTACATTTACAAATGCAGTATTGTGGTTCTGACTCAAAGCAAGGTTGGGACTGTTGAACAAGTGGAGGGTTAACCTAGGATTTAATCTCAGTCATGCCCCAGAATCCTTTGCTGCATCAAAACACACATTGTTTTCAGGACATGCATCTTTGGTTATCATATTTCCCTTTATGCCTGCCAAATGGCTTCTGGTAAGACAGAAAATTAATTCATCAGATTCATGAAATAGTGCTTATTTTCCAGATATAACTGCTACAACCCTGCTTGCGAAAAGATCACATGTATTCTGATTTTTAAAAACCCCCACAAATTTCTCGTCAAGTAGATAGACATTATCCTGTCTTGATTTACAGCTGTATTTAGAAAAGTACCAATCTCACCAGCAGTCAGCTTCTAAACACAATGTTCCTGAAAGCGAAAATTTAAAGGGTAACAAAATAGGTGCCTTAAGCAGAAAGAGGAGAGAGGAGTGCCTTCCCCCACCCTCACATATACAGAGCTGATCTGGGTGAAGAACCCACACAGATTAAATCAAACTAATAAATTGTCAGCAAGGACTTCAGTCAGGCAGAATATTCTTGCTAATTGGGAACTAAGGTGTCTTAATTAGTTATCTCGAAAATGCAATAAAAGGAGAACTCTGCACGCTTTTATCCAGCATTGCATAAGTACCTCATTACCACGGGGGCAGGTAACTTAACCCAGCATGTGTTCTGCTGTATCTGGAAAGTTGATTCATTATATTTTATTAAACAAATTAGAAAGTTAAGCTCTCAGATGAAATATATCTGATTTACAGTTTAATTCATGTTTAAAATAACTAGGTTTTTGACCTCTTGTCCACTGCCCCAAAATATATTTCTGCATTAGCCTGTCCTTGATCTGGCTAATAAAACCATATTCACATGACATTTTAAAGGTAATCAAAATGCAGATACCTGTTCTGCTTTAAGGTCTTTTGACCAAGAAAAGAAAGGAATCAGTTGGACATGATATCAATCTTGCAGAGGATATCAAGTGCAGAGGGTTTTTTAAAAAAATAGAAAAGGTGCATCATTTGTGAGAAAAATGAAAATATTGAGGCAGAAAAACACCCTTTTAAAAGTACATTATTCCAGAATACTAACTGAATAATGATGACACTGGGTGGCAGCATGCCAAAAATCTTAAGGAAAAAAAACCCCTGGCAACTATATCATTTAAACGGAACTTAAATGGAACTTATATGTGCAGTAGAACTCTTGAATATCAGATACTAGAGATGAACAAAAACATCATCACCTTCATGGCATTCCTGTCAGTGTGAGGGGGCATTTGATTGTCACCTGTTGAAAACAAAATGCTGGACTTGATCATCTAAAGTTTGACCCGCCACAGCAGTTATTTAATGGTTGGATAAAGACATAGAACCAGATTTGTCCCAGAAGCACAAGCCAGTGTAATAATGTCCACTCGTGATTTGAGGTGAGGGGTTGGGAGAAGCCCCAGAACAGCATGGCAGGAGGGGAAATGGTGCCATCAGGCAAGCAGAAATACTTGAAGTGACAGAGCAATCTCCTTAGTAGTATGGTGAATTCACCAAAACGTGTTGAAATAACTGAGACAAATTAGTTGTGGATAACTTTGAGTGGACCCATTGAAATTAATGAGGCTACTCCAGGAATGAGGAATCTGTAGTCAGACTTCAACTTTCACCATTCATGAACATTGGCCGTGTTGGCTGGGACCAATGGGAGTTAACAATTTCTGGGCTCTCTGGTTCTCCATATCTCTTTTTTCTTACTGGAATGCATAGACTTGTGCTTTAAGTGTGGGGTAGTATTATTCACCCATATTTCTATAGGATCCAGTTTCACCATTAATTCTCTGACTCTCTCATGCCTCTTCCCACTATGACAACCCAATCTTTTAACATGTTATTATGCCAATAAACACATTTTTTTTACCCTCTCTTCAGCTGATAGGTTCCCCAGAGCAGCTTACAGTTAAAATAATAACAAATGAGATAGCCACTGCCCTGTACACTTTCAGTTCAAAAGACTGGAGATGACACAAAAAAGAAGGAAGGAAGGAAGGAAGCTAACCCAGACATTTGTTTTCAATGTTGCAAAGGGAAAGGATTCAACTAAGTTGTTGTGTGAGCAAAACAAGGTCTGATTGCACAACAGGACTTCTTACCACCCTCCCCCGCCGCACTTGCCAGGTCTTCTCGTATCCTCACATGGATACCCCACTTAGTGCTGCACTGAAGTCCACCCACTGTTCTTATAATGACTAGCTTGAATGTCAATAAGGAAAGGAGGAGTCAAATGATCCACTGTCCCACCTCTCCTTCAGCTAGAGGGAATGGCTGATGACAGATGAGGGTACAGATGAAGGAGCTGGCCTCTGTCTCAACCAGGCAGAAAGGACTCATCTCTCTCCCTCTATCAGATCTCTTCCTCTGCTGCAGCCCGATGGAATGATGTTGCAATGCATTTAACATGGGCGCGTGAATGAGTCATAACATCCTCTGTGTGTCTTTTCCATATATGGAAGGGTTGCAGGGCCCCATTCTAGCCCTCCATCATCATGGTGTTCATACACTGTCCCGAAGACGCATCCATTTAATGTTCATTGGAAAGAGTTCTCTGCGCACACAGGTGTATACACAGATAACGCCTACACTTGAGGAGGGATGCTGGCCAACCAAAGAGCAGCCCCACAATTCCCTCTGCACATTCATTCAGCAGATTGAGGAGATATTGTGTACGCTTACAGTCAACAGATGTTGAATCTGTGATCTTTGGAGAAAGGGTGCTAAACAAATTTAGTAAATAGTAATAAAATAATAATAACAGAGGTATAATAATGCTGACAGTGTGAGAATAACATTATCTTGCATGGCCCCGATGCTGGAATAAGGGTAATGGAATTCCCTGTGCCCTGGACTGACCCAGCTCACACAACTTAGTAATCACTTAGTACTTTTGCATATCTATATCTAGATATATGAATGATCTCAGTTACTGGTTTTTACCTTTTTTCTTTTTTAAAAAAGCTAGAAATATAAATGTTTGACTAAATAAATAAATATGCCACAATGGGAGGGCATATTTTAATCCATTCCTTTATGCCTATTCTTAACTAATGATTATGAAAGCCAAGATAATACATCTCTCATCGTGCTCCATCAGTCAAAGCATGCTGTTTGTTCATGTTCTGTGTTTCCACATTGGTCAAATGGAAAACAAATGCACACTTCAGACAGAAACTAAGGAAGACCTATTAATTACTACTTTTAAGCAACGCTAAAGGCCATTTCAGAATTTATTTATTTTTTAAAAGACACTGTGGTACATTTGTGGAAAGCGCCAGGCCTCTCCTAATTGTTTCATCGCTGAAATGTTACCGTTATCTGGCAGACTTAAAATATAATTGGACCCATTGCTATTTTAAGGTCCTCTCTCCATTTGTACGGAGCACAGAACTGCACAGCACTGGAAGAAAAATACTCTTTTAATTGAATCATTACTTACAAGGACAAGGCTATGGGATTCATTTTATGCAGCTCTGTGTGCATTACGCTCCTATAGCTTTCATTTGTTCCTACTGAAGGGGAGCAGGTTGTGGAAAGAAGCTTTTACAAATAAACAGAATGACATAAAAGAGAGGTTATTTAAAAACCTGCAAGTTTCATTTCATGTGAAGGCTTGCAAGTGGAAGCTTTGCAGTCAGGTTAGAAGTCGTTGGGTAAAACGACTGGGGGTACAAGTAGATGTGGCAGCAGGGTCTTTCACTATTTTTTACAAAGTTGAAGAGCAGCCTTCAAGGCCCTACATCCAAATGGGAGTGTGGTGCTTTTCCAAGACATTTTTCTGCCTGAAATGGACCAGCTGCCCTTTTCTAGCGCCATAAAGCTGTAAGAGGCTGTTCTAATAATGGTAGGGGCAACTCTTGGGTGGTTATTTTTTTAAAAAAACAAAAACTTCTTCACTGATTTCTTTAAATACCATTGTGATGGTGCATGCATGCACACACACACACACACACACACACACTGTCCTGCAAATCGTGTCTTCCCTAAAAGAGGGCACATGTTGCAGTGAGACCTGGAGACTGATCCCCTGTGTTGTGGGTGGGTAAGATTGGTCAGCCACAATACCCGATTGGTAGGTCCCTCGATGCTGGGTTCAATCTGGCCAATGGGGCGCAGTCCAAATGGATCAAGGGACCTATATATGCCCATGCACGTGAACATGCAAAATAGATGGTGGCTTTGGAGACGTGTGTGATTCTAATCAGGGAAATGGTACATAGGGAAAGCATTATACACCTCTTCCGAAGCACCATGGTCCAAAATGGATTCCTAATTTCCAGCTGCTTATAAACTTAACAACAACAACAACAAAAGAGCACATCATAGGTCTACTACTCTCACATCTAGTTTGGTCTTGAAAATATCGGTCCCTGGGGAAATCAGTCCTGGGGGAGGAGAATCCAATAATTGCATTGATAACATCTGGAAGATGGGGAGCCCTGAATTTGATTGTATAGAATAGAGCTAGCTAGCTTCTTTGTTTGTCTAAGTCACTTTATTTTCCAGCATCAGTCTGAAAATATATATTTTGCTTCATAAACTGACCCCCACCCTGCACAATTAATCATGCACATTATCAAATTGCTACCATGTCACAATAAGGAGTGCATACAGCCATGCACTGCTTCACATACAAATCTGTGTGTTCCATGGTACGTACATACGTATCTGCTTGGTTCTTAGCTTTTCACTCTGTTCATGGAATGACCATGAGTTGATGAGAGCCTTCCATGATTGCAGTGACTCTCATGAGCAGAAATGTATACCATTCATGGTGGAAAAAAGTTAGGATCTAACTGGGTAGAAGGGAAACTACACCTTCCAAGTGTTGGACTTCCATCAGCCTCAGCTAACATAGCCAATGGCACAGGAATAATACGACGTTGGTGGCACTGTGGGTTAAACCACAGAGCCTAGGACTTGCCGATCAGAAAGTTGGCGGTTCGAATCCCCGTGATGGGGTGAGCTCCCATTGCTCAGTCCCTGCTCCTGCCAACCTAGCAGTTCGAAAGCACGTCAAAGTGCAAGTAGATAAATAGGTACCGCTCCGGCGGGAAGGTAAACGGCATTTCCGTGCACTGCTCTGATTCGTCAGAAGCGGCTTGGTCATGCTGGCCACATGACCCGGAAGCTGTATGCCAGCGACTTCCGGGTCAGCGCCATTGGTGAATGGCAGAGTTCCTCCGACTGGAGGAACGGGCTCCGTGGAAACTGGGTCTTCCCGCCGCGGCGAAGGTGGGGACCCGCTAGAAATCCCAGGCGGAGGAAGCCTGGGAACGTGGGGTTCGGCAGGGCACCAGAAGTGCCCCCTACTTGCGGGGAATCCCATCTAGGGACTCCGGGGCGAAGTGGGGTGAGAAGCGCGGTGCTACGAACTGACTGCTACTCTCACGGAGTGAAGCCGCACAGCCATTGCCAGAGAGCGCTGACTTTTTCCTGTGGACAATTGGACTTAAAACAAGTACCCGTGAGTAGAAACGGAAAATTGGATCAAGAAATTGTTTAATTTGGTATCGAAGCGGGAAGGTGCAAACAGGAAGTCCGCCTTCCGCTTTTTTGTATATAGACTAAAGCAAAAATTTTACAAGCTAAAGCCGGGAAGCTGTCAAAAAAGACTAAATTTCCTTCATTCAGAATTACTGAAACCCCCCCTTGGAAGCAGGAGAAAAGGGGGGGGCTCTGTTTAACTCTAGCAGGAGAGGGAGTGAAGAAGGATAAGTTTCCACCATCTCTAACCTGGGAACGGGGTGTCAGAGACAGAAACTGTTGGAGAGGTTCATTGACTGTGAACGTAATACTTTGACAGATAGCTAATGAAGAGAAACAAGTTGATTCTAATGTTGCCTTTTGCATTTTAAAGAAACAAAATATCTGAAAAACATCTGAAATATCTGAAAAATGAAAGCAACTTTCCTTTGTCTTCAAAAAAAAAAAAATGGATACAAATAGTTTGTCTCCTCTAGAGGGAGCTTGCTAAATTGTTGTTGTAGGATATTTGAGACCCAACATCTGTGAGATTAAGTGTGGGAACAGTCTTTTCTGACCTTGAACAAAGATGAGCTGGGAGGAAGACTGGGTGCTTGCTCTATGCAAGACAAATGCTTTGCTGGAACAGATGCATGAGAAGATGGACTTGATGAATGAGAAAATGGATTTGACTGTTGTGGTTAATAACTGTGGACAAACAGGGAGCATTGATACAGAAATCATTCAGGAACCAACCTATGAATCTGTACTGACTGGGCAAGTGCAGATGACAATGGAGGAGGATGCGGCTGCACCTCAGATAGTACAAATGGAGAGACCCGAGGCCCTACAGGAGCATAAGCCGCTGTTATTGAAGACTGAAGTTGGAGTGGGCCAAGGGGAGTCTGGAGATGAGGAGATTCCTAGCTTTGGAGAGATCTTGAAATTTGATTCTAAATACATTTTGGATTATATCGAGGACTGTGGGGAGTGGGACTGTGGGGAATGGGTGAGCTGGATGAAGGGTGATGGAGACAATTTTGGGTTGGAACCCCCCAGAGACCTACTCCTCAATGAGAATGGAAAGAAACTAAGACAGAGACCAACAAAAGACAAGGAAAAGGGCAAGCACAAACAAGATGAAGAAGAATTGCAGAAGGGACATGGAAGAGACTTAAGGGCTTCGGACATAAGGCTTCCAGGTTGATGGACTAGATGGAATGGACAGTAAGGACTGACACGACCCGACACCAGGAAGAAGAGACGCTGGATGATGATTGAAAGAGAATTTATAATGGATTTTTTTTATTTTAGAATCAGCTTAATGAATATTAGGGAAAATGTGGGAATGAAACTATACGACTCTAGCAGAAATGTTATCAGGAGCTATGTATATTTGAAAAGTAAGATTTAAGTCTTAAGGTACTTAGGGGTAAGATAAGGTTAAATAAATTAAGATAATTTGAATAACAGAATACGGGGAAAGATGGAAAGGATTTGTTGAGTTAATTATTAGGTTAAATTGTTAAGATAAATTTTATAACAAAAATTGAGAAAGAGGGAAAGAATTTGCTGAAATAATGATTAAACTAGAATACAAAAAGGGAGGTGTGAGGAGGTCAATGAAACAAGCAAATGGAAATTATGGATATGCAATTTGGGATTTGTGTTTTTTTTCTTCTTCTTTTTTCTTGTTTATTTTCTTTTGTTGTATTGTCGTATACTTTGTGCTTTTCTCTTTTTTATTTTTTTCCTCTTTTTTGTATTGTAGTGTAGTTGTTTTTTATTTTTTCTTCTTTTTCTTGTAATCCTGAAATTATCAATAAATATTATTTTTTAAAAAAGAAGAAGCTGTATGCCAGCTCCCTCAGCCAATAAAGCAAGATGAGCACCGCAACCCCAGAGTCGGTCATGACTGGACCTAATGGTCAGGGGTCCCTTTACCTTAGCACCTGAAGAGTCTCAGGTTTTCCATGACAGCTCTCAGCCATTATATATTTTTCTTTTTAAAGTAACAAATTTAAAATATTTTCCTCCTTTACTTATGAGCAAACATTTTACAATTCCTCAGTTAAAAATGGGTAGATTGATAATGAACTTGAAACATTTTGCATCTGTCCTTCATCCCACCAGTTAACTAATTCTAACTAACAAGGTTCATTGATGTTGCTTTACATGGTAATAACAAGCCAGTGAATTGTCACTTTGGATGATTTTTTCTCTCTCTCTGTCTCATAGGAAACATATTAGTTTTCTGCAGAGCTGAGGAGAAATTCTAAGCAAGCCATCCTGTAACCCATGATTTTGTAAGTTTTACAGAAAAGGTATAATTATTGAAGTATTAGGAAGTTAAACTGATCTAGGGAGACCATATTTGGAACTGAGTTCTTTCAAAAGAATGGAAAATGAGGTCTGTTTTCATTTAGAAAGACATATCCCCGGAGGAAATAAAGAGCTGGCAGGAAGATCAGCAATAATATTGGGGGTAAATGGTATTCATCTCTCTCTGTTTTTTTGCTACCCTGCTTTCAGAACTGCCAATCAAACATCATTGATTATTAGGGGACTGCAGGCAGATTATCTCTGAGCAGAAAAGTGGAAGCCTATCCTCAAATAAAACATGCATATTCATAAATATCATAACTCAAAATGTCACTAAAGAGTCACTGGTCAAACAGACTGTGATAGATGAGATTTCCCAGCAAGATAATGTTAAGATTAGCTTGACATTTTTCACAGCTGTTCCTAAAAATGATGGATAATAAAAATTACTACTAATACTCCTACTACAAACTTACGGTGTCTGAGTGCTTTGGAATGGTTAGGCAATATGGGAAAACATATAGAAAAGCATACTGGTATATAGATTATGACAAAATGTTATTCACAATCCAAACTTGAAGTGCTTCATTGAGTAGGAAGCAAAATGTAGGCTCCAGATCCATTATATAGTCCTTCACTCTTTGTCTGAGAGCTTCCAGATGCTGCAATGGGCCCCAGCGGGCATTATGGAGGCCGCAGCAGACTGTCCGGAGACTACGGCAGGCCCTGACTGGACTTCTGGAGGCTCGCTGGGGCCCAGGGCCCGCCACTGCCCGCTGCAGCCAGGGCAGGCCTTATGGGGCCTACCCATAGCCATGGTGGGCCCTTTGGGCCTTTTGGAGGCTGCAACGGGTCCCAGTGGGGTTCGTCGTGCCTCATGATGTCACACACACATTGCCCATGTGATGTCACACGCATGTGCTGGGCACCCACAAAGTGAGATGGAACCCGGCATGCCTATCTTGGGGTATTGATGGACCACAAGTTTAATGTGAGCCAACTGTGAGATGCAGCAGCAAAAAAGCTAACACTATTCTAGGCTGAATCAGCATAAGTCTAGTGTCCAGATCAAGGGAAGTAATAACTCAATCTATTCTGACTTGGTCAGACCACACCTGTAATACGGTGTCCAATTCTGGGCACCAAAATTTAAGAAGGATGTTGACAAGCTGCAGAGATGGGCAACCAAGAGGATCAAGGGTCTGGAAACTAAGCCAGCTGAGGGAACTGTGTATGTTTCGCCTGGAAAAGAGGAGACTGAGAGGAGATATGATAGCCATATTCAAATACCCACAAAGAAATTGGGAGATTAGTAGAACATAGGTCACTGTGCCCAGGTTATCCCTTTCCAGGAAAAGCCAGAGCTGGCAAATGAATCAGAACAAAGGTGATCCTCATTGCCTCCTTGGCAGCAATGCTGCATGTGGGAGCAGCCTCAGACTGTTTGCCTGCTCTTTCAAGGGGAATGCAAACCCATCTGGAACAGGCTGCCTAATTTCCAGAAACATAAACAACTTTCCCATAGGAATGTTGACCTCTTGTCAACATTCTCAACTTATTGGCCACCATAAAGTCTATGTCCAAGCAGTGCAATACAAAAGGCTTTGTGTGTATGGAGGGGATTGTCAGGGGAGGAGGTGGAGTCATTGTCATTGTTGTCACTAGGATGGGTGAATCCATCAATTTTGGTTTCTCAGTTTTCCAGTCTTCCATTCTCCATATTTGTGTTAGGCTAGGGAACATTTGTCCCATACCTTCCATCATTTTGTCCATTTGGAAAGAAACTTGCTTTCTCAATTCCTAAATGACCCTCATCCTGTTGTGCCAATAAATCTCCAAACCCCTGACTGAAGCAACCATGTTATTTTAGAAAGCATCAAGATACCTAAATCTCTGTTATTTCCCTAGTTATTTTATATCACAATCAACCTTTGCTCAGCATTGCCATTCACATTATTGCTCTGAATATGTAAGGCAGTCCTGTGGACTGACCATAGTGGGACTTGCTTTTTCAGAACAATAATGATGAGATCACGAAGGCTGAAGTCTATAAGAATAAATAGATTTTTGCACACAGAGAGAGTTACATGGAAGTAAGAACGAAGTATTTAATTCTGGAATGGGCTGCAGGCCTAAAGAAGAGTTCTGTAGAACTTGTAAGCCTACTTTCAGCATTTTATAGATCGTTTTATGAAATGAAAGGTTCTCTCCTGCATTTCAAATGAACTTGTTAAATGATCACGGTTTCTCTGAACGAAGGTACAATGAATAAAGTATCACCTATTCCTCTGATATATTGCTACATTTAAAAAATCTAAATAAAAATATTTTTTAATGTATAAAAGCAATTTAACTTTAGCAGGGCTCCAATGCAGCATATCATTTTAGTATGTATTAAGGGTCTTGTTGATGTACTACCTGAGATAACACTACAGGTTTCACTACTTCCTTGCATTAAGATCAGAACATTACTTCAAATTACTTTCCTAACTGCATTTGGTTGGTCATAAATTTCCAAGACAGGGATAATAGAAAAGTTTTATAAAGCATACGAAGATCAAGTGTCACCGATAATGAAATTATTTCCTTCTAAGTTCCTGCATGTAAAGTTAGCACATAGTGGTGGTGGAGCACAAAAAAACCCCTGCAAGTATATTATAAAACATATTTATTTAGAGTGCGGTTAGCTGCATGTTTCGTGCTGTTTCTACCTGCAGATATTAAAATATTTGCTCTTTCTGATCTTGCTTCCGCATACAGATGTTCTGTATATCCTTCAAAGAAATATGACTTTCTATGGCAAACCTGGATCCTTTGCAGCCTTACGCCACTTTCACATAACAAGAACCCAAATGACAATGTGGTCCCCTTTCCACCAGCTACTCAAGGCATTTAACTACTATAATCAACTCTAAACTATTGTGCATACCTGCTTAATGTCTGACTATATCACTTATATTGTATATGCACTGAATGTTTCTTGAGGAGTGGGGGGATATGGGGATTGTTGAAAAACAAACAAACCTGTACGTATTAGGGCTGTATGATGGATTTGTCAGAATCCTGAACCAAATCAGGCCTCTTCAGAGGAATTCAGTTATCACTCAAGCCAAAGAATGCTATGGGTTAAGTTGGATGGCCCAGAATAATCTGAGATTGTCAAGGGATGGGGCATCAGGCAGGAAGGTGATATAGACATCAGGTGGAAAACCCACAAAAAGGCCACACCACTGACTGTGTTTATCCAGGAGACCATAATAGTAGCCTGAGGCCTCCTGACTCTCCTTCCTGCCTGACGTTGCACAGGAACAGCAGTTGATTTGTAGGGGAGGCATGGATCCTGCAGGGTGCAGGTGGTTCTTCACTAGTGCCTTTCCTGCAGAAAAGTGGCTTATGAAATACAGGATTGCTGCCTTGCTCAATAGTTGTTGAGCAGAGGCGTTAATCCTGTGGGGTGCTCACTTGCAGGTGGCTTCCTGATAGAAAAGACACTTGTGAAGGAGCACCCTGCAGAATTGGGCCCCCCTGCTCTTGGTCCTTTCTCCTACCCTATCCTGGCCATATGTTTAATTAGGTTATTTTACCCTAAAAAAAAAGCATTAGCCCTACCCTGAACAAATTCAAGACTAGCTCTATGGGTGCGCGGGGGAAGCAGGTGTTTTCCAGGTTAGCCAGGGAAGATCAGCCTGATTGGGTTTCCTCCAGATTGGAGCCACAGGGCAGATCATGAGGGCTACAAATATTTGCCAGTTCAATCAACATGAGAAATCAGCGACTATGGACCTTTTGAAATGGGGCTTTGCTCCTGAGATCTCTGGATCCAGCCTCAGGTTAGACAAATTTAATGTGACCTATTCATGATATTAAAGAGAGACACAGTGACCAACAACAGAAACATTTAATCAAGTATTGAAATTTGGGATCTATATTAAAAAGAATCTGTGAAAAATGAAATTACATTATAGTAGTTATACTCACAGTACAATGAAAAGATTGCCAAAAGCTCAGCTTACCTCCTTGGAATAGGCAAACACATAATGGAACCTATAAATAATGCTAATCAAATCTTAAACTAAATGAAATGAAGCTACAGGACTGTAAGATTTGAAATGGGATAGTAATAACTGAAGATTAATTGGTGTGAAATCTAGGTAAATGTGCTAGACAGAAAATGAATATGAAACAATATAAAATTAACCTAAAAGATATAACTGAATCTAAATGCATTTAAGCTGATTTGATAATTATGGTAATTAGATATGGAAAGATGTGGGATAAACCTGAGATGAAACTTTGGTGGTAACTCAGAGATGATTGTGTAAAATAAAATGAGTTAAGTTCGGTAGTGTAGGCAAACCCTTAAGAACTGTAAACTGAACCTCAAATGTTATGAAACTTGGCATCAGCACCAAGATGAGATTGTGCAATCATTTGCTTTTGTGGAATGAGTAGATGAAAGTCACAATTAGGAGCAAGAAATGAGGAACTGAGCCAATAATGCAAAACAAGAAAGAAGCTAGGGAACCCAGACTTGGGAGCACATATACCATCAGCTCCCAGTTGGCAATGATAGGACTTTGTCAGTCTTCATTTTATATAATGCAATTGTTTTAGTGTTTAAATTTTAAGACACCTTGGATGTCTTGACAGAAATGTGGTATAGAAATCCAATCAAACAAACAAACATTAAAATAATAGTACATAATCCAGACCACAAAAGGGACACAAACTAAGATTGCTGAATTGCGAATTAAGGGAATAATAACAATTATGACAAATGAATCGAAAGAAAAGAAAGAAGGTTGAAATGGTAGTAGCTGAACACAAAGTGATGAGAGTTAAATTATATGACTAGGTTTGAAGTATATGGAAAATGATCTTATGGTGATTGATCTGCAGTCAAAGAAAATATGAAATCATTTGCACTGTTTTAAGTGAATCAGAAATTATGAGCACTCTATTTGTAAGGACATATTTAATGTGAAATGTATAATGAAATGATAAAGCTGAAATAAAGTGTTATGCTCCCAAGTATTATATACAAACTACTAAATTTAGATAATGAGAGGCTTAATTCAAAACAGTGATGGGTTGTTGGCTGTCAGCAGGTATCACAACACAGTACAATTTTCCACCACATAGTAGCTGGGAAGTCACAGGAGTCTCTGTTGAATCAGAACCCACACCAGAAAACTGAAGCGTCCCTCATGGGGGAAAAGAGGAGCTATTTCCCATGAAATTCAAATTTAGATTTAACCCAATAACTGGTGCAAGATGCTTGCGGGGGGCTTATGACTGAAATTTACTTGTATTAGATATGGTTCCTGGGAATTAATTAGACTTCTGCAATAACATTATCCAGAGGCTCATTATGTGCAACTGTCATTGTGTGGACATTCCATCTACAGCAATAATTATGTACAGAATGTTTGGCAGGGTTCATTATGGCTTCCTCTGATGGGATGAAACATAGCTTGAACTACTCTTAGCTTTCCCTGATTTTTTTGCAACAGCATCATGTTCATTCTGGGCATGTGCAGAGTTCCAGCTAAACCAAGCTTTATCTCAACTACAGATTCTAATGTCTCCTGGTTTAGTGAATTGGACCACAAGGCACTGGAAAGTACACTTAATCTGCTTCCCAGAAATAATATTCACACCCAGGAGTATTGAAATCTTAAAGATGACCTGTCTTTGACTGTGGGCCCCTCTATTTTCACAATGTTAGGTTTTAGGAAAGGGTGGTATAATACAGTAGCCCTCCAACGAGCTCCTCCAGTATACCAACACTTCTTATTGTGAAGGACTCCTAAAGCCTAGGCTAGATACAATCTTGACTCTTGCACATATAGAGTAATAACTCCAGGTCACTCACTATCTTGGTTTTCCTATTGTTGTGGAACTGCACACCTGGTGGAAAACCTATCCCCACCAGCACTTCTAATCTGCCCAGGCCTTGAGGATCCCTACAGAAGACAAGCTGCTTCTCACACATTGGAAGACTGTAGAGCTAGGGGGAAAGATCAGTAAGGCAGACATAAATGGAAGGGAAACAGAACCATGGACAGCCAGTTGCCTCTATTCTCCTAACATGAGTGAGCAGCTATATTGGGAACAAAATATAAGATAACTAATATCGACCTCTATCCAATCTGCACAACTCTTAGCAGCACTGTTTTAAATTTATCATTGTAAAAAGATTCAGGAGTTGTTTGAAGGCCATGAGAGGAGAGCATTTCACAGAAACTTCTGTGCATCATAGGCATGTATTGGCAACGTTCACTAGGACAGAACAGTTATCTGATGCACAGTGCAAAGACTCAGTAAATAGATTTCTGTATTTTGAGATGTCCACGAAGGCCGCTGATGGACAATTAGGAAAATGTGTTCAACAATCAGAGTTATTTGTCAGTTTTTCTGATATGGATTACCTTTTTGAATGTTTATCAAAAGTAATTTAGATGATGTATGATAAGAGCCACATGTCAGGATATGGTGCAAAACCATCAGCTTGACTGATGTCAACACTCTCATATCTTTCCCTGTAACAGAAATCTTAGAGATGCCTGCTGTCATTCTAAGACAAATGCTCGCTTTCACATCACCAAGTAAGACCTGATTCCCATTTCTGGTTTTCTGACATTGCAACATAATAGAACATACTGAAGAATAAAATACTTTCTAGTGAACTATAAACCTGTGCTACTAAAATAATAATTTAAAAATGCCTTTTTGAGGGAGGAATATTTTTTGCAGCACTATTAGGATCGGGATGCAATTAAGAACTATTTACTTTGTAATTAAACTTGAAATGGCATATGGCATTGAGAGTTGATAGACAAGTCCAAGTAAAACAAAATATAGGTTCACATAACTGATAGAATATTTATTTTACTCAATACAAAAAACGGTGAGCACAGTTATTATGGAAACTAAGCAGGAACACACCACTTACAACAGGGTCTGAGAAGAAAATAAAACATACTCTATTGGAGCACAACAAAGAACCATCTAGTTCAGCATCCCATTCTCACAGTGGCCAACCGTATGCCTATGGGAATCCACAAGCAGGACCTGACAACTGGTATTCATACTGCTTTGACAGTGGATGTAGAGCACACTGTTTCACCCCATTCCAATTTCTGAGTGGCGAGAGATTCTAGGGGTTCTGGTACTTACCCAAGGTTTGTGTTTCCTTTGGAAATGAGGCCCAAAGGAGACTGTGGTGTCTTTATGATATGTGGTTTATTTACACATATATACAACCTGAGCCTACGATGGAGGAGTTCAAAGCATTACACTCCAAGAGGGTCCTGTTTCTCCAATTGCTGCAGGCTCTGATTCAAACTGTCAGCCCTTTGACACTGCTAATCCAAGCATTGATTAAATTTTAACACTTACTAAATCTAGGAATTATAGGTGTCTTGCACCTACAAGCTCTGGCATCCACAAACTCATAACTTTTCTATAGTGCAGCGAGTTACCACTGAGCTCATAACACTAGTACAAGGATGTTGATGGTGCTGAATGAATGCACTTTAGTGTATTATCCCTTGGGAATTGTGATTTAATGTCAGGGACTGGGCAAAGGAGGAATGGTGGAGACTGCCTCCCCATCCTGACCACTCCAGGGAGGAGGAAGAGGATGGCAGTATAGATTTACAACAGTGGTTTGAGGGAGGTCACAGCTCAGAGACAGTTGAGGGGGAAATTTGGGAAATAATGGGAGAGGAGGAGGCAGGACCGGAGCGACAGCTGACTGACACGGTGTCTTCAGAAAGCATTCCAGACCACCCCCTCCCAGAACCCAGCAAATCTTAAAAGTAGGAGAGCAAAGAGCTCAAAGACAGAGGGCACGTAGCGGCACCAGTAGAAGTGACAAACGAGGAAGAGAGAGAGTCGGGAGCTGGAGATTCACTTGGGACGAGGCCATTATCCAAGATAATGCCTCTCTCTGTAAAGTTTGAAATAAAAAAAAAGACTGTAAGAAACTTTTCCTTGTCCTTATAGTTTTCTGGGCAACCAGCTGGGAGCATCCTGATGTTTTGTTTTGCCTGCACTTACTTCATAGTGTCACCCTTTGTGGAAGGCCAGGGAGTAAGGGAGTGTTTTAGATCTGGTCAACTTAAATATAAGCAGTAATAATATGATGATGATGATAAGCAATTGCCTGGCCTCCCAGAATATGGGTCACTCCTGATTGCCAGAACAGAGAGTATGAGGGGTAAGGTGGGAGATTGGTTGGCTCTGTGCAAATGCACTCACAGAGCCAGTACAATGCTCCAGCCAGTGCATTTGCATAGCACCAACCTGCCCATTGTCTTGTCCCCTGCTCTCCCTTCCCAGTAAGCACCAGCAACCCACCTGCTAGAAGATCAGGTAAATGTCCCTGCCCCACATCTGCTACTACTTGGCTAGCTTGATTTTGTCATTGTCAGCTATCAACAAATACCTAATCAAGAGCAGGCGATTGACAAAAGAATTTCTGTACAAAGCGACTGACTTTATTGTTCAGGTGGTGTCCCCGTTGCCTACTGTAGTTTCAACAAGAGTTTTATTGGTGGTAAGAACTTTGGCACATGCATCTATTGAGCACCCCAGTCAGCCTGAATGCTGAACATACATGCTGCTTGACCTAATGTTACATTCTAAGCTGGAAATAACTTCTGGAGACAATGATGCTCAGTCTGTAATATATATGAGCATTACGTACTGGACAAATTTAGATTCTGAGCCAGGTGCTTATGAGCTATAGTATAAGTGCTACATAGCTGTACAAGAGCTTTGTATAACTGTGCAAGGACAAAGGCATGTGGCGAAGTATTCTGTTGGATAATCTAATGATGCCTTTTATAAAAAAAAAAAAAATAGCTTATTGGTATCACATTTAAAAAATTGCTCTTTAGGCTTTGAAGCTTACTTCATTGGCCTTGCTTTTCATTTGCTGCTCCTTCCCAACCTGTCAATCCCATGTACACTTTCTTTGGAGTAAGTTTTATCGAAATCAAAGGAACACAACTGAGTAAACATAGATAGGCTCAAGCTCCATGTCCAGGAGACAGTGCTTAAGGCCTCTCTTTGTGTTCTGTGTTTGAGGAATGCACACAATCTGGTTCTCCTTAGGCAATCACCTAATAGAAGATACGTTTTAATGAAAACAGAAGAAAAATCCTCTTCAAATCTCAAGAGTTCACTTATTTTTGCTTCTCTCCTACAAGCTGATCTAATAATAATAATAAGATCATCTTAACCAACTCTATATGTATCGTATTATATTTTGACATTTAACTCGCCAATATTTATGCTCTCTTTGGTTTAATTTAACTATATTTTATTCAAGGGACTTATACTAGTGATTGAATGGCCCTAAGAGAGGAGTAAAATCTTGTTATCTATTATATCTTCTTCCTTCTAATTACACAGGCATAGAAAGCTCTCCACTCATGTTCCCAACATATGCCTACAATTTGATTCTAGCATCCATTGGTA
Source organism: Podarcis pityusensis (assembly GCF_964106645.2). Classification (NCBI taxonomy): domain Eukaryota; kingdom Metazoa; phylum Chordata; class Lepidosauria; order Squamata; family Lacertidae; genus Podarcis; species Podarcis pityusensis. The sequence goes on along the minus strand of NC_138028.1, from coordinate 55,827,559 downwards.
TGAGTCTAATACATTGGAAGTGAAATTGACTTCAGAGCAGGGCAGTTAGTGGGGATGTAGAACACCCTTTAATATATTATGTTCTACATTCCCACTCTGAAGTCAATTCCAGTCCAGCACCACTGCAGGTAGCTGTGGCTCAGCAAATTGCTGGCACATAGAGCAATCATGATACACCATGGACAGGAAAGAAGCCATGCAATGACCACAGAAGCCGCTGAAGCTGGTGCTGCAAGTGAACGGTTACCTATTCCTTCTAAAACTGGGCTGTAGACTAACTGGAAATTGTTGGAACTGCTTGGAGTATGCATAGACGTGTCCATGTTTAGTGCATGGCTGCTGGACAATGTGACTCCCCAAGTTCCAGGTATGCCTGGGGGTCTGCTCAATACTGGTGCTAGACCTGAATTGCGCTAGCACAATGAATGGTGGATTTCATGCTTACAGCCCAATGCTGACAGTGCAACTCCATGTCTACTTCCTCAGACCTGATTTCCTTTTGTTCAGTAGGGTTCACCATGCATTGGATTGCACGGTTAAATATTTCTGCAATAACAAATAATTGTTTAATATCTGCTTTTCTAGCTGAGACACATTGTATTGTCTAGGATGCTAAGGCTTTGGTTAATGGTGTCTATAAGGGAAACAGAAAGTAAGTGGTGGATAACATGTGGAAGCAAGAAAGAAGGACCCTGGTGTGTTTTACTAGTGTATGTACATTAGAGACAGCAGAAACAAGGCCTGGCTGCAGTGGCATGTAGTAGGAAGGCTGCTGGAGAGGAGCCATAGCATAGTGGTTGAACACATATTCTTCACGTAAAATACCCTGGGTTCAGTCCCCAAGTTCTTCAGTTGAAAGATCTCATATCACAAGCTGGGAAAGACCTTGCCTCGGACAATGCTTCTACTAAGATTTCAAAAAGCCCTAAATTAGATGGGCCAAGGATCTGACTCAGATTAAGGCAGCTATATAAATATGTTCATAAGAACACAGGAAGCTACTGGATACAAAGTCACACCATTGGTCCATCTAGCTCTGTACTGTCAATGTTGACTGGCGGCGGCTCTCCAGGGTTTCATTCAGGGGCTTTCCCATCCCTTTCTGGAGATGTCCCTAGTTATGACCCTTCTCCATCATATGGGAGAAATATAAGACCTGATGATCACCACCATCATCTGTTTACTTGTAGGCCACTGTCCCATAAAATCACGGCCAAAGTTGCTCACAACATATCAAATGATCAATAGGTATTCTGATTCAAAACACATTCATTCCATGTGGATATCATTCCATCAGCACAAGTATTTCTGATTGCCCGATGGAATGATCTCCAGTGGCTGGGGAACCCCAGCCAGATGGGTGAGGTATAAATAATAAATTATTGTTATAAAATTATTACCTCCCCTTTTCTCACTTCTTGCACTGTTTTGAGGGTTCCTCAGACCCTCCAGGTGCTGGGGGGGGGAGAACTAGCAGAAGTTCTCACCAGAGCCAACTCAAGACATTTTGGCAACTGAGACAGACCCCAAAATGGCATAGGGAATAAGGGGTGTGGAAAAATCTACATCAGGAACAAGAGGGGGAAGCAAGATTGGCCTTGGGATCCACTCCCCTGGCGGATCCTGCTGCCTAAGACAGTCACATCACATTGCCTCAAGATTGGACTGGCCCTGAATAAAGATCTACATTGGGATCTGCTGCTCCTGCGAATTCTGCCACCCGAGACAGTTGCCTCACCTTGCCTCATGACCCTGGTTCTCACACTAAGGCCGCTAACAGAACTGGGTAGTTGAATCTGACCTCAACTAAGCATAATATTAGTAAGTCCTGAAAAATCAATTTTTGTAAAATAATACATATATACTAACCAAATTTAACAGCTGAACAAATGATAGGTGTCTGTCATTCACCAGCAGGGTACTGCATATTGCTTTATGAGCTTCCCCCCTGACTTGGAAGCTTCCTTTTGATTGTTGGCTGTTCAGTGGCAAGGACTATTAATCGCTTTCTACCTCACTGTCTATTGCTGGCTTCAGCCCACATCTCAGGTGTAAGTAGCAACTGTAACACACACACACAGACACACACCCCTACCTTCTAGCATAATTGCTAAATATATGGGTGATATATGACAGCTCAAAGTATGTAGTAAGCCAAGAATTCAGCTATTAGAATAACAGATTACTTACAGGGCAGGTTGATAGATTTTGCTTTTGTAACTTATTCAGGCTTTGATGTGCATTTGTGTGGCTCAATAGCACAGACATGACAGATTAAAACATGTGGAGAGGGAGGAAAGAGGCACGATAAATTTCAAAACCTGTCTAATTTATGCAAAAGCTGCATTTTGCAGTATAAATTGGGTATACAAAGAAAGAAACTGAGAAGTGGTTGCTTTGTATTCATGGACCGGTGTGCTCATTTAACTCATTTAGAGCATACGGTGGAATAAAGAAAACTAGCATATACAACAGAAACAGAAACAGGGTGGCCAGTGAAAGAAAATATGTGAGAAAATATGCCTTGTTTGCTTACCTGTCTTCTGGAAATTCTTCTGAGGAGCAAAGCAAAGACACAGATGTATCTAGTTGTACCAAAACACCCTCATTTCTGTTTGTAAAGGGAGTAAAATGATTTGAAAGCACACAATAATCAATTGATAACTGATGTGGCCTGCAAATGAAGCTTTCACTCTGAGCAAATTATCTCAGTGCCCTCCTCCTTCAATCTTTGCTGCTCCTTTAGAACCAGCAGTTTACAGCCAAAATACGTTTGATCTCAAGTATTACTCTAAACATCCACAGTCAACATAATACAATCCCCACACCAATATATTATCTAGATGCTATATTCAGTAGGTGTGGGAACTGACTCTCTGTACTTCCTAAATTAAGAGGCAAGTAGAGGTGGTTTGGATAAGATTGTCACATGCCTGAGTTAAGACTCTGGCACCAAATCCTGGACTCCTTTAGACATATGCCCAGGGCAGCATGTGATCAACCCACTTAAAATATTCCCTTCCTTTACACAAGCAGGTTTAAAGGTCACATGTGAAGTGTGCACACTTGTGCATTCTCAGAAGCACCTGTTTTCATTTGCTTCCCCTTTTACCAGCTTTCACCACTTTAGCCCCCTCCTTTTCGTCTGAATGCTAAAGTACCGCTATGCAGCCACACCTCTCCATCATGGAACAATCTTTCAGCAATTTACCTTGCCATTTTCCTTTTATTTTCCTTTCCCAAGTTAATACTAGAGCAAATACTCTTCCCTCAATCTAGTATTGTCTCCGCCTGCATGTTCCTGCATTGAAGGGGGTCAGACTAGTCACTGGTGGAGGAAGAGGAGTGTGGGGGGAGCACACCGCCCCCGGCAGCGCAATTCCAATGGGGTGCCATCGTGGCTGCCCCCCGCCGCTCCTGCCTGCTCTACGCCGCCCCCCCCCCGGTGCCGGAACATGAAGCTCCACCACTGGAACTAGTTGATTCTTGGGGGTCTCTTCCAACGGTACCATTCTATGATTCTATGTTTCTTGGGTACCTTACAAAGACTAAAATTCACAGAACATAGGAAGCAGCCTTATACCGAGCCAGACCATTGTTCTACCTATCTCAGAGTTGTCTACACAAATTGGCAGTAGCTCCCCAGGCTTCATGGAGGAATCCTGGAGATGTCAGGGACTGGATGTGGGACCCTTTGCATGCCAAGCATGTTCGTTCTTTCATTCATTCTTTTGTGTTGTTATGCCTTTGAGATATATGTGAGCTATTACACTTCATTATCATTTAGTGTTTAATCAAGTCATGCTTATTTAATGCTTTTATCTATCCTCATAAATAAATCTCTCCATCATAGCCCTTTTAGCAACTCTCTGCTGCTTATGAAGTTCTCAAATTAGGATGCAGCCAAACAGCCCGTGGCATTATTTCAGAACAAGAGGATACTCGCTAACTTTCAGGGCCTTCTTAGACATTGAGACCCAACAATCCAGTTGGTGCTTCACATTCAGCTAATCACTTACAGTTTTCTTATTGGTTTGGTAAAAGGAAAATAGTAAGGGGTAAAATAAATAGGAGAATGCCCTGAATGCCTAAAATCCAGGTTTGGGGCAAGTACTGTTTGGCAAGAGAACCTCAGCAGAGATTTAGAATCACAAGAGATGCAGCAAAGTAAAGCATGGAAATATAGGTTTTTAGACCTTTAAGTTGCTTCCAAAGTTCCCCACTTCCCTTAGCAATGAAATAGACCACGTTTGGTACATTAAAAATGGTTTACATACAAACTCTTCAAAGGTCGGATTCATGTGTTTTTCCACACAGCAGCAAGAAAACACATGCAGTATAATTTAGGTTCCCAAATAGTAAATGTTTCTAAATTATTTGTATAGAAACACAAAGGTAGCTGCTTGAGCCACACAGTCTAAGCTTGGAGCATCCACCTTAGACTTCCACACTGGTGCCAAGGAAAGAAATAAAACAAACGAAACAAATTCTCAAATTTAGGCTTCTCTGAATGAGGGATGTCCCAGGAAAATAGGGACACTTGGAGGGTCTGCCGTTATCTTAGCAGACATAATTACAAATATTATTAATCTAAAAGTGATTGAGCCCCTAGCTGCCCTAGAATCTCCCTGCAAAACGCTTGATGGGAATAACATGAAATGAGAGTGCTTTCATAATTAGTTACTAAAACAAACATACTCAAGATGTGACTGACTTTGTCATAATTTGCTCCAGACTCTTGACATGGCAAACAATGTGCCAGATACTCAGATGGGTTTTTCTGAGTAGTATTTTGTTGTTGTTGCCACAAATAAACTGGCTGAAGTTTACTCCCCAATTCTGCTTACTGATTTTGTCATGCCCTGAGGCCATCTAGCAATGCTTTTGCACAAGAAATAAAAGGCTGCCTCAAATCTGTGGGAGAACCACAAGCTTTCAAGAAAGAGCTAACTTTAAATCTGTCAAAACCCTCTAGTGCTCAGGAGCCCATCCTGCAGGCCGGAATTTAACATTTAGCAATCAATCGAGCCGTACATTTAACAGACTTTTTCTTTCTTGGTCTCAGGAGTCTGCCAGAACTTCAAATGAACTGTTTATAGACTTTGAAATGGAATGGAGATAGATCTGATTTACAGATTTGTGACTGAACTGTTTCCACTGTGTTCCCAAACAGTCTACAAAAAAAAGGTTCATCTCATTAAGATCCACCGTTACATTTTTCATAGATGTCATTTCCCAGAATGTAAGCCATGTTTTGTCCCTTTAACTGATATTCTTAATGCCAAGTAAAAGGGTAATTAAATGAAAAAGATGGAAGGAAGGGATGGATAATTAGAATTTCTGCAACATCTTTCAATGGTTCTGCATAGCACATGGAATCATTGGGCAAATGGCAGGGCCTTGGGGCTGCAAAAGGGCCAATGCCACTGGGGCCAGATCTGGTTTTGATCTCCCACTTCTTTGTGACAGTGCCTGCACTTCCTGGTGTTGGCACTTTGCATATGGCATTGCACTGCAGGATAATAAAAATGATGGTACCAACAAGTCCAGCTACATAACCCAATGCTCCTGCCTGTTCCTAAGAAGCCTGGTAGGTGGCAGTCCAGCTACGTCAGTCCATTTCACCAATGGGGGAGGACTGTTGGATATTCTCTCTGTGTGTGAGAGAATCTTTTGTTCCAGAAGCAGAAAAGAACAGAGAAAAAGTTTCAAGAAGCAGCAGAAGGCTGAGATTGTTTTGCCTATGCAAGGACGTTTTCTGTGGGAACTGTTATTTGGACATATACAGTGTGACAGGAAGTACCGGTAACAATGGATGGACCTCCGGAACGAATTAAGTTCTTAACCTGAGGTACCACTATATTGGACTCTTGTTGGACTCTAAGCATGCCCTGACCACAGCAGTGGTGAATGTCTGTATATATTTGCTACCAAAATAATAATAATAATAATAATAATAATAATAATAATAATAATAAAATTTTATTTATATCCCGCCCTCCCCAGCCGAAGCTGGGCTCAGAGCAGCTAACAACAGTAAAATGATACAACATTCTAAAATCATTTCATTATAAAATCAGTTCATATCAGATTAATGGCAACCATTGGGCTAGAGTTCTGTGTGGATTGCCAAAGGAGGGGGTCAGGCTGTGCCCTGGCCAAAGGCCTGGTGGAACAGCTCTGTCTTGCAGGCCCTGCAGAAATATGTCAAGTCCCGCAGGGCCCTAGTCTATTGTGACAGAGCGTTCCATCAGATTGGAGCCACAGCCAAAAAAGCCCTGGCTCTGGTTGAGGCCAGCCTAACCACTCTGTGGCCCAGGACCTCCAGGATGTTTTTGTTTGAAGACCGTAAGGCCCTCCATGGGACATACCAGGAGAGGCAGTCCCATAGGTACATGCTTTTATGCCTGTCAAGTAATTCTCTACACTTGACTGAATCTTTATGGCACCCATGAGTGTTTATTGCTTACTGTGTGTACCTTCAACCCCTAAGACACTTCCAAGGAAGGAGCTGTGAGTGACGTAACTCTGCTGAGTATGGATACTGGCACAAACACACAGCGAAAGTGATCCCAGACCCAATCCTTCTATATCATCCATTAGAGGTTGATGGAGTGATCTAAGAAGGACATCTGGTATGACTCACCTGAGGCCCCTTCAACATGGAGTCAGCATTGCTGCATAGAGCTTCACATACATTGACTTCTTCCTTGCAAGGAAATGGCACAAGGAACAAACAAATGGGATGGAGCAAAATATTTTATTAAATAGCCCAAATATTTCTCTTATGCCCTTTTGGTCTTTGCACAGAACCTTGTCAGCAACAGATTTGAGCCCTGGAAATGGAGATGGAGCAATGGCAGGGTAATAACTTTCCAGCCTTAGTAGAGGTTCTCACTAACAGAAGTATTCTTGGAGCTTTTATACCCTTAGGGTCCATTCTCACCAAAATATGTGAATCACACCACCACCCCTTCTCTCTTCAATAGTAACACAGAAGAGACACAATGTTCTTTTATTCAGAATATTTTTGGCCCACCCTACAACCAAATATCTCAGGGTAGGTTACAACATTGTTTTAAATGCTACACCCTCTTGAATGAATAGAGCACATGAAAATACACATTTTAAATTACAGCATAAAACCTACATCCCATAATCCCCAGGCAAAACGACAGAGCTAATCCTAACCATGTCTACTCAGAATTAAGTCTTTATTGCTTTCAGTGTGGTTTACTCCCAGGTAAGCAGGTTTAGGGTTGCAGCCCTAGACTCATGCCGTAATGCTATAAGCATCTTTGGCATGTGATCTATTTCCAAGTGATATCAATTGCTATAAAAGTAGAAACTTAGATAAACACCTGGCAGCTGAAATGCTGAAAACACATTTGTGCTTTTTAAGAAAGTGAAAGAGTGGAGTGCACAAGATGTGCTTTTCCACTTGTCACCTTCCACAGGCCACAGAATTCTATGGGAAGTGATTTTTTTAGAAGTGACACTAAATCGGGGCGGGGGGGGGAACAGCACTGAAGAATACTTCTAGAAGAAATCTGCTTGAATTGTGCCTTTTGGAAAATGACTGACAATTTGCAGCATCTGCTGGCATTAGAGACTCCATCATAATACTTGCCTGAAGCCTCCCAGATGGGGATATTTAAATCCGCAGAAACAAAATTTTAATTTGGGTGACAATGTGTTCGGAGTTTATTTGCATCTGTTTAGGCCAAAAAGTATGCAAACAATTGATCTAATCTCTTAAATGGGAGACATGGATATTGTTTCCTACAGTAGAAAAGAAATGTTTGGTCACAGGCCAGTTTCTTCTACAATGGCCATCATCACAAACATCACCATCAGAATGGGCAGTTTTGCTTGACATGGCATATTGGCATCCTGATCAAAAGCAGTGCATCTGCCTCTGGCATTGGCGTACAACTGCGAGAAACACCACTAGCATGATGCCACATCTTCTCTGGTCAAGGCCGTGTTGGCTTGGCTTTCGAAACACACTTCGATAAACACTTGCAATGGCTGTGGAGGCCAACGTTTTCAGCAAGAGTACAAGCCAAGTCCAGAGGATGAAAAGGTATTGTGTTGCACATTAGAGTAAAAATGCAATACACATGCACTACTAAGCCAGAAACCAGGGAACAGTGCAGCATAGCAGAGACAGGCAGGCAGGAGTAGAGAGCTGACTCGGTGTCATAGCCTTGTCCACTGTCCCTCTTCTTCTCATTCAGGAGTGCCACCATCTCTTGCTGCCAATGCCACTTGTGGCACTCATGATTTATGAGGTGGTGCAGCAAGTCTCACTGTTGGCCTATTAGTTTTGCCATTCCCACAAACCATACACCATTAGGGTCCCTTCACCCAACATGGTTTCATATGGCTCTATATCTGAAAGAACCTAGGAAATTGTTTTGAGATACCACCTTGAATGTCAATCTTAGTGCATATTGTTGCATGCCACTCCAATCTCCAAGCTGTGCAAGATTCCAGGCGTTCCAGGCACTTACCCAGAGTTTGTGTTTCCTTGGGAATGAGGGACAGTGGAGACTGTGATGTTTTTATGATATGTTTACACACACACACACACACACACACACACAACCTGAGCCTACAGTGGAGGGGTTCACAGCATTAACAACCCAAGAGGGTCCTGCTTCCCCCATAGCTGTAGCCTTGGATTCAAACAGAAATCAAACATCACTCTGACTCTCTATCCAGCTTGCTGCTTTGTTTCTACATCACTGTAAATCTCTTCCCCAACCTCTGGCTTTGTCTTTCTAACTATCTGTGAGTAGAGGGAGGGGCCCCACCTATTTGCTGTCTTACACAGAGCCCCTTTGCTTTTTTCTCCATAATGGCCCATCACCCAGGCTCTCACCTCACCAGGAGGCTAACCTGCCTAGTCCAGGAATTAGAAGCCTTGATTCAGTTTTAATTCTTGCTGGAGCCAGGGATTAGAAGGATCTCTGCATCCAGCCCAGCCCCCCAAACACATAACAATATACATTTTTACTGATGCCCTCCTGTTACACAGATGTAGCAAGCACTTAAGAATGTGCAGACTGACAAACATACACTCTTCCTTAAAAAAAAAAAAAAAGTCTGCCTGACATATCAATATATAATCCAAGTCAATTTGATAAAGGAAAGAAGTCTGATTCTCTCTCTCTCCTCCCCCCCCCCCCAAAAAAAAAATCTATTTCGGAAGCAAACAGATGTGCTGTGTATTATTTTTTGATCTAACATCTGACTACCTTCAGAATTCCACTGGCACTCCACCATTTAACAACTTCAAATCAGAGTGTTTCCACAGCAGATACAAAAAGCATTTTTGACATGTTGCAAAGTGTTGTCTTTTTTTAAAAAAACTAAAACAAAAACCCAACTTCTGCATATAGTTGGCATGAGCCACTTTCAGATGTTCTAGAGATTGTTAATGAGTTTGTTCAATCAACTAGGCTTCATAAATCACAGTCTGAACCTGTTGTATTTTATTTTATTTTATTCATATTCTATTCCGTTCTATGATTCAATTTTTTTCTATTTTTCTATTTCAAGCAAAGAAAGAAAAGAATAGAAAAGAAGCCAGTTGAGACTAACTGTTTGACTGGGTTCAGATGACACAGTAAGGTGTGGTTTGCTGAAAATGGAAGCATAAGTTTCTGAAACTCTTGCTCACAGTTGCATCTGTTGGGGCAGGTTGAGTATGAAAGTCTTGGGGGAAGTCTAGGCTTGTCCCTATCACAGTAAACCATGGCTTATAGTGGTAAGCAAATATAGCCATGGTCTTTCTTTTTAAGTCTGTTTGTTCTCAGGTGGGTGGCTTTGCAGGCGGGCACCGGGCCTCCCCTGGGAACCAGCTTATTGCAGGCCAGATGGTCCTCCTGCCACTGAATTGGCCAATGGCAGCAGGAATTTAGGGGGCAATGCACCCAGGGCAAGGATAAATACCCAGCCTGCAGGGCCTTTTGGCCTCTTGCTCACCTTGCTGGTTCTCCCACCCACCCTCTCTCAGATTAGGGTTTTGTGCAGATGGTATGACCTTGCTATGGACAATGTCGGTTGCCAGGTTCAGGGGCTGGGCAGGAATTTTTCCCATCTGGCAAATTGGCTCTGCCATTTGGGTTTTCACCTACCTCATACCAATCGTCACAACTTTGAAAGGCAGATAGGAATTGGGTAAACCTAGTCTTGGTTGGAGGGGAGGTTGTAGCCTCCGTCTGCCCTTCCAACAGGGTATCCTGTTACAGGGATCCAGGAGGAGTGGCTCCTGTCCAATGCCCAGATGGGGGCCAGGGCCATACCATGCTTCTAACAGGGTCCGCTTGGGGCAGGCTTCCTCAACCTCGGCCCTCCAGATGTTTTTGGCCTACAACTCCCATGATCCCTAGCTAGCAGGACCAGTGGTCATGGATGCTGGGAATTGTAGTCTCAAACTATCTGGAGGGCTGAGGTGGAGGAAGCCTGGCTTGGGGGATGCCCTGATTTGACATAGCTCATAGGGTATGCGTCCCCCACTAGCTTCACCCTTAGAAACACTCCCAGCAGATGGAAGTTGTGGCCAAATGTTCACATCTGTAACCAATAAATTTGTGGCCTTTATTTGATCACAGAACCAATATGCCGTGTGTTGTCTAGTTACTTGTACCTTAGGGAACAGGGTGGTCATGAGGCCTTGCCATGCAAAGGCATAGATGAACATTCATTCTGGTATCCACCAAGCTTCTAATCTGTTCAATGATGGTTTTTAAATAGGTCTCCTCTAAGAAAAGAAAGGAAGACACACTCAAACACATATCAGGGTTGTTGTTTTTTTTAATCAGGATTAACAGAATCAAATTGTTTACTGTCTACTTTGTCAAGGCAGATTTCTTCACAAATGCACATATGCACTGTTCTCCAGACAGCACCAAAATAGCAGCATTGTTTCAGCTGAAAGGGAGAAAATAAGAGAGGGTATTAGATGTACAAGAGCATTGGAAATGTAGGATACAGGCTTACTAGAGCAAATGATGGCTATCAGCAGTTCCTATGCCCTGTGGAGAGAATGCAATCTACAAAAAGGAGCTTATCTAGATTGTCAGATCTTTTATAATGTTCACTGGAAATGAAAGTACGTGTACCTCCTCACTCCCCTCAGCACCGCTTCCTTCATGTCTTTGTAGCAACATGGAGTGAAATGTTTCACGGACAACGGACCTGCTTTAAGTTCTTTTCATGCCACCATAGACAATTATTGGGCGCTCACTGTTTGAATTGTCATTTCATGAACATTTTCAATCTTTTGTGTCTCATAGGGTCATTTGAAACAACTGCAGCTTTTATTATGCATGCTAACTGAGGGGAAATTAAAGAAGGACTTCACAATGTTCTCTGTGGCAGAAATTCTATGCCTACTCAGAACAAAGTTCCCTTTATTTAAAAAGTAATAGATTTAAAAATAAAAATAAAGGGCCATGACAATTGTAAGGTAATCTATCGGCATTGTGGATTAAAGCACAGAGGGACCACAAAATGATTGACATTTAAGAAATGTTTGCTGTGAGGACTAGGAACCAATTCAAATGATAGCTAGGACATGTGGTAAGTGAGATAGTCCTCTTGTAACTCATAGGTACAGGAAGCTATCACATACCAGGTCAGGCTACCTGTGTGCCAAGCACACTATTGTGTACTTTGCCGCTCCAGGATTTCTCCTATCATTTGCTATCTGGGTCTTTCAACTGGAAAATGCCAAAGACTGAGACTGGACTCTTCTGCATGCAGAATATGTGCTTTACCACTAATCTGTGGTTCCTCACCTCAGGTAGCTGGAATCATATGCTTAAAGCTTCCTCCCAATTTAAAATTTCCCTGTCTGTGCAAAGCTTAGCCTTTTCCAGTGGTTTGCAGGGAGTTTTGTAGCACTGTTGTGGGTCAGACTGCACCACTACTTCCAGAGACAAGGCACAAATACCCGAGTACAAAGTTAGCACCATATACTGAAGTGTATAATCTGTTGTATTAACACTTATCCTGTCTAAATATTTGCTCACAGATCATTTGAAGGGCTTCACATTTGATGTGAGGACAGGTATATGAACTTGATGGCAACATCAATAAGTGACATAAGGGGGTGGGGTTTTGTAGTGGTTCAAGGGGTTGCTCGTGCGTAAGCCGGTGCCCACACCTGGCTGGGTTGCCTAAGTGAACCTTTTCTGTCCGGACAGCCACTCACCCGTGGCTGTCTCAATCGCTGGCAGAATCCGTCAGTGGGCGTTTCTTAAACTTCTTCCAGCAAAGAAGTTCTTTCACGCCCAGTCTCCTCCTACTTTCCCTGCGCGGAAGTCTTCTGTGCAAGGAAGGCGTAGGCAGCGGAGGACCCTTCCTCCCCCCGCTGGTCCCAGGCAAGGAGTCATGTGACTCCCTCTCAGATTCCCCCATCTGCCCCCCTTCTCCACTGGAGCTGAGCTGATTCCCTTCCCCAGAAGATGGGCTGCCTCTCCCAATCCCCTGACGCTCTCTGGGATCCCTCTGGAGCTCTCTCTCTCCCTCTGGCACTGATGGCAGTTCCCTGACAGGTTTGTAGGAGTGTGTAGGGTTAGGGCATGACAAAAGTGCTAAAACAGCAGCACAAATATCTTTGGGAAAGGAAAAGAAATAGGTGAAGTTCATATATGTGAGCTGAGGAAATATTTCACTTTTTACATTAAGGACTCAGCTACATTAGTCAAAAACAGCGCTTTGAATGTGTTATAAACATGCAACACCAGATGATACTGGAGAGCATAAAACGTTCTTTGTGATTTTACATATCATTTATTTTCTTCTGTTGTAACGACTTAATTTCTGACTTATTTATAGTGGGTTTTTCCTGTGTGTAGATCCACCCTAAGTCATTTTTTTACCACATAATTGCTATCCTGTGTAAAAATAAAACCTGTGAATTGGGACTCACTAGAGCGGTGAGCTATCATAATATCCTGTCTTCCCTTTTCATGCTACTTCAGGAAGATGAATAAGGAGAAGAGTCAATCACATCCCCCTGCCTTAGTATCTTCATGCCAGGCTAGCAGAACAAAACCTACAACCAGGGACAAAGGAAGGTGAACAGGGATATCCAGCCTGGCCATTGAGCAGAATGTGTTGGCCACCTCGGGAAGCAGATGCTGAGAATGTGTGGGGATGCAAGGCCCTCTGCATTCCCATGTAGCTCCCCTCCCCTCAGTCATTCCCCTCAGCTGTGTGTGCTCTATGGCCTCTCCTATGCCCCCTTGGCTAGATTGCTGCCCTCAAGTGCAGTGAAGGATTCCATTCTGCTGACAGTTTTGAAATAAGATTCAGTTGCCAGTCCTGTATATTGAATGGAGTGGACCATCTTGCCTTTCAACTCAGGCAACAAATGCTCTAGAAGTTAGTCTCTAGAATATTTTCCCCCCATATTATATATCCACCAGGGTCTCAGATCTCATTGTTTCTTCCTTTCTTTGTATGGTCTCTTACAGTTATCAAAGTGGATCATGGGAAACTTCCTGAAGAGTGAGGGCAATGCCACCACCAACTCCCACTTTACAGAAGAATATGGAGGACCTAAGCTGATGTTTTAGACGTCCTGTTGAAGGGATGTCCCTCGTTTCAAGGCATCGCAGCTCCACAGAACAAGATCAACATCTCTTCTTTCAAAATAATGTGCTTCTATATAATTGACAGTGTTTTGGAGTTTTGATATTTTGACATGACAGCTCTATTTCCAGCACCCCTCAGAGTGACAGAAGCAATGGGCTTCACAAATATGGTAACATATGTAGGAGTGCTAGGCAGTTGAAACCTGGGGGGAGCTATAAAAAGAAGAAAATGCACTTTCTCTAAAGTCCTTTTTCTGCATTCCAAATAGAGCCATCGTTTGCATCCTGAGAAACTGTTTCCCTGATTTATGATTGCTTTGAAGAAGATGGGAATATCTCTGAACATTTATGCAGTGCATCACCTTTTAAAATGACAAAGTCTTAGGCCACCTGAAAGACCAAAAAATGCATCAAGTGGTCTAGAAACTTGCTTGGTGTGTGTGTATATATGTATAGATGGACGCATATGTGGATAGATAAGTACAGACTGAGTGAAATGTTTTATCCAATAGGTCTCAAAATGCAAAGGAAATATAAAATAAGTAGAAGCAGGACTTCTACATTCCTATGCAAAGCAGGGATGGATTCCAGGACTAGTCAGATCACAGAAAGCTGGTTTTGTTGTTGTTGTTGTTTAATTATCAAAGCTTTATTTGTTTTTGCACATTTTGGCCAGTTGGAATAATGTAGCATTGATTAAAAGCACATTTTGCTTAAAGTAAGTCAAGTGCGTCATGGGGTTGACAGCAAAGCATAATCTTCCAAGTAGCTATGGCCTCTGTGTATGTGTGTCTTCTTCTTAATGGAAGATGGCAGACAGCAGTGCTCCACTAGCTATCATTGCAGCTTTGATAGCAACAGACAGCCCAGCAACACCGACTGACTGAAGTCGCTGCTACTCCTCCACCATTGGTGTTGGCCACTGCTGACATCATTTTTGCAGCCAGAGAGCCAGCTGCAATTCCAGCTCCAGTGAAACCCACTGCTCCCAGTGCTGCTGGAACAGCAATCATGGCCACTGCCAAGCCGGCTACACCTCCCAAGACCATACCTGGAACATCCACCATGTTGGCTTTAAGAGACCCACTCCTCTCCTTGTTATACTGAGTCAGAGCACTGGTCCATTGTGCTCAGCACTGTATACATTGAGCTCCATCTGGAGATACTGGGAATTGAATTTAGGACCCTCTGCATGAAAATAAGACGTTCTGCCCTTCCTTTTAGGTTTTCCCAAGTGTCACAGCAGCTAGAGGACCCAGCATGCACCCAACTGCCAACTGGTAGGCCCAGCCAAAGAGGCATAAAAGCTTTTATGGTTCTTTAATGGTGAATCTAAGTTTTTGATCTGAAATCACCACCAAATCATAGTACAAGGCACAGCATATAGACTGAATGTGCAAGGGTGTTGTGGTGAACCCTCTCAAATCCACACTTCCCGAAGCAATGTGAGAATCAAAACACAGCCATCTTTTGAATTTTCCCCTAATCCAAATTTTTCAAGGCTCTCCTCACTAATGTTTATAAAAATGCATATATTAGGCAAAAGTGTGTATAAAAACAAACATATTAGTGAAAATAACTTTCAAAATTGCAGTACAAATCAGGATAAAATGCTTGCAAAAATGTGTGCATTGGTCCATACTAGAAAGATTATGCCAGATGCCAGCTCAATCGGCTCTCTGGTGCTGTTGACAGGCAACTTCAAGGCCCTTTCTCTCCCTTCTCATGGGTCTTTGTCTTCAAAATGGACTTGAACTTGACAGCCCCTTCAAACAGAGGAGCACCTGACATCCCTGCAAAGGAAAGGAGCATCTTCTGTGATGTAGGATATATGGTCACCTTAGCCAATCTATGGGCTGCTTCTTCACATGTAAGCATGGTTTTCTTGGTAGAATGATTAGATTTTTAGCATTAGCTCACATAGAAAATGCTTAAGAAGGCCTAATATATCTCAGTGAAGGTAAACATTGCATGTAAAAGCTATGATGTATTTATTTATTTAAAACCCATATCCCCTAGTTCTTTGCATCGTTTCATTTGACTCCACACATTTTTGATATGTCAAGCAATCATCCCGTAATAACAGCCGCATTTAAGATGAAAGGAGTGAGCAAAAATTTGATTGCTTAACCAAAAAAAGCTATTTGGCAAGGGGGCATGGAGGGGATTTAAATATTTCCCCCCTCCTCCCACTTCAATCCCCAGTTTAATTTCTTGCAGCAGTGCCATTTGCTTTTGCCTTTCTTACATATGGAAAAATTCCTCATGTTAATGAAAATCATTATACTAGCAATATACTGCAGTATTTGTTTGCCTCCTTGAAAACAAAGGAAATGTTGCCCCTTGCTCCCCAGGCAAGGAAGAAGATGACTTTCTCCCCATTTCGAAAGATTTTGAAATGTGTAAGGAGTGTTTAATATTTGTCCAGCGCACAGTTCTAATATTGACTGATTCCTTTGGAAAGCGGCTTTACGTGTCGTTCTGGAGCTGCTTTACTCACGAGGAAGTTTGCAAATGCAGGGCTATGTGACAGCTCGGAAGGAGGCTGGCATTGTTTCTTCTGAGTCTGGGTGGGAGCCTTTCTGGGCCCTGCCTTTCATCAAGAGTGTGATGCTTTTCCTTGGGAAATGTAGAGGCAGCAACATAGGCAGCTGCTGGGAGTGGCCAGCCTATATTAGGGAGAATGTAAGGTTATGCTAGCAAGGTTATGCTTAAAATTCTACAAGGCAGGCTTAGGCAGTATGTGGACCAAGAACTCCCAGAAGTGCAAGCTGGATTTCGAAGGGGCAGAGGAAGCGGAGACCAAATTGCAAATATGTGCTGGATTATGGAGAAAGCTAGAGAGTTCCAGGAAAAAACATCTACTTCTGCTTCATTGACTATGCAAAAGCCTTTGACTGTGTTGACCACAGCAAACTATGCCAAGTTTTTAAACAAATGGGAGTGCCTGATCACCTCATCTGTCTCCTGAGAAATCTCTATGTGGGACAAGAAGCTACAGTTAGAACTGAATATGGAACAACTGATTGGTTCAGAATTGGGAAAGGAGTATGGCAAGGCTGTATATTGTCTCCCTGCTTATTTAACTTATATGCAGAATTCATCATGCAAAAGGCTGAGCTGGATGAACCCCAAGCCGGAATTAAGATTGCCGAAAGAGATATCAACAACCTCAGATTTGCAGATGACTCAACCTTGATGGCAGAAAGTGAGGAAGAATTAAAGAACCTTTTAATGAGGGTGAAAGAGGAGAGCACAAAATATGGTCTGAAGCTCAACATCAAAAAAACTAAGATCATGGCCACTGGTCCCATCACCTCCTGGCAAATAGAAGGGGAAGAAATGGAGGCAGTGAGAGATTTTACTTTCTTGGGCTCCGTGATCACTGCAGATGGTGACAGCAGTCATGAAATTAAAAGACGCCTGCTTCTTGGGAGAAAAGCAAAGACAAACCTAGATAGCATCTTAAGGAACAGAGACATCACCTTGCTGACAAAGGTGGTCCGTATAGTTAAATCTATGGTTTTCCCAGTAGTGATGTATGGAAGTGAGAGCTGGACCATAAAGAAGGCTGATCGCCAAAGAATTGATGCTTTTGAATTATGGTGCTGGAGGAGACTCTTGAGAGTCCCATGGACTGCAAGATCAAACCTATCCATTCTGAAGGAAATCAGCCCTGAGTGCTCACTGGAAGGACAGATCCTGAAGCTGAGGCTCCAATACTTTGACCACCTCATGAGAAGAGAAGACTCCCTGGAAAAGACCCTGATGTTGGGAAAGATGCAGGGCACAAGGAGAAGAGGATGACAGAGGACGAGATGGTTGGACAGTGTTCTCGAAACTACCAACATTAATTTGGCGAAACTCCGGGAGGCAGTGGAAGATAGGAGTGCCTGGCATGCTTTGGTCCATGGGGTCACGAAGAGTCGGACACGACTAAATGACTAAACAACAACAAAAGGTAAACAGAAGCAGTGAGATTTAGCTGGCCTTCCGTATGTCTGTTGTTCATGAAAATAGTTCTCATCTCACTTCCTCATCTCATTTCCTCACTGATGAACATGATGACCTAATCTGATGACTGCTGGCTGTAGCCCCTGAAGCATCCTCGTGCTGTAGCCTGTCTCCACTCAGCTGTGGGGCTTTTCACTATTATTCCTTAATACCTGGGTTTAGAATTTTAGCATCAGATCTGAGAGCTGCATAATCAGGCAGAGAAATAAAGACCTGTGCATCATTTGTTCAGGGGGTGGGGTTGCTCAGCACACTTACAACTTGGGGTACATTCCCCAGCACCAGGATCCCATTCTATTAACTGCAATCTCATGAGTCATGAAATAATTCTCTATTTTAATTCTGAAATTGCATTTTGAAATTAAGCTGTATTCACACCGGGACTTTTCTACTATGCCCTCAAATATTATTTACTATTTTTTAAAACAAACAAACAAACATAACATAACATCCTTATTGAAATAAAACCTCTATAAAGCTTGCTGATTACTTGGTAACTATTTGGTTGATCCAAATAAAGCTGTTATCCTGTTGTTGCTAGTGATCAATGCAGCTGAAAACATATAAACAAACACATTCACTTTAAAGCTTTTTTTCTGGCCTTGTTCATTGCACATTCATGAAGTACCACTGCAAAGTCTTTCCCTCCCCTTGAATATCCACTTAACCTCATCTGGCTTAACTATTCTTGCTGTGCCTCTCTCTATGTGTAAACTGGACATGTACTCACTTCAAGAAGAGCATGTAAATCTTAACCAACAGCAATGGCAATGGGTCTTATTGTTCCTTGGATCAATGTCCCTGATTTATTATGTTTGTCCCTCCCTCTTGTCTTTGCACAAGTCTGTGAGTAGTCATTCTTGAGAGTTTATATCTCATTTCTCTCTCTCAAACAAGTGCTACATTTTCTGCACAAACACCCCCTCTTCATTCTAGAGAAGCAACTCATTGGTTAGAATATTGCTCATTCTCCAACAATGCTTCTGATTTATCTCTAGCTAATCTCACAGGATTTGGACAATAGGTGCACAGAGGCAGGGAAATAAATTTCCATAAATATAGTTCATCATGATCTACAGTTGGCCTCAGTTTTTCCTCACTCATGGTGATGGGGTTACAGCTGAACTGGGGGAGCCCTGCATCTCTAGCCTCCTTTCCCTGTATGCTTAGATCAGGGGGGATTAGAAGCATTTGGTCCTCATACTCCTCTGGTTAATGAGCACTTACACTTAATAATGTGGGTGCCCTCTGAGGGATCGTGCGTGTTGCTACAGTTCCCAGGGAGCTTAGTGGTAAGGGGGGAGGCTGGCTTGCCTCTCAGTGTTATTATTAAGAGGCTCATGCCCAGCCTCAGTAATTAGGCTTCTTGCTGGGAGGTGGGGCCAGCCCCATTTATAAATAGGGGGTGGAGCCAACAACAGCCAGGCATTCAGCTCTGGAGATTCAGCCTCCCTACCCTCCCTTTGTTTAATGTTTTCTTGTTTGCAAGTCAACTTTTTCTTCCTGTTTAGCAGGTGCTGCTACGGTCTTTGACCGGTCGCTGTTGAAGGACCGGGAAGAAATTTTTCTGCATTGGCAGGTTTTGTCTCCCCCCTAGCATTTCGTCACAACTTTGGCGATTATGGCCTTGGGTAGAATCCTTTAGTCTTTTCTTCCCTATATGGGGGGGGGGGGGGAGGCATGAACTTGTGACTCACGCCCCTGCGGCAGCGATTCCACGGTCCCTCTCTTAAAGGGGTTTTATATATATGGGTGTCACTGCCCATACACTGAAAGGTCGTCAGTGAACTACCCTGTGTGCAGGGACATGGGCTTGGCTGCCTGCTACTCTTACGTCTTGCAGAGCACCCCCATATCCCATTGACCCTGATGAGCGCCGGTTTCCCCCGGCTGGGGAGTTGGGAGGGATAGACGCCCAAGGCCTAAGCCAAGGTCTTCCTACATTTGGAAGTTTAATAAAGTTGTGGCCTCATTTTAAATCCATAACGTTGTGAGAGTCCTTATTCCTTTCTTATGATCCCTGGGGGCTGGGGCTGTTGCGCCTGGTCGCTCAAAGCATTGCAAATACCATCAGAACGTCTGCCAGTGCTGGATTTTGAATTCTCTAGATCATAGAAGGAAAAATGTGAGAAGAAACAAATTCTTCCTTTGCTACTATGCTAACACAGGAGAGATAATAATAATAACAACAAAATAATAATAATAATAATAATAATAATAATAATAATAATTTATTTATACCCTGCCCATCTGGCTAGGCTTCCCCAGCCACTCTGGGTGGCTTCCAACAAAATATTAAAATACAGTAATGCATCAAACATTAAAAGCTTCCCTAAACCACTATGATAAGTTGTTTAAGGAACACATCTGATCTCCATATGTACTGAGACTGGTTTGTGTTCCATGTGTTTACTTGACAGGTGTGTTTCTCATGTCCTACAGACAGTGTTGCTGCTAGTGCTGTTATTGTGTACATTTCAGGTCCTTCAAATGTAGCAACTCTGCCTTGAACTTTCAGGGTACAGAGCAAAAGCACTGAAAAAGAAATCCACAGTACACCTTCCATTTGACACATTTCACTGAATTTTTAGGTAGGAACTTGGGAGTTCATTGCATGAAATAAATGCTCACATTTGATTTATAAATCTGGGAAGTGCTATTACCATTTCCACTCTATTTTGTATTTGTTTGTCTGAAACTAAATATCTAGAGAAAAGCAGCAGGTGGACAACAAAGAATATATATATAAGCTCAGAGAATGAAATCAGACCCATGAGACATCTTTCAGATAAGAAAGTGAATCACAATAGCCAAATAATAATTCACTATCACTTCATTTGGAATTATGCTGCAGTGGATTTCCCCCTATTGTTTTGAGGTTTAAGATTATACTTCAATGTATAAAGCCTATGCTACAAGTGTTCTTTGCAGAGGCTGATGTAACAAAGACAGCGAAAGTATTTCCAGCATTCCAGTGGTGCTTGTGAATCGCTTGCATCATTGAGCCCTTTAAACTGAATAACACACCAAATCACTTTGTATAATAAGAGGGAAGCAAGAGCAGCTTGCTGGTGATCTTTGGAACCCAGGAAGCTGCCTCATATCAGCTCAGGATTGTATCCACGCTAGCAATGGCTTTCCAAGGTTTCAGATGGGGTCTTTTAAGAGCATAAGAATATAAGACAAGTCTGTTGGCTCAGGCTAATGGTCTATCTAGCCCAACATCCTCTTGCCAAGGTGGCTGCCCAGATGTTTGTGAGAAGCCTGCATGCTGGACGTGAGAGCAGAAGAACTCTGCCCATTTGCGATTCCCAGAAATTGGTATTCAGAGACATGAAGCCTCTGACAGCAGAGCCATTGACCTCCATGTCCTTTCTAAGCCCTACTTGGCAAAGGAGAGGATTGCACCTGAGAAATCATTCAAAACATATGTTCTGCCAGTAAGCGAATGCTTCCCACCATCTTTTGCCAGTGAGAAACTAAAATACCCGTGTGGTGGAGGTACGTTTCCCTGCCCACAACATAATGCACCCGCTAATGAGAGTGAAATTTATGTATCTACCAAGAGGGGCTAATGCTAAGTGAGAAATGAAAACATGGGAGGATAGAACAAAGCAAGATTACTACTCAGAATATTTGTCCATCTAGCCAAGAATCAAGATGATAAAGAATATTTCAGCTCTTCTATTATAAGGCATGATCCAGTTCAAGGTTAATCACTTGTAAGTCCAATTATTCCACTACGACAGTTAAAGACATCCTTGATCTTCTTTTAGTCAGGAATGCACAAACACCATCCTGAGAATTTTGGATCTACTGACCAAAGTAGTTGTTGTTCTGTCATTCAGAATTCCTTAGTTCATCTGAAGTTGGAGCTTATAATATAATTATGTTTCTGTTTCAATAAAAATCTAGCAGCAACAGCAGAAAGGTGTGCAGCTTAATTAGAGAAGTTCTAGCAGAAAATCTGCTTTGCATCCAAAAGGTTCCAGGTTTAATCCCTAGCACCTTCACAAAGGGTTGGGATTGTCCCCTGTCTGAAACCCTAGATAATTACTGCCAGGTAGCGTGGACAATATTGACCTAGAAGGACTAGTGGTTGACTCCATATAAGGCAGCTTCCTATGTGCCTAAATTCCTGAAAAAGTTTACTAGAGTATTTCACCTGAGGAAAAACACCCAAACTTACTTTGATTTTAGCAAAGTTTCAATGGCAATTAATAATTTGGGGCTGTGCCCAATGTTTGGTGAATGAACCAAATATATGTGGATATAACTGGTGCACACAATATCTGTTCATCACTTGAACAACACAGCAGCTTTGGAAACGTTCCTCAGACAAATTTGACTGAAATTCTGCATTAGACATGAATTCATTTTCAGTGAAAGGTAAGGTTACTGGGATCTTTTTGTCTATCATATAGATAATCAAGTTTTCTGAAATTCATATAGAGAAATCTAACAAGTATCTGGAGTCTGCAAAATTATGGAAAGAGCATAAAGTCATGGAAAGCCATCAAATTGGCATACCAACATTTCTCTGAAGGTTAAAGTTCACAATACAGTATTAAAGTCACACTGAATTTGATATTACAGACATGAGAAGCAATGTCAATAGTACAGCTGCCCTTATAACGTTTTAGCGCCGAAAGGTAATTAAATGCCTTGGATAAAAAAAGTAATAAAAAACCTATCAATTCACCCTGACTACTAATTAATTTGTTAAAAAGAAACGTGATAGCACCTACTTAATCTCTTACAGGAAACAAATCAAGAAAAATAAGTATATGGAGAAAGGGAAATGCAAATGTAAATGACACCACCATTTTATCAATGCATACCATTTTCTTCATTTAGCTGTCCTATTTCACAAGGAAGGTGAGAACATGTGTCCCTCTGTAACATTTCAGTTTTTTAAATTACGTAAATATAGAGAGAAAATGAAAAATAGCAGCTGAAAACAATATAGATAGATCACAAATGTTTTCAAAATATGTCACGCCAAAAGAATACCGCTAAAATAATATTGTATTATCTTGGAAAGTCAAATGCATTCCTAGATTGCAGCAGGGTTCCTGAAAAATAATCCTGAGTACCTTTTTTTTCTTTTAAAAACAATTTCTAACTGGTTCAGAGAAGGCACTCTCAAGAGGCAAACCATTGACTGTTTGCTGTTCCTTACAGATAAATAATATATTCAGTCTCAGTGACTGTTAGTCAGGATGGCTATGTTCTCCCACAAAGGATACTGCAAAGTTGGATGGAGAGCAACTCCTCTATGAAGAAAGTTTGCAGCATCTGGGACTTTTTAGTTTCGTTTAGAGAAAAAGCGAGTAAGAGGCAACATGATGGAAATTTATAAAATTATGCGTGGCATGGTGAAAGCAGACAGAGAAAAGTTTCCCCTTCTTTCACAATACTAGAAATTATGGACTTCCAATGAAGCTGAATGTTGGAAGATTTGGGACAAATTAAAAAGTACTTCTTCATGCAGCACAGAAACTTGCTCCCAAAGGAGACAGTAATGGCCAGCAACCCTAGATGGCATTAAAAGAAGATTAGACAAAATCATGGAGGAGAGAGCTATTAATGGCTCCTGGCCACTACGGCTATCCTCTATCTCCACAATTTGAGGCAGCAGTGTTTCAGAACTACCAGGGTGGAAAGTGCTCTTATGCTCAAATCCTGCTTGCAGGTTTCCCATGGGCATCTGTTTGACCACTGTGAAAACAGGATAGTGGGCTATTGGTCTGATCCAGCAGAGCTGCTATGATGTTCTTATGTTTACCGTCTTTTTGAATAGTCCATATGTTACAGCCCTGGAGTAGAAAGCAATGTGCAGCTATAACCTACATATACGGTGTGCACATGTGTGTTGTTGAACAACTACTTGAGTATCAATTAAATACTTTATGCTCACTTACATACCTTGGTTTTGTAAACCCTTTTTAGGTCATCACTCAAAAGTTTCACATTCATTCTGGATGGGCAACAGCTGTCCCGCACCCCCCCCCCCATTGTGCAATAAAAAGACAACTGATTCTACAAACCTCCTCACCAGCATTGTTCCATTGCTGGAATGAAATTGAGGGGCTTTTCATTTGACAGTATCAACTATTCATCAGTAGCCCCCGGGCCTACACCACACATTGTTGCACGCTGTTCAATTTCCCAGTGCCAACGCACGATCGTTTTCAAGGTGGTTACTTTCCTCAACAGCAACCGTAAAATACTTGTGAAACATAGCCTCGCTTATGGAGGGCTTGTCTTGACAGAAATAATCCTTACATGCCCCTTTCTCCAACAAAAAGCAAAAGTGAAGCAAAATGGCTAAATGAAAGGGAAATGGATGAGACGAGAGCATTGCAAAGTGACTTCACTGCCCATCAGTCTTTAAGGGTTCTTGGTGCACCCATCATCAGACTGATGGTTGACTGATAAATTTATCCATGGAACAAAAGACCATGCTGCCAGAAAAAGGTATCTCAAATAAGCCCTGACCGAAAGCACCAAGCAAGTGAGCAAGCCATAGCAGGTATTTATCTGAAATAAGATCTGGCAGAGCTCCACTAATATTTCACAAGATAAAGTTCTTTCTTTCCCTGCCTTAAACTGCAGCAGTAATGGAGGTTTAAATGACATGGCTATTTAGTTACCAGCAGAAGGCTTTCCTTTTAGTTAGTATTAAATGCAAAGGGGAAAAAAGGCACTTCATTCCCCCCAGGGCTTCGAACAAAAGATGGGAAGAACAGCAAATCTGCTTCTCAAAACCGACATATACAGCCGGATAAACACTGCAGTTTGCCTCTTTATTTCCCATAAAAGAGAGTGTATTTATGGATACATTCACAGTGGATTAGCCAGCCCTGGCTCCCATGGTATTTACAAATATGTGGACTTAAGGATGTTGCAAAAGTTTGGAAAGTTTCTTGCTCAAATAAAATCAGAATGGTTTCATCAGATAGAAACCAAATGAAATTTCTTGTTTGAAACTTCTTTTGGGATGTTCCAGTCCTTTACTATAAGGCAGGCCAGAACAACTTATTTATTGATAATTTATTTATATCAAGATTTATAAGAACATTTTCAGCTCCCCTAAACCCTGCCCTGAGCATCTCACAAATGCACGAAAAACAGTAATGATAGAATATCTTTAAAATAACAACCAACCTACTAACTGCGGAGGCCTGTACCATTTTGGCTTATTTGTTACAAACATAAGAAGCTACCTGAGGTGGCTGGAGCCCAACTGCTCTAGCATACCATCCAAAATAGGGGAAAGTAATAGGGAAAACCATCAACTCCATCATGGAAATGTGGGCATCTACGCAGACACTACTTATGTGGTATCCCCAGTTAAGACAAATGGAACCACCACAAAAACATGGCATACTCTCCAACATTTCTCCAATGAAAATAGGAACATCCTATTCCATAATAGCAACAATTTTATTATTTATATCCTGCCCATATGACTGGGTTGGTATATAAATCTGGTTAAATGAAATGAAATACTCTCAGTGAATCCCTCTCAAAGGTCAATGGGCCCTACTCATTAGACCATCACTGTCCACTCTGCTCTATACTCTGCTCTACACTTTTGTCAGGAGCTCTATACTTTTGTCAGGAGCGTCCCAGTAGTGGGACGCAGGTGGCGCTGTGGGTAAAACCACAGTGCCTAGGGCTTGCCGATCGCATGGTCGGCGGTTCGAATCCCCGCGGCGGGGTGAGCTCCCGTCTTTCGGTCCCAGCTCCTGCCCACCTAGCAGTTCGAAAGCACCCCTAAGTGCAAGTAGATAAATAGGTACCGCTTTCTAGTGGGAAGGTAAACGGCGTTTCCGTGTGCTGCACTGGTGCTGGCTCGCCAGAGCAGCTTCGTCATGCTGGCCATGTGACCCGGAAGTTTCTCCAGACAGTGCTGGCCCCTGGCCTCTTAAGTGAGATGGGCGCACAACCCTAGAGTCGGACACGACTGGCCCGTACGGGCAGGGGTACCTTTACCTTTACTAGCTTAACTCTGAGGAAGTTGCCCCATTTTGAGTGATATCATTTGCTCATCAAGCTCAGCACTGTTCCCAGTTACTGACAACAGGTCCCCACAGTTTCAGATGGATGGTTTTCCCCAGCCCCACTGAAGATACCAGGATCTGAACCTGGGTCCTCTTGCATTCAATGTTTGTGAGCATGGCCTCTGCAACAAAACAAGGACCCTTTTAAACAAAATCTTTTTATGTGTTTAAAGGTGTTGCCCATGTTCTTTCAGATTCCTTATTCTTCCCTCAATTAACCTAGAAGACTTTTCGTGCCATCTTACATTTTAGATTTTGCCCATGGTCATGCACAACAGCATTCCAGTCTGTCTTTGTGCTACTGCAATCTAAATAATAATTAGTTATTTTTTCCCCTTCCTCTTTCATGGGCTAATGACCTTACTTTCCTGTTCTCTCTTTCTCATGGATTCCTATATTCAGGTTAAAGAGGCTTTAGATTAAATTAAACCGAATGATGGTTCTGCTCGAGTAGAATGTTAATATGCCTTAATTGAAGTGCTTTGTTATTGTTTTCATCCTTATGTTTCTTACAGTGACATTGGGAGGTTTAACATGAATGACCTTCCAATAAATCCACATGAAATCTGCTCATTTCTCATGGAAATTTATTATCTTTTTAAACACACACACACACACATGCTGTAAATTCAGTTTATGGTAGAAAATCAAAACAAATATTAGGTATGATCTTTCTGAAACATATTAAAATGTTTGTGATAGAAAAGCTGTCAATGCCAAATTACATGTAACATGAATAGAGTGAAAGAAATGAACATGCACGATTTATTTCTTTTTAAATGAGACCCAAGAAGGACTGGGACCATGGGGCATAGAGAGAAGCACTGAGCTCTTTCCTCCTACCATAGTCTTAACAAAAATCATGCAACCTTCCCATAACTATGGCAATGGGAGAATCCTTTACAGATTCCTTAATACTGCTGGGGAGGGGCAGATATTATTTCCAGGACCCCATAGGGAGCAGTGTTCAGCCCAGACACTGAGGTCCAGCTCTGAGGGCCTTTTGGCGGTTCCCTCACTGCAAGAAGTACAGGGAACCAGACAGGGCCTTCTCGGTAGTGGTGCCCGCCCTGTGGAACACCCTCCCATCAGATGTCAAGGAAATAAACAACTATCTGACTTTTAGAAGACATCTGAAGGCAGCCCTGTTTAGGGAAGTTTGTAAGGTTTGATGTTTTATCATGTTTTTAATATGCCACCCAGAGTGGCTGGGCCACTGGGGAGACCCGGCCAGATGTGTGGGTATAAGTAATAAATCATCATCATCATCATCTCTTTACCGCACACACAGCGTGGCTCAATCCTGCTAAGGCCACACTGATATTTCAATTTATTTATTTTTTAAAAACCCATATTATGTCAGTCATTTATGGCTCTGCATTAGTGATTGGGTTGAGGCCTTAGAATGACCTAAAGGAAGCCTCAGTATCCTATTATATATTTAATAGAGCCTTGACAGATCTTTTTTCAGCCTGGATTGCAGTTTTGAGTTTAGGTGCTATATTGTCAAGGTCCAGCACAGTTATTTGTTATTGCTTGTATAAGCTGTCATTACTTATGGATGCATGCATGCACAGACTTGGACTAGACTGCCATTGTGTGGATTATTTTTGCTGTGAGAGCACATGTCATTAGGTAAAGTGAGGCAGGTGGCGAGTGTTGGAGGACTGAGCCCCTAGGGTTCCCCTAAGCTAGCCCACTGTTGTCAGGCGTTGTAGAAGATGCCGTCTCTTTGATAGTGTGGAAGATAGATCCAATTGCCATTCCGGTTGGTGTCTGGACCTAGAATCTTGTCCTTCAATTCAAGCAGCACAGTGTCATGGTCCAGCCCTGTGTGTGAGAAAAATGTAGGCTTTAAAATGGCTACTGGAGTAAGAATAACATGACATTTTGGGTGTGTGAGAGAATCGTTAGTCACCTTTTTTTGTCTTACAGATAAATCCTAACTACAGAAAGCCTATGCCATACCCCTGGAAGAGCTCCTTTTTGGGGGACTCATACCGGCTTCAGTTCTGCCAGCTAAATCGCAGGAAAGGGGCTTATGCTTGTGAGAGTTTTTGGCTCAGGCAGGGTGAGGAAAAGCCTAAGATCCACCCAATCTAAAGTTTCTCATCCCAATGGATCTTGGGTTTGGATTGCACTGAAAGTCTATCTGCATTCGTGTTTCATCTGGATTTTTAGTTACTGGCTCGTTGTCTTTTTATGTGTCGTTCTGTTGTTTTTAGTGTGTTTTTATATTTTATTATATGGATTTTCCCCCCTCTTGAGGCTATAATGAAAAGCGATACACATACAAATGCTATCTTCAGAAGATGGGGAAAAAATGTTCCCATGAAAACAAGATGCAGTTAAATGCTGATTTACAGGAACTTTAGGCTAAACCAACACAGTGTCTACATTTATGAAATACCAAGTCTCGTTTATGAAATAGCAAGTCTGAGGCAGTAATGATGACTCACAATAAAGGCACTAATACTATAAGGATGGTAATTGAGAGACTAAGAGGTGGCAGTCTTTAATCTCCACTATTAGGTAAAAAAAATAATTAGTAGTTACAGATGAAGCTGGATGACCAATAAAACCCACAAAACTGGTTTGGAACAGTGAGGAGAACTCCAAATTCTGAGGAACTCATACAGAACATAATTCAAGTCTTTCGGTTTTTTGTTTTTGTTTTTTTGCCATCCTCTCCATTTAAAACAATCCTTTAGTTGCTCCCCTTAAGGATTATTCATCAGGTTGCTTTGTCATTTTAATGTATCTGCTTATTGAATTTATAACCAATATCATAATTACCATGCACAACAAGGTTTGATTTGACATGGAATTGAGCTCAGAATAAACTGAACTACTTTATTTATGTTTAACATATTTATAGCCCATCCTTCATCGTGAGAGATTCAAGGGTACAGAATGAAAATTGGGCCAAGTGGCTTATCTGGTGGGGCAGAGCTATAGTGTTTGCTTTCAGATATCAGGGTCACTGTCACTTACCAGCAGAGAGAGAGGTGAAGCAGTGGGAAAGTTGGCACAATGTGGATGCACGGGGAAGCCAATCCAGTGCTCCCATTGGTGTGGCCTCACTACACCGTACTTCCTGCTGCATTGCCTGGTAAGTGCCAACCACACTACTTGTGGGGATCTAGTGCTGACGCTGTGACCCATTGGGTAAGCCACTTCTTCCAGATAAATGATATCCTCTAAAACAATAAATTTTGAATCAGCATAAGCAACATAATAAGAGCAGCTAAACTTCAACTAAACTATCGGAACATCAGTTACACATCCTCTCAATGGCAAGCAAGCTGTGAAAGTCTCCACTCAGCTCTAATGTAAGTGTTGGTGACAAGTGTACTTCCAGAAGGGAGGACAAATTTCACAAACTGTTTGGCATTTCAGAGAAGGCCCTTTCCCATGTCACCACATATTTTACATTCTTGATGGTGGCATGCAGAGAAGAATCTTAGGGCATAGGCAGGCTGGTCTACGGGGAGGTGCTATTTTAGGTTTCTGGATCTTTAGTCATTCAAGGCTTTATATTCCATCACCAGTACTTTGAACTAGGTCCAAAAGTGAATAGGCAATAATATATTTGTTGGGTTTTCTTTATCTTGAGGTGGTAAATGGTGCTACAGTGGTACCTCTGGTTAAGAACTTAATTCGTTCTGGAGGTCCGTTCTTAACCTGAAACTGTTCTTAACCTGAGATACCACTTTAGCTAATGGGGCCTCCTGCTGCCGCCGCGCTGCCGGTGCATGATTTCTGTTCTCATCCTGAGGTAAAGTTCTTAACGTGAGGTACTATTTCCAGGTTAGTGGAGCCTGTAACTTGAAGTGTTTGTAACCTGAGGTGTTTGTAACCCGAGGTACCACTGTAGTCAGAAATGACTATGACCTGCTTAGCAGCACATCTGTGGTCTATTGACAATTTGACTACTGGAAATTAAAGGGGGAGTTTACTTTCTGCACCGAATGCAGGGATGTGATAGGGTAATTGATTATTTGAAAACTGTATTTAAGTTGATCCAGAGTTGTTGTATGCTGCTGGTGAGGAGTGGTGATGAGGAGTGGTGACTTACAGCTTGTGATTGTTATATATTCAAAAATAAAAATAAGCAAAGATATTGTGGACAGCCTTTTATTTCAATGCCCCAGTCACTGCGCACACTCTGTTGGCAAAAAAACCCAACAATATTATATTGACCCACTCCAGTTTGGGTTCAGACTGGTTTGAGACAGAATGAGTCTTGGTTGCCCTGATTTATTATCTTCTTCAGGAGAGGGATTTGGCAGGGAGGTGGGGAGGAAGCCTATTGATTTTCCTGGATCTCTCAGTTGTTTTTGATCCTGTTGACCATGGCATCCTTCTGGATAATCTCCATGAGTGGAGGGCAACATTTTATGAAAGTGTTACTAAGTTCCAAAAAGTCGTATTGAGTGACTGTGCCTCAACAACTGTGAAGTGCCACAAGACACACTTTTGTTCCCAATCCTATTTAATAGCCATATGAAACTGCTGGAGGAAGCCATTTGGAGATTGTGGGTTAGGTGTCACCAATATTTTGATGGTTTATTTGTAACATCCACTCTACTACCTTCCATGTCTGGAGTGCTCGGGTCTCTTGCTAAAAGCAACATGCTTGGTTGTACCAGAGGCCTAGGTCTACTGCAGCTCTGGGGTCTTATCAGCAGCAGAGGAGCTGCCAGAGCTCAGGAAAAATCTTTTTGGCTGCACTGGGTCTCTTGTTGTCTGCTGTGGAGTGAGACAATACTGTCTCACTGCTGCTTACTGGGACAATAAAGGCGTGAGGTCAGAGCTGTGTGAGAGTGCACTGATAGCAGGGCCAGATGGGCTCCCCAGTGCACCAGCAGTGATTCTGCGGTCAGCAAGCCAGTGCTGCAGAACTGTCTCACCTTGTCAGCAGATCCTGGGACTGATGAATTCAATCCAGACACCATAATCTATTTCAGACATTTCAGGGAAGGGGGTAGATTCAATTCTTACATTCCACTTACCCCTAAACCTGTCTTGGTTTAGCTCCCTAAACCCTCTCTAGGCATTCAAAGTCCCTGTCCCCACAAGGAACATTCAAAGGTTGAGCATGGCAGTCCCAACTGGACTTGTATACACATTGGGCAGAATG
This sequence comes from Podarcis pityusensis, assembly GCF_964106645.2. Lineage (NCBI taxonomy): Eukaryota > Metazoa > Chordata > Lepidosauria > Squamata > Lacertidae > Podarcis > Podarcis pityusensis. Next base: position 55,796,720 of record NC_138028.1, on the reverse strand, counting down.
TGGTTTGGAACCTCTGCATGATGAGGTTCCCTGTACTCTCAGGGTTCCCAACAATGTGGATACTTCTGTTAATCTGAATACAACTAGAAGTCTCTTTCAGGCCTTCCCTGAAGGCCTGTGGGTGGCACAAACAGAATGAGGACTCTGGAATTAAACCTTCCCTATACACCCACTCCTCCTAGGTGCATGTTGAATGCTTAAATAGTGTTCTAGTCCAAATTTAATCCTAATATGTGCTGACTGGATACCTACTGACTTCCGCAGGCTACACTGCCTTCATAAGGCTTCAGAAGGACACACTGGTTTATTATGAGTACTGCTCCCCCTGAAGCCTGCCCTAACCTCTTAGTTTTTGAATTTGTCTTTGAGCTGAGTCCTTATTCCCCTATGTTGCACGTGCAGTGTACAGAAGAATGGAAGAAGAGAATAAAATTGCAAATCCGTCCACATTCAGCAAAGTCGATGAATATGTAATACAGTATGTAATAATACCTAAGTAATTCTTCCATTATGAACTCAATCCAATTCCATTATTTGATTTGGGAAATGGATTTTGAACATGGGCCTGTTTGACTAATCGGATCATCATTTTTCCTATTCTTTTCTATTTAAATTGTTGAGTGACATGGTTGTCGTTGGGGGAAAAAAAGGAGTGATTTTGTTACACCAACGGAGAGAACTGTCATTCCAGCAAAGTGACAGGAGCCAAATTGGCCAGGGAAAAATGCTCCCTCGCAGACTGGAGAAAAACCACAGGAGAAATGCAGGCAAAAATGTCACCTCTCAAACATAATGATAACAGGATTACAAAAATCTAATTAGCTGTTTCATTAGCAGAATCCTATCTTTGAGGACAACAAACAATGGGTATTCGGAAGCTGTCCATCCATTTTGAATGCAAGAGCTGTCATGGAGACACTCTGGCTAATTTATTCTAGGCATTCCTTCTGATTGCTGAGTGACTTCAAGGAGGCAGTTTGTGTGCCTTTTTTAATAGAAGAAAGAAAGAAAGAAAGAAAGAAAGAAAGAAAGAAAGATGCTTAAAGGGAGGTGACCACCTGCATAATGACATACAGACTTCATGACTCCCAGAAAGCTTTCTGTACCTCTTTGCCAGAAATATATAATTGAATGCACTTGTTGAACAGTTATTGTGAGTACAGGCATTTGAATAGTTAAATAGTTTTGGTTTGATCTACATAGACACTTTTCAGAGACCATTTTTCTGTTCTTTAGTAATAATGGCCACACTAAAAAGTAAAGGGTCAAAGGAGATGATTGTGAAATGTGTTAATGCATGTGATGTATCTTTAATAAATAAAAAATAAAAAAAACATAGAATAAGGATAACCATTTCCCTCTGTCCTATAAAGAGTGTTTTCATTGAGCAGAGCCACACTGTGCATTGAAAGAGCACATCTAAAGCACATTTAAAACACATGACTCCTGCCAAAGATTCCTGTGAACTGTAGTTTGTTAAAAGTGCCACAAATTGAGGCTCTTTGAGGGGAAATTACCATTCTCAAGGTTCTTTGGGGGGAAGTCATGTGCCTTAAATGTTCATTTTATATGCATTGGATGTGCTTTAAATGCATGGTGCGGGCCTGTCTATTGGCATCATGAGAGACTTTCTTTCTGGGGCTAATAGCCGCTTCAAGAATGGCAGAAGCAATTTCCACTGGGAATGTAAAACGAAGAGGAAAGTTTAATCCCTAGGATGCATGGCCCCAATCCAACCCTGCTTCTGTAAATAAAAATAAATAAATGCTAAGGGTGTTCAGTGTTTTACTTCTGGAAAGCCTCTCCTCTCCCACGAGGGGAGGAGCTGCAAGCAGGACTCACTTCCTGTGCCCCCTGCATCACAAGGAGTCATGGGTCCACGTCACACTCTCAGCCGGCCAATCTGGTTAGCTGGGGTGTGTGGTTTCCTGCATTTAAGCGGCCGCACGGCTGAGAGCTCTCTCTTCAGCTTTCTGCTAACACAGATCTCCTGCCCTCTCACCCTTTCTTCTTGCGTTTGACCCCCTGACCTTGCTATGGACCTTGGTTGGTCGCCTGTTGAAGGGGCCTGGTAGGAATTTTTTCCACTTGGCAAATTGGCACCAGCCACTTGGTTTGTCGCCTACCTCGTAGCAAATCGTCACAACTTTGTAAGGTTTGGCGGTTAAGCATTGGAAAATGTGTTGTGTGTTGGAGGGGAGGTTGCAGTCATCACCTACCCCTCCCTTTGAAGGGTATTCCGTTAAAGGAATCCGGTGGTCATGGTTCCTGTCCGATGCCTTGATGGTGGCTAGGGCCATGGCTCGACCCCCAGTGACTCTAGGGGAAAGCTTCCAGTTGATTGGAATCAACAAACTCCCCCTAAAGGTAAAGGTACCCCTGCCCGTACGGGCCAGTCGTGTCCGACTCTAGGGTTGTGTGCCCATCTCACTTAAGAGGCCGGGGGCCAGCGCTGTCCAGAGACACTTCCGGGTCACGTGGCCAGCGTGACAAAGCTGCTCTGGCGAGCCAGCACCAGCGCAGCACACGGAAACGCTGTTTACCTTCCCACTAGAAAGCGGTATCCACTTGCACTTAGGGGTGCTTTCGAACTGCTAGGTGGGCAGGAGCTGGGACCGAAAGACGGGAGCTCACCCCGCAGCGGGGATTCAAACCGCCGACCATGCGATCGGGAAGCCCTAGGCACTGAGGTATTACCCACAGCGCCACCCGCATCAAACTCCCCCTACTGGTTGTTAACCCTTGTGTGACTCCTGGCAGAGCGGACAGGAGTCACGTATAGTCTGTCCGATCCAGTGCCTAAACCAATACCACTCACATTCTGTAACCAATAAAGTTGTGGCCTTTTTTAGCCCATTAACCTAAAATACCTGTGTCCATGTGTCTTATTCCAAAGCAGGGAGTGGGGCCTTGACTCGCAAATGACTTATCCATTAATCCTACTGCTAGTAGGATTAATCAACACTGGTTAATCCATTAATCAACGTTTCTAGTCAGTATTCCAATACTGACAGCAGTAGCTATCAGCCAAGATTTTAGTGTAGTTGAAAGCTCTTTTTCACATCTTCCTGAAGCTGGGCAACCTTTTCACTTGAGGGAGCATGGACCAAGTCAGAAGGGACCAGGCAAATGCCTTCTGATTGCACATGATGACGACAGGCCTACTAAAAGCTTATCTGGCTTCTCCTGTTGCAGTTTAGTCCATATCAATATTTCCTAGGGCCCACCATATTACTATACTTTTTGAACTGTTTTTCATATTATGTTTTAATTGCAACCTGCCCTGGGACCTAAGGGTGAAGGGTGGGTAATAAATGTACTACAACTACTACTACTACTACTACTACAGCAGATGAGGTAGTAAACCCATTCCTACACTGATCCACATTAGACTGTGGATACCTTGGATATCGTTCAACATACTTTCTTGTTTGTTATTTTCACTTCTGCATTTTTATTCATCTGATCATTATGCTAGTGTTTTGTTTGCCTGCTTGCTTTAAGTGTGAAGGGGAGGAAAAGTTTATTCAAAAGGAGTGGGATTGGAAATAAGTGTTCACATCTTCTGTCTGATAAATTTGTCAGCCAGGAGGTTATGAAATCCTGAGCATTCCTGGAAGGAGTGGGGTGGAGGTGGTATTGTAATAAACTGAATTCAAGTTCCTGTAAATTGCAGGTCTAAAGCATTAACAAATGAAGAATCTGGTGTCTTTCCTGCATCAAAGTGATATGCTTTGCACCATATTCTCCCTCAAGGAATTTAATTGTAGCATTCTCAACATCCACTCTGTTGCTAACTGCATAGTTGAGGTCAAAAAATACTTTCCCCATTGTAGGAAATTGAAGCAATGATGGGGGGGGGGGCACATCCATCTAACACACTCTGCAAAAGGTTGCCATTGAAGAACCGCCAGCACGTTTATTTGAAATGAAATTTGTGCTAAGCTTTGGTAGTCTTTCCAAAATGTTTCAATTCATAATCAAATTAGTAGCTCAGGGTAGGGGAAGAGAATAGATTGAAGTAGGTTTGTTTGGTCTGGGCATCTGGGCAGGTTTCACCATCCTTTATTCTGTCCTTTTACAGTAATAATTAAATATGATTGGAAACTGAATGCAATTCATCTTCTCAGCATTTCAAGATTCATAATAAAAATAATGAGCTCCTTTATTATTATTTGAAGTCACACTATTATAACCCCTTCTTAAACAAAGGGGAAAATGAGAAGAAAGGGGGGGGTGAAGAGTGAGAATGTGATGAATTTGTCAGCTTTATTGGAATCTAGAATGAAACCTAGCCTTTAAAGAGATACACTATGTTTTTTATTGCCTGAATTATCTAGGGATATGCCCAATCTCTAGCTCTTATTTTTTTCTCAGCCTGCTCCTTAATAACCTCACATTTCCATCTTCTCCACACATGGTTTTTGTAATATTTTGTGTTTGATCAGGCAAATATAAAGAGAAGGTTATATTACTGAAACACGACAAAACTGATAGCCGCCCAAAGAAATGTGCCAAACTGATAGGATCTGAAATAAATATGCAATGGAAAGGAAACATTAACTGTTTAAGACTCAACACTTTATATTTCCATTGAGTAACAGAACAATTAACTTTATTCTCAAAATAATAAGCTATTTCTTCTGGCACACCAAAACAAACATTTCTACCTGACAGTACTTGGATAGGATCTGAAGAGGCCATTCCATTTAATGCAAAGATGCCCTGCACTGGCATTTGGCAATCTCTCCTGTGACTTTTTAGCAAAGTATAACAGCATCCCTTCGATGTAGTCATATCCCAGAGGATCTCAATAGTTGGCCTTTAGGTCTTAGGCAGTATACACAGGATCTTTATAAGGCCATCAGAGGCCTCCAAAGGATATAAAAGAATGCATTTCTCTTAGACTGTTGCTTATTTCTGAGCCTCTGTTGCATATTACTTTTCTTTGTGCCTTGAGGCCATCTTTCTTCTGTTTTTCAGGTCATAAAGTCTTTTCTCGGACAACATAAGAAACCCCCCCCCAACCACTTTGGCCCTGATTCAACCAGAGGACACACAAATGAATGCTTCGTGCATGTCTACCTGGTCTGGAAAGCCTGATCCAGCAGACAGACTGCCTTTAGTAGAGGACCAGGGGACCTGTTTGGACATAGGAAGGGCGGGTGGATGGGTAGATTCATTTATCAGTTATTCCCTCAACCAGATTATGGGGAGAAACCATAGCTCAGTGCTATGTTATTTATAGAAAGTCCAAGGTTCAGTCCCGACATCTTCTGAAACCCTAAAAAGCTGCTGTCAGAGAAGACAATGCTGAGTTGTTGTTGTTTACCCACCTTTCACTCTATTTAAAAAGTGTAGAATTAATTATAATCACAGGGATAGGGTGGGTCCTGAAAAAGTATACCTGTCAGGAACTGGACTGAGGAGGAATGGTGGAGACTCCCCCCCAAAAAGCTTCCAGAGAACAGGAAGACAGTATACATAGATTTACAACAATGGTTTGCAGAAGGTCACGACTCAGAGATAGAAGAGGGACAAAGCTTGGAAATAATGGGAGAAGCAGAGCCGGAGTATCTGGCTGACATGTTATAATTAGAAAGCATTCCAGACCCCCCCCCTTCTCCCAGAACCTGGCAAGCAGTGAAAGTGGGACAGCAGAAAGCTAAGAGGCAAATGGCCTTAAGCAGCCATCTTCAGCCCATTACATCTTTGGTAAAGGCTGTTTTCCAGTTGGAAAGCTTGCAGGCCAGTGTTTCCCAATTGTCGGTGTTTATACTTCATTTTTTAAGATTTGCCTTGAGAGAGTCTTTAAATCTCTTTTGCTGACCACCAGCATTATGCTTCCCATTTTTAAGTTCGGAATAGAGTAGTTGCTTTGGAAGACAATAACCAGGCATCCGAACAACATGACCAGTCCAACAAAGTTGATGTTGAATAATCATTGTTTCAAGACTGGGGATCTTTGCTTCTTCCAGTAGACTGGCATTAGTTCGCCTGTCTTCCCAAGTGATATGTAGAATTTTTCAGAGAAACCGTTGATGGAATCGTTTGAGGAGTTGGAGATGGCGTTTATAAGTGCTCCATGTTTCACAAGCATACAGTAAGGTTGGTAGTACAATAGCTTCGTAAACAAGCATTTTGGTTTCCTTGTGAATGTCTTGATCCTCAAACACTCTGTCCTTCAATCGGGAGAAAGCTGCACTCAGCAAGCTCAGGCAATGCTGGATTTTGGCATCAATGTTGGCCCTTGTGGAAAGATAACTGCCCAGGTAGGAGAAATGATTGACACTTTCCAATGTTACACCACTAAGTTGGATTTGTGGCACTGCAGAGGGGTTGTTTTGTGCTTGTTGGTGCAGCACTTTGGGTTTTTTTTGATATTTAGCAATAGGCCAAGCTTTTTGCAGGCTTCTGAAAAGATATTTAGGAAGGTTTGGAGGTCATCCTCTGAGTTTGCACTCCGTTGTCATCAGCATACTGAAGCTCTATGACAGAAGTTATGGTAGCCTTATTCTTTGCTTTCAGCCTACTCAGATAAAAGAGCTTTCCATCTGTTCGATATATGATTTCTATTCCGGTGGGGAGTTTCCCTTCAACAATGTGTAGGGCCATGGCTAAGGCTGAGCTAATTTTTAATGGTTATTTAATTTGACCATTTGTGGCAGGGGAAGGTGTGCAGGTTAAAAGAAAATGTGCTGGTAGTTGACCTGTTCCAGGAGAGACTTCTCCTAAGGCAAGAGGGCGGTGACGGGGCCTCAACATGCATTATTAAGTGATGTCAATGCATGTATGAACCAGTCCTTAGTCTAAGCGGATTCATGAACAAAACAAAGAGAGTGAAAATGCCTAACTAAATATGATTTGAGCACTGCCAAAGAAGATGGCTGCTGTAAATACATTTATGTAATAAATTACAATAAATTCAGAGGACCACACAACCCTATACACCTCATATTGCAGCATTTTACATGGTTGCCTACGTTTACCATAAGTATGCAATAAATGTTTTTGGGCAAGTGTATCAGTAGACACACACACACACACACACACACACACACTTAAAACTGTGAAAGCTGATACTAAATCCAGTAACAATAAGGCTAAAGTAGAAACATGGGACATATCTGCAGAAGATCTGTGTGCTGAATGCTTTTATGCCTCAGCAGGTCCCTGAGCAAGCCTTTTATAAACTATACCTGCTGCATCTTTTCTAACCTTAATTTCTTCTTCACAGAAAGCTTTGCATGAAGTTTCCTTTTCCCTCTTTTAATTGATATGAGATCTGACAGCTTTAACTGAAATTCCAGTATCCATTTTTTGTCTGCGTGTTTTAATAAAGAACTTTATTTCAACCAAACCAGAGATCATGCTGCAGACACGATGCTGTTATTAAAACCTTTGAAATGAAAAGTTACAATAGTTAATTCAACAACAACAACAACAAAGATCATGCTGTGAAATTGATGCTTATCCTCCTTCCTTTCCATTTGGAAAGAGGGTGTATTTTTATTTCTTCCATTAAATTTTATGTGCTTTAGCACTAATGGATGATGCAGAATGTATCATAGAATCGTAGAATTGTAGAGTTAGAAAGGACCCTGAGGGTCATCTAGTCCAACCCCCTGCAACACAGGAATCTCAAATAAATCATACATGACAGATGGCCATCCAACCTCTGCTTAAAAACTTCCATGGAATAAGAGTCTATCACCTCTTATGGGAGTCTGTTCCAGCTTTGTGTTAGCCAGGAACTCCTTTCCCTCAGACAGCTCAGGACCCATGATGATAGGGAGGTGGCTGCCACACCCCTCACAACATATGCTGGGTATTTCTTGTTCAGTTTTACCTCAGTAAAATATTCTCAGTTCCTTTCCTCTGTGGACTCTGTCTGCTGTACTTTGCTCACATAAAATAGGTCTGAATTAAAGATGAGGAAAGTAGTACCCACCGTAGAAGATAGATTGGTGGAGGGGCCATGTGTGAAAAGCAGGAAAGTGAAGTTATCCCGGGAAAGGAAATTGGGAGAGGAACTAAAAGCTCCCAGGGGAGAGCTGTGAGGGTCTGCCATTTTCTGTGGGTTGCAAAGGTTAAGATTCTCCTTTGCACAGAAAGGATGTACTGTTTTTGCTACTGATTTTCTCCACCCCTTTTTAAAAAAATGCTGCTGCTGTTATGAGAACCTGATTTTATTATATATTTCTTAGTATTATAATTGTATTTATTTAACAGTTTTGATTTTATATTGATATTGATTTTATTTCATTTTATTTTATATTGTATAGATGTGTGTTGACATTTGTGTTATATGCTGCAAACTACCCTGTAGTCATTTGATAAAGGGTGGTATATAGATAAACAAAACAAAATTAATAATACCCTAATATGTTACATAAATTATATGTCTTCTGGGCAGTACTTTGTATTATTGGACAACTGTTGATGCTCCAGCAACCAAGGAGAGCTCATAATTACCTGTTCAACGGTAGCAGTAATTTTGACATCCTTTCTCTTTTATGGATGTCAGTAGAAATGAAGCGATTGAGGAATCTGGAATGTATGGGTGGGTGAATCTGTCAGTTTTGGTTTCTTTCAGATTTTCCCCCCTTTTCTGACCTTAAATTCAGTTCTCCATATTTCTCTGGCAATTTCATTCCCCCCCAAACAGAAATCCTCTTGAAAATTCTGCAACAATGTAGTGCAAATTGATCCTAATATAAACATTTTTGTTTGCAGCTTTGACTAATATATAATTTTCCTTATTTGTTTGTTATTTTCACTAACATAGGCAGTTGTACACACTTTCTCCCAAGATGTGCATTTCTGTACACACTGTTTGAATAAAGAGCTCCACCACAAATTATTGAAAAGTGTAAATTTTGAAGGATAGCTGTTTCAGTGTACATACTGATTTTAAAAGCGTGAATTAGGTAGTTTTTCATTAAAATGCAAACAAAATCAATCTTTTCCTCATTCCTGCTGGAAGGATGCCATGCCACTCTTCCTCTTTCCCTCAGTTCACAGCCTCCCCACATTGTGGAGACATATTTATGTCCTGATCCTTAAGCTTTTATGACTGTACATTTTTTGCTACACATTATGGCGTTTTGTTTAATATGTTTGACATTTCGATGAACTGCATTGTGTTTTCCCTTCCTTCCTTCCTTCCTTCCTTCCTTCCTTCCTTCCTTTTTAAAAAAAGCACAAATCACATTGCATTAGGTTAGCAGCTACTGTATAATTTAAAAATCCAATGATTTTGAATGTTGTGTTCCCTTCCCTTAATTATGCTCTACCTATATTACAGCAAACCATCTCAGGTGTGTTTTTCATAAGTTTTTGGTCTCATATAGGGTCTATATTTGTATCTATCTGAATGCGGGGGGGGGGGACCTTCATAACGTGGAATCCTTCAAATCTAATCATGAGAACGTGAAGCTAGAGTTACAATCAACACTGTGATGAAATTAAAATTTAAAGCAAATTTGTGGTTGCTCTTCACGTTACTGTGTAATCAGACACCCTAGAGTCCATTCAAATTATGTGAAAGATGGATAAATATGGGAAGTGCCCTGGGTGAAATACATGATATATGAGTATAACCCTTCATAAACACAAAACACTTATTTAGCTAAACACATAAATAGACATGGGCTGGATGCCCAAGGCCAAGTGGTTAAAGAAACATGCAAATCACTTCTACAGGGACTTGTTTGGTTCAAATGCCTCTCCAGCTTACATATGGATGATCTTGGGAAAGTACAATGGATGATTTTACATATTCTCCTGATCAATATGATCTTTATGAACCATTAGAAAATACTTGTTTAAAAGTCATGTTCCCATTATTATTTTTTAAAGCCTTTAAAGTGATAAAATGATAACAGTATATTACGTCATTGCTAATGGGTGGTAGCAATAAAGGTTACTAAAGATTGCCTATATTTTATTCCAGTGTTGGTAAAGCAACTGACCCCTTCAACACCCTCCAAGCACAGAAGTGCTTTGCAAAATGTCTAGTGTCGTGGTCTTTAACGGACAGTTAAAACAAAGAAAGCCACAAGAGAGAACCATTCTATGGAAATGGTCCAATGAGTCCCTTATATGCACCATCAGGTAAGCACTGCCCCCCAGATAGTAAGGCTCTCTGCAGCAAGGATGTCAGAATGCTTCAATTCAGACCCACACATGTATGTAGGGGGCATGGATTGTATGTGCATGTCATCTACTCTGTTGAGAGTCGGGGTGGTGTAGTGATTAGAGTGTCAGACTAGGTCCTGAGTGACCAGGATTCAATTCCTGACTCAGCCATGAAGCTCACTGGGTGACCTTGGGCTACTCACCGCCTCTCAGCCTCACCTACCTCAAAGGGTTGTTATGGGGATTAAATGAGGAACGGGAGAACCATGTAAACCACCTTGAGCTCTAGGGAGAAAAAGGTGGGATATAAATGCAATAAATAAATAAAATAATAATAAATCTACAATTCGAGCATTTCCATGTTCAGCCAAAGACCATAAAATGCCTTGTAAACCCCCCCCCCCCTTTTTGGATCTTTTTTGGATCAGTAGGAAAGTAAGACTATAAATATTCATGGAAGTTTCATCTTGAGTAACAGTTAATGATCTTAGCTGAAAGGCTGAGGAGCAACTGGCAAGTCCTGGGAGTAGCTTTGACACAGGAGTGTTTCTCAAAGTCCCTTTGGTAGGTCTATAAAAAATCTAGGTCAGAGGCAGGATACAAAAAGCGACAGGATGGTGTTCATAAAGAGTGCCATGTTTACTTGACTGGTTTCCCCCCCTCTTTTATATTGACAGAAACCTGAGTCAGCTAGGGTGCTTTGAGACGATATATTAACATGCCCATGGCTGTGCTCTTTTAAATTGCTCTCTTCTTTTTCTATTAACTAGTCAGAGAGCCTCAAAATCTCATGAGAGAATGAAGAGCCTAAATTAACGAAATAAATTAGTGGAGGATATTGTGTTTCCAAGCTAAAATTCAGTTCACTTTTTGGTAGATCCAGTCACCCCTTTCTTCTTTCCCCTAGCTTTCATAAGTAACCAGCATTTGTTTTGCCATCACTAATTCAGCCCATCGCAGTTCATTCATTCTTAATGCAAATATGAAACATAAAGTTGGACATAACTGCCGAGTCAGGGTTGACAAAGGTCCATCAATTGTTAAGATTTGCAACCAGACGTGGCAGGTGATTTTTCAGCATTGGAATTGAAACAGTAAACATGTGCTGTGACCTCCATTGTTCGATAAAAGTCAGCATTTATTTTTATTGTTCTGCTGTTCAATGAATACAGCCACAGAAAACATATCTATACCAGCCACTAAAAAGCAGATATGCAGAAAAGTATATGTTTGTGTATTGGCCACTAAGCATCTGTTGGATTATTTATTTTTTAATAAAAAGCAGAATTCTGGGCTCTCTCTATCATTTGTGTCCTCTCACACTTTTACTTCTGACTTTCTAACAGGCTCCCATTTTGCATTTTTACTGGGTAGTTAGAATTCCATCTCCTGGAAAGACCAAGGCTTAAGAGGCCATCATGTCCATGCATTAAACCAAATTCCTTTACTCATTAAACCTACACATATTAAATCTCTTAAGCTAGATGACAGTATGGCATGAGCCCAAACAATGAGCGATCAAGACGTACCATTTTTTTGATCATGGAACATATGAAATTGCTCATTAAAGAGATTGTTCCAGATTATTGACGCACATGATCCACCTCCAGGAGAAATAGCCACTTTGACTTAGGAAAAGCAGCTGATTTCAAGAAGGGTAGAAAGGAAATTCAAGATTCAAGAAAGCAAAGACTTAACATGATCAAAAATGGGTAGTTAAATTCAGTTGGTTCTTCCCACTTTCACAAAAAGGCCAAGACTTTAATTTAAGAGAATTAATTTAAAGTTTAAATTTAATTAATTAATTTAAGCGAAAAGAACAATTATAGGTGATGCATTCCATTGTTGTTGTTTTCAAGGCTGAAATGCTAATGCTATTTATGCTGGAGTTAGGATTGTAGTTTTAATGCATGTAGGCTACCTCTCACAACATGCAACACTTCAGAAACAAGAACAGCAAAGAGGCACTTATATATATCAATGAATATTGCAGAGCAATTTAGGTATTCATTTACATAAAATGTGTGCATGGTTTTTCCTTTTTAAAGTAGTTGTTGATAACAAAGGCTTTCACGGTGGGGGCCAGATTGGTGGATGGAAGAAAATTTGCTTGATATTCCATTGTGGTTCGAGGACCCGACCCCCACAATGTGAAATAAATACACAAGGACACGTGATATAAGGTTAATGGGCAAGAAAAGGCCACAACTTTATTGATTACAGCAGTGAAAAGGTATTGGCTTAGGCATTGGATGTCTAAAACAAGGGGGTTTATTCACCAGTAGGTGGAGCCTGTTGATGCTAATCCAAATATAGGCTCTCCCCTGATGTCACCGGGGGTCGTGCCATGGCCTCCCGCCAAGCAGGCATCGGACAGAGTACACGACCGCCAGATTCCTTTAACGGAATACCCAAAAATTGAAGGCATAGGCGATGGCCACACCCAGCCCTTCGACACACCACAACACATTATTCCAATGCCTAACCTACCCACCAATACCACAAAAAGTTGTGACGATTGCTACGAGGTAGGCGAAAAAACCAAAAAGCCTAATGCCAAATGGAAAAATTCCTACCAGGACCCCTAGACAACCAGGGCGACCAACCTAAGGTCCATAGCAAGGCCAAAGAACAAAGACCCTGAGCTAAAAGGGAGTGGAGGGTGGGTGACTCGCGACGAGAGGACGGAGAAGAATGAGGCCGAGGAGAGGCTGGCGCCACCGCAAAAGGCTGCTGAACACGCCCCCTCGAAGGCACCTGGTTGGATGCCTGCCGAGGGGGCGTGGGCGCCAGCCAGGTGAGAGGAGGAGGCAGGGGGCTAATGCCCCCTGCTGGGGCGGTGCTCGGGCTCCCGCCCACAACCACTCCCCTCTCTTCCAGGGAGGAGAGTCTTTTTCAAATGATTCCTCCAACATTATTAACCTGGTGGCAACCACAAATTTGCTAATATCACCCTCATTAATTATTGTCACTATTTAGATGTCACAATTATCTTTAGACTGCCCGCAAAATTACTACAGCTATTTTGCCTTGATGTCAGGGACTGGGCTGAGGAGGGTTGCACTGAGGAAGAATGGTGGGAGCCTCCCTCTCCCCCTGCTCCTGATCAGGATCCCGAATCTTCCCAGGAGCAGGAGGACAGTATAGATTTGGAACAGTGGTTTGCAGAGGGACATAGTTTAGAAGGCAGAAGCTGGGAAATACTGTATGGGGAAGAGCTAGGAGAAGAAGAACTGGGAGAGAGAGAGTTAACAGACTCACTGTTGCTGGAAAGCGTCCATCCACTCAGCCCAAAGTCAAAAAGAGCAGATAAGATGGGCAGCACAGAAAGCACAGTGGCTGCGAAATCAGGTTGAAAACGCTGTAGTGACATGGGTGACTAGGGAGGAAGTGAGTGGAGTCCTTAATTGGGAGCACCTTCATTCCTAGGAATGGATTCTTTGTTCTCTCGCTGTAATCATTAAAGTTTCTAACCATGGTCTAAGACCAGACCATGTCATTACAGAGGAGGCAGGTTTAGTCGTTGTCTGAGGACTATCCCTGCCTCTGGGTCTGGTCCTGACCGGACGGATACTAGAATCAGCAAGGGATACCCACATGACCTGAAGGTGCTGCTGTGCAATGCCTGGTCAATGATTCATAAGACCACTGCCATCCATGACTTGATCATGGATGGAGGATTTGACTTGGCATGTGTAACAGAGACTTGGTTGGATGAAGCAGATGGGCCTGTTCTTGCCGCTGCTTGTCCACCAGGTTTCTCTTACGCACAGCAACCCAGGCCTTGTGGGAGGGGAGGGGGGGGTTGCAGTGATTTTTAGGAAGTCATTAGTTTGCACCAGGCGTCCTATTGGGAAGACCCACTTCTCTGAGTGCATGTTCTGGAAGTTGGGCAATAGGGGCAGTACAGGATTCCTTTTGGTGTACTGACCTCTCCGCTGCACCAAGGATTCCCTGCCCGAGCTGCTTCAGGTCGTGATGGATATTCTCCTGGAGACACCTAGTTTGGTTGTCCTAGGGGATTTTAATATCCATGCCGACACGACCTTACAAGGGGCCGCTCGGGACTTCGTGGAAAGGATGGCCTCCATGGGGCTGTCCCTGAATAAGTTTGGCCCAACCCATAGCCGCAGACATGCCTTGGACCTGGTGTTTACCTCTATGGATGTTGGTGATCTGACACTAAGTAAAAGCGAAACAAAAGAAGTGCCATGGTCAGACCACTTCCTGGTGCAACTTGACTTCTCCGCGACCCATCCCCTCTGCAGGGAGGTGGGACCGATTCAGATGGTCCGCCCCCGCCACTTAATGGATCCAAATGGTTTCCAGAGAGTGGTAGGGGATGCTTTATCCCATGTTGATGGCCTTTCAGCTGATTCCCTGGTGACCTGCTGGAATGTGGAGTTAACCAGGGCTATTGACTGTTTGGCTCTGAAGCGCCCTCTCCGATTGCATGGAGCCCGTACAGCCCCATGGTTTTCCACGAATCTGAGGGCAATGAAACAATCACTGAGACGGCTAGAGCACCGGTGGCGGATGACCCATTCTGAAGCTGACCGGACACAGGTTAGAGCTCAATGTCGAGCCTACCAAGTGGCGGTAGCGACGGCGAAGAAGACTTTCTTCACCGCCTCTATTGCATCTGCAGAAAACAGCAGCAGGAGACTTTTTCAGGTGGTCCGCAATTTAGCGGAACCACCTGCTACATCGGGGCCCAGTACGGGCCACATGATCTCCTGCAATGATTTTGCAAAGTTTTTTGCAGATAAAGTCGCTCAGATTCGGGAAGAGGTAGATGCCACCGTGGGAGCAGGGCCGGGGCGGGAGAGTGCTAGAGTCCTGTCTAGTCAAATTGCGTGGGATCACTTCCAATCTGTTACCTCCGAGGATGTGGACAGGCTGCTTGGACGAGTGAAACCAACCACCTGTCTCTTGGATCCTTGCCCATCCTGGCTTATAAAAGCTAGCCGGGAAGGGCTGGGCGATGGGCTTCGTGGGGTGGTGAATGCTTCCCTCCGTGAGGGAGCCTTCCCAGACCCGCTGAAAGAGGCGGTTATTAAACCGCTTCTTAAAAAACCATCTTTAGATGCGGCCACGATGGCCAACTATCGCCCAGTCTCAAATCTTCCATTCTTGGGCAAGGTGATTGAGCGAGTGGTTGCTGAACAACTCCAGGCACGCCTAGAAGAAGCGGACCATTTGGATCCCTTCCAGTCGGGATTCAGGCCTCATCACGGGACTGAAACTGCCTTGGTCGCACTGGTTGATGAT
The DNA here is from genome assembly GCF_964106645.2 of Podarcis pityusensis. NCBI lineage: Eukaryota > Metazoa > Chordata > Lepidosauria > Squamata > Lacertidae > Podarcis > Podarcis pityusensis. The sequence goes on along the minus strand of NC_138028.1, from coordinate 55,781,309 downwards.
CTCCGGTGGGCTAGGAACAAAGGTGAGAGCTGTTTCCTAGTTCTGCTGGATCTCTCAGCGGTGTTTGATACCATCGACCATAACATCTTTCTGGACCGTCTTGAGGGGTTGGGAGCTGGGGGCACTGTCATACAGTGGTTCTGCTCCTTCCTCCTGGGCCATGTTCAGAAAGTGGGGGGGGGGATGAGTGTTCAGACCCCTGGGCTCTCACTTGTGGGGTGCCTCAGGGTTCTGTCCTCTCCCCCATGCTTTTCAACATCTACATGCAGCCGCTGGGAGAGATCATCAGGGGGTTTGGGCTGGGTGTTCATCAGTATGCAGATGATACCCAGCTCTACCTCTCTTTCAAATCAGAACCAGTGAAGGCGGTGACAGTCCTTTGTGAGTGTCTGGAGGCGGTTGGAGGATGGATGGTGGCTAACAGATTGAGATTGAATCCTGACAAGACAGAAGTACTGTTTCTGGGGGACAGGAGGCGGGCAGGTGTGGAGGATTCCCTGGTCCTGAATGGGGTAACTGTGCCCCTGAAAGACCAGGTGCGCAGCCTGGGAGTCATTTTGGACTCACAGCTGTCCATGGAGGCACAGGTTAAATCTGTGCCAGGGCAGCTGTGTACCAGCTCCATCTGGTACGCAGGCTGAGACCCTATCTGCCTGCGGACTGCCTCGCCAGAGTGGTGCATGCTCTGGTTATCTCCCGCTTGGACTATTGCAATGCGCTCTACGTGGGGCTACCTTTGAAGGTGACCTGGAAACTACAACTAATCCAGAATACAGCAGCCAGACTGGTGACTGGGAGCGGCCGCCGAGACCATGTAATACTGGTCTTGAAAGACCTACATTGGCTCCCAGTACGTTTCCGAGCACAATTCAAAGTGTTGGTGCTGACCTTTAAAGCCATAAACGGCCTCGGTCCAGTATACCTGAAGGAGCGTCTCCACCCCCATCGTTCTACCCGGACACTGAGGTCCAGCACCGAGGGCCTTCTGGCGGTTCCCTCACTGCGAGAAGCCAAGCTACAGGGAACCAGGCAGAGGGCCTTCTCGGTAGTGGCGCCCTCCCTGTGGAACGCCCTCCCACCAGATGTCAAAGAGAACAACAACTACCAGACTTTTAGAAGACATCTGAAGGCAGCCCTGTTTAGGGAAGCTTTTAATGTTTGATGTATCACAGTATTTTAATATTCTTTTAGAAGCCGCCCAGAGTGGCTGGGGAAACCCAGCCAGAAGGGCGGGGTATAAATTATTATTATTATTATTATTATTATTATTATTATTATTAACTGGTAAATGATTCCTTTCTCTTTTTTCTGCTTATCTGCTGACAAAGGGGGCGGGGGTAGGAAGCCGATTCCCTGAAGCCTGACACTTCGTAAAATTCTCCAAATCTGGCTTGCTTGCTTATTTATTTATTTATTTATTTATTTATTTATTTTTGCTTTAGATAAACTTTGGTGGCAGCAGGAGTATCTTCATATGTTTGCTGTGAGAGTTTGTAGTAAAACAGCTACTTTGAGATCTTGTATAGAATGTCCTGGGAGATTGAAGTGTTCTCCTACTGGTTTCTCTGTTTTGTGATTCATATGTTTCTCTGTTTTGTGATTCATATGTTTGATTGCCCTTCCCGAAGGGGAGAACTAAAACAAATCAATTCAGTTAGTTGCATCTAATTCAGTTAGTCCTGTCTGTGCAAGGACTTCAACTTATGTAATGGAACTTCTACTCCTGCTCTTCCCCCAACTCCTCCCAAATCTGTTATTCTTCCACAACCTCCCAGAGCAGATTTTGGGAGGTGCAGGAGGTACATAGTCCATGTACAAACAGTACAATAGTACAACTTAATCCATTAAGATGTATGTACATATTATTTCTTCACTAAAATGGTTATTGTCTTAGTACTGACTAAATTTTAGCTGGTAGAAAGTAGTCCCAAATTGTAACGTGATTGTGTATTTGCTTTTAACTTACTGTAATCTGCCCCATGCCTTTCAGTGGGCTGATCAACAAATGTGAACACATAACAAATACTAATCTTGTTTTAGCAAATTCCCCACATTTTCCTCTAAGTTGCACATTTACCACGGCACATTACATAAAAGCAGCATTGGTGGGAACTGATATGTAAACCTTATCCCCTGAGTACTTTTCAAACCTTGTGAAATTGTAATAGAGTTCAAATGAGTCTGCTTCAAGTACTGGTATCTGTAACCTACTGGGTTTCAGCTTGATGTTTTCCATTTGCTCATATACCTTCAAACAGAGCAGGAAATAAATGGAAAATAACAAAGATACCATGCTATCTATTGTTTCCACTTTCTAATCCCCAGAGGAAAAACTGATTTTAATTATCCATCTATACAAGAAACACATTGCTTCCAAAAGTCAAATGGACAATAGGTCTTTTTTTTTTTAAAAAAAGTATCCTGTGTGTTTCAGGGATCTTCCCCATTTCTTCCTCTTAGGATTTTAAAGTAATTACATGAGGCTTCAATAATATTTTTTTGAGAAATATTTAGACTGGTCAGAGCTTTACATTCCCCAGATTTTCATATAACTCCCAGTGCTTGGCATTCCTCCAAAGTGAATACCCATTTCTAATTAAATGGTAAGGGATCTCAAGATAGCCAGATATGTTTTATTCTCTTGCTGGGTGAAATAACAAACCTATCACAGAAAGGAATAATCTTTGTATTATAAGGTTGTGTTTATTTCCACTGGGATATTCTTGATTCCAGTCCAGAGCAGTGAATGTGTCTCAGGGTAGGCAATATGTCTTGCTAAACTTTCTGTAAGGAAGATCTAAGCTGCAAGAACAGTAATAACATTCGGCTGTTATGTCTCACTCGCTGTAAATATTATTGCGGCTTAATCAGGATCTGATTGCAAATTGAATTAAGTGAGGCCTGCTGTTTCCAAAGGTCAATGGGAAATGTGTTAAAAATCTAGAAACCGTTCTGAAAAAAATGTGGAGACAGTTATGCAAATATTCATACAGTAACATGTGAAACTGCCTAGTCGATCAGACATACTACATTTTATTCCTGTTATCTCAAACATGTGGACCTTAGGACCTAGCAAGGTCCCCTGCCCCTCCCAGTGTGTGTGTGTGTGTGTTTTAATAAAGTTTTTTGGGGGAGGTGTTGCCTGCTGTAGCCAGGCTAAGCTCATTGACCTGTTTTGCATGTTACTGGGGGAGAGGGGCAGAGCACCACTAGTTCTTCTTCTGTGAAATGTTTGTGGTGTTTGTGGTGCCTGCAACAGTTTCTTGGGAAGAACTGTACAGTGGTACCTCAGGTTATGAACTTAATTCTTCTTGGAGGTCCGTTCTTAACCTGAAACTGTCTTACCCTGAAGCACCACTTAGCTAATGGGGTCTCCTGCTGCCGCACGATTTCTCTTCTCATCCTGAAGCAAAGTTCTTAACCCGAGGTACTATTTCTGGGTTAGCGGAGTCTGTAACCTGAAGTGTCTGTAATCTGAAGTGTCTGTGACCCGAGGTACCACTGTACCTCAGTGTTAGACCTTCTTTGTTGCATTCAGAAGCCTCCAGGATCTACTCACAAAATTACCAGGTAGGACTGTGAATGTCCCCTATCAAAAACCCTGGATAGCCACTTCCAGGGGCATAGACAATCTTGCACTAGGCTGACCAATGGGTCTGACTCAGTATAAGGCAGCTTCCTGTGTTGTTAAGTTTCAAAATGTATCATGAGATCCAAAAATGAAGGGGGATCTCCAAGTAATTCCACCTGGCGGTAACTGTTCCATATCTCAAGTAGCGATCATTCACAACTCTGTCTAGAACTCAGATGCTTCACACTGCATTTTGGAACTTTTCCGCTCCATACTTTTTTATGGAACTGTAGATCCAGCTTTCATCTCTTAACCTGGAACCAAGGCCCAAAACCTCAAAGGTGAAGAATAGCCCCTCAAAGTCTATTCCAAGAATGCTTAAAATAAGGTTGCCATATTTTTAAAAAAATGAAAACCCAGACACAAAAGTTGTGAAGCCTTTTTTTTTTGCACAATCTCCCCACCCCCCCATGAGGTTTTGGAACTATTTTTTAAGACAGTTCACCCAAAAACCCTAACATTTCTGACATGGGTTTCCATGTGCCTGGGTTTCCCCAGACATTTTTATCGATTTTCGGAAATTGCTCCTGAACGCTATTTCCGACGGAAATATCCTGGATATATCTGGGAAATTCCGGACATATGGCAGCCCTACTTTAAAACTTAGTTCAGCTGTCTTTCAAGGAGACTGCAGAAATGTGCTCATAGCTGTCACAAATTGGCTGTAGGCCTCAGGCAAGTGAATAGGCAGATGATACAATTACACCTATGTCAAAGCCTTCACGCCCAATTCTATCATCATCATTGCTTAAAAATGTGCTCGTAAGATTGGCCCATATGTTCCTTTTTTAGTCCAATTTGAACAAATAATGGGTGATCTCATTCAGCATCACTGAGAATAGTTTTCAGTAAAATAACCTGAGTTAGCTGCACCTGCATTCTATGTGAGGCCATTCAGACAGTACAGAGTATCATGGCCATAATTATGTCATCCAAAGCACAGAATATAGGAGCCTTCCTTGCACAGCAACCCCATCTGTCCATCTGCTGTTAGCACCACTTTTCTGGTTCTTAATACTTACTTCTTTTTAATGCATTAAATTTATATACCACCCTCCATCCAAGGATCACAGGACAGTACTTTGACTATAGCAGCAGGGAAGCCCTACTCTACATGCTATTGGGACAGTGGTCAGGCCATCCCAGCATGCAGTTCAGTAATCATAGAAAATATAATGAAAAATAAAAATGGGTAAGCTAGCCATGTCCCGTGCTTCTGACTGTCCATAGTAGGGACCTCAGGAACACCAGGGCCATGGTTCCCATTGTATTTGGATGACCCTAAAATATTGTTTCACTGTTTATATGCCTCTGGTCACCGCACTCTGCAGGAGATGGCCTCCTGAAGATACCATCTCATCAGGAGATCAATTCCATGATATAAGAATCCATGGGATATAACCAATAGCATAATCATCATTCATCTGGGGCATGTACAGGGAGAAAAAAGCCACTGATAACCTAATGAAGAAGAGGCTTTTGGAAGCTTTACCAAGTAACCACATTAACCCTTGTGGGCAGCGGTATCTATAATCAATTTAGGTTGACAGCAGCCTATTGAAGATGAACAGGAATGATTCTGGATTGAGAAAGACTACATTTTTGTGCTATAGATGGGTAAGTGTGCATGCAGACGTTGTTACATGATTCCAGATTAATTTAAAATTTTTACTTTATATGCTGATTTTTAAATCAAATAACTGAACCTCAGCTAACAGAAGAGTTTGTTCACAAATCAAGAGAATGTTTGGTTCCTAATACATTAGAGGAAAAAGTTTTTGTCAAGTCTCCAACATTTCCCCACCTTCAACTTCCCCATTCTCAGCCAGGTAGCAGGTGATCAGCAGGGAGGTGGCTTTGATTTCATGCCTTATTTCAAGTTCATGAAAATAAAAATAAAAATGGCAAAGTTTTCAAAAAGGGTCTCTGCCATGGCAATCAGCTGCATGCTTAGGATAGAGATATCCTGTAGTTCATGCTATAAGAAAATGTGCAGATAAATAAATCCTTAATTTACATGCTAGTCAGAGCAGAAACTACTCAAAACTGAAAGCTCAGGGATTGCCTAGGCTGCAGCAGAAAGTGATTTTCTGATATTATTATCTTATTCTTTTTTTTCATTAAAAAAGATTTTTATAATAAGAAGAGATGTGTAGCATCTGTTCTTGTATATAAAAACCCAAGACATTAAACAAAATAAAATTCTGGGGCTCAAAAGTGTACTTTTAAAAAAAAAAAGTTATTTAAGGAAAACAGACGCATTTGAAAATACTTAACACGTAGAAGATTGCTCTGCAATTCTGGTGCTCACAGCATAATCAACAGGAAACTAAAAAGGTATTTATGAATCACACAGCACACATGGTGATTCTGAGATCAGATGAGAGCTGGAATAAGGCTCAATGAAGTTGCCTCAGCTTAGTAAAAGGAAAGGATTTAGGAGAGAATATGAAAAAGATTTGACTCAAAAACCAGGCATGAGACACTTCTCCAATGAAGTGGGGGAGCTCTGTGAATCATGAGCAAATTGCTTTATGAATCAGGGGTCTTTGTTCCTGGCATTAGAACTCTAACAAGGCATGACTCAACGATGCCTGTGACTTAGGCTGAGTCAGCACCGGCTCAGTAATTGGCAAGGATGTCGTTTTTAGACCCTCGCTGTGTGCCATGATAGTTTGACAGTGCCTTCAAATGGGGAAAATGTCAAAATGAGGGCGGAGAGGAAAAGACAACAGTGATCAAGCATCTGCTGCAGACACTTAAAATACTTGATACGCATCCCTAATAACGTTTTAAGTCAAACTGGCGAGAGACAGTGACTAGAAAGAATCAATTGAAGTGAAGGATTATGCTAAGGGCAACAGGACTTCGTGCCCTGCACCAGTTTTACCAAAATGACTGAAGGAGGATAGCAGGAGAAATGTTGAGAAATAGGCAGCCATTGCAAAGGTAGGGGGAGGCACACAAGACCAGAATCTGGGTCACAAAGAATTAGCACCCCCCCACACACAAAAATACATTTGAAAAGTTTGTGAAATTGTGTGAGCATCGTGGACGGCAGAGAAACATTGGTGGTGGATATGTTTATAAGTGCTTACAGCCATAGCAGATAGAAATAAATGGGGTCTTCCCATAGAGAGGAGGTGTAGCCTGAGTAGGAGCTGATTCAGAGGGTGAGTCAGGCAGTAGGAAGAAAGCAGGACAAGGCTGTCATCTTCATGTCTTGCTCCTGTGCCCTGGAAAAGGCATCATATTTGTTACTGTTTAAACAAGGGGCAGCCAATGTAGCCCCCTCCAGATGTTGTTGGACCCCAACTTCCCTCAAGCCAAGCCAGCATGGCCAATAATCAGAGATAAAGGTTCTTGCCCAACCCCCACTGCAATTCTTCCTCAAACCTGTCCCCCAAAAGCTCTCCCACAACCCCCGAAATGTCAACCATTTATTGGAATTGTTGCTGCTTCCTTGGTTGTCTATATTAAGCACAATATCTTTGGGAATAGAGCTGTTAAGTGAAAGAATGGAGCTGGGGAATTGGGGGGGGGGGAGAGAGAGAGAGACAGAATTAATCAGTGCAGCCAGTTGACAATCTGACATGCACAAGTGTTCAATAAAATAAATTCGAGGTGAGCGTTCAGGTTGAGTTTCTAGCTTGAAATTAAATAATATTTGATGTGAATTCTGCAGATAAGATAAACACAGAGGTGTGGTTAGCGTCATTCATATGGCAACATAATGGTAAGACTGCCTGAATAGAAAATGTCTGTTCCCCGCTCTCCCACTATTTCTGTCAGCTTTTCAAAGTGTTTAGTTATCTGATATAGATTTTCCCCTGGAGGGATAAAACCATATGGAGCTTTGAGAAAGTCAGAAAGATTTCCCACCCACCCAATAAAATTGGGATGTTTTATCTTGTGATTGTTCAAACTGAATAGGACAGATTCAATTTTGTTTCCACCTCTAAAAATATTTTGTTAGTTAGAACTTTCAGGCTCCAATTCTATGCACACTTGCCTGGGAGTAAATCCCATTGATTTTAAGGGGAATCATTTCTGAGCAAACACACTTTGGATTATATTATAAATCATTTTAAAGAGCAGACCGTATGGTTGGAAATTTGGTCAGAGATGCTCAGGGATTGCAGAGCTTCATCTCACACCCCCAGGGTTTGGGAGCATCACCTGCATGTACATGCGCAATCTGTCAAACCTGAAAAATACTTCTTTGATGCTTTTTTCACTCTGTAAGAGCTATGATTAGTCTCCAGGAGGCAGGAAGAAATAATAGATGCAATTTTAAGCCAATTTAATATAATGCAAGCAACTTTGCAAGTCAACCTAGAAACCCCTTTGGGGACTGGGGAAGCTTTTAAAATTTTCTCCAAACATAAATGGTATCCCATTTTCAAATCGAAATCAGGGGAATTTGAACAACACTGATGTCAAAGTTGGAGAAGTAGAGAAGCTAAAGTTCCCACCTTAATAAATGACACCTGCTTTTTCTAAGCTTCTCCAACTATTTCCATCTGTCCCTCAAGGTGTGAAGCTTGCTGCATGCAATGTAATTAAAGAGATGGCATTTCACAGCATTAACGTTTGTGCCTTTCCTCCTAACCCATCTGTACTTGAGCAGTCTTGTAGATGTTATGTGAAACAAGTTGTCAATCTTACCACCCTGAGTGGCAGCCAATGGTTTATCCTGCCTTCTACACGATAGGGCCATTCAAGTACTGTGCCGTGAAAAGGATTTTGCAGGTTCTGCTGTGGTATCTTAAGCTACTCTTGTACCAAAATAATGGGCTTGTCCACATGCAATAGAGGCAGCGAAGTAATCACATGGTAGGTGTGATATATGCTCTAAGTGGTGCTCATTCGGCCTCCGAGTAAGTTCTATGCCACCGGTGCATGAGCCATTGCTTAGCCTGTTTCATTGCATATAGTCTCCTAAAATACCAGGCGACATTGTAGACCCCACAGTGTCAGAGAAGGCACTCAGGGGCAATCTTGTCAATAAAGCGTGTTCTCCTTCATGGAGAGCACGTGTTGCGGTGGGGGCCACCAGGACACTCCAAAGTTGGGGGCGGGCTAATTGACCGTTGGCCACTGATGCGATTGGGGCTTCCCTTGTTGTTGGGAAGAAGTTAATGTTGCCATTTGTTGATTGACAGCCAGAAATGCTAAAACTTCTTGCACGAGGCTAGGGCTTCCTCTTTTCGCCCGTGCATTGGATTGCCCATCCCCCCTCCCCATATTTAGGGGTGTTCGCTTTGACCTTGCTATGCCTGTCATGGGATTGCCTGCTTTGGGACAGGGGCCCAGTAGGAATTTTGTGTATCTGGCTGATTGGCTGGGGCCATTTGGTTTTTGCCTACTGCGTAGCAAATCGTCACAACTTGTAAGGTTCGCAGTTAGGCATTGGTTTATGGTTTGGTTGGTTGAGGGGCATGGATTGGCTGTGCCTGCCCCTCAAATGCTGCTGCTGCAAGGGATTCCGTTAAAGGAATCGGGGGCTAACTATTGCTTGTCCACTCTGTCAAGGGGGCTCGGGCCATAGCAATGAGCTCCTGGTTGCATTTGGGGAGGGCTGAGGGCAGGTTCCCTGCTCTGACGCTACCCCCAAGTGTATACCCCTATTCTGACTTTCGCATCGTGCAGAATGTCAGTCTGTTCCCCATGGTGGGGGCAGATAGTCACAACCAATGCCTAAGCAACCACTCACAAATTTGTATTTTAATAAAGTTGTGGCCAAAATTATGCCAAAAATCTTAAACAAAATTTTTTGTGTGATGTGTGAGTTATTGGGGTGGCCCTGGGGACCTCGACACGCAACCCTTCCCATCTCACTATTCCACAGTGAGACACGAGCCACAACAGGATCACCAGTTCTATCTACTGAAAAGTCCCCCAGAGTGTTTAGGAATTTCTTAGGCTCCATAAGTCTCCAAGCGTGGATTGTCTTAATTGGTTCCCTACTACTGCTGGCCCCACCACTGGGCATGTGTCTCATAACCCTCTATCCAAAACATGCAGAGTGGCTTCCCACCTTTGGTCCAACTTTAGCCATGACAGGATTAACCATAAAATGATACATAACATTATTTCTCAATCAGCTTTTATTCTTTTTTGAGTCCAGTGCAATGCACTGGCTATTGTTTATCACATTTATATCCTGCAATCGCTCTTTGAACCTAAAGGTATCAAATATGAGCACTATCCAATGTTTTTTCTCAAAACAGCCTTAGGAACTAGAATGTGATGTGGTAACTGGAATGGATGAAATTAGAACTCAGTTCTCTTGTGTCTTTTCTATCCACTACCTTCTGCGTGGGACATGTCATATTGGTCTTTAAAGTCCTATATAGCTTGAGTAATTAGAACATAACTGTATTTTAACTGTGATAACAGCCATGCTTAACACCCCTTGGACCACTGTCTATTTCCTCAGTTGGGATCCCTGTCCCAATCCAGACTACAAAAGCTTTTTTAGAGGCAGGGGACTCTGGTTGTTATAAAGTAAAACAAAAGTGCCTTCCAGTGGGTTTCCTCTAAATTTAGACTGAAAGCATTAAGATCAGTATCTGGCTGAGTACATTTTTGTACAGTAGAAAAGCAACACTTAAGTCAACTTTGGGAAAAGTACTAAATTTCAACCATCCTAAAAGGTGGCAGGAAAGTACCTGGAGCTCATTCACACTGAGCTCCAGAAGGTGGGGCTCCTCTTTCAAGGGAAAACTAAAGTTGGAGGCATACAAGAGAGTTTGAGGGTAATGCAGCAAAGAACCACAGTATTGACTCTCATTTCCTTTCCCTGTAACTTCATTGTCCCTGCCTTTTCAGATCAAAATTTTGCAATACTGCAGTGCTGAGAGGTGGAACCTGAGGCCTTCCACATGGGGTTAGATAACCAGGACGATGCAAAGTGCCACATGCCTTAGGATATGAATAACTTTCCTGAGGTAAAAAGGTTTCAAAGGGGCCACAGCTTCCTTAAGAATGTCCCTGTCAACAATGCTGCATCACAACACAATTTTATTCCTATGCAACATTTGAAAAGGAATGTTCCTTGGTCTTCCTTGTTAAACAATCAACAACTCCCAACGGTACAGTATTCATCTTTATAGGTAATCCCACTCACCTCATTCACCCCAGGTTTTGAGGTATTTTCTTCCCCAAAAGTATCCAAAAATCACTGGCCTGAATGCTTCTGCTCAGAACTAATATTCTTTCACCTGACATCGGGGGAAAAATCTTGTCATCCAGTTACATAACTTCAAATTATGTTAGCTCCTAAAACTGGATGAAAAATGGGCCAGCTACAGTAGTTTCGAAATTAAAAGTTCCTTCCACCCCCTGCTCATTCCCAATCATTTATTTGCTATGGGAGCTAACATTTGATCGATTATCTGTCTGGAGATGTATATGTTTAAGAAAATTTAAATGTGTTGACAAGGGGTGTTTTTCATTTACTATTTCAAAATCCACTGTGTGTACATTTAATGTTGTAGTGCTTTTCAGCTGCCATGTTTTTCAGTAGGGAGAGACAGAAAGCGCATCTGTAGCAAAGCTCCATGAGTGGCTCTACTGAAAGTGCACAGGATTCTCTCTTCAACCCACAAAAATACAATTCCTTATAAAATTGAGATGATTTGTTCAATCAGTGAAATTTGGAAGGGTTGATTGAGGCATACTGGCTGTTTGAATTTCATATAAATTGGATGGGAAATGGCTCTGTTACAGCATTTCAGAATTGGAGACAGGACAGGGTTTGGGATTTTTTTTAGCTTTTTCCAATCAACTTTTGTTGATGGGGCAAACATAATTTGAAGTTATATAACTGGGTGACAAGATTTTTTTTCCCCTCTGTCGGGTAAAAGAATACTGGTGCTCAGTGGAAGCTGAGTGGATCAAACTGTTTTAGGGCAGACGGTATGGCTTTTCCTAGTGATCCAAATTTTGATGGTAAGAAACCATTTTGATTTTATAAAGAATATAATGTTCATTATTAGAACAGAGAATGTGAGTCATAGCTCTACAGTAACTGAATGAAAATGGACAAATAATTCTATTCAGGGTCTTTGTCACTCTGCATTCACTCATAAGTTTATTTGGTCCTATTTCTGAATTAATTTGCGCTTTTTTAAAAAAAGTGCATGAAAATTAGCATTGAAATGCATACTTATTATTGCATTTCTAAATAAGTTTTCTCATACAGTCGTACCTTGGTTCTCGAATGCCTTGGTACTCGTATGTTTTGGCTCCCGAACACCAAAAACCCAAAAGTAAGTGTTCTGGTTTTTGAACGTTTTTTGGAAGCCAAACGTCTGACACGGCTTCTGCTTGAGTGCAGGAAGCGCCTGCAGTCAATCAGAAGCCGTGCCTTGGTTTTTGAATGTTTCAGAAGTCGAACAGACTTCCAAAATGGATTACGTTTGAGAACCAAGGTATGACTGTACAATAATGCATTTTGAGGGTTGGATGGGGGTATACAGCAGAATGCAGAGAGAGAGGAAGGGGAAGTCCCATTTCCACAATAATTGAGGGTTGACCCTACCATTTATTATTGTGATCAACCCTTAGCACTTTGTCAGAGAAGAGAAAGCTAAATTGCAACCATTTGAGCAGGTCACTGAGAAATCCCCAGACAACATGTAAATAGTCAAACTACAGGCTCACCCACATTTTCACTTGTCCCATGCCTACAAAACATTGGTCTGAGAGGTTTTCTGCTTGTCCCATGCTTTCTAGGCATGAGCCCAAGTGGTTTTGCCTTTGCCCCACTGCTTTTCCCAGAAAACCCACTTTTTAGTGCTAAATCAGAGCAAATGTCAGTTCAGAGAAAACCTGATTGTTATTTGCTCCAATTCCAGCGGGTTTTCCCTGAGGAAAGCAGCAGGGAAAGCAGAACTGTGAATGGGCCCTACTCTGGGTACAATCCATATCCAGCAGAGAACTTACAAAAAAAAACAACAACTTGGAAACATTTTAAAATTACAAATTCACATTTCTCACAGATCAAAAAGCAAGCAAACAAAAAAGCAGCCGTAAGCCAGCTAACAAAGCATGTTTACGTTTCATTAAATTCAGTGAGATAGTTAAGCACATAATTAGCAGATGAACTAATTAGATTCCCATTTTCGATAATGGAATTAATTTAAATCCCAATATTTCTCCTTCTACTAATATTACTACATTAATATTCAAAAATCTACCCGGAAATAATGTTGCACCTCTCCTTTTAATCCCACATTTTAGAGGAAGAGCAGGCATTAACTTTTGCAGGATTTCAAAATCCATTGAATACTGGAACACATTGAATACCTCATGCCAGCTGGCTCAGATTGGCTACCAAACATTGGCTGTTATCAAATTTTGACAGCTCCTGCATGCCAGCATCAGACACATCAAGTGTTGACTGCTACAGTAGAATCTCTAGTGTGAAATGCTGCTGCTGAATATCAAATGCTAAATATCTATGCACCCTGAAAATATTCACCAGCAAGATTTGCTGGGAAGAATGTTAAGAGGCAGAGTATTTGCTTTGGCTCTAACATTGGACAGAATGCACCGGGGAGCTCTTTTGTGCAAACTCCATTAAAATGTACAGGAAAACTTCCCAGAGGATTATGTCCATCAGTGTTAAACTTTACTAGCAATTTCAGCCTATCTCAATCTGAGCTTGCTGGCAGCTGAGTAAAAGAAAGTTTGTTTCCCCCCTGATACAAAACATATTGTATTACAGTCCTTCTTATCCTGGCTAGAGAGGCCTAATGTACCTTGAAATAAGTTTTGTTATGATGAAGTAGTGAATTGAACTGGGAATGTTCCTGCAGGCCAAGGAAGTGCATAGAGGTTAGTACATCATGAAGGATGAAATTTAAAATAAAGGCATAAATCTCAAGGGATTATAAATATTGCTTCTGCTGCTGAGATAGAAAGGATTTTCTTTTTAATTTGTTTTCACTTTTCAAATGATAAGTCCTACCTCACCATCCCTAACGACTGGCAAAGACTCCTCTAATTTCTAGTGACATTTCCTAACAAGATCACACGTAATCAGCTTTAGACTCCATATCACAGATTCCACTCTTGATTCAGGTTCATAAACTAATAGCCCGGTGCTTAATATTGAAACAGATTGTCCCCTTTTCTGTAAAAACCAGGACACTGATCCTCCAAATGTTCTGAAGTTTGTAGGGAGGAGGAGGCAAGAGACAGCCAATCTAATATTACAGAAATGGGATAAGCCGTTGCTAAAAGCTCTTCTCCCACGTCCTCCATTTCTGAGCAAAATTGGAAAAGTAAGTAATGCTTGCATGTATTGAGGAAGTTAGGAAACATAAATCTCAGCATAAATCTCGTCCTTAAGATCTGGGTTAAACTTCATCACACTCACATCAGTTATTTATTTAAGTTTCTTAGGTTTCCAAAACTAGTTCTTTTTAACACGTACTTGCCCAGGCAGGAACATTATGTGACCCATGAGAGCAGCAAAATAACCAGACTGTATAATGGTGATGGGATAAAATCAGGCCAAAACGTTATTGATAGCAGCAGACAGGGTAAGGGTTGGCATGGCATTGAGGCCAGATCATTCCACAAACCCCACATTAATGTAATGGGAGTCAACCAGTGTTGAACCTTGCCGTGGTGCAAGCCAAGTGGGCGACTAGGATGCTGATTACTACCAGGTAGATACCTCAACCTAAGTTTAGGGTGCCATAGTCAATCCTCCCCTCAGGTCATTTCTGCCCCCCCCCCCAATACTATGTTGATTCAGCCCAATGCCATTTCTGCCCCCATAAAAAACAACATTCTTCTGCGTAACAAAGGAAGGCCATAATTTCATTGAGGGAAAGGTAGAAAATAAAACAGCGACCAAGTGCCAATCAGGTTGAGAGAGAAAAAATAGTAATTTCCAGCCCCGTCAATGACTGACCCAAAATTGCTCAGTGAAGGCTCTAACCTGAGGTTGGGAAGACAAGATGCTCTCAAGGCAAAATGGCCCTGAGCTCAAGGAGAAGCAGAATTATATATGCTTTCCCCTCCCCTTTGCAAGACTCGTGGGACAGCTTTTCCCCATGAGCCCTTTGCTCAGACTTTTGCTGCAATCTATGGGCCACAGGACCACCAAACAAAGGTGTTCCATGCTTATTGGACATGAAACGAGGCATACTGTGAGCTATTCAACATCTCTAGACTGGCTTTCACGAAATAGCCCTGCAGGCAGATGGCCACGCGAGGACTTCCACTAGTTCAGCAGGTGGGGCTGGGGAATATCTGGTTTTCAACATCGTGATATGTCACCAGTTAAACATTGTGATATACCACAATGCCTGAAATAAGGATGGAGCTATGTAGAGGCATTGGCTGGCTTCACAATTTTTTCTGCATCATGATTTTTGCCAATACATCTTATATTAAGTCAGGGCAGTCTTTAGCATATGTGCCACTGGGGTGCAAAGATCCGCCCAGTGCCCCCAAATTTGGTTTAGTCCCTAAATTAACTTTCATTATGTTTATGTCAGACACCACACTTTTTTTAACGATTTCTCTAAACGAATTTGAACTGTAAGTGATTAAATTAAAAGACAATTTGCAATGTTTCACTCAGGGTCAGCAGCACCTTTGACACGACCGATCTTGTGTGGCTTATATGCAGCCAGCAGGCAGGCGGCGCGAGATCAGTCGTGTCAAAGGTGCCGCTGACCCTGCTGCCGCATTGCAGCTCAATACAATACGTAACATAATAATTTATAAAAGTTAATTTTGTGTGCATGGCGCCATTGAGAATTACAAGCTCCGTTGTTGACTCATCTGACAAGCGCCGCCACTGGCATGGCGCGTCTTTGATAAATGAGTGCACAAAGTCGAAAGTCCTTTAATGAAACAGTAGGTATACATTTCATTATAGATGTATTTTGTTTTTCTAGCTTGATCAAAAATATTTATTATTTCATAACAGGTAGATAGTTAAGAGCTTAGGCAGAATTTGAGAGTACAAACCAGAGCTTAGACGCCCCCCAGAATTTGCCCCGCACCCCTTGCACCCCCGGGTAAAGACGGCCCTGTGCTAAGTTGATTCAAGTAGTGTCCAAAAGTGGTTCCACTGAAGCTAAATATTGGCAAGAGTGAAATAATGTTTGGACCCTGGAAACAAAAAAAAATACCTATGCTTATTTGCAGCTTTCTCTGATCCTTCAGACTCAGCATTCTGGAATGCCCCTAAATCCATTGCTGTCTGTAGGATAGCTGTAAAACACAGAATTTATCATAAATGTTGGATACCTTCTATAAAACATTATATGAAATATAAACTTAGCTTTTCTACATTTTAATGTAAAAAATATGCATCCTGTGTGTGTAAATGTGTGTGTATATATATACACGCACACACACGCACACATACAGTTTATTCATTCTAAGAGCAATTTTAATATCTAAGCCATCACCATTCCACATAAGGGGAAATTCATAGGACCCCAGCACAAAGATGCTTAAAGACTAATTTACAACAGGCTGTAACAGCAAGCCACTTTCAGCATGTTCCTAACCAATATGTTTACTTATAACATCTGGTTTGTTAAATAAAAATAACAATCTGTTCGTTGGCAATTACTTTTAATATTGTACACAATATGGCAGCCCTTATAAACACATAAGTTGACAGAGAAATGACACTTCAGCAGTACATCCACTGTAGCTTTTAAAGACCTGCCTACTGTGCAAATGAATTATGTTTCTCAGCCCTACCTTTTCCTCTGAAGTTTCTTGCACACATATTAGTAGGTACCAGCTCACATGCGACAATATGTTTCTGTAGCTTACTTAAATGCTGCCCAAAAGCAAATTAGAGATGCCTGAAAAATCAGGGGGCTCCCCACACACATTTGTATGTTTTGAAAGTGTGTGTCAGAGAGTGCAGAGTGGAAAACTTTGTCCAAGAGTACATCTCATTTGAAACTTTGAATTGAAGGCTGAAATAAAAAGCTCCAACCAGCTACTTCTTTCTTTCTTTCTTTCTTTCTTTCTTTCTTTCTTTCTTTCTTTCTTTCTTTAAAAAATCTAGTCCATAATATTTCCTCTTTTATTTAGCAAATGGTCTACTATGGGCAGAAAGAGCCATGTTGGTTCTGCTACCATCAAATATCAAATATAGCCAAAATGGCTGCTCAATTAGATTTGTAGGTTGGGAGAAATAAACATTTCCCAGTAGTCTAGTGACTACCTTATATTTGTTGTTGTTTAGTCGTCTTAGTTTTGTTTGACTCTCCGTAACCCCATGAACCAGAGCATGCCTTCGAAACTCTCACTTTCTTCTCAAAGCTTCTCCTTTTTTATATCCATGGAGTTTTCTTGGCAAAATACTGGAGTGGTTTGCCAGTTCCTTCTCCAGGTGGACCATATTTAGTCTAAATACTCGGCTATGACCTGTCCGTCTTGGATTGCCCTGCACGGCATAGCTCATAGCCTCTCTGAGTTATTCAAGCCCTTTCGCCATGACAAGGCAGTGATCCATGAAGGGGACTACCTAATATACCCAGCAGCTATTCCCAGCTTGTGGAGCACTTCTGTTAGCTGCTAAGCAACCACAAGGCATGGAAGCAATCCCAGCCTGATTTCTTGATCCAGTTACCCATATGTGCATGAGCAACACACACACACAAGCTCATTGTAGCATATCTGGAAGAATGGACCTCAACTGGAAACCATCATAAAGGCAGGTAATTTTGGATCTGTTTGGTACGTTTCCTGACATATCAGTCCTTGTCCCCAATGCTTCCTTTTCCACAGCACTTCCCACCCCCCTCATCCAACAGTCCTTTTTTTTTGTCTTACGAAGGGGAAAATGCATTGCCATCCAAAAGCCCATCCTCAAGAAATGTTTGTGACAGACCCGAAGTCAGGAACATTCAAAAATGGATACCATGATGTGACACATTATGACAACGATGTGAGTACATGAGCTGAATCACATGCCAGAGAATCCTAGAACTATAGAGTTGGAAGAGACCCTGAAGATCATCTGGTCCAACGCCTTCCAATACATGAATATCAACTCCAAGGAAGAAGAGTCCACCACTTTCTCAGGGAGTCAATTTCACTATCAAACAGCTCTTACCATCAAAAAGGTCTTCCTGATGTTTAGTTGGAATCTCCTTTCTTGTAACTTGTTTATGCAGAGGTTTTCAACCTTTTGAGTCCACAGCTCCCTTGACAAATGACATTCTTTCTGTGGCTCCCCTGTGGGATACAGGAGAATTCCCACTTACACAGGGGTTGCATTCTAGGCCACCATGTGTGTCACTGGAATGCCTACCTTTGTTCCTTACTTAGTTTTGAAAGTTGCTGAGGAGCTCCATCTTGCTATGTTCTAACCCCTGACTGGCTTCACTGGAAATCAACGGCACTGTTAGTTATAACCATCAATTTCAATGTGCCTACACTGAGTAAGATTAACACTGGCTACAATCCAATATAAATGGGTTTTATCCTACTCAGGGAAGACCCATCAATTTCAGTAGGCATTCTCTTGGATATTACAGCCATACCTCATGTTACATTAGCTTTGTGTTACATTCTTTCAGGTTATGTCCCGCGGGGACCTGGAAGTACCGGAAAGGGTTACTTCCAGGTTTCGCCACTCGCACATGTGCAGAAGCACAAAATGACATCACGCGCATGCACAGAAGCGCCGAGTCGCAACCCGCATGTGCGCAGATGCACTGCTGTGGGTTGCGCTCTTTTCATGTTGTGAACAGGCCTCCGGAACGGATTCCATTCGCAACCAGAGGTACCACTGTATTATTACAGTATTATTATTACTATTACAGTCCATTTATTACGCACCTATTTCAATGGGTTTCCTCTTCAGCAGGACTCAACATTGCTTACAACCCAGTAATGAGGATGAGGAAGAGCTTTGCCCAGCAAAGTCCTACTCAAGAGCAGAATCCACTGTGGTCAACAGGTTGAGGCTTCCCCGCTATCTTCCAATGGGTCTCCTGCCAAGTAGAGCTTACATTTGCCATAGCCCTTGTGGGAAGAAGTTGCATTGCCCATTTCAACTGTCACCTCTCTCTCAGCACACTGGCCCCATGAGCCATCCACTTTCCTCCTCCTCTCCTCCTCCTCCTCACAGGCTCCCCTCATGTCCTGCCTCAGCAGCTGGGATCATAGAGATGGGCTAGAGAGGCACACACTTGGGTAGCACTCTTTGCTCGTGGCATCCCTGACCATCATTCAAGCCACTGCAGGGTGCCACAGCATACTGGCTGAAAACTTAGCGTTTATAGAATTGTATTATCTCATTTTCTTAAACTGAATTTTCAACATTAGGACACCTAAACCATTGCCCGCCCACCCTTAGAAAACCCCTTCAAAACAACACATTTTCATGCAGGCTATGTGGGGGCAGGAGTGGAGTAAAACTGATTTCTTTGTGGGACAGGCAAGAGGACTCAGAACAATTCTGCATCTCCTTGAGGGTTTTTATTAGATTCTCCCATTATTTTTTTTAAAAAAACCCTCTCACTTCAAACACCTAGGAAACTTTTCATGAAAGCCAATTAAAAGCTATCCTGTTGGCTCAGCATGAGAGACATATATGTCCCCCCAATGCTGTCTTTATTGAGGAATGATTAAAATAGTGGACAAAAAGAGAGAAGGGTTCTAAACATGAAAGTGACAAAAAAAATCTTGTCGCAGAGCAACTGAAAGAGAGAAGAAGTCAATTATAATGTCTCTGCATCTTAAAGTATGGATTATAGCGCTGTATGGTTTGTGAACATCAGAGCTGAAGTGATTGAGAGTTGGGGGGGGGGGAGTGGGAGGCACAAACGGGAAACTGAAGACTTGAGCACTAGAGGCTGCATTAACAACTCTACAAGCTTAAAATGATTTTAGCCAGAGAGGTAGAAAGCAAAATGTTTTGATGTTCATTCATTCATGCTTCAACAACTGCATTATAGTCATGGCCTACTGCTTTGCAAGCTTTGTTTATCAGGGATGGACTAAAGCTTAACAGTAGGGCTATGCACCAGATTTGGCTGAATCCCAAATCCCAAATTGAACTGGGCTGATGCGGTTTGGATTGCAGCACCTACGAAACACAACAAAGTGGCTTGGGTTGTCTCAAATGATGTCAATGTCTAGCTCAATAGAGTCTCCCAGAAAGCCAGCCAGCCAGTCTCCAAACTGTTACAATTATTAATTACACCACTATATAAGGAGAACACCAGGTGGGGAGAGGGGAACAGGAGAAGGGCTAGAATGATCTCACTCCAGACAACACTCTCTAATTACAGTGCTGGTGGGGTGCAGGTAGGAATGGGCTTTGTGAGTCGAGGCCCCGCTCTCCACTTTGTGATGAAATAAGACACAAAGACACAAGTATTTTAGGTTATTGGGCTAAAAAAGGCCACAACTTTATTGGTTACAGAATGTGAGTGGTATTGGCTTAGGCACTGGATCTGAACCGACTATACTTGACTCCTGCCCGCTCTGCAGGGAGTCACACAAGGGTTAACAACCTTTAAGGGGAGCTTGTTGACAAAAATCAACTGGAAGCTTTCCCGTAGAGTCACGGAAGGTCGTGCCATGGCCCTAGCCACCACCTGGGCATCAGACAGGAGCCACCGCCGCCAGATTCCTTTAATGGAATACCCTTCAAGGGCATGAAGTGGGCTCAGGACTCCGTGATGCAGGGGGCCCGGCAAGGCCCACCTGCGAGCGTGGGAAGCGATTCCAATCCACAACCCCTCCCCTTGGTGAAGAGGAGAGGCTTTGCTAAATGAGAGCTGCAGGGCTAGTCTAGAATATTATCCCACCCAACACTCTCCAAGTTTTGCCTCTAAGAAAGTATTTGGTAGTGCTGGGTGGCATTGGGTCAACTTGTGTTTGCTTTCTATCCTTTCCAAAGCAATCCCACTCCCATCCTTAAAATAAAATAAAAAAAATTAATTGTTTCTTCACAGTTCTAGCTCTAGTTTTCAAGTAAGGTTTATTTACAGCTGTGTTTGATTTTGACTTGATGTATTATATTTCTATACTGCTTTTCATTCAAGTGAATCCCAACACAGCTTACAAACAATAAATAATAATAACATAGAGCATCATAGAACATCTCAAATACATCATAAATCATATGGCATAATTAACAAATCATCCATGAAATGATTGCAATCTGCAAAACACTGTTAACAAAGCAACAAATAAAAAATAACCTAAACAACACAAAGCAGAAGTCATATTATATGATTAACAAATCAATGCAGCAAATATAATCTATAAAACAATATTAACAACATTAACAGTATTGTTAACTACATTGCCTGCTACAGGTTTTGCTTTATTCTCTGTAGATTTTCATAGTGTGCAGATGCTTCTCTCTTCTTAAAAATAGATGAATATTTTCTTCGAATTGTCAATCAAGTCTATCAGTGGTGCTGTTGCACCTCCTAGGATGCCCTTGCACTGAAAACAAAACTTCAGTTTTGATCCAGAGAGCAAGTAGGTAGCTAGGATCCCACTCCTCCTCCATTCCATATTGCCCAGCAGATCCTGTGACTATTCTGGCAGGAAGATGGAACAGCAGCTAAGGCATGAGCTGTGAAAAGGATGACAAAAGAGTCAGAGTGGCACCATTTTGTTCAAACTAATTAGGCAATCCCAGCCTTCCTTTCATTTTCTGCCTCCCGGCAATTTCACATTTTGCGTCTTGCTGTCTCTTTCTCTGGGGGGGGGGCAGGGAGGGAGGAACTTCCTAAGAATGTCTCCTAAAACTCCCCCAGGAGCAGCATCTTTGGTTTTTAATATATTGAAAATATTTACTTAACATTTATTTCCCACTTGTCTGCATGCTTCAGGCAGCCCATAATATCTAAAAATATTTAAAACGTATTTAAAACTATGTTTTTTAAAGGCAAAAGAAATCTACAGCAGATTAACCCCTAGCTCTTTATCAAATGCATCCCTAAACACTGTGTACTTTGGCATAATGTTTTTAATAAATTAGGGACATGATCCAAAAGAGTTAATGATTTCTCAATCCTACTGATGCCAATGTAATTACTAAGGTCATGCTTCACTATCTTACACCGAAATCCACGGGACACGTAAGCGCTTCATTCTTGCTCAATTGTTATTTCAGTCACAAAGCAATTCGAAGAGATCAGAAGAAGCTTTGTATATTTACTTCAAGTTTTCCCTGCGTTCCCACCTGCAGGTTTTCTTGTTCAATCATTACAAATAATTCTGAAGATGCACTCAAGAGTTGAAGTCCTCTTCCTAATTTTTCTCAGCTTTCACAGTTAATAGGATGGTGTGTGTTGTTTTCTTTTTAAAAAAAAGCATTTAAAGAATTCAATATTTGACTTTTATTAAATAATATTTTTTGATTTAAACAAGGTAAAATGTAAATGCTAGCTTTCTCTTAAATTGAATAAAAACTAGTTTAAATAATCTGGATATATTAGCATGTTAGCACAACAATTAATGAATCACTGCCTCTATCAGATACATTGGATGAAAGAAGACTTTTCTGTGTAAATAATCAGTTTGCTCACTTCTCAGATATGAATATTTACACTCTGCATGCCAAACACACACACTCATTTTCACCTGATGAATATAGACTGCTCTAGTCTCTGCCGTAACTATCAGATTTTCCTTTTTGCCTGTTAGTCACGGTCATTTCATTTGTGTTCACTGTTTTGCTTATGTGATGATGTGGCTGGCCTAACACAGATTGAAGTTGAAAGGAATAACACTGGCAAGAAAAAGAGAAGACAAAATTGTTCCGTACTCAGGTTCCTATGTTCCCATACTGAATATAACAAACTATCATGACTTCTGCCTGTAAACTCTTAAGGTCATTGCCTCCCTCTGGAAGGAAAGCATGCAAAAACTATGCAGGGAAATAAACATATACAAGTGCTGGTTGTTAGACTGAAACTGTGTAAATAATACTTTATTAAGATAAAATTAGCATGGCTTCATGGTCAGGTTTGCACCACTGATCTTGAAATATATAAATAACTATGTAAAACTTGGTCTAGACCAGTTAGCCTTTTTCCTTCCTTCCTTCCTTCCTAGATCATAGTTTAAACAATTTATTTAAATTGATCCACTACAACTGTAAATTAACCAAATGCCACCCCAAAACCTCCGCAACATTGTGTTGAAACATGCTTGTGTCAACTTCTCATACAGGAGCCTACGAGGGGAAGGTTTAGAATCAACCAGGCAACTTGCATAACTACTCATATAATTTCCATGCTGAGCTATATGAGGGATGGACTAGGAATCTGGTTCAAATGGATCTTGATGTAATTTGTGAGATTCAGTGCATTCAAGCTCTGCCTCATGTTAAAAGCCTCTTGGATTGAATGCCTGCTTCTGTGAAATCCACCCCTTTCACACCAAGGTTTTCTTTTGTCTCTCCCCGCCCCCCCCCCGCCCAAGTCCAGGAATTTACACACACACACACACACACACTAGCAAGAATGCATATACATACACAAAACTGCAGATCATGTGTATGTTATTCTGTAATGCATACCTTTCCATGGAGATAATGCATAGGATTATGGTCCATATTCAACCACCTAAGTTTGGCAATGTATTCATAATGCAACGTACAAAAATGGAGTGCAACAATAGTCGCACAGGTTCTCTGTAAAGTAAATGGCCCTTACAGAATCATTGCTGTGTAAGTGGAGTTCTGCTTGTGCAATGGGACTGCAGGGAAGAGTAGATAAGGGAGAAGTTCCATTGCACAGACAGAATTACACTTACACAGCAGTGATTCTGTAAGGGCCTGATGGGTAGCGGCACTCACCTGATCTCTGGTTGGTCACATAGCTGCTCTTTACTGAGGTGTAGATGGGGAAGGGCAAAATAGCAGCAAGGTTGGCATGGAGCAAACTCTCTGGCAGAGACAACCTGGTGTTTCTGCTGGTGTGTTTGCACCATGCCAACCTCACTGCTGCTTCTTCCCCTCCCTCTGCACCTCCTAGTAAGCAGCAGTGACATGACTCAGCAGACATCAGGTGTGCACTGACAACCACCACACAATCTGCTACAGGAAAAGTGGTCTCTAAGTTTGTCTGGCAATACTTGGGAAGTGAGTAAGCTATAGTTTCAAGTTTATTGCGGCCAAAGCCAGTGACACTAAACACCACAAGATCAGACAACAAGAAATCAGCAACAACTTCAGAAAAGAAAAAAGGTTACACAAGGGAACTTCGCAGTGTGCCATTCAACAGAAGAGATTTACGCTTCTTAATTACTAAAGTGCAAAATTTAGCCACCTTATATGATATTGAGCTTGAGGAATCTTCCAGGAGGTATTTTCGAAGAATTTCAGGGGAGGATTCCAAATAATATTGAAGGGGTATAAATTTTGATAGAAGCGGTAAAATAAGTTGAACTCGTTCTTCACTATAGAATTCGCAAGATAGAAGAATGTGTGTGACAGATTCTACCTTATTAGACATACAAGGGCAGAGACGCGCATGCATTGGAACCCGCGTGAATTTGCCGTACAGCACTGCTGAGGGCATTGTCTCAAAGCGGGCTCTAGAGAAAGCCCATCTATAGGCTTCGTTAGTGATGTTAGTTAAGTAAGGGGCAGCTGCAAAATTAGGCCAAGCTTTTAAACATCTATACGTCTCTGGGAGTAGGGCGCCTTCTTGTTGTAATTCGATATCATAAAGTCTCCGAGTGATAGTAGCTTTTGCCTTGTTCAGAGTTCCAATAAAAAGATTTTCAGGGTTTAGGCCAATTTGTTTGATCTTGTTAGTTATTTGCATAAGCCAAGGAGGATAGGGAACTGCGGCCAGGAAGCAAGGTAATAGACCCTTAGGATTGTAATGGATTTTCAGCCAGAGGGATATTGCTTGTTCCCAGACTTTTAATTCCACTCTGGGCAGTCCTGCCTCTTGCCTTAAGACTGCATTAGGTGTACACTTAGGGGTAGCAAATAATGATCTTAAGAATTTAGATTGTACTGTTTCAAGGGTCTTAAGGTTGGCAGAGGGGCTAATTTGAGAGCCATATAGAAGTTGGGCTAAAGATTTTGCCTGAAAGACTGTTAGGGCCATCGGGAGGAAGCCAGCTCCTTTCCTTCTGAATAATCTAAGGATAGCATTTGCACTTCTTTCTGCTGATATAGCTGATGTGGTCAAGTGTGTTGAGAATTTGGCATTATAAGAGAAAGTAATGCCTAAGTATTGGAAGGTCTTAGTCTGTTCAATGGCGTTTCCCTTTACGCTCCAATTATCCTTCCTGAAGGAGCGGTTAAAATGTACAATTTTGGTTTTGGCAAAGTTAATTGTTAACAGTTCAGTGTTACATTGGTCACTAAACTTTCCTAAGGCACGTTTCAGACCCACTTTGGTTTGAGAGAGAAGAACAGCGTCATCCGCATACATTAAAATTGGTACTTTTCTGCCATTAGAGAACACAGGGGGGTGGGTTTCAATTTCACGGCAGCATGTGACCAGGGAGTTAACATAGATGTTAAATAGGAATGGGGCTAATAGGCATCCTTGTCTAACTCCTCTTTGGACTGGGATTTCTCTAGAGAGTCTGCCGTCCTGTGCAAGTCTTATCTGGAGGGTATTGTTCTCATGAAGCTTAATCATCAGAAGTAATAACCTTCTGTTAATACCCATATTGGCCAATTTGGCCCAGAGCCTGCTCCTGGATACAGAATCAAATGCTGCCTTTAGGTCCACAAAGGCCGCATATAATGACTTTTTCCAATATTTCGCATACTTATAGACAAAGTAATCTAACACTAAGCAGTGATCAATGGTGGAACGTCCGGATGTAAACCCTGCTTGTTCAATTTCTAGCAAGTTATTATGATCTAACCATTCCCATAATTTTAGGCATAGATGTTTTGTATAAAGTTTACAGATCACATTCAGGAGACTAATTGGTCTATAATTAGATGGATCAGAGGGGTTGCCCTTTTTAAATATGGGAACAATTATAGCTAGTCCCCAATCTTTAGGGATTTCAGTTGTCTTATCTATATATGAAAATAGATTTGCAAGGACCGGGGCCCACCAGTTTATTTGCGCTTTCAGAAGTTCAGCGACAATGAAATCACTTCCTGGGGCTTTGCCAGATTTCATTTGTAGAATTAGCGAAGTGATTTCAGTTTCAGATGTTGGGGGCCA
The DNA here is from genome assembly GCF_964106645.2 of Podarcis pityusensis. Classification (NCBI taxonomy): domain Eukaryota; kingdom Metazoa; phylum Chordata; class Lepidosauria; order Squamata; family Lacertidae; genus Podarcis; species Podarcis pityusensis. Next base: position 55,755,494 of record NC_138028.1, on the reverse strand, counting down.
TGGTGTATCATTATCTAAGGGGATGTTAAGCGGCGCAGAAGGACGATGTTCCCTAAACAGCACTTTATAGTGCTCTTCCCATGAATTTGCAGGGATTATTGTGCCCTCATTAGGAGCTTTGGTTTGACTGGAGATAATTTTCCAGAAGTTGGAATTGTCTTTTTCTATTGACGCTTTTATGAGGGCCTGCCAGATGAGAGAGTCTGCGGTTCTTTTTTTGGTTTTTAATAACTCTTTGTAGTTCTTTTTTTTAAGTTGTAACTCCAATTTAGTGATAGGGTTAGGATTTTGCTGGAAGACCTTAAAGCATTCCCTGAGTATAAGTTTTGCCTGAGTGCATTCATGGTCAAACCATTTTTTGTTGGTAGGGGAGTCATTTTGGTTAGATCTTCTGGGTCTTGACAATAACGGTTGGAGTTTTCGGATTAATGTGTTATAATGGTCAATTGGGGAGGTCTCTTCAGTGTCGTTGGAAGTCAGATCAGCCCAGAGGAGTTGACCTTCCATTGATTGTGTCCAAATACCAAAATTGTTATTAACATAAGGGGACCTTATGTAAGCTATAGATAATGGCCTCTGGTGTTGCCTTGCTCCATTCCCAGCTATATGGGCTGAGAGGAAGCCTTGCACAAGAGCTAAAGAAGCTCCTTTGAGCTGTGTCTCAAATGCTTATGCACGCGCGGCACAATTCCTCAAAGCTCTAAAAGTAAGCATTTGATGACTTTGCAGACAGCTCAGTATAATCTGTGGTAATTATCAGGACTTCTCTCTCTCTCTCTCTCTCTCTCACACACACACACACACAGAGAGAGAGAGAGAGACCAGAGAAAAATGTTCAGTTTTTGTGTTGTTTGCTCAGCTGTTTGATGAAAAAGCCTCCCTCACCGAACATGCAAATATCTGCATAGTGCAAGCTGACTTAAGGTAAAGCAGTGAAATGTGTCTGTGAGTGAATAATGCAGCTTGCAAAATTTTATCTCCCCCACAGCGACTTTTGTGTTCTTTGTTATCGAGGAGATGCTGTTTCGTGACATCTAAGGCTTGAGATCCTTGAATGTTTTTATTTAATCTGCCACTGTTTTAAGAATAAGCAATGGAACAAAGCCACTTCAATGAAATTGACTGTGTCTAATACAGTGCATCGTTACAATAAAAGTGCCATTTTTCCTCATATAATATGCTCAGTTTGTCACCAGACTAAACTCTGTGCAGCTATGACATTCAGGCTTTCTGTTTCTGCTGCTACTGCTGCTTTTCAAAATATCACACTCCATTTGTGTGAATCTGCAGTTTTCTTACGCTGTCAAGGAAGGCAAAAGTGAAAAGGCAAACATAATTTTAATTGAGGATGCACATACTGAATGGCGGTAGTGTGAGAGGGTCATAGCAATGTTTTATCAGTAAACCAAGAGGCTCATGAGTGGTATTAAATGTGCATTCTGCAGTTGTCCTCCTTTGTAATGTTTTATTTTGAAAACTTTAAGATAATATTTTATTCTCTTGTTAATTATGTTGCTTTGAATGTATACTTTATGTATGACTTGCTTCAGGCTTCAGGAATGTTTTATTCTGGATTGTTTTATTGGCTGTTTTAATGTTAATCATCATCATCATCATCACCATCTGTAAACAACTTAGGCACCAAATATCTGAAAGGCTGCCCAATCCTAGACTGGCAAAATGGGTCCTCTTGGTAGTTCTATCACCCTCAGAAGTGCAGGAAATGGCAGCTTATGAGAAAGGTTTTTTTTTTTTTTTTTTGCTGCAACCCTTCATGGTGGAACTGTCTCCTCACACTGCTATTCATTGTCTGTTGTGTCTGAAGGCACACATCCTTACTCCAGCCTTTGACAGTTAAACATATTTTTGTAGAATCTGCCTCTTTTCTTTGGTTTAACCTGTACAGTGATGCTTTTGTCTGGAGTTGTTTTTTTATTTATTTGGGGGTTTTTTCTCTCAAAATAACTGTCTTAACTATTTTGCCTGATTAACTTGTTTTTAACTGTATGTTTATATGGGAGCATAGAGAAGGGTAAGAAATCTTATAAATGACTGACTGACTGAATTACATGACTGAGGAGAACAAGGGGGAAATCAGTCCCCTTCATATAATCAAATAGAACAAGGACTTCTGAAAGTCCACCTGCGGACAAGCGAAGTGTGATAAAAAGGGAAAGCAAAAGGGGAATGCAGTGATAGTCCAGGTTTGGAGCTGTGGGAGCATTGGGCAAGATGCTCTTAGTATATGGCTACCAGATGTCCCCATTTCCCAGGGACAGTCCCCAGATTTACAAATCTGTCCCCGGACAAAATCCATCCCCAGAATTGGAGGAAGATTGGAAGAAATTCAAAGACTATCTGCAGAAACATTGCAAAATTAAAGAATGTTAGAGTGATGTTGGATTAAAAATAAGTGGCTTCCAGCTGTTTAGGATTTAAAATTATGGATAGATTAAGATTAAGGATTAGGATTAAAAAAGTTTAAGGAAATGGAAATTTGGTTTTTAAAAGGTAAAATTTTAATGTTATATTATATTAAGAGTTAAGATTGGGATTAAAAGAAATTGCTGGACAAACAATTTGAACTGGAATACAAAAGAGGGAGGTACGAGGAGGTCCAGTAAAAAAGTAAATTTAAAAATGGAGATGAAAAGGTGATATTGTTTTTATTTGTTCTACTTTCTTTTTTGTCTTTTGTTTTCTTGTTTCTTTATTTTTTCTTTCTTTTAGATTATGTATTGTATATTTTGAATTGTGTATTTCTTTTTTATGTTTTATGTTTAATCTTTTATTGAAACTTTAATAAATATCATTTTAAAAAAAAAAATCCACCCCCAGAATGTCCCCAGATTTCATTTAATGTCCCTGGATTTTTAAGTGTTGTAGATTTATTAGTAGGGAATGAATTTTGTGTGATTGGTTCAACAGCACAAGACACATCATATGGGGACTTCCAGTGAGGTAAAATGGCGGGCGTCATGGCAGCAAGCAGCTCGTGAAGCCAGCCAGAGCCTACTGCGCTACCAGGCTGGCTCTGGGCTGCTGAGACTGCCGCTGCCTCTGCTGAGGGGGAACCGGGGATGTCCGGTGTGTCAACTGGGGGAACCACTGGCACACACCCCCACGACCCAAATTGAGCTGGGAGCGAGAGCGCTCGGCCACCCAGCCACGCTCCGGGGCCAGGAAAACCTTGGAGCTGATGCAGGGAGAAGGAGGAGAGAAGGAGAAGGAGGAGAGAGAAAGAGGAAGGAGAAAAAAGAGGGGAGCCCCAACCTTGCTGCACCGCTGCTGCTGCCGCCACTGAAAAGGAGGTAGGAGAGCACCGGGAGGGCAAGGAAATGTGGCTGAGCCCAGACCTGACCTGAGTCTATTCCACGGTGGCTAGCACTCCAAGAGAGCAGGCCAAGGCCCAGAGGAAGGCCACGCGACAGAGGAGACCACAGAAGAGATTACTTCTTCTTTTTAAAGGAAAAATAACCTTTTTTTAATAACCTTTTTTCCTCTCTCTTTTTTTAAAAAGTGTCCCCAGATTCTTGGAAAAAAATCTGGTAACCTTATGTTAGTAGACCCACCCTCTGAGAGTGCCAGTCATGACAGTGGTGTCATGTGTGCCAATCACCACTGCCCATTCCTTTCTCCCATCCCTCTGGGCCCTAATCCATATAATAGTTTAGAGGGATGGCACATTGGCACTGGATGCTGTGGCGGTATCCCATTACTCTTGCCAGTGCTTGAATGATTGGAGAGGGGAGGTGAACAGGCAACAAGACCAGGAAGAAGCAGAATAGGAGTGAGCTCGGGGGGTTGAAATAGGACACACACACACACACACACACACACACACACACACCGTCCACCTCACATTGTTGGCCATGGAAGGTTCCCCCAGGATACCAACCACTGATGTTGATTCTGGGGGTAAGGGAGTGGAAGAAGCACAGAGGTGTGAGGGGTGTGTGAGGGAAAGAGAAGGGGAGAAGGTTCTTTCATGCCAAGTCTGGATTAAGGTGGCCAGTGGCCCTGGTGTAGTTCCAAACAGTGATAAAGAAAAAGAAAATATTCTGAGTATGTGCACTTAACTCCTCATTTTTTGCTCACTTCCTGTCTTTGGCCAGTAACCAATTCTCAACCTAACATGGCTGCTGTGAAGATATAGGAGGTATAGGAGGCTACGAAAGGTAACTTGGTGCTTGTATCATAGAAATCAAATGTTGGTTCCTTTAATCAGACTGATGCATCATTGTTCTATACAGGGTCATGTTTTTCAGCACACATACATCCTCTCTTCACAAATTAGTGCAGCTTCAAGAATTCTGCCAGTTTTAATCTGCCCTGATTACTGCACAACACACCCACACTTTCTGAAGTTCTGCATGGGGGGGGGGGGACATCCTAATCAAAGGCATTTTAGTCAACTAAATTTTTAAAATCCACATTTAGCAATCAGCCTTGTTGCGTGTTCTAGCATCTCTCTCTCTCTCTCTCTCTCTCTCTCTCTCTCTCTCTTTCACACACACACACACACAGTAGATCTCTATTAATGTGAAAAGGACTTTTAAAAAATATAGGGTGTTTTTTTTTTGGGGGGGGGAGAATTGGTGAAGAATATGAGTGATGTTGTGTGTGTGTTTAACCACAGCAACAGCTCTTCAAATACCTGACTAGATTGCACTATCACAGCCTCCCCTTCTTGGCAAAGCAATAGATCTTCTCCTCATCACCTCCAACACATAGGCAGGGACAAACAAGTAGGTGTGGTGTCGCTGCTTTATTCATTAAATTTCTATGCTGCCCTTCAACTGTGGATCATGAGGCAGTTTGCAATATAATTCAACACTTATGAGTCAAAACATGATGTAATCCCTAAAGCTCCCCTCCACCACGTTCAAAATTACTTGGTCTAATGAAAGGAATTGTATTGCTGGCCTTGTATTTCTTGTTCTGGCTGCTAAGAGACCCTGATCTTTTTAACCACCCATATTTTACAGAATGGGCCACAGAATGCAATGGCTCCAGCCATTATTTGTGAGAACGAAGTCTTTAAAATATCAATAAAGTTTTCAAAAGGGGGAGGGGTGGATCTAAGCCAGAGAATGGCAGCCTGAGAGTGAAAGATAGAAGGATGAGAGCTATCATAGGATCAATCTTAGTTCTTCTCAGGCTGGCCAGCTGTAGTGCGAATCTCTTAGTCTGTATACAATAGATTCTGCAGCACTTATGACCGAATGGTCATTCATCACTGGCATTGAGGAACATTGAAAGAGAAGTTAATCTTTGGTCGGATTATCACAGTCACATATTATACTCAGGGAAATTGAAATACGTGTGCCTTCATCTTTGTATTTGGTGTTTGGTGTGAGCAGGAAGTGTCTGTCTGTCTGTCTTTGTGTGTGTGTGTGTGTCAGAGAGAGAGAGAGAGAGAGAGAGAGAGAGAGAAGAGCTGAAACTAGACTTTTTTAAAAATAGAAGAAAACAAAAGAATATTGCAGAATAGCTTGCACTGATATTCATGTAATTTAAGCAAGAGTATTGGAAACTCTAGTGTCCTCTTTGCCTCACTTGAAAAATAGATTTGAAATGTCCTTTTTTTCTTCTTTAAGAGCTACTGACACCAGGACAGTTTGAGTTAAGGTGGCTGGGGTGTTTTGTGTTGCTTATTTGTAAGCCACTGGCTACCTACTCAGAGCCCATAGCAAAATTCTTCTCTGGCTCCAAACACCACTCGATATATGTTACTTCCAGGAGGAAAAGCCCCTCAGAAATAACCACTCTTTGGAGTAGTGCATACATGAAATGATGTTAAATCGTGCTGTTTGTTTGTTTTAAAATTTTAAGCCATAAATTCCATTCTCTAGATAGCAGCATTCTCTAGATAGGAGCAAACATTTTTATTTTTTATTTTTTTATAAATGATATTTATTCCAAATTTAAAGTTACAGAAAAAAGAAGAAAAACCATACAAAATACAAAGAAAATTTTAACCATAACAAAGCAAAAGATAAACGAATAAAAAGAACAATAAAATAGAATAAAAAAGAAGACTTAACAAAAAATATAAAAATACATTAAGTTAAAATAAAACAAAAGCAGATTAAACCTTTACATAACCTTTTCCCTTTACTTATTTCCATGACCTCCTCTCACCTCCCAATTTTGTATTCTAGTTCAAATCGTGTTTCCAGCAAATCCTTCTAACCTTATTTTCATTTACGTATTTTAAAATTAAAATAATGTGATTAGACCTCCTCTAATTCATCAATTTCATCAACTCATTTTTGCTTAGTCCATTATGTCATATCTACCAGAACGACCTAATATTCTTTTTCCAACCTCCTTCTAACATTCTTTTATATTGCAGTACTTTTGAAGATATATTTTGAATTTTTTCCAATCTTCTTCCATCGACCCTTCTCCCTCGTCTCGAATTCTGCCGGTCATCTCAGCCAGTTCCATGTAGTCCATCACTTTCATCTGCCATTCTTCTCGGGTGGGCAATTCTTGTGTCTTCCAGTACTTCCCGATGAGTATTCTTGCTGCTGTTGTAGCATACATAAAAAAAGTTCTATCCTCCCTTCGCACCAATTGGCCGACCATGCTCAGAAGAAAGGCCTCTGGTTTCTTCAGAAAGGTATATTTAAATACCTTTTTCAGTTCATTATATATCATTTCCCAGAAAGCCTTTATCCTTGGGCATGTCCACCAAAGGTGAAAAAATGTACCCTCCGTCTCTTTACATTTCCAACATTTACTATCTGGCAAATGATAAATTTTTGCTAGCTTGACTGGGGTTAAGTACCACCTATAAATCATTTTCATTATATTTTCTCTTAAGGCATTACAAGCCGTAAATTTCATACCTGTGGTCCATAACTGTTCCCAGTCAGCAAACATAATGTTATGTCCGATAGGAGCAAACATTTGGATAGGAGCAAACATGAGAATTAGGATAAATCCATGGCAACATTGTTGTTGCTGGTTGTTGATGTTGTTACTGTTAGTGGTAGTAGTAGTTAGAAAATCTATAAACTGGATTCAGCCAATTACACTAGCTATTGAGAATGGGTGCATACCCAGTCTCAGGGTGGGCAGCTGAGGTTCTATCCCCCTGGGCTAGGCGGCCAGCAATGGGGAAATCCCCTGACCAGCCACTTGGATAGGCAGGCTTTCCCACCTCCTGATATTTGAATTCTGGCCAATCTGACCTCGCCGGGTGGGTGGGGATTTGAGGTGGACCAGAGTGGAGCCGGCATCACACCAGTCCACCCCCAGCCCATAAAAGCTGGCTGCTCCCAATCCTGGGGACCAGTCAGATGAAGAACATCCCTCCCTCTTGCCCTATTCAGTAATGCATACATTTTTTTTTTCTTCCCTAGGTCATTGCATTTGTTGACTTTGCTGTGGTTCTATGATGGCTGCCATATTCAGAGTCGGGAATGAATTTACCTGCAAACAGATTGGCCCCATTTGCCTTCCCCATAGCAACAATCATAGTTTTGGCAGATACAGCATTGGGTGGAATCCTTTTAATCTAACATCACTGGAACAAAATGATGCAATAACAGGCTATGCCGTTAGAGGAGTCTAGTTGGAAGGCTGTGCCCAAATGCCAAGGTGTGCTGCAGATGGGCCCTAGACCTTCCTTCAGCAACTTGGGAGGGCCATCCAGGTAGACCTGCATCTTGAGAAGGACCCTTAATCCTAGGCTCAACCCTGTCACGCATCAGCCCTCCACCAGGGGGGGCTGAGAAGGAACATTCTAGAATTGTGTAACAGTGATATGGCATTAAAATAAACCCCAAAACCTCTATAAGAGCATCTACTAAACAAAATTAAACCCATCTAACTTTCTTTGAGTGGGGATAGAGGGAGATTTCATTTTATTCTGCAACAATATGAATGTCAATGTGTTATGCATGACATGCTAATGTTAAATTACTGAAAGCTATTGATATGCCTTCACTCATTATCTCTCCAGGACATCTGTCAATTTTAATGCATTGAGTGTGTCTAAGCAAGCATCCTGGTAAATAAGCCGATCAAAATGCACACACCATTTAATTAATTAAACAGAAATGTGGGTAGGGATAGGAGATTAACATACCAGTTATTTTTAATGACATTATATGGTCACAATTTGAAATGACAAAAAAGAGGGTTTAAGTGTATATGGCAGAGCCACGCGGTAGTATATATCCTGTTCCTTTTTTAATTAAGCACCTGACCAAAAGCGCTAGTACCAAAGTCTGCCTAGAAAATGAGAAACATGACTTGAAATGCCCACAGTGTCAATGTAATTAGGATAATAAGCATCTCTGATATATTTGAATAAGGTCTTACGTATCGTAAGTTTTTTTTGTTTTTTATGGGATGCTACCGCTACATTATCTATACTCATAAATTGCCTGGCAACCATATCGGCCATTACTCTTCCACCAGCCTCATAATCAGCACACTGATGCATCCATGGTGCCAATTTCTGTTGCTTTTAAAGTACGGTAGTTAATAGGAAAAGCCTGAGTTACGCATTCCATAATAACGTTAAGTATGGTCAGCCATTTTTTAGACTAAATGAAAAACCCAGAGAAAAGGTTGTGAAACGAAATATTACTATTTTACTTACTTATTTTTCACATGTACATAAAAATTTTCCCATGAGCAGAACACAAAGTGGTCTACGTATGATAAAGAACAGTAACACAGTGTAAAATGGAAAGCAAAAGTGGAGACAAAATTTTAACGCCAACAACTCAGTAACAAAATCCCCAAGCAGCATAACCGATTTAACAACAAACAAAAATCAGCCAGCAGAATAAATAAATGAACAGAATCTCCTTTTATTTTTTTATTTTTTTTAATGATATTTATTGAGATTTCAAAAACAAAAAATTACATAAAAGACAATTAAAAATATAGAAAAAAGAGAAAAAAACATACAAAATGCAAAGTATAAAAAAAAATATAGAAAGAACACTTAGAAACAAATTTATCCTTTTGTATCTTACATTTCATTTCCTTGCTTTCCTGACCTCCTCTCACCTCCCTTTTTTGTATTGGTTAATTCAGCAATTCCTTTCCCTCTTTGTTTTTGTCTTAGTCCTTTAGCTTAATATATTATAGCTTTAAATTCTCACCTATTAACCAACCATTTTTTCATACACCTTTATGACATTGCTGCTAGAACCACTTAATTTCATTCTGACATCATTCTAACATTCATTAATTTTACAATTTTTCTGTAAATAGTCTTTAAATTTCTTCCAATCTTCTTCCACCGACTCTTCACCCTGGTCTCAGATTCTGCCAGTCATTTCCGCCAATTCCATGTAGTCCATCACCTTCATCTGCCATTCTTCCAGAGTGGGTAGATCTTGTGTCTTCCAATACTTTGCAATAAGTATTCTTGCTGCTGTTGTAGCACACATAAAGAAAGTTCTGTCCTTCTTTGGCACCATTTGGCCGACCATGCCCAGGAGAAAGGCCTCTGGTTTCTTCAGAAAGGTATATTTAAATACCCTTTTCATTTCATTATAAATCATCTTCCAGAAAGCCTTAATCCTTGGGCACGTCCACCAAAGGTGAAAGAATGTACCTTCAGTTTCTTTACATTTCCAACATTTATTGTCGGGCAAATGATAGATTTTTGCAAGCTTGACTGGTGTCATGTACCACCTGTATATCATTTTCATAATATTCTCTCTTAAGGCATTACATGCCGTAAACTTCATACCTGTGGTCCATAACTGTTCCCAGTCAGCCATCATTATGTTATGTCCAACATCTTGTGCCCATTTAATCATAGCAGATTTCACTGTTTCATCTTGAGTATTCCATTTCAACAGCAAGTTATACATTCTTGACAAATTCTTAGTTTTGGGATCTAACAGTTCTGTTTCCAATTTTGATTTTTCCACCTGGAAGCCAATTTTCTTGTCCAGATTGTATGCCTCCATTAACTGATAATAATGAAGCCAATCTCGCACTTTATTTTTTAGTTTTTCAAAACTCTGCAATTTCAGTTTATCTCCCTCTTGTTCCAGAATTTCCCAATATTTCGGCCATTTGGCCTCCATATTGAGCTTTTTCAGAGCCTTCGCTTCCATCGGTGACAGCCATCTTGGGGTTTTATTTTCAAGTAAATCCTTATATCTTGTCCAAACATTAAACAATGCTTTCCTGACAATATGGTTTTTAAATGCTTTATGTGCTTTGACCTTGTCGTACCACAAGTATGCATGCCACCCAAATACATTGTTAAAACCTTCTAAGTCCAAAATGGCTGCGTTTTCCAGAAGCAGCCATTCTTTCAATCAGCAAAAAGCTGCTGATTCATAATAAAGTTTAAGGTCTGGCAGGGCAAATCCACCTCTTTCTTTTGCATCCGTTAGTATTTTGAATTTTATTCTAGGCTTCTTGCCCTGCCAGACAAATCTAGAAATGTCTCTCTGCCACTTCTTGAAACAGTCCATTTTGTCCAAAATTTGCAATGTTTGAAACAGAAACAGCATTCTAGGCAATACATTCATTTTTATAGCAGCGATACGGCCTAGCAGTGAAAGCTTTAAATTTGACCAGATTTCTAAGTCTTTTTTCACTTCAGTCCAACATTTTTCATAATTGTCTTTAAATAGATTCCCATTTTTAGCTGTCATGTTAATCCCCAGGTATTTCACTTTCTTAACCACTGTTAAACCTGTCTCATTCTGAAACCTCTCTTTCTCCATCACAGTTAAGTTTTTCTCTAAAACCTTAGTTTTTAACTTATTCAGTTTAAATCCTGCAACCTGACCAAATTCTTGAATCAGTTCCAAAACCCTTTTAGTACTAGATTCTGGCTCCTGTAACGTCAATACTAAGTCATCTGCAAATGCTCTCAACTTGTACTGTTTAGCTCTGACATGTATACCTTTAACCAACTGGTCCCTTCTAATCATATTCAGCAGAACCTCCAGGACCGATATAAAAAGCAGTGGGGAGATTGGGCAACCTTGTCGTGTCCCTTTTTCTATCTTAAATTCTTCCGTCACCACGTTATTTACAATTAATTTAGCCTTTTGTTCTGAATAAATTGCACTTATACCATTTTCAAAACCTTGGCCTACCCCCATCCCCTGTAGGTTCTTCTTCATAAAACTCCAAGAAATGTTGTCAAAAGCTTTCTCCGCGTCCACAAATATCAAAACTGCCTTAGTATTTATGATCACTTGTAATTTTTCTAAAATATTAATTATGTTTCTCACATTATCAGACAGATGTCTACCCGGGAGAAAGCCTGCTTGGTCTTTATGTATCTCTTCCACTAGCACTCTTTTTAGTCTTTTAGCCAAAATGCCTGCAAAGATTTTGTAATCCACATTGAGCAATGATATGGGGCGGTAGTTCTTAAGCTGAGTCTTTTCAGTCTCTGTTCTCGGTACAAGTGTAATATACGCTTCTTTCCATGACTCTGGTGCCCTTTTTCCTCCCATTATTTTGTTACAGACTTCTTTTAAAGGTTGTACTAGCCATTCTTTTAAAGATCTGTGGTATCTAGAAGTCAATCCATCTGGTCCTGGAGATTTACCTAGTTGCATATTCTGAATGGCACCTTCTAACTCCTGTTCAGTTATTTTATAGTTCAACATTAATTTATTTTCTTGAGAAATTTTTTGTAATCCATTTGTTTTCAAAAATCGGTCTACGTCAATTTCTTTCTGTGGCCCTTGTGTATATAATTGTTTAAAGTACCTCTGGAAACAGTTTCTAATCTCAACTGGGTTCTGTATATTCCTTCCTTCCACTTCTAAATTTGTAACAGTATTTAATTTTTGTCTTTTTTTCATTTGCCAAGCTAATAATTTCCCACATTTATTAGCCGACTCAAATGTCTTTTGTCTCATTTGTTTAATTTTCCATTCTATCTCCTGATTCATCATTTTCATGTATTGTACTTGATATTTTATTTCTCTCAAGATCTCTTGCGACTTTGATTTTGCTCTCAATTTCTTTTCACTTTCCTTTATTTTCTCCAATATTTTATCCTTCTTTTCATTTTGGATTCTCTTCTTTAATACATTCTGTTGTATCAAGAACCCTCTCATAACAGCTTTGCTTGCGTCCCAGATTACTCTTTTTTCAACATCGGTGTTCATATTTATCTCAAAATAGTCTCTCAAGGTTTTTTGGGCCTTCTTAATCACTTCTTCATCTCTAAATAAGGTGTCATTCATCCTCCATCTGAAGGAACCGGTTGGTGTTAGTTTCATTTCCATCTTAACAGCGTTATGGTCGGAGCAAGTTTTTGGGCAGATTTCCACTTTTCTTGTCTTTGGTGCCATTCCTCTAGTTACCCATATTTGGTCAATTCTTGTCCATGTCAGTTTGGCTTCAGAGAAGAAGGTTCCCTCTCTAGCCAAGGGGTTCTTTGTTTTCCAAATATCGACTAAGTCCAAGTTGTCTGTCATCTCAAAAAAGGTTTTCGGTAGTCTACCATCCTTAGTGACTACCTGTCTTTGTGCCTTGTCCATGTGTGTAGATACCACTCCATTCATATCTGTCAGGGAACTGACATCAGAGCGGGAGGCGAAGGGGAGGCTCCTGGATGATGCTGGAGAAGGACCCAGCAGCAGGGGGAGAGGCGACTCAGTGGAGGAGGAAGCATTTAAGCGCAACACCAGGAACAAAAGTGAGCAGATGGGAAAATCGGAGAGAGGGCTCACGGACTCTTCACTGGAACTCAGTGAGGAGGGGACAGGTCCCCCGCTACCCACGCCCACCCTGCGCAGAAGGCTCCCGCGCAGTGAGAGGCGGAGGAGATTGGGTGTCAAACAACTCTTATGTTGGAAGAGATTCAAGAAACGCCCACTGACGGATTCTGCTAGTGACTGAGACAGTCATGATCAGAAGGGGCTGTGCAGTCAGAAAGGTTTAACAAGGCAAATCAGCCTAGAGAGGCACCAGTTTATGCACGAGTAACTCATACTCATTACAGCAATCCGTCAGTCCCTGAAAAGTTGCTCGTGCGCAGCAGCAGGCAGGCAGCATCATGAGCAAGCCCGGAGAAGCAGGCACCCAAGGGGGAGCAGCTGGAGGGCAAACGCTGGAGGAGAGGAACCGAGATTTGGAGCAGCATGTGGCCATTCTGACGGCACGGCTGGACGAAAGGCAGTCTCAAGATGCACAGGTCAGACCCACCCCCATAGCAAGGAAGGTACCGGGACTGGTGCACAAGTTTGGGGGGAAGCCGCAAGAATACAGTGCGTTTAGAACGGAAATAGAGTACGCATTGGAATTGCAGCATAACGATTTTGAAGACGACGCGGCGCGGGTGGCATATGTTGTGGGTCACCTGCAGGACGGGGCCAGAGAATGGGTCAGACCCCTTATGGAGACGCAGAATTCCGCCATGCAGGACCTGAGGAAATTCTTCCAAGCGATGGACGCGATGTTTTCCACTGATGTTCAAAAAAGTGTGACTAAGCGGGAATTGATGAACTGTAAACAGGGGAGCCAGTCAGTCAGGGACTACTGGTCGCGCTTTGCCATGATAGTTCATCGCCTCGGGTGGGAACTGGGCTCCGACCCCATACAGATGTTATTCGAGGAGGGGTTGTCCCCAACGGTTAAGGATGAACTTTCCCGCGCACCCCGCCCACAGGGGATGGATCAGCTGACCAAGGCTGTGCTTGCGATTGGCGTGCGCCAGGAAGCGCGGGCCCAGGAGAGGCGGGAAGGGAGAGAGCAACATTGCCATGACTACCGCATTCCTGAAATACCAAGGCAGCCCTCCCCGCCAGCAGAGCCAATGGAAATAGATGGGGCGCGCGCGCGGGAAGTTTCAAGCACCAGCGAAGGGCGCAAGAAGGAGGGAAAGGATTGGAAAACCTCCAAGAAGTGTTACCTTTGCCAGCGGCCAGGCCATTTTGCCAGAGCCTGCCCTCAAAGAAAGGCTTGGCAAGGAATGGTGGGAACCGCAGGGGGTGAGGAGGAGGTGGTAAAGGAACAGGAACAGGGAAACGAGAACGCTTGGCTGCCAATCAAGGGGCACAACAGCCAAGCCAGCCACCAGTAAAAGTGCCCCAACCAGACCCCCCCAAGGCGGCAATAGCCATTGAAGTGGTGCTAGAACTCCCGAACGGGCACCCAGTCAAGGTGAAAGGCATGCTGGATTCAGGCAGCTCATGTAATTTCTTCAGCAAGGACTTTGCATTAGAGCACCAGCTCCACTTACTGCCTTTGGATTTTCCCTTGCAAGTGACCACCATTGATGGCAGGGAGCTTCTAGGAGGGGAAGTGACACACCAAACCCCGCCAATGAGAATGAGGGTGTCCAGGCACTCGGAAACCATCGCCTTTCACGTCGCCTCACTAGCAGGACCCCCAATAATATTAGGGATGAGCTGGCTAGCACAACATGATCCAGTGGTGGCGTGGCATCAGAGGACAGTCACCTTTGGGTCAGCTTACTGCCTGGAACACTGCCTAGGGGGGGAAGCCCCAAGAATGACCGTGGCCAGGGTGGCTGGGATGGCGGTGGAGCGGAAAGGGGAGGTGCCGCCACAATACGCAGATCTGCGGGAGGTCTTCAGCGAAAAGGAGGCAGATAGACTGCCACCCCATAGGCCCTTTGACTGCCAGATCAACTTGCTTCCGGGGGCTCAGCTGCCAGTGGGTAAGCTGTACGCCATGTCAGACAGGGAGATGAAGGAGTTGCGAGAATTTATCGACAAGAACCTGAAAAGAGGCTTCATAAGAGAATCAAAGGCAGTAGGGGGCAGTCCGGTGTTCTTTGTGGACAAAAAGGACACAAATAAACCCAGGCTCGTAGTGGACTATAGAGCTGTCAATTCGGTGTCAGAACCCGTGACCTTCCCAATGCCCAGGATTGACGACATTTTAACGCGAGTGAGGAAAGGCAAAATTTTTACCAAGCTGGACCTCAGGGGCGCATACAATTTGATCAGGATGAGGGAGGGGGACGAATGGAAGACCACAATGTTCACACCCCTAGGTGCCTTTGAGTACTTAGTTATGCCTTTTGGATTACAGTCGGGCTCCGCCTGTTTTCAAGCTTTCATGCACCACGTGTTGGGGTCTCTGCTGTACAAGAACTGCGTAGCCTTCTTGGACGACGTCTTAATTTATTTGGACAATGAGGAACAACATGTTAGAGACGTCAGGGAAGTGTTACAACGACTGCAGAAGCACCAGTTGTGGGTCAAGCTGGAAAAATGTCAGTTTCACGCCAGAGAAGTCGAGTTTCTGGGGTACAAGTTGTCTGACAAAGGCTTAGCGATGGACCCAAGCAAGGTGGAGGCAGTGCTGGAGTGGAAGGCTCCCAAAACACGGAAGGACGTTCAGAGGTTCCTAGGGTTCAGCAACTTCTACAGGAAGTTCATCAAGAACTTCGCCCACTTGACAGCGCCAATCACGGATTGTCTCAGTAGCAAAAAGAAGTTTGTGTGGACAGAAGAGGCCCAGCAATCCTTCGAAAAACTGAAGAAGGCGTTCGCATCGGAAGAGCAACTCCTGCACGTAGATCTGGAGAAACCCCTGAGGCTAGAGACCGATGCGTCCGACAGAGCCGTGGGGGCGGTCCTTTTGCAGCCAGGGAAGGGAAGGCAGGAATGGAAACCGTGTGCCTTTTCCTCCAGAAAACTGAGCAAGTCGGAGCAAAACTATACAGTGTATGACCGCGAACTGCTGGCAATCTACGCGGCCTTTCGTCATTGGCGTCATCTACTGATAGGGGCGCAACAACAGATCCAGGTTTGCACAGATCACAAGAACTTGGAGTACTGGAGAACCGCACGAGTACTCAACCAGAGACAGATTCGATGGGCACAGGAGTTCTCCAAGTTTTTCTTTGAAATCCGCTACGTGCCCGGAGAAGAAAACGTAAGAGCAGACGCTCTCTCGCGTAAACCGGAGTACCTGGAAGGAGAGGGGCCGCCGGAGAAACGACACGTGATCCCCGAGGACCGATGGGTGTGTGGGGGAACTTTGGTGGGGAAACGAGAACTAGCCGGGCTGACCAGAAACGACGTGATCGCGCAAACTAAAATCCGGGAACTACGAGACGGAAGAGGGACCCAAGAAGGGTTTGAGGAGAAGGAAGGGGTACTGTACTATAGGGGAGCGCTGTACGTACCGGGGGAGACCCTGAGGGGAAAGGTACTCAAACAACTCCACGACAACCCCACAGCAGGGCACTTTGGACAGCACAAAACCATGATGCTTGTGACCAGGCAGTTCTGGTGGCCCAGGGTGAGGGAGGATGTACGGGAATATGTACGGGGGTGCGACCGCTGCCAAAGGGCAAAGGGGGAGCGGGCTGCCCCCACAGGATTGCTGGAACCCTTACCCACACCGGGGAAACCCTGGGAGGTGGTATCCATTGATTTTATGACAGATTTGCCCAAGTCCCGGGGAAAGACAGCAGTCATGGTAGTGGTCGACCTACTGACAAAAATGTGCCATTTTATAGCTTGCTCACATGCTGTAACGGCAGAGGAAACAGCCCGGTTGTTTGTGGAGCACATATTCCGGCTGCATGGCGCCCCCTTGAGGGTTATCTCCGACCGCGGAAAACAATTTACTTCCCGGTTCTGAAGGAAACTCATGAGCTTACTGCAGGTGGAGGTGGGTTTCTTGACGGTGAGACACCCAGAGACCAACGGGCAAGCAGAAAGAGCGAACAGTATACTCCAGCAATACCTACGCTGCTATGTCAGCGAGAGGCAGAATGATTGGGTAGAAAAACTAGCGCTGGCTGAATTCGCGTACAACAACGCGGAACACGTGTCCACGGGAATGAGCCCATTCATGGCCAACCATGGGTGTCATCCCAGGGCCTTCCCAGGGAGTGGGGAGGAAAGCTGGAGCGTACCCGCCGCAGAGCAGTTTGTGGAAGAAATGGAGGCCCTACACCAGCAACTTAAGATGAACTTGGAGCGGGCCAAGGAAACTTACAAGAGGCAGGCAGACAAGCACCGCAGGGAAGGGGAGACCATACGGGTGGGGGACCAGGTGTGGTTGTCCACCCAAGGGCTACCTTTCAAAGGGGGGTGCAAGAAGTTGCAGCCCTGACGGCTGGGACCTATTGAGGTAACACAGCAAGTTAATCCCGTGGCATTTAAGCTCAGGTTGCCTGATAGCATGAAAATACACCCGGTTTTCCATAGGTCCCTGCTTTCACCGCATAGGGAAGGGCGGGAATTCCAGGGGCAAGAAGTAGAAGTCACCACACACCCGCAGGTAGAAGAAAGGGAACACCACCACCGGGCCACGGAAATACTGGACTCAAGGTGGCAAGGGCGCCGGGTGGAGTATTTGGTAGCGTGGGAAGGGGAACCCAGGTCCGAAAACACGTGGGTCCCCACGGAAGCCGTCGAGGACAGGTATCTGGTGGAGGTATTCCACCACCAGTTCCCGGACAAACCCAAACCCCTGGAGAGATTCTGGGAGGAGCAATTTGGAACCACAGATGAGGAAGAGGTTTTTGAGGGATTTTCTGACTCCGAGGAGGGAGGAGAGGTTTCGGAGGAAGAAGCATCAGACGGGGAAGACCACCCCGTTGGTAGGTGGAAGAGCGATTGGGAAGCGGGTTTCAAACCCACGGAAGATGGTGACAGTTCCTTCCGGGGTTTCCCCGCCTCCTCGGCCGACGAAGGGGACGAAGTTGGTCCCACAGGTCAGCCCAGGGGTGGAGGGGATTCTGGGGGGGAGGTGGATGTCAGGGAACTGACATCAGAGCGGGAGGCGAAGGGGAGGCTCCTGGATGATGCTGGAGAAGGACCCAGCAGCAGGGGGAGAGGCGACTCAGTGGAGGGGGAAGCATTTAAGCGCAACACCAGGAACAAAAGTGAGCAGATGGGAAAATCGGAGAGAGGGCTCACGGACTCTTCACTGGAACTCAGTGAGGAGGGGACAGGTCCCCTGCTACCCACGCCCACCCTGCGCAGAAGGCTCCCGCGCAGTGAGAGGCGGAGGAGATTGGGTGTCAAACAACTCTTATGTTGGAAGAGATTCAAGAAACGCCCACTGACGGATTCTGCTAGTGACTGAGACAGTCATGATCAGAAGGGGCTGTGCAGTCAGAAAGGTTTAACAAGGCAAATCAGCCTAGAGAGGCACCAGTTTACGCACGAGTAACTCATACTCATTACAATATCTCCCATCAAAATCACATTATAGTCCAAATAGTCCATCAAGGTCTCATGCAGCTTTTTAAAGAATTCAGATTTCCCCTCATTTAGTGCATAAACTCCTACTATTAAAAATTTCTCCTTGTATTTGAATTTCAATTGTCACAAATCTTCCTTGGTCATCTTTGAAGATAAATTTCGGTGATAGTCTCTCCTTTGCATAAATCACTACACCTCTTTTTTTAACTTTATCTGAAGAAATAAATTCCTGGCCCAGTCTTTTATTAATCAATACTTTCCTGTGTAGCCTTATTACATGTGTTTCCTGTAAACAAATCAAGTCCAATTGTTCCATTTTTAGTAAATGAAACACAGATTTCCTTTTCTGAGGGGAATTCAAACCGTTACAATTCCAGCTTAGTAGTTGCAGAGCCATGATGTAGTTACTTTACTTTCCTCCAACTGCACCAAGTGCTTGTTCCTGTTCTGTAGGTGGTATCACCTTATCCAGGCGGTCTCTTAATTCAAAAGGTAGTTTTGGTATGTCTAAAGTTCCTCTTTCTAGTATTCCTGGCTCTTCTCCAGCTTCTTTCTGCAGGTCTTCACCGTGGTCTCTCAAAAATCTTGCTTTGTCGTCCTCTGATCTTATTTTTATCTTTCTTCCTTTGAAGCTAAAAGAAAGGCCTTGGGGGACTTCCCACCTAAAGATTATTTTGTTGTTTCTCAGCAGGGCAACCAAATCTCTATAATTGGACCTAAGGTCTAGAAGATATTTCGGAATGTCCTTAAATATCTCCACTTTTGACTGATGTATTACCAAAGTCTTCTGGAAGTGCAGACTCAAGATTTTATCTCTCTCCTCTTTTGTTTGGAGGGTGATCAAACAGTTTCTCACTCTGTTCTTCTTCCCTCCTCTTCCAAGCCTAAAAGCACTCACTATCTTGAAGTTATCCTTCTCCAAATCTGGGTTCCAAAAGTCTGCAAGTTCCTGCGTAAGAAAATCAATCAAGTTGTCTTTCTCAAGTTCGGGTACAGCCCTGATTCTTAAATTTGTTTGCTTCTCCTTCAATTCAATCATAGACAGTATACACTTATGGTCTTCCAGTTGCTTGTGTATCGGTGGTAACTTCTCTTCTACAGCAACTGCTATTTCCTTTGCTTCTTCAGCTGTCTTTCGGGTCGAAGTAGATTCCTGTAGTAATTTCTCAATAGTTTCTGTGTTAGTATTTACCTTCTGTCCCAAATTGTTAATGCTTGTGGTATTTTGATCAATTTTATTTGATGCTTCAGCTACTTGTTTACTTATTTTTTCCAAAGATTCATTAATTTTGCCAAGTGCCTGAGCTAAAACATCTTCGGAAGCCATTCCTTTGGGTTTAGATTATGCCAATGCAGCTCCTGTTGGTAAACCAGGAGGGCCAGCTGTTGATGCTCTTCGCTGCAGCCCAACGTCTGTGCGTAACACTCTACCAGACCTCGTTGCTTTTTCCTGAAGCAAATCTATCTTCTCTTTTCCATTTGCCATAACAGTCTAGATAATACTCAAGGTCAGTCCCACGATCAGAGTTTGACTTCCGGGGTGGCGCCATCGGTAATGGCGGATTCCCTCTGACTCGGAGGGGACTGGCTCTGCGGGAATCGGGTCTGCACCGCTACGACGAAGCGGGGACCCTTCAAAAATCACAGGCGGGTGAATCCTGTGACCGTGGGACTCGGCGGGCACCTTTTGCGCCCCCCCAACTTGCAAAGGAGCCTGATTACGGGTTCCGGAGTGAAGCGGGGAAGTGGCGCAGTGCTGTGAGTCAACTGCTTCTTCCGTGGAGCGAAGCCGCACAGCCGTTACCGGAGAGCGCTACCTTTTTCCTGTGACAATTGGACTACAAAACAACGATCCGTGAGTAGGTTAATTTGGGAAATAAAGGAGAGGAAAAAAGAAGTAATTGGATATCGAAGCGGAGAGGCATAAACAGGAAGTCTGCCTTCCGTTCTTTGTAAATAGAGGAAAGCAATGAACTTGTAAGCCAAAACCTTGAAAGACGCTTGAAAAAGACTATAATTCTATCATCTTAAACAAGCGATTTCCCTCCTTGACTGCAGGAGAGGAGGGGGGAAAGGTTTGAACTGTATTTTCCTGTAAAAAGAGAGAAAAGGAAGCTAAGAATCCACCGCTTAAACCTGGGAACGGACTGCCGATGAAAAATAGAATGCCTTACTGTGAAATGCGCTGTTGGTGAAAGTACTTTTTGACAGTTAATTCCGCAAGTCTGATACAAGTGAGATACAATATTTCTGGCTGGTTTCCCCTGGTTTCAAAGTAACTGGAAAATAACTGAATTTAAAACTGTCGTCTATTTTGTGAGCTGGGGGTTTAAAAGAAAAAGGACATTTATTTTAAAGTAAGAACTGTTGCCTGTTACTGTGTCCCCCTAGAGGAAGTTTGAGATTGTTACAATAACAACTGGGCCAGGGGAATTTTCCACTTCATAACGAACAGAATCTCCTTTTAGTAACTGCTCATTCCAGTTGGAGTAGTGATATCATTATCACCATTGCCACATAAAAATAGCACTATACCTTCGTTGGCTTTCATTGCAAGGTTTTGTTGACCATTCAGCTTCCCAGTAAAGGAAAAGAAGTGAGATAATGAAGATCATCAAAAATGGCCACAGATTCCCACATATTATTATTATTATTATTATTATTATTTAATTAAATTTCTATACAGCCCTTCTTCCAAGGATCACAGGGCAGTTTTCAATATAAAAACAAGAACAATACTCCCCTCACGCACACAGTTTAAAAGGCCATAAATTATTTAATTAGCTAAAGGCATGGGAGAAGAGGAACATTGTATAAGCATTGTTGCTTATATGTCAGGTATCAGGTGAGCCTCCCTGGGGAGAGCATTCCGCAAATGGGGAGCCACCACAGAAAAGGCCCATTCTCGTGTTGCTGCCCTCTGGAACTGTTATGGAGGTGGTACACAAAGAAGGGCTTCAGGTGATTGGGTTGGTTCATATGAGGAGAAACGGTCCTTGGGGTATTGCGGTTCTGAGCTGTTTAAGACTTTATAGGTCAAAACCAGCACTTTGAATTGGGCCAGCTAGTGCAGTCTGCCAGGACCGGTATAGTATGCTCAAACCGTCTTGCTCCAGTGAGCAATATGGCCGCTGAAGTTTCTGAAGTGTCTTCAGAGGCAGCCCCACATATAATGTGTTGCAGTAATCTAGAGGTTACCAGAGCATAGATGGCAGAAGTTCATCTATCCCTACCAGATGGGGTGCTGATGGAAGGCACTCTGAGCCACCAAGACCACATAGGAGCAGTCATCTGCTTTCTCCATGTGTGACGTAATATGGTGGCTCAGACTGATTCACACCTCCCCTCTCAGTCAAAGCACGATGTGAATACCCTCTCCCATTAGACTGGGACCCCAACCAAACCTCAGAGAACTATGCTGCTCTGCTTTTCTGTGCCAATTCAGCTCTGTATTTTCCTATACAATATCAATGTTTTATAAGGTCTTTGGACTTTTCCAGAAATGGGGCTGCTGAACGCATTTTCTGTGGAGCACTGAAGTGCTCTGCTTTGTCTTCTTGTAAAAGTACAGCATGTACTTCTTTAAAAAGTTAAAACACTTTAAAAAATAATAATAATCCTATGCTGATCAGCTTTCAGAAAAACAGCGGCAACAGAACTCTACAGACAGTATTCTCGTGAGATGGGATGGTCGGAACTGAGCAGAGAAGTATTTTAACCAGTATATAGAACGTAGTCCAGACACAAAAAGTAATCGTCTAATATTTGTAAGTCAGAAATTGATCTGTCTTCATCCGTACAGGGTTTCTCCTGCGGCAAAAGTACATTTCAGCAAGTATTGGCTGTTACTTGTTTCACTATAGCAAAGAAACCGGATGGCAGTGGTGGGCATCAGTAGAGCTTATGACAAGTTTTTGCAATGTAAACTGCTGCATAATAGCCTAAAATAGTCCATCTGATGAATACCATTGTGCTAAGCAGCGTGTGAGTAATGTGAAGCTGTGAGAGTGGCAGGGAAATAAGATACTGGAGACGGAGGGAGGGTGGAGGTGCTTTCAATCATTCTGGGAAATATGACATATCTTCTCAAACAGCCGATTTCTCATTAAACCTTGTTTGGCACTCCCAAAGCATTAATGCACCTGTGGAGAAAATGGCACTTGTCCTAGGGACAAAAGAGAATGTCGGCTACATAGAGGACAGGACTTGAGAGCACTTGAGGCCAGCAGCATGTGCAGTGCTGCCCCAGAAAATAATGTTCTAGAGAAACAGACCTTCCCGTGGGTTTGCAAAGGGGCAAAGATGCCCACTAGTTCTACTTACAGTGGAACTTTGCTGCTTGATCATAAACACTCACTTACATATTCTCTTGCTTTATGGATTAACCAAGAATGAACAATACTTGTAAAAATAATAATATGGAATCATAGAAAATAGGGGTTGGATTTATTAGATCCTCTGTTGCAGGGGTGTCTGCTCCCATGTCTCATGAGCCTCAGCCAGCATGGCAGGGCTGGTGGGAGATATACTGCAGTAACTTCTGGAGGTCCAAAGGTTTACCATCTCTCCTCCGGTAAAAGGTTAAGTTTTGTATTCTGGGTTCACCCGTGCATTCTGCTTGGGCTAAATTATACTATTTCATGTTACTAGGCTTCACTGAAGTCTGCTTAATTTTCAGGTTTTTGTGAATGGTAGGGCTGAAACGGAATCCCTCTCTCTTAATAATAATAATAATAATAATAATAATAATAATAATAGCATTTTCAGACACCTGGGAGATCACTTTAAAAAGTAGGAAAGGAAATTCAAATGAGATGTATAAAAGACAGACCTGGTTAATTTTTCAGAAATTAAATTTGAGCTAGAAATTAAACTCACATTTGTGCAAAAAACAACAAACAAGTAAATACAGTGTGTGGACAATAAAATTAGAGTATAAAATGCCAGAGGCCAGGCAGTATCCAGGATGACAGGAAAAAGGCAAGTCAGTACACTGCAAGATGACCAAAATGAACTGAAGTGGTTAAGCATGACATTTTGTGTAGCATTATGTAGCATCACACCCATGTGACCCATATCTAACAATTGCTGGAAAGAGTGGATATATGCCAAGTTGGGCCTCTGATCTAACTACATTTTCAAAACCAATTCATAGTGTCTCTCCAGAGTTTCGATTGAGTGTCCTCCCAAGTCTTGCTTTCTGAGATCCTTTTGACAGAGATACTGATGGCTGAAAATGGTATTTTGTATTTCTTCAGCCAGACTTTTCTTTTATAATAGGAAATAATCATCCTGATGAAACAAGCAGAGATAAATGCAGCTGGAATATGTAAAAAGAAAATAAAAAACTTCTCAGAGATTTTTGGTTTTGACAATGTAGTTGGATTCAATGGGGCTTACTTTCATGAAAGTCTCTGTGGAATCCTAGCCTTACTTGGAGGTTTGCAGTAAGATACAAGGCTTTATTTTCATGTCTAATTTCTTATTGTTAGTATATGCTGCATTAGTTGCATTTTCTTTATATGTGAAGAAAAACTCCCACCACCACTGACCCAGCAATAATTTGCTCTGACCCAATGCATGCATAATATTCCTGATTTCCTAACGAAGATTCGGGGATAAGGAGCATGCTGAAGACTTTCATCCTCCCTTTCCTCCGATCTCCTGTGTGAATTCTGTACAGTATACCATACTTTGCCTACGTGTCTGTTGGTAAACATAAACGGTGGTAACCAAGTTATCCTTGTAATCAGGGATTGGAATTAAGGATTCGATGTTCACAAAGCCTGGTTACAAATGGATACTAACCATGCTTGTTTATTTTTAAAGTTAAACACTAGACAATGTTGAAAGTAAACCATGAAACAATAAAAGAAAGTGTGAATGTGAGTGAGTGTGTGTGTGTGTGAACACACTTCAGATCTCTATCGTTTAGGAATCTGGGGAAGTGCACAACAACAACAACAACAACAACAACAACAACAACATTTGTATGCCACCCATCCAACTGGGGTGCCCAGCCACTCTGAGAGGCTCCCAACAGAATATTAAAAACATGATAAAACATCAGACATTAAAGACTTCCCTAAATAGAACTGCCTTCAGATATCTTCTAAAAGTCAGATAGTTGTTTATTTCCTTGACATCTGATGGGAGGGCGTTCCGTAGGGTGGGTGCCACTACTGAGAAGTCCCTCTGCCTGGTTCCCTGTAACTTCGCTTCTCGCAGTGAGGGAACCGCCAGAAGGCCCTCAGAGCTGAATCTCAGCGTCTGGGCTGAATGATGGTCGTGGAGACACCCCTTCAGGTATACAGGGTCAAAGCCATTTAGGGCTTTAAAGGTCAACACTAACACTATGAATTGTGATTAGAAATGTACTGGGAGCCATGTCTGCATTCCATATGAACCAACCCTGTATTTGTACTGAGAGAGAACCATATGTGATGCTCTGAATTTTGGGATATCATTTTAAATCTTATTGAAGTCCACAGAACTTAAATAGCCTAACTGTGTGCAGGGTTGAAACAAATGCCCACAAGTTTCTATTAAAAATTGTAATATATAGTACAGGGCCCAAAGCACAAAATACATAACTGCCATGCTGAAACAAAGAATCCCACCCACGTTTTCTATTAATCTAAATTCATAAGCCTGTAGGTTGAGTGAAGATTCATAATTTATGAACACAGAACATGTTTAATATTAAATCATTTCCTCACCGAGTAGTTATTTATTCTCTGATGTTCAATAGATTTATAGATGTCAGCACCATTAAGTGGTAACTTGCTCCCTTTGAGGCTTGGATTGTCAACAACAGGCAAGAACAAAGAGACTTTAAAAATTATTTGGCAGGAATAGGCATCTGTTCTCTTGAAGCAGTTTACTTATAAATGGGAGACAGGAGGGAGGCCCAATCCATCTTCAAGTTATAAGATGAACCTCCAAATAAACCTAACTTCTACTTAAAGCCCAAGGCTTTTCACTGTTTATAGAAAACACCAAGCCTTAAGCTAAAGCCAATACATCAACTGCTGTACCTTTCAGCAGTCAGAAAGCAAAATGTGGAATATTGATACATCTAGACTTGAGAAAAATAATCGCCACATCACAAGATGCTGGAACGAGAATACAGAACAGCTTTTCCCTCTACTAGAAACTGAAACCGACTCTCCAAACAGCACTGAGAGATGTGTTCATGCACCTCAAGAGGCAGCTTCTGGCCATAATAATCTCTTCCCTTTGCCAGTCCTAGTTTTCTTCAAATTTGAGGGCTGCTCTACACTTTCTGATTCCTGTTGGGAACACCGGAGTTACACTAGCATTTCCCACAATAAACATGGAAGGGTCCTTACACTACATGTCTTTAAACAGCCATGCATACATGTCTGTGGGTTCCAGCCCCAATGGAGATTATGTCCTCAACAGAGCACATATATTGCAAGATGGCAGTCCCAGTATCATTTTGATTTTAAACATTTTAAATGGACCAAAGCAGAAGTGGCCGGTGTGGTGGGGCATTAGCTTTCCAATGACAGTGACACTGCCAATTTCTGGGACAGTGCAGAGCCAGAACAGGGTGGTGGTGAGCACAGGGCTGTGCCAATCCGGTGCTCTAGCTGGTGTCCACACACTCCCAACATCACCACCATCCTTCCGTACCCCTGCACTGTACTGGCAAGCAGCAGTGATGTCACCATCAAAAGGAGAGTGGATCCACATCTGGATCTAAGGTCCTGTGGAACGCCCTCCCACCAGATGTCAAGGAGATAAATAACTATACAACTTTTAGAAGAAATCCAAAGGCAGCCCTGTATTGGGAAGTATTTAATGTTTGATTATGTTTTATATGTGTTTGAAGCCACCCAGAGTGCCTGGGGCAAGTAGTAGTAGTAGTAGTAGTAGATCATCTGGGATATACCTGTGACCTTGAAGAGCTGCTGCCCATTGGAGTTCAATGCATTAGGCTAAATTAGGACTTGCTGATCAGAAGGTCGGCGGTTTGAATCCCCGCGATGGGGTGAGCTCCCATTGTTCAGTCCCAGCTCCTGCCCACCTAGCAGTTCGAAAGCACGTCAAAGTGCAAGTAGATAAATAGGTACTGCTCCGGCGGGAAGGTAAACGGCATTTCCGTGCACAGCTCTGGTTTGCCAAAAGCGGCTTAGTCATGCTGGCCACATGACCCGGAAGCTGTACGTCGGCTCCCTTGGCCAATAAAGCGAGATGAGCACCGCAACCCCAGAGTCGGTCACGACTGGAACTAATAGTCAGGGGTCCCTTTACCTTTACCTTAATTTGAGGTTGTTGAACTCCAGTTCTCATCAGCCCCAGCCAGCATAGAAAATAAAGAGGATGGGAATTATAATCCAAACATCTAGAACACCATGGGTAGCCACACCTGGGCTAGATGGAGTCGTGATCTGATCCAGTATAAGATTGCTTCATGTGCTTTGTCAAGGTCGCCAGAATCATGTACACAAGTGTAAAAAGATCTGTGGACCTTGTTATACTTCACATTTTTGTGTTAAGCTGTCTTCAGACTCTCTACTCTTGGTCCTCAGACTCTCTACTCCTGTTTTTTCCTCAATTTTATAGGTCACTTCCTTCTGAAGTGATCTTTTTATAATGCCCCTGCTTGTTCTACCTGTCCTTAGAATCTTCTGCCTTTGTTACAAGGTCATGGACCTTGCTGTTCCTCCTGCAATGTTAATGTTAGGATGCCACATATTCCTAGTGTCATGATGGATTCATTATATCCAGGCAGACCTTCCTCTAGCACACAATGTCTTTTAACCATCAATGGGTTCACTCCATACTTAAGCAGTGCTGTAAATGCCTTGCATACAGCACAGCCCCCTCTGCCAGATGAAGGATTAGCGATTCATTTTTCACTGGCTGAGAAAGTTAAAGTCATTCAGTTCCAATACTTTGAGAGATGACATTCAATCTTGAAGCAGAAACCATAGCCTATAACATAGGATGTGAACCAGCATGAATAATAAAGCAGGGAATAATGAGAGCAAACAGTTCACAAACAACCTATAGGCAGAAAAAAAGAATTTCTCCCAAGCAAGTGCTGGATTCTTATGAATAACAAATGCATGCAAAGAAAAATTCTTTTAGGAAAAGATTTGCTGGATGAAAGGAGACCAAATTCCTTATAAATATTTTTTCATGCTGAAGAGCTTCAGCCCGAGGGAATGTTCAAAGTACAGCACGTGCTTCAGTTTACAAGAAAACATTTTTTTTAAAGAGAGAGAGGTGCTTAAGAGTGCTGTCATGCTCTGTATGTTAATACCATTATCATAACTATGACCCAGGGGCAAATGGAAGATTTTTTACATTGATTACAATAGATCAGCCTCAAGATCACAGGAGGCGGGTTTTATTTTGTGTAGCAGAAATCTCCCCCCCCCCCATTTTTTCTGCTCATAGAGGAGAAATTCAGATTTCACAAAAGAGTACACCCAAGCTCAAAGCAGTCACAAATATACTAATACACCAGCAGCAATATGGCAAGCCAGTCAGCTGAGAGGAAAGGAAGCAGGCAGGCAGGGAAGCAAGCAAGGGAGTTGGCTGTTGGTTTGCTCTTTATTGAAAGTACAAGATACTTAGACTAAGAAGCCAGGCTACTATGGGTAGCTTTATACAACTCCATTGGCTTCTCTCATATCACATAACTAGCTGCAGAGCTAGCAGCCACAGGGCCATCTTTCTGAAGTGATGATGCCAAAGCGCCAAACAGATCAGCTTAGGGCAGTGATGGCAAACCTTTTAGAGACCGAGTGCCCAGACTGCAACCCCAAACCCACTTATTTATTGCAAAGTGCCAACATGGCAATTTAAACTATATATCTAATTTCCCCCCTGTGTGTTTCACATTTCTTCTTTTTGACTGCTATTGTAATAAATAATCCTTCATAAAAGTTATTGCATTACATTCTTCATTAAATTATCTTTCCATTGATATATAATTTTATGGTATAGCTCAGTGCTTTTTTTCTAAAAAAAATAATTATTATTATTATTTTCGGGGTACTCTCATTTTGACTCAAGAAAATTCCCACTAGGGAAAAATAAATACAGTTCAAATTGGGAAAAATAAATACAGTGAATTTCTTCTCCCGTTAAATTCACAAAATGTTTAGGGGTATGCGTCCCCCTGCATCCCCACAGAAAAGAAGCACTGGTATTGCTCCAAAACAAAGTGGTGTTATGAGCCATCAAACCTCAGTCATACATTTTTTTCCAGAAGGTTCCACAATTTTGGCCACTAGTGTACACTGGAGGGCTGTACTAAGAGCCACCCTTTCCCAATTTTTAATATGAGATAATACTCATTGTCTGCATGTGCACATAAAAATAAATATAATTAAATAAACCCAGCCAGGTGGGTGGGGTAAAAATAACCATTTGATCGCAGCCTCCACGGAATGAATTTCTCTGCTGGCTTCCGCGGGAAAGCCCAGCGAACATGTAAACGCAGGAGCCCCTTCTTAGGTTGCCGTCTTCATATGCTTACTGACCTGGGAGTTAAGCCCTGCTGAACTCAAGAAGGGTTACTCCCAAGTAGGAAAAACAGACTGGCGGGAGGCCCTGGTGCATCAAAAGTCAATGCCTGCTCAGCCCCTCGATGCTCGCCAGGCCCTGGTCCTGCAGGCTTTGGACGGCGCGCAAGAGTCCTCCTCTCCTCCTCCTCCGCCCCGGCATGGAAGTTACGGCCTTGCTGGGGTGACAGCGTATGTGCCCACAGAGAGGGCTCTGAGTGCCCTCTCTGGCATGCATGCCATAAGTTCGCCACCGCTGGCTTAGGGCCTTCCCTGAGGATGTACTGCTACTTTAAAACTGCTTTGGAAATTTCTTCCTGTTAGAATCTGCACCCTAGTTACCCAGTGAGACTTGGCTTGCTTGGCTTGCACAAGGGCAAGATTCAACACTGGCTGACTCCCATATAACAGGTTTGGGGGGGGGGGGGGGTCCAAACCCAACGGATCCATTCCATCAACACGAGGTTTGTGGAATGATGACCCTGGACCCAATGCCATGCCAACCCTTCCCCTGCCTGCTGCTGTCAATAAATATTTTTTTCCACACCACCATTCTACAATCTGGTTATTTGCTGCTCTCATGAGTCACATAATGCAGCTGTATCCACTTGGTTGATCATTGCAGGGTTCCAAGGCATATTAAATGCTGCACAATTACTGTCTGCAGCATTGTCTATATTATTACTGTAGTTGTTCTTGTTATTTATTATTAATTTCGTTGGTCACTTTATTTTGCCCAGGGCAAGCCAAAGCGACTTACAAACAAACAGACATACATAAAAAGAACCCCACATAGATACATTAAAATACTACATCTTCAGCATCACAGCTCTCTTTCTGGTATGGCGGTTCAGTGGCTACAAGATTCTGCAATCTGAATCTCTTCACAGGAGGAATGCTTTTAAGTTGAGAAAAGCATTCAAACAAATGCAACATTTTGTGTCCAAATATGTCTTCTCAGCAGGAAATGGTTGCTACTCTAGTCAAATTGTTATTGGTAGGTGCAGTTTTAATAACTGTAATTGCCTCAAAGCTTCTTCCTCCCCAGAAACATTTCATTCCATCAGCATGGTTTGCGCGGCATGTTAGCAGACTGGAAAAGCTGGCAGATATAACTAACATTTTGCCAGCAAATGGCACATGTGTCCATAACTGACCACAATAAACTATCCAATCAGAGAAAACTAGTAAAGGTAAAGGGACCCCTGGCCATTACGTCCAGTCGTGGCCGACTCTGGGGTTGCGGCTCTCATTTCGCTTTATTGGCCAAGGGAGCCGGCGTACAGCTTCTGGGTCATGTGGCCAGCATGACTAAGCCGCTTCTGGCAAACCAGAGCAGCGCACGGAAACGTTGTTTACCTTCCCACCAGAGCGGTACCTATTTATCTACTTGCACCTTGACGTGCTTTCGAACTGCTAGGTTGGCAGGAGTAGGGACCGAGCAATGGGAGCTCACCCTGTCGCGGGGATTTGAACCGCCGACCTTCTGATCAGCAAGTCCTAGCCTCTGTGGTTTAACCCACAGCGCCACCCACATCCCTACTATGCACTAAAACTATACACTGCTAAAAGCATGTTTTTTCCAGCCATTTTAGTTTTTCTGAGTGAGTTAGCATAGCGATATTTTGCAAAATTGCCCCCTTCGCAGCTCAAAATGTGTTAACAGAGATAACCTTGCTGCTTATTGTGATGCTGGGATGGAGCAAGAGAGATTATTTGGGTCTGCTTGGTGTGAAGCAGACAGTGTGTGTCTGTTTAAAAACGAAATTTCTTTTGTAGGACGCTTTCCTCCGGCTTTATGTCACCATCAATCCTGTCTGTGTTTTAGGTGACATTTATGGCTCCGCAGAGGTCTGCCAATATGGAGGAGTTCTTTTGTTTCCCGAGCATCAGCAGCACATGCTGTACGTCACTCTCCATATATCCTAAATAGATGCCTTGAGAACCATTAGGTTTCTGCCAAGGGATCATGACAAAGTGTGAAAAGGGGAAGAGTTCAGATGGCTTTCCATCAAAAGGCTATTCAGGTGGGTTTTTTATTTTTTTAACGAAGTAGTCAAAACTAATTAATTTAAAGCTGTGGGAGGCTCTTTAGCATCTGCAGTTTTCAGTAGGAATTGAGCTAGTAATTCTGCTAAAGATGGGGGGAGGGCAGGAATATTAGTGAGATGCATAACCAAATTTCTACATTATGGGTGGAAACCAACTAGCTCATTCCATCCGCCCTAAGATTTCTACCTGTGCAACAAAACTTCCTCTCCTCTCCTCACACCATGCCCTGCACGCTGCCCACATCTGGTGGTTGTGGGAAACCCTGTAACAGATTTATAAGGGTGTATGGGGAAAGGAGGGGAAAGATCCATTACTCAAGCTGATGGAATGAGTTAGTTGGATACTGTCCGGAGAACAGATTTTTCATCGTCATTAAAAGCTCAGTTGGTTAGACCAGGGGTCAGCAAACTTTTTCAGCAGGGGGCTGGTCCACTGTCCCTCTAACCTTGGGGGGGGGCAGACTTTTTTGGGGGGGGAATGAACAAATTCCTATGCCCCACAAATAACCCAGATATGCTTTTTAAATAAAAGCACACATTCTACTCCTGTAGAAACACACTGATTCCTGGACCGTCAGAGGGCCAGATTTAGAAGGAGATTGGGCTAGATCTGGCCCCCCAGGCCTTAGTTTGCCTACCCATGGGTTAGACTCTGGTGCTGATGACAACAAGGCTGCATGTTTGATCCTCAGATGGGACCACTGCATATTTCTGTATTGCAGGGGGTTGGACTAGAGGATTCGCTACACTTCAATGACTCTATGACCCATTGTCATACATTGTCATGCTGAAACAGGTTCTCCAGTGTTACATCTCTAGTTTCTTTCTTTAAAGCTTGCATACAATGGTGGTAATCTTAGTCTACCTTGTCAACATGGAAGATGGAGCAAGCTCCACAGGGTAGGTCTTGAACCATGAATTGTAATTTCAAAATGGAGATTCTGACGAAGCATTAGGAAAAACTATCTGATAGTAAGAGAAGTGGTGGTGGTCTCTCCTTCGTTTTTAAACAAAGATTAGAGGTTGGGTGGCGATCTGTCAGGGATTCTTTAGCTGTGATTCCTGCGTTGTAGGGGGTGGACTAGGTGACCCTAGGAATCCCTTCCAGCTATACAATTCTGTCATTCTATATGCAATGCATGTCAGAAAAGTGCTCACACCTTCTCAATGTGTGTGTGTGTGTGCAAGAGAGACTGGGAAACAATCTAAAGAGGTTTACAATAAATGACCACATTCTCCTGTTCATTGCCTGACTTCCCCGTGCTTTTAAAATGACAGTCTGCAGAATTGAACAGAAGTGGAAGTGATAGGCTTTCGACATTGATGTGAACATTGATATGCCACAACAGTATGAGACAAAAATCAGAAATATCTTTATATAAAATGGATGGCAACTAATGTTAGAAGATACTGCATTCTAAAAGCATTTTTTTTTTTTTAAATACCAGCAGCAATAAGACAGGATACTACCACTTGATTCAAGGCAACTCAAAACCTCCTACTGACAGACAGGCTGGATGCAGGAGTAACTTCAATCCTGGGAAATCAAAGGAGCTGTGTGAGCAAGTATGCAGGGGTTTCAGTTATCACATGGGATGTGTTTGCCTTTGAGCTTTGTGAAGCAGTCAGAAGAACAACACTTCCCAGGCAGGCAGGTAGCTGTGTGATGCTTCTCACCTTGGGCCAATCTTTCATAGCACAGTCTTTCCCCTAGTGAGAAACATATTGTCAGCCTGTTCTGGAATCCCATGCTGTGACTGAACAACTACCAAAGCACACCTTAATAATTCAACTGGATTCATAAATAAATACTATGAAACTAATTCTCTGAGGGTTCCTGTGTAGTCAAAGCTAACCTGAGCTTTTTCGGTTTTAAGCAATCCATTAAGAATAAGGGCAGAGAGAAGGAACTGGGAATAATTTAAGGCATCACTTCACTTAGCCAGTAGCATTTCAAAATGTCTCGATACACAACTTTTATATTAAGGGACAATCAGAAGATGTGCCCCTCTTGGAATGTGAGTCATGCTTGGGATTCTCCATTTTGTTGACTGACTGTAACCCTGACCAGGAGCCCTGCTGGTAGAGCTTGTAGATTCATTGCAACATATAGTTGTAGATCCCACATGTATATGCGTAACAGAGGTGGAGTAAAAAGTTCCCCAAATTCTTCTCTTGCCACAATACTTATGGCAGAACTAGATAACATTGTTCTTCAAAGAGTATGTTCTTCTTAAACCCACAGTGCAGAGATACACAGAATGGGGGAGCAAGGGAAGCACTTTCAGAGGCAGATTAGCAGGTAAGAAGGAGGAATGCTTTTCTTCTCTTGCATCCAGATTCTTCCCGGACACCAGATTGTCTGCCACACTACCTTTCTATCAGACAGGGGACTCAGCAGCGTTAGTAAAAATAAAATGTTATAAGGCTGTTATAACACTGTGACAGCAGATGGCGCTGTAGAGTTGAAATTGAAACTTTGAAATTTTTCCATTGTGAGCTTTAAAAAGTGTTTTTTTTCCCCAGAACAATTTTTTTAATAGCTGCATAAATGTAGTCAGGGTTATTTCTTTTTTTCCATTCCCAGCAGAGTACAAATAAATTAAAATCAGCTGGGAAGAAGGGTTTGCTGGGAGGATTAGATGGCTATTGGAAGGTTTAAACCCCACCGCCCACCCATTGATCCTGCCCTGCAAGGAAGGTGTTTCCCTATATTGGCATTATAAGAGAACCTAGTGTCCTCCTGCTTGTGCAATGTAACTCCCTCCTCCTCTTCCCTCCCTTGCAGTCTCATCCCTTCAAATTCTTTTCCAGAAGGTTGGGGGAATCTCCAGAGCAGAATTTGTGGGGAGCTTGGGGAGAAGAGAGAAGGAGAAACCTTGCTATGTCAGCAGAACTGTGTTTGTGCAGCATTGGGTATAATTCCTGTGTTTTCCTCATCTAGTTCTGCTTAAAATTTAGTTAGAGTGTTCTTTTAGGTCTCTGGCAATTTAATTATAGCGTAAATATTATGCTATCGTGACCACTACTGCTATAGCTTGCTTTGAAGCTGCCACCATTATAGTGAGAAAATTGTGGTTATTTGATATTTGCTAAGCACAAAGTTCAGGAAAAAAGGGATATGAAATAGTTTGGTATAAATCCATATAATGAAAATTGTTTTGTGTTCATGAGAGCCAAACACACACACACACACACACACAATGAGATTTTGGAGTTAAATTCTGGAATCTATTTACATCTGTTGCTTGGAAATAGCTGTCACAGTGGTACATTAACTTGGTTGCACATTGCAATATGACTTTTCAGGTCAAAGTGATATCAAAATAGTTTCAGAGGAAAAACCGCTGCTGTGTAGTTGGCTTTTGAAATAACACCTCATTGAGCACATCGTTGCAGTTGTTAAAGAAGAACACATTGGATTTCAAGTTAAACAACTGACACAAATTACTATAGACACACAATGGTCATTAGGAATTACTCCAAGACAATAAAATTGGATTATCTCTAGACCAAAATCTCAGCAGCATGTATTAAGCAAGGCTAGCACTACAACTGGCATTTTTTTTGAAAAACCTTTTTTTGGGAGAATGGGAGAGATAGACAAACTATTTTCCTCTTCGCAAATGGCATGATATCCTGCATAGGAAAAGTCTGAATAGCATGAGAAGACAATAATGAAATCATTCCAAAAAGCTTTTTAAGGAAAGATTCTTTCAGTGGTAAATAGTCTTCAGTATAAAATGAAGAGTTATGCCCTTTCCGTTTTATAACACCTCCCCCATTATGACACCTGGTCAGCTGTATGCAACATGTTTACTCCATATACCCCAGAATTGTCATGGCTTGTGGAATGCAGCAATATCAGTACCAAATTAAATACAACAAAATATAAATAAAATAAGATTGGATGTAACGCAGCATTGCCAGCTTCTAAAGCATTTGGGGTTGAGACGCAGGGTACATTTTTGTCATTCCATGGATGAAAGCTACAAATTTCCATGGCAACATGAGTGCCTTTCAAAGCCCTGGCCTTTCTGAGAATGTCGCAGGCTTTTAGAGGTAAGTGTTATGGAATTGTTTGCAGTGTGTCATTAAGTGTGGCCAGGCAGTGGCAAGTAGAGATAAACTCGATGGTGTCTCAGCAAGACATAGTTAAGTGTGGAGCACTATATTTTTGAGGGAAATGTGCCTGCGGTGTGGAACTCTGATAAATGCCTGCTGTTAAAAAATGCCAAACTTCCATTTTCTGAGGGGCTAAAATGCACAAATCGTGGGAGGACTATATTCTGAATGGCTGGGAATTAAGGTGCGTTGTCAAAGGACTCTAAAAGGAGAAATGAACCCAACTGTCTTTTAAATGCTGGCATCCGCCATGTTGACTCTTCCCCCTTCTTTCCATACAAAGGTAAATATTTTTTATCAGACCAGCATGCAATAAACTACAATATTGAGATTAAGGATGATGAAGAAAATAATGGAAGGTTATTGTCACATTTATCATACTAACAGACCACAGTCAGGGTCTAGCTCCCAATAAGCATAAATGACCATTGCCAACAAAGTCATTGCTTGCTTATTTACTTACTGCATGGTTTGTATTTTGCACCTTCGTCCAGGGAACTTAGGGTTGTCAAAACCCTTCTCCCCACTACAGCCCTAGTAAATGCCTCACAGTCAAAGTCTAACAGCCTAGCCCAAGGTTGGAGAAACTTTTACAGTCAAAGGGAAATATTCCCTTATAGTCAGCCTCCCATTGGGACTCATGAAAAGGGTAGGCAAAGCCAGAGCTAGAAGCAGGTAGATTAATAGAGGTTCCCACACTCCCAACATCTCTTCATTCTCCATCCAGATGATTGTTCTGAACCACAGGCCCAAGGGAGGGCTCTCGGGAGTGGTTAGGTCCAGGGATACCAAAGAAGGATGTAAAAAAGTGATTAATTCTACTGCTTTATTAAAGTAAAGTGTGGACTTGCAGCAAAGTAGCCTGCCAGGTCTCCCAGCCTTTATAACTGTGAGGCAGACACCGCAGCAAAGAGATGGCTTGTTCGCGCCCAAGCAAATGTTCAAACATTATTTATACACAAGGCAGCAAATGCTCCTTTGACCAGGACTTCCCATTGCTTCACCTGACCAGTCAAGGTCATAGGTGGTAAACACCCAAATCTTACAGATAGCTCCCCTTTCTGGGCTCAGAGCCCAGCACCCCAGGCCCACAGACAAGGATAGCATCAAAGCAAGCCAATTGGCCTATATCAAAACAAGTGAATATAAACATATAGGAGCGCATTGTTATAACAACTACCAAGTAATTGTGGGATTATCTTGACTACGAAGATGGCATTTGCAGAGCTTCCAGTACAGTTCACCTTTGGTTCAACACCATTATCCCAGTTGAAAGACACAACACCTTTCAGGTGTTGCCTGGGCGAAGTCCTGCGAGCCAGTTTATTTATTTATTGGCGACCTGTGTAAAGCTGCAATCACATAAATAAAGTCTGCATAAGTTGTGGGCCTACTGTATTTGAATACAGTGGTACCTCGGGTTAAGTATTTAATTCCTTCCGGAGGTCCATTCTTAACCTGAAACTGTTCTTAACCTGAAAACCATTTTAGCTAATGGGGCCTCCTGCTGCTGCCGCGCTTCCACAGCACGATTTCTGTTCTCATCCTAAAGCAAAGTTCTTAACCGAAGGTACTATTTTTGGGTTAGCAGAGTCTGTAACCTGAAGCGTATGTAACCTGAGGCATATGTAACCTGAGGTACCACTATATTACTCAATACAGTGTTCATGGAGAACCAATATGGACAGAACCACAGACAAGGTCAATACTGTGGCTAATGTCTTGAAGGTTCTCAATACTACTTGCATAGATCTCACTTTCTGCTTATCAGTGTGGTAAAAGAAAAAAGAAAAACTCTGGTGGGCATGGAAACAGCCCCCCGTTCCCATGTCCTTGTGCACAAAAGTAAGATTCCCCCCACAAATCCTTTGATTTTTTGACTGAATTCCTGAATTGACTCGAATGGGAATTCTTGGCACAACTTATGGGCAGAAATGCAGGTGCTTATATTGTCTTCTAGTCTTGTGGCAAAGGCATTATGTTTCTTTTATACAGGCATCCAGCACACATTAGCTTTAATAAGACCTGCATTTAAAACTGCCCCCCCCCAAAAAAAACCCCTGCTCACTTAAATGACAGGGGAAATAATATTCAGATGAAATGGCATATTGATGGCTTGCCATATTATAATGAAGTTGTTACCATCGTAAATTGCTCATGAAGAATTTTAATGGGTACAACATGCTACCCACAATGTTGCTAGGTAATTAGAGCAAAGACTTTGCTAATGGAATGCTTTTTGGGCAATGATACAGTTTGGGTAAGCCGATTGGACTGAATAATCACAAAAGCTGTGCTTTGTGGTTCCCATTGATCAGGACTCCTGCTGAGAGATCATACCACACAGTGTATCATCATAGTGATTTTTTTTGCATGCACAGGCTGTAATTGTGAATCATTGATAGCAAGCACTTTGTTTTAAGGCTCTAGAAAGTAACTTTTCAGACCTTGCATTATTTTTTTTTTAAAGTATCATTACTACACACAAACATTTTTTTTTTAATTGAATAAGCAGCAGGGGGAGAATTGCCTTTCAAAATCAAGCTATTGTACCATGTTGTTCATACAAGTGGCACTAAATCATACAAATATTCAGCCTGGTTGTCAAATGTGGATATTAGAAAGTTTCTCCAGTATATATTCAGTAAGGGAATGGTGTGTGGTTGTTTTTCTTTTTTCTTTTCTCTTTTTCTTTGCAAAGTTGCCAGTTGAATGGACAGAGTGGGGACAAGAGTCCAACAGTTTTATATCTGATCAAGGAATAACCTCTTTTTCTAAAACTATTTCTGGCAGCATAAAGGATGGCAAGATTTTGGAAGAGGAGAAGGAATAGCCATTTACTGACACTAGTATGAAGATTTTAGTAAAGAAGGAACAATTCTGTCCATACTAGAGTCAGTCATTAGGTATCAAGTGCAAAGGCTTTTGTTCTGTTTTGTTTTTCCTTTTAACAAGTTTAGTTATTTTCAAGAATGCAAAATGAGAAACAAAGGCAGAAAAAAGAGAAACAAAAACCTGAAGCGAGAAACAAGAAGTTACTGGAAAAGCATTTTGTCTTATAAGGTTTTTGAAAGTTAGCTCTCCTGAATGGAACCAATTTAACATAAAGTGTGTTTCGATAATAAATAAGATGTGTTTGCTCCAGATCTTCAGGATGTGGGATTCCGATTTGCAATAAATTCTGAAAAAGAGAGAAAGAGATAAATAGATTAAGGTAGTGATTTCTGACAAATGATTATAGTATCACTATCTACCTCCAAACAGCAGATGGACTAATGGAAATTCATTTAATTGAAATGTTCCTATGTAGCTGATTTACAACCAATTCACATTCCCAGTGTATGATGCATTCAAGACATCGTCTTCATAAAGTTCTTCCAGTGATCAGATAAACTATTTAGAGCAACACATTATTTTTATTTACGTGTTCTGTTTGTTTTGTTTGCTGGGAATCAGAAGTGAGGAGAATCCTGCTAAATTCTGCTAGATACAGGAATATGCCCAAACCATACATGCTGTGAACTCTTCTCCCAAACTGCAGGCACCAATTCCTACATTTGATAATTGTAGGAATTGGCGTAGGCAGGCAAGTTATGAGAGAAAACCCTTCCATTGTGGAAGAAAATGGTAGTTTTTTTCCTTTTTTCCTACATAACAGACTTATGTGGCCACTGCATATTTTCAACACAGGGAATGCTAACCCACACCAGGAAAAAAGGTATGGTTCCTCTTCCTAAACGTTTATCAGACCAATTCACTACACAAACAAATGCATGTAGCCAAAGAAAGATGGAGGCTAAAAGTTAATCGCAGCAATGGTTCAAACCCTTCTCAGACTGGATCCAAGCACACATGTCGTCACCATGTTGCTGAGACATTGCCACACAGGCATGTAATGTGAAGGGAGATTTGAGCAGCAAGGAGTGGTGGGAGGAAGAGGAATCCGGTTGGCACCCTGGTTCTCACAGAAGGACTTTTGATCCAGCCAATGTCTCTGCTAATGGAAGAATAGGGGAAGCATTTTTTTTTTTTTGCAAATTTCCCTCTCCCCTCTGCTGTCCCCAGCACCTTTCCAAAATTCACTACAGAGAATTGTGGGGACACTCTAGAACATTGTGCAAAGTGCAAAACTAACACCCTTCCCTGAAATATCAGATGTTTTGTGAAATCGGGTCCTCTTAAAGAGGGCACGTATTGCAGTGAACCTGGCAAACCGACCCCCTGTGTTGTGGGTGGGTACACTTGGTCAGCCACAACACCCGACTGGTAGGTCCCTCGAAGCTGGGTACAATCTGGCCAATGGGACGCAGTCCGAACGGTTTGAGGGACCTATTTATGCCCATGCACGTGACCCAGAGCTTCCTCTTTCGGCGCATGCATTCGGAACACCCACCCACCTTTCCCTACTTTTAGGGCTTTGTGCTTGACCTTGTTATGACATCGTGTGTCATCTGTCGTTGGGACAGGGGCCAACGACATTGCCATTTGGGTTTCACCTGCCACGTAGCAAATTGTCACAACTTGTAAGGTTGCATAATGGCTCTGGTTCAGGTGATAGGGATGGGAGAACGCTCTCACTGTCCCTATGTGAAGGGTATTCCGTTAAAGAAATCCAGGGACTCGATGGTTTGGTCAACCCCTGTGAGGGGGTTGTGCCCGTACCTGAGTCCAGGGGGACATTTGGGTGGCTGAGTTAGCCCGTTCCCGGCTTTCTGCTTATCCAGGTGTTCACCCTTGGCTGACCTATGCTGGAACCCTGGCTCAGCGCTACCTGCATGGCAGGGAACTAGTCAAACCAGAGCCTATGCAACCAGTCACTTTCTGTAATCAATAAAGTTGTGGCCTAAATTCTGCCAAAAACCAAACCAAAATTTTGAGTCATGTGTGAATTTATTGGGGAGGGGGATTCAGGGTCTGAACACGCAAAAGGAAGGTGACAGGAAAGTACACTTACCTGATGCCATTTATTCTTCCCACAATCAGGATGAATGATCATTAAATAGCCAATGTTGTCTAATCTCACAAACAAACTCGGATAAAAGCCCAATAAACAGGTCACCTGGAAGCAACTACTTTAAAACAACAACAAAAAAAAACCAGGCCAAACTCTTATTAAAGTTCTAAATTGTTGTAGACAAATACCTAAGGAATAAGAGCAATCAGTAAATCTGGCTTTTCTTCTTGTGTCACAGAAGCTTTTTACTGTTCTAAGGTTGAATTCCCTGTCAGTGTGTAAATTTCTTAAGACTCTCAATGTCTCTGTATCAGAAAGACAGTTAATTTAAATTAATCTTCTCATAAGTCAATGTAAGGCTATTATTTTTCATAGCAAATGGACTAAAGCCTTTTCCTTAATATGTATTTAACCCAGTCTCTGGCATGTTTGTGCCAGCTCTGGACGCATAGAAGATCCTGGTGCGGATTTAGGCTTAAAGATTATGCATGCCCGACAATATATTATTTTCCGGAATTGGTAAGCGTTCACTTCACAGTTTTTCTCTCTCTGTCTCCCTGCCTGAGTGTAAGTTTTTCCATAACTCAATAGTTCATTCCCACAAACACACTTCTTCAGGTTCAAAGCATAATAGTTCTCATGCACTCCTGAAGTAACCTATTATCAGACGCAGACACAATGACTTAACTTCACCATCCATTGACACACACACACATTATGTCTGTCAAAAGGTCAGAAAATAATCTGAGAAGCAAGGAAAATAAAGTTTATGCAGCCAAAACATTAGTTCACACAGTTTCAGAACTCATTTAAAACTGAGAAGGGTGGGTCTTGTTTTTGTTTTTTTTTAATCTATTCTGTGTCTTAGAATATACTTAGGATTTTCTTTCATTTAGGAGAGATTCATGTTCCAGTCTCTAAGCTTTTGAAATCAGTAGATGTTGCACAAAGTCATTTTACTGTGATCCATTGTTCTGCAAATTCCTGAGAGAATGGTGGGGCTTGCTTGCAGCCAGCATGGCCCCATTTATGGAGTGGGTGCATTATAAAGCTAGAGGGGGGGGGGGACCAAGGGGCCAGCATTTTTTTCTACCTCCCTTGTTACCTAGTCAATGCCAGCCAGATTCTTACAGCAAGTAAAAGATGGGTCATCATGTTACATATATATTGGCATCAGTATTATCACCGCTTGCTGTTGTTTACTGTTTATATTCCTAACTCACTATTTACGCTTCTCCATCTTAGAAGCTGGAGAGATGGCTTGATGTGCTGGCCATGTGTGAATGATATTTTTTCACACTCAATCATCCTTCCACTCCTTTGGCGAGCCTACTTTTAGGTCGCACTTTATCAGGTCACACAGTATTGGATTTCTTTGTTTTCTTTCCATTTAAGGCAATTTAGTGCTTCCAAAGAGTGCTAGGGTGACAGCCCTGGAGACATGTCATCTCTTTATCCCAAGAACCATTTATTTCAGGTGGATGTGCAATGAGTATGAATAAAAGTCCACTGTTCTGCCTTTTACCCATTTGGTCTCTTGGTTGTTTTCTAAAATCACCAGTTTTACAGCATTTCGTTTTTTTCTTGATATGATCACTTTCCCTATAGGATCTGTCTGGCATGGAATCTGTAGCTAATTTTAAATGTGTTGGTGGACACTTGCCAAATAACGGTGGGAATTATATGAGATCATTTTCAGGGTATTGGACTACCATTACCTACCTGCTTTTCAATGTAAATAATCATAGATTCAGATAGAGGAAAAGAAAAGAAAAGAAAATCCATGCGCATCCTTTATTGTGTATGTTTTCCACTTATATTAGTTTGATGGATAAAAGATAGGGCTAGAAGGATTCGTCAGTTTTTTGTCAGTTCCACATTTTTTTCTAATCTTAAGTTAGCTTGTCTTCATTTCCATATCAAAAAATGCAACCCAGCGTAACAAATGCTTGGGGGAGGAACTGAAACTCTGTCCTCTCCCTGTTCACCCACCATTGACTTCATCTCACCTGTATACCAGATATGCATCCCCAAAATTTCTTCCCATACAGCCCAATGGAAGCCAATGGAATAAAGATTCCCCTACCCTTCATTGCCATCTGGCCTGTCCTAGCTGGGTCCTGGGCTTCAAAGAAACTTTGAACTAACATGTCCATCATGAGCATAGACACAGCAGTGGCATCCAAGGCCAGTCTGAGTTCTGATCAAAGGACAGCTGTGGTTCAAGCAAGGACTCAGGCAAGAGGCAAGCTGAGGGGCAGCCCAAGGTCTAATTCTAAGCAAGCTAGGGAACAGGTACAAGGTGCACTGCTGGTAGAAAGGCATTATCCCTGATTTACTTTATCCCTAGTGCCCCCCACCTCATGCTGAAACGTCCCTGTTTTAATAATGCCTGGAGTAGAATTATTACAGAACCTTGTAAACTGGTTATACAATGGTACCTCTAGTTATGGACTTGACCCGTTCCGGGGTGCCGTCTGCACTCCAAAAAGTCCGTAACTAGAGTGGCGCTTGTGCACATGTGCGAAGCATGCAGAACGCTTCTGCACGTGTGCACACAGCGAAACCCGGAAGTATCCAGGTTTGCCGTGTTCGCGACCCGAAAAGACGCAACATGAACCAAACACAATAAGTTGCCAATTATTTGTTGATTTTCAATCTTGAAATGGGTGGAAAGCAGCCAGTTTTATCCTGATTTGTTGAGCCACTCAGAGACCAAAGATTAAGCAAAGATTAACTACCACTATTTAGTCAACTGACATCCTGCCAGCTGTGGTATTAGTCTTCGGGATTTTATATCCAGAAAATGTGCTGGCATTAGAGAGGTGCTGAATCCTAACAACCATGTTTGCTTCACCATAGATGCTGCGGATTTCTATGACTTTGGGTGTGTGAGTGTTTTGCGGGGGGATAAGTGGGTCCTTCCCCCAACAATAAAATTGTTAAGGGTTTTTGAAATGTAAAATAACATGGGTTGCTTTCACTTCAAATGGCAGCTGAACAGTACAGCAGTGTTCCTTCTTAGAGTTCAAGAAGGGGCCTGAAAGCTGCACCATTGTGTAATGTCATTCCCAAGGGCATTTTGGGAAATCTAGATGGTAATCTCTGGAGGCAACGTTACTGTGCTTCATCTCCAACAAAATTGGCATCTGTTCTTTTTTCACAAAACACTTTAGAATCCTGCTATTCTGTCCACAATATTGCCTTGTTTAGCTGAACATCACTAAGATAGTAAGTCCAATTCTTTGTTTTCAGGAAGAGTTATTCAGTTTATTTCATTTATTGAAGACATTTCTTCCAGGCCACTTCCCAGCTAGGCTTTCAAAATGGTTATAACATTTTTGTAACAGCTATCAGCTGAGAAGTTGGCCTTATGTGGATTGACACACTGTTTAACACCCTCCTGTTTTTGTTTTTGCTTTTTGAATCTGTGGTTTCAGCTTTCAACTTTCCATTCTCTTTATTTCCCCCCCAGTAAGTCACACAGGAGAACAGTAACAGATTTCATAAGCTGCAGTTGACTCATGTGTATGCAGATCCCATGGGCAAGCAAAATAAATACCCAAAGGCCACAGAAATAAAAGGTGCTGAACTGAAAGGTGCATCTGAAACCCCTTATTGATACTTATATCAGTGAAATACTCTGAAAAAGAGGGAACATCAATGACTTTGATGAGGACTAGACCCTGTCAACTATTAACTTTGAAACCTAATATGTGCATTGTTAGTATTAGTTGAGTGATTGATTGGTTGTATTTCTATGCCATTTTCCATTCAGGTGAATCCCATAGTGGTTTACAAATAATAAATAAGAATAACACAATAGAACATCAGAAATACAGCATAAATCATATTATATATTCTACAAATCATCAGTAAAACAATCTATAAAACACTATTAACAAACCAGCAACTAAAAAAAAAAAAAAAGCTAAGCACTATTAAGTTCATGCACACACTCTTTCCCCACATGATTCATAATCTTTCACTCTATTCAGTTTATGAAAATACACATCCTTCATACAGGAGGACCTTAATCTAATAGAAATGCCTACAGCAGAGCTATACTTTAACTTATTAGTTATTAAGTTAAATCTGTGACCTGTCATTCCAACAACTGATGTTCACAGTAGTCACCACCAGCAGCACAATATAGCAAAATATAACCATCTCCATGTCCTTGGGCTTATTCAGCTTATTCACCCATATTCTGAGGGTGGTGTGGGGTTTATAATGAACAGGAGAAGGAAGAGGTGTCATGTGAGAGACCCTCTGTTTCCTCAGAGAGAACTACTGATGTATAATATCAGTTGTCTTAGGGAGCAAGCCAACCTCATTCCCCTTAGAATTGATTTTAAATGGCTTCAGCCTTGAGCTCAGAGGAGGAGCTGGCTGAGGACTGTTCATCAGCCTCCTGACACTGGCACTTGAAAAC
Source organism: Podarcis pityusensis (assembly GCF_964106645.2). Taxonomy (NCBI): domain Eukaryota; kingdom Metazoa; phylum Chordata; class Lepidosauria; order Squamata; family Lacertidae; genus Podarcis; species Podarcis pityusensis. Next base: position 55,711,224 of record NC_138028.1, on the reverse strand, counting down.
TCATTTATTCTAAAGCACATAGTCAAGAGCCCACAAAAAATGGATCCAGGCTCCTCACAAGGGTTTTCCCCAAAGTAGTGATCATCATCCCTGGCCAGGGATGCAGGGAACACTCCAGGTGAGAAGCCAGAAAAAGAGACATCCTGTAGTAGTTCAAATTTACAGGTCTGGAGACTGGTCCTTTAAGGATATCTATGTAAGATGGAGCTTAGAAGTGGTGAATATGAGGCAGTGGCTCATATGACCTTTAGCTGATGTTGGGTCAAGTTGCTCACTGGGAGATGTAATTAATCCTGCAGCCCTACTCTGCCCTGCTCTGCTGGTTCTCTTTCTGTGACTGCCTTGCGAGACTTCCTGCTTTGCTTTTCGAGCCTACATCATTGTTAAGAATGTAAGAGCCCTGCTGGATGAGAGCAAAGGTGTATCTTGCCCAGTGTTCTGCCCTCACAGTGCCCAACCAGAAACCTATGCAAAACTCATAAACAGGGAAGGAGTGGGACAGCACCCTCCCACTTCTACCTAGCAACTGGTTTTCAGAGGCATGCCATTTTTGATGCTTCATGTAGTAAAGGGTAAAGGGTAAAGGGACCCCTGACCATTAGGTCCAGTCGTGGCTGACTCTGGGGTTGCAGTACTCATCTAGCTTTATTGGCCGAGGGAGCAGGCATACAGCTTCCGGTTCATGTGGCCAGCATGACTAAGCCGCTTCTGGAGAACCAGAGCAGTGCATGGAAATGCTGATTACCTTCCCTCCTGAGCGGTACCTATTTATCTACTTGCACTTTGACATGCTTTTGAACTGCTAGTTTGGGAGGAGCAGGGACCAAGCAACGGGAGCTCACCCCGTCGCGGGGATTCGAACTGCCAACCTTCTGATCGGCAAGTCCTAGGCTCTGTGGTTTAACCCACAGCGCCACCCGCGTCCTGCTAGATGTAGTACCCAACTGTTACTACTAGTAGGATGCGGAGGCGCTGTGGTCTAAACCACTGAGCCTCCTGGGCTTGCCAATCAGTAGGTCGGCAGTTTGAATCCCTGCAACAGTGAGCTCCCATTGCTCTGTCCCAGCTGCTGCCAACCTAGCAGTTCGAAAGCACATCAGTGCAAGAAGATAAATAGGTACCACTGTGGCAGGAAGGTAAACGGCATTTCTGTGTGCTCTGGTTTCCGTCGCGGTTTAGTCATGCTGGTGGCCACATGACCCAGAAAGCTGTCTGTGGACAAACACCGGATCCCTTGGCCTGAAGCGGGATGAGTGCCGCAACCCCATAGTTGCCTTTGACCGGACTTAACCATCCAGGGGTCCTTTACCTTTTACTAGTAGGAACTGATAGCTTTATCCTCCATGAATTTATCTAAACCTCTTTTAAAGCCATCCAAGTTTGTGACTATCAAACCAAAATTCTCATTAAACCAATGTATAAGAGAAAACTGCTATAACGTCCATGTCAAGGAGGTACTTAACTTCTGTTGATAATTAATGCAATAAATAACAACTATTAAAAAATGTGCTGGAGATGTAGAAAATAATGATGATGTTATATTCATATGTGGTGTTTATTTTCTTCCACACTGCAATACTGGGAAAGGATTATGGAATTAATGTCCAAAATACTGTGTTATGAAATAACATTAGAATCCATACTACCGTTGTTAAATTATACAACTCAATCAATAAACAGAGAACATAAAGAATTAGTTTCTTATATGATAGTAGCAGCAAGATTTGTTTACTCAGAAATGGAAAGCTCAGCTATTACCTTGGAGCAGTAATTGGATAAATAAACTTTGGGAATTAGTTCTAATGTCAAAATTAACATATCATTTAAGGTCAAAAGAAACAGGATATGGACAAAACACATTTTTAGAAGTATGGTCTCTGTTTATTTGGCATTGCGAAGGAATCATGACCTCCCAAAAATTCAACATGGTTTTGAAATACTTCAACTTTATAACTTCATTTTCTTCCTTCTGCTACATATTAATATGAATATAACTGTTTTATTTTCTTTAAAGTGATTCAAAGGATATGAATATTAACGTCTGGAAAGTTTAACAAGGTTCTCACACCTAATAGCTTGATACTTTTTCTCTTTTCAATTTCTTTTTGACTTTCTCAAGACAATGATGTAAAGCAGGCTTCCTCAACCTTGGCCCTCCAGTTGTTTTGAGACTACAATTCCCATCAGCCCTGACCACTGGTCCTGCTAGCTAGAGATCATGGGAGTTGTAGGCCGAAAACATCTGGTGGGCCGAGGCTGAGGAAGCCTGATGTAAAGCACATTCTACTTGACTGTAACCAAAAGTATTGTGAAAAATTATTTGGTAATAATGAATAAGTTATCAAAAAAGTTGGTGGCTATAGACAAATCGGAACACTGGAAGCCTGGAAGATGAATGTTGCTCAGTGATGGTGAGGGGCAGGGTTGTAGCTCAATTGCTTTACACAGAGATGGCTCTGGGTTGAATCCCTGGCATCTTCTGGCAGGGCTGCGAGAAACCCCTGTTTGAAACTCTGGAGAGTCACTCCCAGTGAGTGTAGACAATTCTGAGCTAAACAGACCAATGGTCTGATTTTGAGGCAGGAGTAGGAGTTATGTGAAAGCCGCTTGTCTCATGTAACTGTAGTATGTGTGTGAATCCTACTGCTATGTCAGTAGTACAAAAAAAATGTGTATTTCCCATCTAATCTACACCCTCCCATCCGGATGCAGTTCCAGCAGGAAAGGTGTGCATGTTATTACCCATGTTAGTGCTATTTACAAGCATACCTCAATCAAATTGGAGGTAGCATGGTGAAATGGCTCTCACATAGTTGTGAAGAGGGTCTGGATGGGCAGAAAATAGACTGTGCTCAAAATAGATGCTTAGGGAGTTGAGGTAATTTTAATCTGCTTTAGTATTTTAAATTTTGTATGTTTTAAGGTAATGTATTCCCCCCCTTGATTTTATTGTTGTATCTTTTTTGTAAAACACTTGGAGGATTTAAAACAAACAATCAAGCAGTGTATAATTTTTATGAACTTAACTAACTAAATAAATAATACAGCCTCACAGCTTAAATGGTCTTGTTATCCAAATACTCTGTGTCACTATATCCTGATCTTCTGAAATTTATTTATTTATTTCAGATTTTTATATTGAATTATATATTTATATTGAATTATATGTTGAATCAATAACTTCCAAACTGTATTCATTATTAGTCTTTTTGCACTCCCCCAAAAAGAAATGTTGAAGGTTCCCTGCAATTGCTTTGAGATATTTATGGGAAGCGATTCATAAATGGAATCAAATAAATAAATAAATAAATAAATAAATAAATAAAGACATCCCTGAATATTCCTGTCATTTCCTAGGTCTCTTGAATATAAGGATGATGTGATACACTGCACATATATTTTAATTCCTTTTTGTAGTAAGGTGAGGTCAGCCTACAATATTTTCAGCGCCTTCTGTCTAGAAGAACTACATTTTGATTTCAGGTCTTAGCCCATACATATTTCCACAAGGCACAATAAATCCTATAGACTAAGGCTTGTGTTTGGGGAAAATAATATGAATACTGGGCAAATATCTGTACAGCATCATAATCAGTTTATTTCCAAATACAAATATCTTCATAGCTTAACCATGGCTTTGGAAAAGGTACACAGAAAATTGCATGTCAAAATGATAAATCTGTCAATTTGTGAAACTGCTTATTATTATGGGCTTGGCACTGACAACAAAATGAGAAAAACCTTCTCCTGGAAACGTTCGACCTGGGAGAACACACCACACCTGATCTTCTTCATTTCCATTTGCATGGGGCTGGATGCATTTGTTCAGTAGTAATATTTTCGCCCTGGTCCACTGTCGTGCGGAAAACATAGGAGAAACATTTATGGAAATGTAACTTCTCTATATTATACTATTTGCAGGAGTCTAATAGAAATCTTTAAACCAACCATTAAAAACATAAATATTATATTTTAAAACTCTATGAAGTCTCTGCTCCAAGATGTAGAAGTAATTGGGAGTTGCTGTCAAAACTTCCCAAGAATTTAGCTCCAGAATGAACTGTGGAAGAAATTAATTGATTTTTTTATATTAGAAGCTCCTTTTTTATTAAAAAAAATCAGATTATTTCTTGACACCAAATTATCAAGCTGACAAAGCAGTACAAGTATTTAATTACATCTGAAAATCTTGGTTAAGCATTTGTGTATATGCTGCTGCTGTTGATATTTGGAAATTTGAATTCTTCCAGATCATCTTTATTTTGTCGTATAAGTAAAATAGCCAAGGAATAAATTTAAAAATACAACCTGTATTAATGAAAAACACCATATCAATCTAATTTCAGCATGCATACTCTGAAAAGAAACCTTCATCATAATTATGGGTTTATTATATGAGTCACTACTGAGCTCATATTCCTCACATTTAGAATTTCCTGGGTTTATAATTCTTAGTCTGAGGATTATTGCAACACGCCTGTAGTTTACAAGTGCATAGGCTGGTTATGGTACTTAATTATCAAGCACTGAGAAGCTTAGCTCAGTTTTAACATATTTTCCCCTTGGATTAATTTGCTAGCATTTAAATAATTCACTATCTTCCGGGCCATTCCTGCCTTTGATACTCGTGTTTTGCCATCTATGATAACAAGTCAAAGCCCCATGGGGCCATGGAGGCCTCTGGAGATGTTCCATCTCTTCTGTGATGGGATATGCTCAACTCACACAATTGGGAATTCCTGTGGTGCCCATGGAATTGTCAGATCTATTGAATACCAGTTGCTGGAAACCACAGAAGGGGAGAGTGTTCTTGTGCTTGAATCCTGTTTGTGGGTTTTCCACGGGCCTGATCCAGGAGACCCGTCTTATGTTCTATTATGCAAAGCTCTGTGTGAAAGACAGAGACCCTTGTATAAGCCAACACTTATAAGGATCCTGGAGTGGGAATATATTCTTTGTCTACTTTGATTTCAAAAGCAAATACACAGTAACTCTCTCATAGTTTTCTCTGTAATGCACAGAGGTTTATCCTAAAGCATGCGTTGTTGTTCCAGTTGCATGCACATTTTATTTATTTATTTATTTACGGCTATTAGCCCATAAAGTATGTACAAACATAAAAGCACAGAGGCATAAAGACCGATATATTCGGCACCAGAAGGTGAACACCATGATGCAGGGGTGGGTCATTGAGCAGAGCCAGATAACAGCTTGGGGCCCGGAGAGCTCCAAGGGACGGATCCCAGAAAAAGGAAAACTGAAGACGAGATCTGACATGCACTCTCTTCAAAACTGTCCGATTAGTTTTTGATGTTGTTTTTGGTGGTTTTTGTGTGTGAGATAACCGCATTCAGGAATCTCGCCACCTGCAGAGTTACAGAAGGATCTGTATCCTGCAAAAGTAGTGCGGCATGTGACTCAGCAGGCCTGCCAACCAAGCGCAGTAAAGCAGGACCCAGGAATTTAGTCCTGGCTATGCTATGTAGGGGACAGTTGAACATTATATGTGGGAGAGAATCAACAGTTTTCCCGTCACACACGCATAGCGGAGACACCAAACCCTTGGAAAATCTGTGGCTCAGCAGGTTCGATGGAAGGACATTGAACCTTGCACGAATAAATGCAAGTCGGTGTGGTACAGATGAAAGAGATGACATGTATGATGGAAGGCCAAGTGGTGGGGTTATTCCGTGATACCTGGGGGAGCAGACACCCCCACCCCCGGCAAGGTTGTGTTGATTTTCAATGTCTGCTAATCTTTGCTCAATAAGTCTTTTGGCTGAGCGTAAGTTCATCTTTAAGGAGTCCGCTGGGGAAATTCCGATGCTCAGAAGTTTGGCATGGATTTTTCCTACCCACGGATTGACAAAGTCGTCCCGCCAGAGGCACTGAAAAAGGTAATGGTCGGGAAGACCATTGCTGGTTGGAGAACCAAAAAATCAGACCCCGAATTCAGGAAGTACATAAATTCATTTAACATCATCCTATTCCAAGAAACATGGGATGAGGAAGAGATTACCATAGACGGCTTTGATCTTCTAACACTTCCGGCCTCCCCTTCCTTGAAAGGTGGTCGCCCCAAAGGGGGTCTTTTGATTGGGATCTCACTCCAACTTCGCGCCAAATTCACTCTGGTACGGGCTTCCCCGCCTTTTGCTCTTTCTGGACTGATCGCAGAAGGGAAGTCCTCATTACTAATTACTAATGTTTATCTCCCCCCCGAAGGCTCAGCACCTGATCTTGATTGGAGATGGGAATCATTTGAAAATCACCTATTGTCATGTCATACCAAATGCCCTAACTCGTACTCCTTAATTGGGAGAGACTTTAATGCTCGAATTGCCACAAATTGGGACCTACTAACCAAGTCCAAATGGTGGACTCCCCCATGTTTGGACAACTTTGACTTGGAACATGCTAGAATTAGAACTTCAAAGGACAACAGAGTAAACAAAGCTGGAGTGACCCTTTACCAAATGGCCATTCGCCTGAATCTAGTATTCTTGAACGGCACCTTCCCCCCCGATATACCGGGGGAGTTCACTCACCTGGGACCAGCATCTAACAGTGTTATCGATTACTTCTTGATCTCCGCAAATTTGGCCGTCAATGTACTTTCCTTCCAAGTTGAAAACCAACATTTCAGTGATCACCTCCCAATAGTGACCACTTTGTCATTGTTCCGGTACCAGAAGGACTATAAACACTCAGTCCCTCTGGAAACCTCATCAGCGACCAAAATAAGAGGGATCAAATGGTCGGAGGCTGTGGCCCAAAAATACCAGGATTTTTTCCATAGGGAAATCTACCTCAAATAACTACTGATTTACAAGATTCCAATTCGGTTTTGAAACTTTTTAACCTTCTTACAACAAACCTTACCACTTTTTTTACATCACCTCCTCAAAAGGCGAAAGTAGCGCATTGCAGTGCTGGGGCCCCTTGGTTTAACACCTCTTGCAAACAAGCAAGATCCCTTCTTCGTTCCATCTATAATGAATACAAAAACTCTAATGCCCAGGCTCTACCATCCTCCTATTTACAAGCCAAAAGAGCATACAAACAGACTTTAAAGCTGGCCAAACGTGAGTGGTATCTAAAGCGTTGGCGAGCCTTGATTGCGGCCTCTAGATCCCGCAGACCACAGGAATTTTGGGCTTTGATAAACAAAAGAGGAAGGAAGTACCCACTGACGATTATCCCTGCGCCCACATGGGAACAATTCTTGAGTAAATATTTCTCCTTGGCAGAGGAATCCAACTCATCCACTGAATTCCGAGCCGACCATCTACCTTTGTGGCCCTCTACTGACCCAGACCTGATAATGGACTTGATATTAGATCTGAAAATGGGCAAAGCCCCCGGGCCGGATCTAGTCCCTGCTGAGGCTATTGTTGCGCAACCGAGGTGGTGGGCTGAAATCCTGGCCAAAGTCTTTGATGCAATTAATTCTACGGGGCTTATCCCTAGGTCATGGAAGGAGGCCGTGATCGTGCCAGTCCATAAAAAGGGTCCCCCTGCTGACCCGGAGAACTATCGGAACATCAGCCTTTTGTCTATCATCGGGAAAATCTATGCAAAATTTTTGCTGTCTAAGCTGTCCCATTGGGCAAACGACTCAAATTTGATTGGCCACGAGCAAGCGGGCTTTAGGAACAATTATTCGACCACTGACCATATGGTAATCATGTATCATCTTGCCAGAAAATATTCTGCCCCGAGTCGGGGGCGCCTATGTGTCGCTTTCATAGACCTAAAGGCCGCCTTCGACAGTATCCCAAGAAACTGTCTATGGAAGAAATTAGAGAGATGGGGCATAGATAGAAGGCTGTTATGGCTTATAACCCAATTACACCATGGGTCGTCGGCTAGAGTGAGACACCGGCGGGAAACCTATCCGACGAGGTCCCAATAAATAGAGGTGTGCGCCAAGGCTGCATTTTGGCCCCACTCCTCTTCAACTTGTTTATTAGCGATATGAAGCTCTTTCTGAATGAGTCTCAAGCCAACATTCATGCCCCCCGCCTAGCTGATTTTCGCTGCCCTCTGCTCCTATATGAAAAATAGTTGCATGCACAAAGTTCCCCTCTATTCTGCCATGAACAAGTTCAACAAAGCAAGATGACTGCCATTTAGTATATGGTTCAATTAATTTTTGCACTTTCTAAATATGAGGAATCATAAATGTGTAAGAAAAATAAATAATGAGTGAGTTCCATTGGCACAGGTCCTGATGTGTGTTATTTTCCTAAGAGTTATACAACAAAACTGCTTTTCCAAATACCTTTACTAGCGTCACATGACATTCTGTGAACAGTTGACCCCTTCTGGCCTAGGTTTGGAAAATGTCCACGTGATTGCCTTCTTTGCATGTTTGTATAACATACAAATGACACATCTCTCAACAGGCCAGGCACCACCTGAACGTTATGCAAACATGCAAGAAAGACAACTGGAACCCTTTTCAAGTTTTGTGTGTGTGTGTGTGGCTAACCATTGTTCAATAGGAGTCCCATTGATTTCAATGCAATTAATGATGTGTGCTCTTCTCCATCATGTTAAAATTAAGAGGACTTGAAAGGGTTTGGATGTGGTGGTTTGTTAAGCATAGAATCTATATTTCTTTGGCACAACTAGAAGCAGTCCTTTGGGCAGCACCATCCAATACTCCTGTTGCTGTACGCATGCTGCATGTTAGTTCCCGTGCTTTGCCCTTCCTCTTCTCAGGAACTGCCAGTGATGCTCAGTGCTCAGAAGGCAAGTGAGCAGCACTGCACTGCTTTCACTGCTCTACCGACCACTACCAAGCATTAAATACCAGGGTATACGTACAGTTAAGGGACACAGGTGGCGCTGTGGGTTAAACCACAGAGCCTAGGGCTTGCCAATCAGAAGGTCGGCGGTTCAAATCCCCGCGACAGGGTGAGTCCCGTTGCTTGGTCCCTGTTCCTGCCAACCTAGCAGTTCAAAAGCACGTCAAAGTGCAAGTAGATAAATAGGTACCGCTCCAGCGGGAAGGTAAACGGTGTTGCTGTGCGCTGCTCTGGTTCGCCAGAAGCAGCTTAGTCATGCTGGCCACATGACCCGGAAGCTGTATGCTGGCTCCTTTGGCCAGTAAAGTGAGATGAGCGCCGCAACCCCAGAGTCAGTCACAACTGGACTTAATGGTCAGGGGTCCCTTTACCTTTTATATGTACAGTTGCGACTGCTTCTGCGCTACCCATTTTCACCACTGTTAGACTGAACTAAGATTTCGCTAACTACATCCAGCATGGGATGGAATAAACTGAGAGGCACACAGGGACTTACAGAAAGCTGCGAAAAAGAGGATGGCCTTGCAAAGCTTTCACATCACGCAGATTTATGACCAGGCAGAGGCTGGTTCCTCGGCAAGCAACTTCTCAGCTCCACTGAAGTGAACTGAAGTGGAACAGCAGCTCATTTGGCTGATCACACTTCTTCAGATGTATGGCTCATGCTCTGATTAAAGTTAATTGTGCTGCTAATAAATAAAAACTTACTGTAAACAATACCAATGTGCGCAGAACGAAGTGGGCACTCTAGGAGACAATTTCTTCATTTCTTTCTGAAATAATGGTTGGAATTATAAGGACATTTTGTTTTCTCCTTATAGGGCCTTGTTTTATGGACGGTGAGAAGATGGTGCTAGAATTTAATACACCATTTGTCAGGAGAACTTGTCTTATGAAAGATGCTTTAACGACTAGAGTCTATGTTAGCAGCAATCCAGGAGTCATTGCTGTGCTAGAATGTTCTTAATCTATCAGTGTCTAACTCCTGCTTAGCTCCGCATATTTAAAAATCTCAGGATAACATCACACTAGGATAACAATGCTCTTATGCCTGCTTACCATATTCACTAAACCCACAAATTGTAACATCACCAATATGAAATTATAAGTCATAATAGACAAATGCAGATGGTACTATAGGGTATCATATTGTTATTTGTGGTCTGAACAGCATTGGCCAGTGTGGAGGGATGCTGCCATAGACGTAACTTTTTAGCAGTGGTATTATTGCTGTGTACCTAGATGGTGAGGGGGCGTGACAGGATGGTGGTGAGGTCCGAATGCTTTGGGTGCACTGCTGGGTTGGGTTTGCTGGTGCACCTGAATTGTCCAGACATCACTGCTGTCCCACCTCTCACTGCCCTGGTAAATAGCAGCACCACTGCTGGGAAGCCAGATTGTGAAACTACCTCTCCTTTGCTGGCCACTCCTGGATTTGAGGATTGTTTGAAGTAACAGTGATAAGCAACCAATGTTAACATCCTTTTGGAGTGCCTGGCGTGCTCTGGTCCATGGGGTCACAAAGAGTCGGACACAACTAAACAACACTCTTTTCCTTTTTTTAAGAAGAAGACAAGAATATGACTCTGAGCCATCTGCAGCAGGGAACATCAAGGCCACAGCCATGTGGAATTCTTAAGCTCTTTCCAGATTGTCATCTGTAGGGGCTACACCCCTAAGTCAGCCCAGTTAGGAGCAGAAGGAAAGTCCACAGAAGGGAGTATTAGGTATTCCCAGTTTGTTGGCAAGATAATGCATCAGCGTGTCCCAGCACATAGAGCCACTGTGTCAAGATGGAAGAAGAGGGTGCATGTGGTGGTTAAGGGCTTGCCCTTGACTTCAGTTATACTGGAGCTGGATCTACATTGATATTTTAAAGGTTATTAGAACGGTACTAGATATATTGTTCTATAACGTCACCTTACCTTTAACATGCAGTTTCCCTATTGTCGGTTGCTTGTTGCTCTGCAGCGTCCTCTGGTGTCACATTTTAATAACATATTATTAATGTTATTAAGCCACAAATGTAGATCCGCCCTGGGTATCCCCTTTGCAGTGTTGTATGTATGCAGAGTACTCCCAAGTGATTCTCAAGACTTGCCACTCAGGATTCTCGAACTTTTGGGTAGTGTACAGATAATCTTTGGGGTTAACATGTCACATTGACTAGAAGCTGTTAGGTCCCTGGAAGGTTTCCTACTCACTTAAAAGGATGAAACTTAGGTGAAGGAGTAATGAAATCTAGTATAGCTCTACCTGGGCATAGTTGGCTGTAGGATCCTTTAAGTGATGGGTAGGCAAACTAAGGCCTGGGGCCTGGATCCGGCCCAATCACCTTCTAAATCGGGCCCATGGATGGTCCGGGAATCAGTGTGTTTTTACATGAGTAGAATGTGTCCTTTTGTTTAAAATGCACCTCTGGGTTATTTGTTGGGCATAGGAATTTGTTCTTTCCACCCAAAAAAAATATAGTCCACCCCCCGCCACAAGGTCTGAGAGACAGCGGACTGGCCCCCTGCTGAAAACGTTTGCTGACCCCTGCTTTAAGTGCTAACTTCTCCTACAGTCAGCTCTGCAGATCTTGTTTCAAGGTTTAAATGAATATAGCTCTAGTATCACCTATTCACTTTTGTCTTACCTCTTCACTTCCAGTTTGGGTGTAAACCCACATTATTCTCTTTCTTAATCCCAGCTAAAATCTATGAAAATGCTTTTTTTTTTTTTTGCAGTTTTAGTACAAATTTTAAATAATATAATGCAAGTTTATGGGAAGAAAACAGTTTATCAGGTATAACTCAGTAAAGACTTGAGCAACCATATATCTACCCCATGAAATAATTGGACAATGTTGCGTGCATTTCTACTACTTGATTGACACCAAAGGAAACCCACTGACAACATTCATTGATCCAACACGGCTAATGATTTCTTTCAAGCCCATTAAAATCAGTGAGTGGTATTTAACTAAGTTTTTTCTCAAAGCAAACCCTCTGAAATTAATGGCACTAACTTAATCATGAACATTAATTAAATTGGGTCTACTCTGAGTAAGCTAGTTGGACATCACCCAGTAAGACTATGCCAATGCTATTAGGTGCACACCTCGGTTTGGGCAGGTTCCTGCATTGCAGAGGGTTGGAATAGATGGCCCTCAGGGTCTCTTGCAACTCTATAATTCTATGGTTCTGTTATTCTAATTCATCAAGAAATCAGCTGAACCAATAGACAATTTGTTATGCTGCATATTTCTTGTAAATATGTTCAAAAGAGCAGATTAGAGCTTCCTAACTGAATTTACAGTGTCTACAATTGATGTGACTGTCAAATGATTTTGTTTTAATTTACAAAGGCTTAATGTTGTTGCTAAATGCTCTTAGTGTTAATTAAAACTGCAGTTCAGCAAAATGAACTCATACGAACTGGATGGGGGAGGAAATCTGCCTTTTAATATATCAAATTAATTGAAATTAATAGTGATTACCCTGCTGGTTACTTCACAATTGTGTACAGGCTAATCAAAAAGCAAACAATTGGCTTACAAATTCTCCTCCCACATTTGAATTATTTATTTTGCACCTTTTCACAGCTAATAGTAATATCAGAAAAATAAAGAATTCTTTAAATGTATTTTTAAAAAAAGAAAAAAGAACTACCAATTTGTTTTCCTCTTACTGTAGTGATTTTGATATACAGTGGTACCTCAGTTTATGAACTTAATCCATTCCGGAAGTTGGTTCTTAAACCGAAACCGTTCTTAAACTGAGGCAAGTTTTCCCTAATGAGGCCTCCCACCGCCAGTGCCCTTCCACCATTTGGATTCCATTCTTAGCCCGAGGTAAAGTTCGCAAACTGAGACACTACTTCTGGTTTTGCCGAGTTCGTAAACCAAATTGTTCTTAAACTGGACTGTTCTTAAACCGAGGTACCACTGTATGTGGACTCAGGTTGGTTTATTCATGAAGCAAATGTGTATTTTAGGGGAATTATAATAGCACATTCTAGGAAATATTTGAAAGATTCTTTTGTCTATCATGGCTTCATTTGGACATCACAGTAAACAATGGCTGGTCATGAATGGAATGTTCAATTCATCACAGTTTAGCATTACAACTGAACCCTACGCTCTGGTTAATCTTAACTATACTTTGTGAAAAACAAGACAGTTTTAAAATCCATGGCTTGAAGTTGGCTAGTTTCAAACTAGTCAAAATTAGATTTAGCCACAGTGTGTCAGGGCTGAACAGCAAAAAAAACCACAGTGATTAATCAAAGGAAAACTGAATGCTTCTGAACTCCTTGTGGCCATACTTAGGCTTGTTCCCATCACAATAAATCATGGTTTATCATTTTCCAGAGAGGCAATTATTAATTAATTTATAAATGTATAAATACTGCCCACTTACAAAATATCCGGGTGGTACCCAGCAAAATAAAAACATAAAAAGCACTAAAAGCAGTAAATGACTGGCTACTCAAGAAAAATTTGCACAACTGTATCGGTCTGTCAGCATAAAAAAGTGTTCCAAGAGACACCTGAAAGTTGTCCTGGCAGCACCACCCTTCTGAAGGCCTCTAGGACAGGATGGTGGGGCAAGGCAGGTAGGAAACGCCACCCCAAATTTCCATCACAGAGACTCACCCCTCATGTGACACTATTTGGGTCAATTACTGCTGAGGGGAAGGCCTGGTGGCTGGGCTTCTGTATGTATCTTCAGCTCCAGCTACAAAATGTTCGCTTTGTTGAATTGCTGAATTGAATCACATTTTTTTTTTAATACATGCACACACCAGCAGTTGTACCCATGAATGCTGGGCAGCAGGAATGTTCCAAGCTACCCACTGTATGTAAAACAAAAGAAAAGAAAAATCTAAGTGAATTTCGAATTAGGTTTCAATGATCAAATGGAACCGACCTTGCCAAGCATTTTGAAGCAAAGCCAACCTTTTACAAGAGGAAAGAGACGCACTACAAAATCAACAACAAGCCCGATGACAGACGTTATAAGTGGATGAGATACGCTGTCATCCCAACAACATATCAAAGCAAAAATATGCAGAACTATTATTGCTTGTGTCAGCAAAATGTGTAGCTCCAGAGATGAGGTGCTTCATAAGCAGACTAGAAAACAGGACTGGAGAAATCCTCAGCTTCAGCTTGTCTTCAGCTACTGGATTTTAGAGAGCTGGTAATCAAACATCAGTTCAAGTGATCTTTCATATATCGGGCAGAGGTTAGCCAGATATATTTGGGTTGCTTTGTGGAGCTCAGCAAAGGAGTGCCAGCTCTGACCTTTGGTTAAAAATAGCACAGATCTTTCCATATAGCAATATATTAACTAGAGCGGCCTTTGTAGCACACTAAATCCCTGTTTGTTTCATTACATCTGATCCTGAGGTAAACTGGTGAAGAGCAATAAGTGTCATTGACACTTACATTTGATTAACTTTATTCTGCAGCAGTCCCAGAGGTTAAAACCACTTTTATTGCCTTTTGCTGGGACATTTTTATTGAATATTATGTCACACAGCACGAAGTACACCAAGTCAACCAAGGAAATGGTACACGTTTAAAGTTTATTCCCAATGGATTGTGGGAATTTGCATAGAGCTCTGAAAATAGCCTCTATACAAGAAAGAAAAACCGCCATACAGGCCTTGTAATTAATTATGGCCACAGCTTCACCATAGGAAATGTTGACCCCATTATGAAATTGGTCCCTAGTTTGTTTCTGGGGAAACCACAGAGTCTTATATCTTCAGCAGCTCAAACTACTGAACGCTACAGTCCATACATTTTGAATACCCATCCCTTAAGGGGACAAAAAGTTCACCCCAGGAAAAGAAACCAGGATGACCATCTCTGCAGTCACAGAAAATGCAAAGTGGAACAAAACAAACGCTACTAGCACTGTCAACTCCGGAGAGATTTTTGGGCTAAGGAAAAAAGCACAATATTATGCCATCAGCTTCATGGCTGAGTGAGTACGGATTTGGAACTCAGCTATCTACGGCATTTAAAAAGCTGGCATTCTGCTTCTCAGGTAAACAGAAATGTCTTTTTTCACACAGATGAAACAGATTACTACTGTATAATATACAACATGCTTATAGTATACCACATACATTTAGCATGGAGTGTTTGGTGGAGACCTGTTGGTATCTGTCAGTCTCTATAGCAGTGCAATGCATCTTGGCCCAGAGCAGATTAAATATTGCTGCCCAGTCACCATTTCAGCAAACTGGGCTGAAATTAAAGGAAATTGCCAGGTAATCAGGTACATTTTCATAGGTAGGGGAATGAAACGGGAATCTCTCTGGCTTGTACAAGCACCCAACTTTTAGCTGTTCTGGAGTATCTGGGGTGCTATGTAGCAATACACTCGATGGACAGCTCCATTTAGGCTGACAGAAACTCATCATGCTTTGGTAAATTACATTTATTGTCTTAACAATAGTGGAATTAGCAAGCAAGTGGTACAGCTGACATAGAAGGCACAGAAGGGTCTCTATTTCATTTGAGAGAGGAAGCACACTTGCTTCAGTGCAGAAGGCATTTAGGGAGAGAAGCTGAAGACCTTCCCTTCTTGACAAACACAATGGGTTCCATGCATATCACTTGCTATGTCTGAATTAAGGGTTATTTTTATGTAGGTGTCTAAAGTATAGACCAGGGAGCCAGGGGCGGAGGAAGGGGGCGGTGGGGGTTGTCCACCCCAGGTGTCACCACTGAGGGGGATGACAACATGGCAGACGGCACTAACCGCCGGGCCTGCAGCGTGCCCGAGCCACGCATCTCTCTTGGGAGTGACACGGTGGCTTGGATGCCCACAAGCTCCACACTGCCCCAAATGGTCTGCCTGCCACCTCCCCCTCAGCTGTAGGGCAGCTGAGTAGGGGGAGGCAGGCAGACTCCTTGGAGGTCCAGCGGAGTGTCCTGCCCCGGCTAGCCCCGGCCCTGGGCACAGGGCACACACACTGCCCCATGCGCCCAATCGGCTTGCTCCGCCACTGCAGGGAGCAGAATGACATGAACTTAAGAAAAAGAAGAAAGCTGATTCAGATCCCTCCTTGTTGGATATGCCAGGCAAGTCTTTCTCTCCTATTTTCTGACCTGTGGTGTAGATTTTTAATTACCTCCTGTGGTGGTAAGTGTTAAAGGGTAAGCAGAGACCACAAAATTTCCCTTATGTTTGCAGTATGTGGAAGCATATTGATCTGTCCAGGATCTGCTCTGTGATCAATCAAATTCATCATTCATGTCTGAACATGATGAGTTAAACCTGAAGTTCTGTTCTAGAACCATTGACTGTAATGGAGAATTTAAAAACAACTATAACATTTTACTTTTCACATAAGTGGATGAAATTTGAAGGTTTAAGAGCCATTCTAGAATGGATCAAGTCTGCCAGTTTTCAGGGAGATCCACCCTAGCTTTTTATGCAGTGAATCTTTTTATATATAGCGATATGGTGTATGAGCACTGCTTCCATTAGGTTAAAAGAGAGCTGCATTTGAAACATGAATGCAATTGACCACAAAATAATGAAAAGCAGCAGACTTTTAAAAAGTCCCCTGCATGATAGTGCATGTTCCCCACTTTGAGAATTTCCCATCTTAACAAAAATGGCATTTCTTGAGAATTCTAACTCACTTTCCAACAGCATGCCAAGATCAACTGCCTTCCAGTTCATTTGGAACAGCACCATTTGGAGAAACAGACTGGAGCAAGGCCTGGGACTGAGGGCTTCCTATACATTTTCAAATATATGTATTTATATGCTGAACATGTTAACAGGCAAATGTAAGGCAGTATTAGGAGTGACATGGTGACAACTCCAATTGGCATCAGAGGCAGATCATAGGAAGAACAGCCATCACCACTACACAATCAGGCAATGTTCCCAGCAACTGCAATCACCTTGTATTTCAGTCTGCCTATCCTGTGATAATAGGCAGGGGAGAGTTTCGTTTTATTCACATTAGTCAACTGTGCACCCACTCTTGAATGAAGAATTGAGACTTGACTGGAGTTATGGTCAAGGATCTATAATAATAATAATAATAATAATAATAATAATAATATATTATTTGTACCCCGCCCATCTGGCTGGGCTTCCCCAGCCACTCTGGGCGGCTTCCATAGAAACCAAAAATACACTAAAATATCACACATTAAAAACTTCCCTGAACAAGGCTGCCTTAAGATGTTTTCTGAATGTCAGGTAGTTGTTTATCGCTTTGACATCTGATGAGAGGGTGTTCCACAGGGCGGGCGCCACTACCGAGAAGGCCCTCTGCCTGGTTCCCTGTAGCTTTGCTTCTCGCAATGAGGGAACCACCAGAAGGCCCTTAGCACTGGACCGGGCAGATAGCAAATAAAATGAACTGCCAGTTTCAGGCATCTACTTAGTCCCTTTCACCTGGGCAGTGCCACTCTGGCTCCGGGCACCAGATTAGAGGATTAGTCATTTTTTGCCCACTTGCTTGGGATGCAAGAGGAAGGGGGCATGTGAGAGGTGCATCCCTTCCCTCACTGTCCAACATTTGGAGTTTAGACTCCTCCAGCACCCAAGTCTGTTCCCTTTCCCCTCAAGGCAGCTGGCAATGAGGGTAGGTTGGGTTTGCTGGCTTGCACAACCTGCTGTCATAATGAAATCAGATGTACCAGCCAATTAAACATTTCTGCTTTCTCCTTTCTTAGGATTTGATGCCATACTTTTAGTTTGTGACTCCTATAAATGATAACTTCCAGTGATAACCTTGTAAAGTACGGTACTTAGGGTACGCGGGTGCACATGTGTGTAATTGCTCCACATTTACCTGTTATCTCACATTTGTTGGAAAGGAAAGCTATGAATTCAGCAGCCATTTGGGATTCTGCTGCTAAATTCAGGGCTAAGTGATGTCCTTCACAGGTTTCCACAGCTCTAAATCAGTTTGCATTCCTATTCTTTACTGGCTGTCATTTCCCTGACAACTCAACCATTATATGAATTTCTTCCAGAGGCCAAAAAAAAAAAAAAAAGTTACATTCTCTACAATGCATTTTACACCTGCAGCTCTTCATATAATGCACTAAAATGTCAAAATATATATTATCTTAGTTGTAGTGAAAGTGTTGGACCTTAAAATATTTCAGCAGCAATTCTGACAAGTTGAAAGTTTATTAGAGCAAGTTTGTGGATGACAAAAAGTTAATTTAAGCTGTTCTCTCTGTGCTTTCTTCCGGTAACTGCTTCTTGAATGCCATCTTCCTGTTGACTGTCTTTCTCGAAACACAAAGCGCTATTAACCTGGATTAGCTGCTGAAACTCTGGAATCACACAGCTGCAAAGAATTTTAATGAAACAGCCTTTGCATCTTGCTGTCCTATACATAAGTATTGTTGCGCACCATTCCAGTCTCCGAGCTTTGTGAGATTCCAGGTGTTTCCATGTGTTTCCAAAGGGTTTGTGTTTCTTTTAGGATTGAGGCACAGAGGAGACTGTGGTATCTTTATAATATATGGTTTATTTACACATATGCAACCTGAGCCTACAATGGAGGGTTTCACAGCATCAACACCCCAAGAGGGTCTTGCTTCTCCCACAGCCTTGGGTTCAAACCAAGATCCAACATTTCTCTGTCTCACTGGCTTTTCCACTTACCCAATAAGCCTGTCTCCTCTATATTTTGTCTTTATCTCTTGGAGGCCTTACCCATTTGCCATCCAGGTCAAGCCCTTTGGTGTCATTAAGCTGATTAGGTGACTTTAAGCCAATGATTGTATCTCAGTCTAATCTCTCTCACAGGGTTATTGCGAGGATAAATGGGGAGGAAAAGAAATGTGTGCTACCTTGAAAGGTGGGATAAATATAAAAATAATAATAAATGAAAACCAATATTATTTTTGTGTAGTGTCTTAGTAATGGGTAGGAACAAATTTGAAAAATGCACATCTGTAGAAAAATAAGAACTGCACAAAAGGTATCTTGATGAGATCATAACACTACTTTTTCAGAAACCTAGATCAGGTAAAATATGTGAATAAATGGAAAGAGCAGAAAGCACTGGTAAGTGGTGCCTTCTCCACTTAAATAAGAGGATAAGAGTTTTCTTTAAAAGTAACTCCACATCTCTGGCACATGTTACAAGCTGCACTCTGGCAGATATGTAGGAAAGCCCTGAAGAACCACTTGTTTTTCTCTGCTTCTGCTTAAATTGTATTCTGTTTGGGCTTGTGCAAAAAAACAGCTGTAAGGATCTCTCAATTTCTCCAAAAAAAAAAAAAAAAAAAAAAAAAAATCTAAGCTAAGGATTAAGATCAACCATTTCCTAAACATGCTTATGCCATTCAGGATATAGCAGCATTACCCTGATAATCTGGGACATCTGCTTAAATTCTGTTTGATATCCCTTCTCTTTGACAGTAAACTGATCTTCAGTAGGCTTTCCTTTATTAATCTGTGTGTGCAGAAATGAATGTTTTCCCTTGTTCATTTGCAAGAAGACACTAATGGCAAAGCTGCATGTTCTCAATTCTGTACAGCGAAGTCAACGATTACTTCTATATGTCGTGATTGATCATGTGGTTCGGGGAGGCTAAATAGCACAGATGAATATATGTGTATTCTTACCACTTTTTCATACAATGTTCATGCATGGGGGGGGGGGGCTTACAGGTGTGCAGGCATTTGGGGTGTGGTTATTAGGCACTGTCCTCAGCTCCCCTCCTTGCATTCACAATGCATGGAAGGGCTAGGACTCCATAACCTTATCACTTGTTAACAGAAACAAAGCCAACTGCTGTTGAAGGAGCTGCCTCAAACCTTTTTTGCCCTACAGATAAGATGGATGGAAGGTCAAGATGTTGCATTTTATTCCCTAACAAATTGTTCATGCAATGTAATAATCAAGGATGGACAAATATGCCAATTTTGGTTCTCTCTGTTTCTCATTTTTCCAGTCTTAATTTCAATTTACATTCCTTCAGCAAGCTTCAAATAAGTTTTTTTTAAAAATTCCACAGAAACGTTCCATTTTTTCCTCCTATTAAGTACATTTTTTAAAATAAGCAGTTTAGCAATCACACACATTTTTGTAGTGCAAGCAATTTATAGAAGCATCTTTGTATTTACTGTTTGGTTGGAGAATTTTAAAGAATAGCTGTGTTTCAGTTTATGCATTAGTTTAAGAACAAGAAAATTGCTGAGCTTCTTGTTAAAAATTCAAACAAAATCAAATTTATGCCCCATCCCTGGTAAGAATAACTTGCTTTGCTATCTCTGTGCTGGTGCATACTTTCCCTATGAGAATCATGCAATCCTGAAAAGCATTTCCCTGCATAAAAAGTGAATATACTGTTATGAGCTTTTGGTGCCAGACTCCTCATAATCCTCAGATTTAGCAAGTGTTAGAATGCAATCAAGTCATAGGGTGTTAAGATGAGTGCTAGACTACTTTAATCCATGGATCTAACTAATGTTAAAATCTTATTAAGCTAGACTAGCATCCTCTTGAGATAAACCCTGGGAATCCTGTATTCCTCATACACTGGTTCCACAAGATACGTCTGCCCAATTTGGATAGATCTCCCTCCTCCAAACATTGTAGTGCCTATAACAAAAGCTGTTTGGGGGTTCACTCAACCCCACAGGGAAGCTATTGGACCACCTTGTGAGGCAAGATTGGCCCATGGGCCAGAGGTTCTCCAGCTCTGGTTTTGTGGGACACTAGCGTTCTGGTATCATTCAGCAATTTCACTTACCTTATTCAGTGGGCGGCCTTGTGGTTGGGCCCCGGGCCCCATGGTGACCTGGCCAAGGGTCAGAGACTGGCACCCTCCCTGCTGCTGCTACCCCTTGGCGTTGGGTGGGGCCCTGCTTAAGGGGTGGGCTTCACTGTCCAATCAGCGTCAACAGAGGCGTGTCCACGGGGAATTTAAAGTCTGGCGTGGTAAGGAGGCCATCCTTTTGCACCCTTTGGCAGATCTCCCACCTTCCTCGCCATCTTTTTTCTGCTTTAATGTATTAAATGTATCAGTCACCATATTGTTGGGACCGGGCCGGAATTCTTCCACTTCACAAATTGGCTGCACCATTTGGTTTTCGCCTACCTTATAGCAATCGTCACAACTTTGTGAAGTTAGGCATTGTGTAAGCCTATGTTTGGATGGAGGGGAAGTTGTAGCCTCCACCTACCTCTCCTCATTAAGGGTATCCTGTTAAAGGGATCCGGGTGTGTGGATTCTGTCCGATGCCCAGATGTGTGCTAAGGCCATACTGCTACCCCAACGGGGACCCCTCAGGGTGCCCCTATTTGATGTAAGCCATAGGGTTCCCCCTTCTGGTGGTTTACCCTTAGTTGGACTCCCAGCAGACAGGCGAGAGTTGAAATATAGTCCTGCTTCACCCAATGACTAAGCCAAACCACTCACATCTTTAACCAATAAAGTGGTGGCCTATTTGAACCCATAAACCAAAACCTACTAGGAGACCGTGGGTCACGAGGTCTTGACACGCAACATGTCTACCATTGCTTTTAATGCATGGATAGTTAAATGTGTATCTAAAGTGTTCCAGAAACATAATACTGTAAACTGTCCTGTAATACTTGGATGAAGGGCAGGACAGTGGTACCTCTGGTTACGAACTTAATTCATTCCGGATGTCCGTTCTTAACCTGAAACCGTTCTTAACCTGAGGTACCACTTTAGCTAATGGGGCTTCCTGCTGCTGCCGCCGCGCAATTTCTGTTCTCATCCTGAGGTAAAGTTCTTAACCCAAGGTACTACCTCCAGGTTAGTGGAGTCTGTAACCCAAAGTTTTTGTAACCTGAGGTTTTTTTAACCTGAGATACCACTGTATATAAACTTCCATAATGATAATGATAATATGTCCTCAACTGAGAACTCTGGATTTATTTGTATTTTTATAATATATACACTGTTCATGTCCCAACAGCATGTCTGATCATGCCTGTAGAACCAAACTCAACTCACTGGACATTCAGTTCCCTCAGGGTAGGAGATTGAGAGAGAGGACTATTTCCTAAAACCATTTCCTAGGAATACTAGACTCTCAGGTGGCAGGTGGACTTCCAGTTGCCAAGCAATTGAGCCTGGATCTGCAGTGTATTACATATGCCTTCCATTTTAAATGTATGACACTGATTTCAGATGATCGTTCATCTGTAACCGTTTGGTGGGGATTGTTTCAAAAAGCTGATGTGCCTGGGGAATTGAACCGAAATGAAATATGAATCCCTAGAGTTATTAATCCTGCTTGAATAAATCAAATCATTAATATATTGCAGCAACCTGAGAATATAGCATCCTAAAGGGGCCTGTGAAGTATGAAAAAAAAACCTATGATGGGTATTTTTCCTCTCTGCTTGAATAGTGGTGTAACAGCAGAAGAGGATGACATATTCAGGCTTAATTATCTCCCTTTTCTGTCTTCATCCATTGCCAGGAAAATTTAATTAGAGGAGAATAAGACTTCCTCCCAATATGACAACTACATATAGCTTACAACAATGTAACTTCTAATGGATCTGAAAATAGATAACATAACAAAACTGAGTTCATTCAGTTATACAAAGTAATATCTTTACTGTGATACTGTTAAGTGCGCTAGCTTGTTAGTGCTATGAAAATTAAGGCCCTCACATCTTGTCCTAAGCAGAAAATGTTCTTTTTTCACTCTGCAAGACGTTTTGATGAAAGGCTAGTTATTAAGCTAGCTATGGCTTTTTGTAAGGAACCACAGAAGTGAGAAACTGGAGCGACTCAACAAGCTGCACTCAAAAGCTCAGGGGAATTTTAGAACTCCTGCACAATGTAAGGAATAAAACAAAGAAAATCCACTATACTGGTGCTGTTGTAAAAATCATTGTGCACACAAAAGGTACATTTTTGATCTGGCCATGGGTTTCACACCATATTTGGGATGATCTTCCTCCAATATGTTCATAAAATTTCATGTGTATGATAAGCATACATTCATAAAATGAAATAATAGTAAACAATGGCAACATATAACCACCAAAGGGAGAGGTATTACTTAAAATATTCACCATTATTTCTGATCATTAGCAAATATTTCTAATATAAGTAGACATATGTTGTTGTTTTTCCCCTATCCAGCCCACAGGGAAGGTTGTGAAATCAATGGCTTATGTCTGATAGAATTGAAGAATTGGAAGGATTGGAAGAATTGGAATTGGAAGGATTGAAGAATTGGAAGAGTTGGAAGGAACCACAAGAGTCATCTAATCCAACCCTTGCAATACAGGAAACTCAACTAAAGCATCCATGACCGATGGCAATTGAACCTCTGCTTATAAACTCCCTAGGACCACATTCTAAGGGAGTCCGTTCCACTGTCAAACAGCTCTTATCATCAGAAGTTCTTTCTGATGTTTAGTCAGAATCTCCTTTCTTGTAACTTGAAGCCATCCAAAGCAGGAGAAAACAAACTTGCTACATCTTCCACGTGAGAGCCTTATATATATTTGGAGATGGCAATCATATCTCCTTCTCTGTCTTATCTTATCCAGGCTAAACATACCCAACTCCCTCAACTATTTGTTTTATTTTATCATATTTATTTATTTATAAAATCTATATACTGCCATTCATCCAAAGATAAATATAAAATAAAATAAAGACACAAAATACATAATAAAAACAATAACAAGACTAAAACAAAACAATACCCACCGTATAATCCTCATAAGGCTTAGTTTCCAGACCCTTGATCATCTGGGTCACCCTCCTCTGCACATGTTCCATCTTGTTGATATCCTTCTTAAATGGTGATGACCAGAACTGAGCACAGTACTCCAGGTATTCAGCTATCATTCATAGGAGCAATGGATGAGAACCATGTATACATGAAATTGTTTCTCTCTGATCTTCTGATCAAACAACTGTATCGCATAAAAATTTTTTGGCTGATCCAGCCATTTCGTGTACAGCTGAGTTCTACTCCCCCCCCCCCAACTTCCTCCTTGCTGCTGCAAGCATGAAGATGTAATTTTATGCATGTTTTGTTTCATCTGGAAATGAAGACAATAAAGCTAACTGAGGTTCTGGAACAAATATGTCTGATTATCAGGCCAGGCATTTGAGACCAAATCGTTCTCTCCATTTTTATTAGTGTTTATCTAACACTAGATAAACTTGATCATACACTAGACAGATTTGATCATACACATTGCTTGTCTTGCAGAAACTTCACTGAAGCCTCCATCATTGAAATTGGAAGGCTATGTCAGAAAAGGACTTCACTGATATGTGCGTTGCAGCCAGAATATGTTCATTTTCATTATACTTTTCCTGGACTATCCTGAACAATGTTTAATTACATCAATGTAGCTAAAAGTTTTACCCCATTATTCTGTCCTTGGCTTTGCTACACTTTAATTAAAGTAATTGAGTATATTTGTTCATTGTTGTGAAAGCTTGAGATTGCAGTCTATGCCCACTCGCCTGGAATTAAACTCTGCTGAACACAATGAAATTTACTTCTGAACAGAGGTCTCAGAGACTTTCAATGGAAACAGAAACAGGTGCATACTTGCTTGTTGTGAAGACCAGATTAACTGAATGTAAACACAAGCAGTCAACTAATGAATGTTATGTGCATCCAAGTTATGAAACTTAGATGCAAATTCATCCCAGTGAAACTTACTTCCTTGATGTAAGTCCCCTTAAAGTCAGTGAGGCTTACTCCATTGTAAGCCCTTGTACATATGTTTCTACTGTTAAACACCTAATTAAGGCCTACTCCTTTGATTTAATGCGGCTTACTCCAATACGACGCTACCACTCTCAGGTCAGTGGGCTTAGAATTGCAGCCTTAGCATGTGTATGTTTACTCAAAAGCATTTCCCAGCTCCAGGTGTGGTTTGGACAGCACAAAATTCCTGTTTTAAAAGCAACAAAAACCTCTATTTAATTTTATATGTCACCCTTCCTACCAAAGGAGCCCAGGGTGTCAAGCCTACACAGAAAACCGGGTACTCTTCTCTAGGGATGGATTTTCAATATCTGGGAGCAGCCACTGAGAATGCCCTCTCCCAAGATGCCACCAAGAATGCCTGTGAGGGTTGCAGGACCATGAAAAGGGCCTCCCCCCGCAAAAAAACCCCCCTCAAAACCAAGGAAGAAGACGAAGAAGAAGAAGAGGAGGAGGAGGAGGAGGAGTAGTTTGGATTTGATATCCCGCTTTATCACTACATTAAGGAGTCTCAAAGGGGCTAACAATCTCCTTTCCCTTCGTCCCCCACAACAAACACTCTGTGAGGTGAGTGGGGCTGAGAGACTTCAAAGAAGTGTGACTAGCCCAGGGTCACCCAGCAGCTGCATGTGGAGGAGCAGAGATGTGAACCCGGTTCACCAGATTACGAGTCCACCACTCTTAACCACTACACCACACTGGCTCTCAGATTCATATGAGGGAATATAATATTTCAGATAGCTTGGACCTAAGTTGTGTAGGGCTTTATAGATGATATCCAGCACTTTGAATTGTGTCCAGAAACAGACCAGTGGCTGGTGGAGCTGTTCTAGCAACAGTCATTTGCTCCCTATAACCAGCCCCAGTCAACAATATGGCTGCAACTTTTTGAGCCACTTGAAGTCTCTGGGCCCTTTTCAAAGGCAGCTCTGTGTACAGCATGTTGCAACAATCCAAATGGGATGTAACTTAGGCATGCATCACTGTGGCCAAATCAGACATCTCAAGGAACGGGTGCAGCTGGCTCACAAGGATAGGTACAAGTCAGACAGAATTTCTCTGCTGTCTGTCAGATTTCTGTGAAGCCCGTGGTGCTATTAAGATGTAGTTTTCATGTTTAATTTAATTTGGTGTCTAATTAACACATGAGTGCTCTTTCATGCTTTGTGACAGCATATTAAAATACCATGTTGCCTTTGCTTACCGGCTTAATGATTCGTGACCTGAATGATAATTGACACATGCGTTGCAATTTTGAGATGTAAACATTGTGCCATGGTTGGGATGACTAAGTCTCCACTCTCCTTCCTCTTTGGATCTGTTTAGAACCGGCACTAGATCCCCAGATTCCAACGGCATATGCTTCTCACACAGCTTCCATTGTACAGTGACAGTTATGTCTCTACTGACTACATACCTGATGCCACACATCAGGTGTGAGGTGGGTCGGCATGGTTTGGGACAAAAGGTGTCCTGGGCAAAACTGGGACCCTTAGTAGACTGTGGGCCAAGATGTTCACCACTTCTGCTATAGAATCAAGTTTATTTGCATTGATTACATTACAATCCTAATATAAACCTTTGAAGCACCTTTAATCCATTGTCATGTAAATGACACACAGGAGTCTGATTACTCCCTCATGTGCAAGTCTCAAGTGGCATGGAAAAGCAAGAGCAACTACCAAAAAAATAAAAATTAAACCTAGTTTCAGAAAGTGAAAATGTAGTACTGTTTTGGTTTAACATCTGCCTTGAGGAAGGAGAAGGGCATGGCTTAAAAGCTGCACATCTGCCTTCCATGCAGAAGGTCCCAGATTCAGCCTCTGGAATCTCAAGGTAGGGCTGGGAAATACTCCTGCCTGAAACCCTGGAATGCTGCTGTCAGTCAGTTCCAATTCCAAATGAGATGGACCAACACTCTCACTTAGCATAAGACAGACTTACCCCTGGTTAAGTCCAGTCAAAGGTGACTATGGGGTGTGGGGTCATCTCGCTTCAGGCTGAGAGAGCCGGTATTTGTCTACAGACAGCTTTCCGGGTCATGTGGCCGGCATGACAAAACTGCTACTGGCGCACGGAGGACCGTGACGAGGCCCAGAGTGCATGGAAACACCATTTACCTTCTTGTTGCAGCAGTACCTATTTATCTACTTCCACTGGTGTGCCTTCGAACTGCTGGTTGGCAGAAGCTGGGGCAGAGCAATGGGAGCTCACCCCATTACACGGATTCAAACCGCTGAACTGCCGATCAATAAGGCTAAGAGACTTAGGGGTTTAGACCACAGCACCATCCACATGTGAAAGAGATTGCTTGTGCATGTCAACAATAATGGTGTGGAGTTACACCATATACAGTGGTACCTCGGGTTAAGTACTTAATTCATTCCGGAGGTCCATTCTTAACCTGAAACTGTTCTTAACCTGAAGCACCAATTTAGCTAATGGGGCCTCCTGCTGCTGCCGTGCTGCTGGAGCCCGATTTCTGTTCTTATCCTGAAGCAAAATTCTTAACCTGAAGCACTATTTCTGGGTTAGTGGTGTGTGTAACCTGAAGCGTATGTAACCTGAAGCGTATGAGGTACCACTGTAATGCATAGTCAGTTGCAGCAATAGAGCCACTGCAATCAACCCAGAGCTCCCCTGACCTTGCTGCCACCTTAGTACCCCCTAATAATAATAATAATAATAATAATAATAATAATAATGCACTGCTGATGTTATGTAGATACAGCAGAGCTGACTGAATAATCTTACGTAATCTGGATCAGTAGATGGTTCTCTCTGGAGTGACTGGAAGCAGCACTAGGTCAAGTATGTCTCCCTGTGTGTGTTTGTGCATTCACCATTTTATTCAGTAGGCATCTATACTGCAAATCACAAACATTCCTTAATGACCATAATGATTAGAATATCATTCAGAAATAAACACTAAAGCAGGAGGATTTTAAAGTCCAGTCATGCTTCACTTACAGTTATATTTATTCTGTGTGTTTGTTTCTTTTCCCCTGGCTCTCTGTTTTAGGTAGAAAGAACAAATAAGAAACAAACTGAGTTGGCCTGCAGCCCATATACCATTTGCAAATAACAATCAGGATGAATTATTTCTCTCTTTTGAGCACTATACTGCTCTCTGAGTTGGTCAGTCTGTAATGAATTTTCCCATTATATGTTCCAGCTCACAGAGCCCTGCTAAAGCCTTTCTAATTTTCTTCTAATGGCTATTTGCTTACAATGCCTCCTCCGGTGTTATTGGTACCTCCAAACCGAAGGCATAACCAGCCTCCAGAGGAAAAACATTCATCCAAGGTGAAGAAATGTTCCCTTTCTGTATTAGTACACAAGCACACCCAAGGAATTTTAAAAATCATGGTTGTAATACGTAGGAAGAAAATAATCCGGCATGGTTTTGATCAAGAAAATGACAGATGAACAAGACTTGGACTGCAACGCTTAGCTCACTTTCTTCGGAGTAAGTTCCATTTGAATGAAACAGAACTTACTTCTGAGTAGAGATGTTGGAGGATACCAAGAAAAAATGAAAATGGCTGTGGAAATTTCCAGTGTTCACTTACTTGTTCCATGTCCAGAATGGAAATTAATTAATTGAATATGATGAACATTCACTGTTGTTGCTGTTTTCAGTCCGCAAATGATACTTAATTGATTACTCCCCCCACTCCAAACCACTTTGCATTGTGTTCCCTTTGTATTGAACTGAAATGGGTAGAATAACATACGAACAATGCAATTTATGCAATTAATTACGTAAGTTATGTAATTTAATCCCAGAAGAGAGTGAGATGAATGTCATCATCTTAGGCGGAAAACAAACTGCAGCAGAATGGAAACAGTGCTGTGTGTGAGGAATACAATGTGGAATGGACAATGGTGCCCTTATACAGCCCTACTTCTGAGTAGACATGGTTAGTGCTGTGAAGCATCCATTGACACAATCTTGCTTTCAGGCAATGGGTGATATACAGAAGCTAGTTACAGATGGGTAGCCGTGTTGGTCTGCCATAGTCGAAATAAAAAAATTCCTTCCTGTAGCACCTTAAAGACCAACTAAGTTAGTTCTTGGTATAAGCTTTCGTGTGCATGCACACTTCTTCAGATACACTGAAACAGAAGAAGAAGTGTGCATGCACACGAAAGCTTATACCAAGAACTAACTTAGTTGGTCTTTAAGGTGCTACAGGAAGGAATTTTTTTATTTCGAATACAGAAGCTAGGAATGAGTTTGTGGGAAATGTTGTGAAAAAATTTCTTTGAGAAATAAAGAATATAAGAATATCCTTGCTCGATCAGTTCTAAGGTCTGTCTAGTCCCGAATCCTATTTCCCACAAAGGCCAATCAGCTACCTGTGGGAAGCCTACAAACAGGACACAAGGGTGATAACCACCCAGCCCCCCCCCCCCCCGGTTGCTCCCCAGCAACTGACACTAAGAAACATGCTCTTCCTTGTGCTATTAACAGGGAAGAAAATTTCATTGCCTTTCTGTATTGAATCACCTATCCAGACCTTATTTTTTGAGCTACTTTAGTCTACAGATGGATGGACAGATCAAATTTCCCTATTCCTGACTTTACAGTATAATTGTGCATGCTTTCAGAATGCTTAAGCTTCTCTAAAACATCCATCCAATTACGACAATTTTTTTTAAAAAAGTTATAAATTGGCCCTTTTTTGGGGGGGGGGTTAATAACAATTTAGATGTATCCAACACAAAAGCCCCAGGCCTTATTTAGTAGGTGTTATCTATTCTGCCGGGGGCAGAATCCAATCCTCTCAAAGTGGTGGTGAGATTATAGCATTTAAAAAATATTTCCAAATAGTGAATAGGATCAGGGGCAATGATGCAAATTCAACACTTGGGGTAATTTAGGCATCCCTCAGATTGGACTTGGGCCCAGTTGGGTTGCTTTCTAAAGTGCCCCATTGGGGTCTGAAGCAAATCCTTTCATTGGTGCTTATTCCTTGTTTTCAGTCCCAAATTTGTTTGGTTTTGCCCTGTTTTTTTTAAAAACAACAACAACAACAACAACAAAATAAAACAAAAAACATAATGGAAAGGCTACAAATCCAAGCAGGACATATGGAAAGGAACAGAATAACCTTTGCTGCTGAATATTTTTTCCGTTCAGAATCTGCCTCCATGAGCTGCTTTTTCATCTGTTGGAATACAAAGAAATATTGGCTAAGGAGGAATCTGCCTTCAGCATTGTACATAAAAGAAAATATGGTGCATGAAAACACTTCTCTCAAATGTGTATTGAGGAATACAGTCAAATGAAGGCAAATGGTAGAATATTTTTTCTGTCCTTGTCTCTGCTTTCCTGTTAAGTAGAGGTGGTCAACGAAGGAGGGTCAAGATTAAATATGGCTGTACTTACTTATGGATTTCTGAATCTGCGCCCTTGTGGGCTTGTCTAAGTCAAGCACCCCTAAGTATAACAGAGGCAAAAGAAGAATGATTCATTTTAAACTCATTGACTGATAAAAGCCTACTTCATGATTGTGAGTTGTTTAACTTGAGGATCTGAGTAGCGTACAGCTACTCAGCTTTAAGTATGTGGTGCTTATGTACTTTTCCATGTGTGATGTTTCCTACAGGAACACAGAGCTGTCACGTTTGTAGGATCCATTAAAATGTACCAACTGAGTCTTCAGCCTAACAACCATTATATATTTAATTTATTTTTTAACTACCTTGAATGAACTAGTCCCACTATTCTAAAAAGGCCAAAAAAGGCCCAGCCCATAACTGTGTAATCTAGATAAGAGACAGATAATCGGCAACAGGAACAAGAAATCCTTTGTGCTTGGCTGGGCAAATCTAAGGATAACTAAACAGAGAATGCAGCAAATGTACAGTAAGAATTTAATGATGGAAGAGGAAACAAAAAGAAAACTATCCAACAAATACTCAGTGCATTTCAGTTGTTCCCAGCACATTTCATTGAAACAAATAGTATTTAACTCTTGTATTGTCTTATTGTAAATATTAAATACTATATTGACAGAAGTTAGAGAAATTATTGCACTGGATGGGCAAATCTGTCAGTTTGGTTTTTCTCATTTTCTCTCTATTAAGTTTAGTTTTCCATATTCCCACATTTGTTTGCGAGTTCTTATGAATATTCAGGAGCATTTTTCTCCTAATACACACACCTTTGCATGCATTTCCCTCTAACATTCACATTTTTATTTTTTTTATTTTTTGCAAAGCAATGTTCCCTAATTTTTACTAAGCCATGCTTTTTCCGTCACATCTACTTCAGCACAGTGGTACCTCTGGATACGAACGGGATCCGTTCCGGAGCCCCGTTCGCATCCTGAAGCGAACGCAATCTGTGCATGCGCGTGACGTCATTTTGAGCATCTGTGCATGCAGGAGCAGCGAAACCTGGAAGTAACGCATTCTGTTACTTCCCAGTCGCCACGGAGCGCAACTCGAAAACGCTCAACCTGAAGCAATTTTAACCCGAGGTATGACTGTATATATAAGGGACGCAGGTGGCGCTGTGGGTTAAACCACAGAGCCTAGGACTTGCCGATCAGAAGGTCAGTGGTTTGAATCCCTGCGACGGGATGAGCTCCCGTTGCTCGGTCCCTGCTCCGGCCAACCTAGCAGTTCAAAAGCACGTCCAAAGTGCAAGTAGATAAATAGGTACCGCTCCGGTGGGAAGGTAAACGGCATTTCCGTGCGCTGCTCTGGTTCGCCAGAAGCAGCTTCGTCATGGGGGCCACATGGCCCGGAAGCTGTACGCCGGCTCCCTCGGCCAATAAAGCGAGATGAGCACCGCAACCCCAGAGTCGGTCACGACCGGACCTAATGGTCAGGGGTCCCTTTACCTTTTATGACTGTATATGCATTTTTTGTACATGTTACTTGGCTGGAGAACTGCTTTGCCAAGTTTGCAGAAGTGCAGATTTCAAAAGGTTGCTGTGTTTCAGATCATGTATCATTTCAAAAAGTGTGCATTATGTAGACTTGCCTATGTGAACGATCTCTTCCCAACCCCTAATGCATGCATGCCTTCTCAGATATTGAGAGCATTATGCAGAACCAGTTCTGTCCATATTGACACATTTCTGAGTATTTCCTTTTTTCCCCTCAGTTGCGCTCTTGCTTTCACTAGATGGCACTTTGTCTCCATGGGCTCTGCTCAGTTTCTCACAACTCCTAAATGCAAACAGATGCCCACTCTGCAGCTTCACCACCCCACCCACCTTTTTTCAGAGTTCAGGGGTTGTGTTTAGAGACATTTAATTAAGTAATAACATCTGACAAATGAAGGTTTTTCGTCTGAAAATGCCTCAAAGGTGGAAAATTGTGGCACTGAAGTGAACCTGAAGGCAAATGAGGACCTATTTGAAAAATGATTACATAAGAAAAATGAGCCAGAAACAAGGGGAAATGAACACCTTTAATTGGCAGTCTTATAAACACAAATCAGAAAGGAAGAAGGAGGGTCCTGCCTTTCATTGGTTCATTTGAGGAAAAGATAATGAAAGGACTCTGACCAATTATGCCAGGAGGATTCTGGCAAGACAGAGGACAAAAGTGGGGTGCCCTGCTTAAATTCCAGCTTAGGAAATTAATTGGGTTTACATAATTCAAAAATAAGATTTTGTCAAAGATGTATAACTTGCTGTTGAAATGGAATACTCAGGATGAAACGGTGAAATCTGCTATGATTAAATGGGCACAAGATGTTGGACATGACATAATGTTTGCTGACTGGGAACAGTTGTGGACCACAGGTATGAAATTTACGGCATGTAATGCCCTAAGAGAGAATATTATGAAAATGATATACAGGTGGTACATAACCCCAGTCAAGCTTGCAAAAATTTATCATTTGCCCGATAATAAATGTTGGAAATGTAAAGAAACTGAAGGTACATTCTTTCACCTTTGGTGGACGTGCCCAAAGATTAAGGCTTTCTGGGAAATGATATATAATGAATTAAAAAAGGTATTTAAATATACCTTCCTGAAGAAACCAGAGGCCTTTCTCCTGGGCATAGTCGGCCAAACGGTGTTAAAAAAGGATAGAACTTTCTTTATGTACGCAACAACAGCAGCAAGAATACTCATCGCAAAGTATTGGAAGACACAAGAGCTCCCCACACTGGAGGAATGGCAGATGAAACTGATGGACTATATGGAACTGGCGGAAATGACTGGCAGAATCCGTGACCAGGGAGAAGAGTCGGTGGAAGAAGATTGGAAGAAATTCAAAGATTATTTACAGAAATACTGCAAAATTAATGAATGTTAAAGTGAAGTTGGATTGAAATTAAATGGTTTCTAGCTATACAGGCTTTAAAGTTATATATATATTAAGATTAAGGATTAGGAATAATAAGGTTAAAAGAACGGAAAATTGGTTATTAATAGATAAAAATTAATGTTATATTACATTAAGATTAAGGATTGGGAATAAAAAAGAGGGAAAGGAATTGCTGGACAAATAAACTAAATTGGAATACAAAAGAAGGAGGTATGAGGAGGTCCAGAAAATAAGTAAATTCAAAAGTAGTAATGAAAAGATAGAATTGTTTTTAACTGTTTTTTTTCTCTTTTTATTTTATTTTTAATTTTGTATTTTGTATTGTGTATTTTTCTTTTTACTGTTAAATTCTCTTTTATTGATGTGTTTCTTTTTATTTGAAACTTTAATAAATATCATTTAAAAAAACAAAAAAAACAAAAATAAATAATTCTTGGCTTCATCAGCTAAGAAGATTGTCTGTAAGTATTCTGTTCCAGAAGTGCCTATGTGATGACTAACAGTAAGCATTTGTCAGGTGAAACATACTTAATAATTTTATGCTACTATTGCTTTGAACTTAACACTCTGCTATTTCAAGAAATAATGGGTATATTCAGAATGCTTAGTGTATGCAGTCTAGGGATGCTTGACTCACACGCATTTTGAGTTCAAAGCCATATTTTGAATAGCTATTTGATGCAGGGTTTGAAGTGCCCTGAAAGATTGTTCCTTTGCCTATAGCAGCTATCAGACCAATAAGTCCTGTGTGAGGAGGACACAGAACTCAGAGGAAGGAGAAGCAAAAGTCATTTGCAGTTTGTAAGCCAACCCTAGCTGTTCTTGATTTATTAATTTATTTTGTTTTTCAGTGGGCTTATCAGTGTTCAGTCAATAATAGGAACAACAGTATAATATTTAAAAAAGAAACAGGGAACATGTATTTGAAAGCAAGACATGTGTGCATTCTTCATAAGTCATAATGCTCACATTTCCCTATGCACAGATCTTATATGATAGTCATGTAGACAGTAATCCTATGCGAAGCAGCACTTTGACCCTCAGAGTTACAAAACTCAATGAGAACAAAGTTCCAACCCCATTCATTTGGGAACTGCAATCTTTTCTTTATGTTCTTTCTTCATTTAGTGGCTTTAGGTGTCACCCTTCATTGCAAGATATGCCAAGCTTACACAGGACATTAAAATCTTTTTAATAACAAACAAACAAACAAACAAACAAACAAACAAACAAACTCATGGTTCACATGAACTTTTCTATCAATAACATAAACTACCGTGATTGGTAACCAGTGCTAGTCATATTCAAATTTTAGTGGGTCTGCCATGAGTATGACTTAGCTGGAGATCACCCTGTAGCATAAAAACACAGAGTGAAATACAAATACAAATAACAATTACAGAGTAAATCCTGCTCGTTTCCAAATGAACTTATTTCCAATTGAACAGTGGCAACTTGTGGGGCTGTGTTGCTTACCTAGCTTCCCACTGCTGGTTATCAAGAGGGAGAGGGATAAGGCAGCTTTGAGGGGCTGTCATATAGAAGATGGAGCAAGCTTGTTTTCTCCTGCTCCAGAGGGTAGGACGCAAGCCAATGGCTTCAAATTACAAGAAATGAGATTTTGACTACGGTAAACTTTAGGGAGACTTTTCTGATGGTAAGAGCTATTCAGCAGTGGAACAGACTACCTTGGAAGGTGGTTTGTTCTCCTTCTGTCAGGTATTCTTTTGTTGTGATTCCTGTGTTGCCGGGGGTTGAACTTGATGGTCCTTTGGGTCCCTTCCAACTCTGCAGTTCTATGTTCCTATGTATTATTTTCATTGTCTAATGCTTTCTCTTTTCTGTTCAGATTAGAGTAAGAAAGATATATCACTATTGCCAGGTCTAAATTGATTGGTTTTCATGCACTTTGGCACTCCTAACTTTACAAGAGTATTGTGATGTGTTTTCATTATTACTATTTAACTGTGCCGCTATCATTAAAGATACACAATCATGCAGACTGCTTGAGAAAGTTGACATGTTTTTTGAACATCTATCATCATTATATTCTCAGAGTCCATTTTGGGTAGATCATGTTCTTTGTCTTGGGTGAAAGGTTACATAGAGAATTATTTTGAATGTGTGTCGCAATCATTTTAACCCATTCCAGCTATGGGTTTTTCCTCCCTTTTATAAGCAGTGGTTGAATTCTGACAAAACAGTGCTGGAAATCCTAAGGATCCTAAGGAAGTGATGGCTATTGAGAGGTGAGAGACATATACTTAAGATACCCTAAGAAACAAACTTCTCTTTATTATTACTTCACATTTTTCAGCACTGAAAATGACCTCCAAAACTCAACCATGGACAAAGTAAACCATGTAGGTAAACTGCTCTAAGGGAAGAAAAAGAGGGGCAGGAGAACAACATGTATGTTGCTCACATAGCTGTGTGATTTTTGTACATAGCAGAAGGTGGGTCATATTTTCTTTTTCTTACAAAAGTTTTGTGGTCATGCGGAATTGCCTTTCCATTCTGCACTCAATTTCTGCAGGCACTTTCCTTCTTCATGGCTCAAATACCGAAAGAGATATGAGCAGTATGTGTGAAAGTACTCAAAGGAAAGAAGAAGAGGAGAGAGTGAAGAAGTCTTACATACCAGTCAGTCACCCCCTCCTGATTTGGCACTTCAGCCCAGGTGAGCCACCCCCAGGAGAGACCAACTCCAGTCTTGCCCAAGGTAAGAGGGATGGAGCAGGAACACCAGTGTGATGCAATGATATGTAGAAGAGCCAGCATGATTCATACCTCCATGGTAGAGCACCTGTTTCCAGGTCCAATTCCACACCTATCCAGGTCCCCGTGGAAATGTACCCTGCCTGAACTCCTGGCCAGTCAAGGCCAGTCTGTCAGATAATATTAAGCTAGATGGATCATTGGTCTGCCATGGTATAATACAGCTCCTTTTGTTCTAATCCATGTGGCCAATTGTGAAAATTAGTCTCCAATCTCTAGTGACATATGTGAATGGGGAGAGATGCAACGGAAACAAATGTGTTTTTCTCTGTCACACCTAACCTATGCAAGAACTCCCTGTGACTTGTTCTGCTTTGCCTACTAAGCTTCCCTCTATAATTATAAAACTTCTATTGTGTATCACATATCCATCATGGATAGTTTAGAGATAACCACACAACACTGCAATCTATATTTCTCTACTGAGCCTGAAAGCAAATAATGTACATATACATCTCTATTTGCTGAAGATTAAAGCCAAGCACAGCCCATAAATTTTATTTTATTGCCTTACTTGGTATCTAAATATGGAAATTATTTTAAAACATGTACTTGGCATTTTGATATATCTGTTGTGGTTTTCATGGTAGCATTTCAAATCTTCCAGTGGCAACATAAATAAAAATTGCACTGAGAGCTGAGAGTTAACTGCTTGGACAGAAACAGCCTGGTTACTTGACACAACTGAACTGGATTGCCCAATTATCAGAAGTTTCCATCTAAACATGTACAGTTGTAATGATTGGAAACATCCAGAAATCCTGTTGTATTAGGACCACTGACTGCAGCCAGTTTTCTGGTTACATGTCAGCACACTCAACAATATCCAAACTACACCCCATACTCCATTTACATAATGCCATGTTAATGAACTTGGAGCTCAGAATCAGACAGCCTATTCTCCTACTCCAAAAGCAACTAATTATTCCAAGTGATGAACTCTAAACTCCTTTATAACCCTGATGTGGTTACAAACTACACTGGATCATACAACCTTCAGACTAATTAGATGGGTCCAATGAGATCCTCCAGGACATTTGAGCCAAGTCACACCCACCTGTCCTATACAGGTAAGGTCACAGCTGGGCCAAAAGGGGGGCTTTCAAGGTGCTTTGAAGCTATGGCAATCAGCTAATACTCAGGGCTTTAAAGCATAGCACAAGGCTCTCTGCCAATACTGATGATCAGCTGATGGCCAGTGCTTGAATCACCATCAGGTGATTACAGGCAACGCAAAGCACTGCCCCGATGATCAACCGGGAAGCCAAACTACTTTTTCTACAGAGGGAGGAATGTTCAATTTGGCTCCCATCTGAAAAGGAGAGAAAAGGCCAGTGAAAAATAGTTCCACCTCTTCCAGCCTGAAATCTCCTTTCTAATATGGTCAACAAAAGTGGAAGCATATGGCCAGGATTATTCTGCCACCAAGAGAACTTCTAGCTTGAGGGTTTGGTGTACATTTCAGTATATCATGCAGCAAAGTTCCTTCAAGCCCTGCAAACAGGAGATCATTGGTTTATTGGGCAGTGGCAGCTGGCAGTAGGCAGAAAACTGAAGTCAAATGACACTTTCTCAGCAATGCTGTGCCTGCAAAGCATTACAATGACTGTGCTAAATGATGTATACTCACCAAATGAATCTCCACGGAATACCATTTTCTTAGTATTCCACAATACTTTTAAAGCATGTATTTAAATACATAGTTGCACATTTTTTGCATGTTTTTTCTAATATTAATAATAATAATCACAGATTATTGCAGAAATAAGACAGGATGGATTTATGGGCGAATACATGAGAAGGAAATAGGCTGATTTGCCCATCCCTGTCCATCCCCCCCAAAGCCCCACCTACTAATTGTCATCTTTTTCCTGGCTCATTCCTATCAGCATTTCAGCCTTGCTCTTCTAGGACACTTGCTACTAGGATGAGATACCTTATCAAGGGAGTGATTGCAGTTTCCTGGACATGCAGCCAAAGCACCTATCAGCTGCATAAAGATGCCTCCCTCTACAATCACCTTCCTTTCATTCCACCTCTTTTTATGAATAGTACATCTGCTACCATTCTGTGCGCAATTGTGGGGCTGTCTGGTGTCCTGCACTACAACACCGGTTCTGAATTCCAAAGCAGTAGCATCACCTGCAATGGAATGCCTCATTCTAGCACAGCCAATCCGGCCCGGCAAAACTCATGTAGGCCCAGTGTACGATGTCAACTATCCCCCTAATATATTTAATTTTCACACCATTGTTCCCAGTGAGCTCTGTTTTGCATATGCAAGCCGTAACTTGCAACCACTTATTTCCCATCATTTGTATTTGGCAAGGCAAGTGATGCTGTAATATTTTCTTTAGCTAAAATAGAGAGAGAGAGAGAGAGAGAGAGAGAGAGAGAGAGAGAGAGATATGAAGGGGTATGACCTAAAAATGGATGGATAAAGCCATTCTAATGTGATTCTTCACTCTCAAATCTTAGATGAGCGATTTATCTTCTGGAAAAAAAGTGTAAATTATTCTTTTGCAGGCCTGATTCTAGCTATCAAAGGAAACTGTGAAAATAGGAAGAATGATGCTGCCTATGAATCATTGAGGAAAGGACGAGTGAAGCAGAATGATCACTAGTTTTCTATTTAAGGAAGTACAACTGCAAAGATGTAATTCTTAGTAATAGGAAGTTTTGACTAAAATACCTTTTTTATTTTTATAAATTCATTGTGGCTGA
This sequence comes from Podarcis pityusensis, assembly GCF_964106645.2. Lineage (NCBI taxonomy): Eukaryota > Metazoa > Chordata > Lepidosauria > Squamata > Lacertidae > Podarcis > Podarcis pityusensis. Next base: position 55,672,885 of record NC_138028.1, on the reverse strand, counting down.
CAACTGTCCTGATTTTCTTTTCTTTCTTTCTTTTTTTGCATTTTCAGAACAGTCCAAATAATGTCCCAATTGAATCAAATAAACTTCCAGAACAGGGAAATTCCCAGAACTGCAGAAGACCAATCAGAAATGGAACTACAAAGAAGAAACATGCTCCTAAGGCACCACACTCTGATCTTGGTGGGAATTCAAACTCAACACTGAAGCAAATATTTGCATTTGAATACCATTTGACAGGAAGGATGTAGCTAGGATGCCCTCCTTGGAACACAGAGAGAATAATTAAGGACATCAAATTACCTTATGGATCAATTCCCAAGTGCAGCCCAGAGATCCATCTCATCCAGCATTCTGTGTCTAACAATGAGCAACCTGCAGGCCGCAGGCATCGACTCTGAATACCAGGGCATAGTGAAACCCCCTTCCAAGTGAAGCTTCTTATTTGACTGCATTGCTGTGTTAGGCCTGAACATTTTATGTGCTGTATCTTTTATGCATTTGGCCTTATGCCTGCTGTGTCTTTCTATTAAGATTTAAAATAATTTTACAATAGTTTTAGAATTACACTGAGAGTCACTTTGAGAAGCCTTTTAATGAAGTGAATGGCACGCTACCAGTCAGTCAGTCAATCAATCAATGAATCATAGTAATCAAAAGATAGCAAAAAGTAGTCCCTCTAGTTTGCTTCTAGCATCTTGCGATCAGAGGCGTACCTTCTCTGATTATAGAAAACCGATGAGTACCGTATTTTTTGCCCTATAGGACGCACCGTCCCATAAGGCGCACCTAGTTTTTTGGGGGGAGATAAAGGGGGGGGGAATTATTCCCCCCCCCAGGCACGGGGCTGGGGCGGGGGAAGCCCGATCTTCCCCCGACCCCAGCCCCCAGAACAGGCAACTCTCCGCAAGCCGTGGGAGCCCGGCGACGGGCTCCCGCGCCTTGCGGAGAGCTGCGCGAAGCCTGGGCGCGCTAAGCTCAGCGTGCCCAGGCTTCGGCATGCAGACAACTCTCCGCAAGCCACGGGAGCCCAGCGTGGGCTCCCATGGCTTGCGGAGATCTGCGCGAAGTCTGGAGAGCGAGAGGGGTCGGTGCGCATTCACCCCATAGGATGCACACACATTTCCCCTTCATTTTTGGAGGGGAAAAAGTGTGTCCTATGGGCCGAAAAATATGGTAAATTCAAAGTGGTGGGCCAATGAGGCTCACTTAAATATGGATGCTGGTTTGTTAAATATTTGCTATATGGATATAGATACGTTTTCTTTGGGCAACGGGGGAGGAACCACATCTGTTTTAGAGATAATATAAACCAGGAGTGGGGAAGCTTTGACCCATGGGCTAAATTTGGCATACAGGACCATTCCATTTGTTTCCCCCCCCCAAACAAGGTCCACATCATATGTGATGTCAGATGTGGGGAATGTAGAGACATAGCTGGATCTTCCAGCTAAAGAAGTAGGACTGAACTCAGTACAGTGGTACCTCGTGATGTGAACAGGATCCGTTCCGGAGCCCCGTTTGCATCCTGAATGGAACGTAAGACGCGACGATGCGTCTGTGTTTGCGCGGGCCGCGTTTTGCCGCTTCCACACATGTGCATGATGTCATTTTGAGCGTCTGCACATGCGTGAGCAGCGAAACCCGGAAATAACTTCCGGGTTGCCGCGGAGTGCAACCCAAAAGCACTCAACCTGAAGCACATTCAACCCGAGGTATGACTGTATGCCTCAGTGGTGTTCATTCCTACTTGGTTCGGGTGCATGAGCTAGTACCCCATGGCAATTCTGCTGGTGCACCTGAACCCTTCAGAGTGCATGATTGAACTCCCCACACATCAGCTGATATGCAGACAGTTAAACCCTGCTTGGTTTGGGTATGTGAGCTAGTTCCCAACAGGGAAGGTACACCTAAACCTTCCAGAAAACAGGACTGAAGTCTCCACACATTGTCTGATGAGCAGGATACTGTGGACCAACTTGGAGCACTCTCCTGTCAATTACCTGACATCATTATAGTATCAGAGAATTGACAGGTGGGTGGTCTCAAATGTTAACTTTGGACCACAGGCTAGTCTCTACACACATTCACACAAACATTATCTTTCTGCATTCCTAGTTCTCTTTCTGCATTTGTCCTTCTCTTTCCCTGCTGCCTACATCGGGAAGTTGCATACCTCGCAAGCTCTTGCAAAACTGAGGCAATGAATTCCAAAACAGGTGCTCTTGATTGGACTGTGTAATGAAAGCCCTCTTATTTCCAAAGTCCTGTCTAGATAACTTTATGTTGCACTGAATCTCCTTTTAGTTTATTACCTTAAGGATCAAGTTTGGTACTCATAAGCAGCAACTCTGTAAAAGGAAAGGGGGGAGGTTACTAAAATTCTGTGCACCAAAAGCCACTACCAAGTCAGCTGCCTATTCAAATGTGAGCCTAATGAGGAGGGAAATGGATACGTTTGTAAAATTTGCAATATGGCTAAAATTGGTCTGTACACAGAGAGGATTCATTAAATTTGAAAAGTGAATGGTGAAAATGGAAGGGCACTTACTAGGCCTCAGATGAGTAATTTCTGAGACTTGTCTTTTCCTCACCTCCCTAAAAAAAGAGGGCGGCTCTGCATAATTTTCTCTTGACTATCCCACCATTTTGTGATGGTCACCCCTTTCTGCCTCTTTCATACAGCTGACGACCTGACATCCTGCACTGAAGATTTAAGTGATCCTCTTCTAGCTGCCATCTTACTATACTGGTTCCTCAGCCCACAGATAAAATAGGGAGCTTTGAGAGGCCATTTTTTCACAACACTAATCAGTAGATGGTGTGCCAAACTGTGCGCAAGAGACTGCATACATCCTTGTGGGAATGGAAGCATATCTCTGGATTCTTCCTTTCTCTTGCACAAAGGCTCTATTTGCACTATACATTTAAAGCAGTATTATACCACTTTAAACAGTCATGACTTTCCCCAAATAATCCTGAGAACTGTAGTATGTTAAGGGTGCTGAGAGTTGCTAAGAAACCTTTTCTCTAGTCCCAGAGCTGACACTTGCCAGAGTGGTTGATCAATCAAGCCCACTTTCTAGGGAATTCTGAGCATTCTTCCCACTTAATATCTCTCCTAATATTAAGTTGTCAATTTTGTATGTAAGGGCACCTCCAGAAGCACCTCTAACTTCTATATTCTTCCAAAAGAAGACTACAAAAAAAATGGAGATACCTTGGAGAAAGAAGAGAGCTTTGATTCACCTTTCCAGTATCCTAGTATGAAACCAAATTTGGCTGTTTGCATGGAAGGAAAGGGCTGAGTAAGCTTCAGAGTTTAAATGTGAGTCCAGCAATGCAAAGCATCATTGTTAACTTTACACCTTTCTTGTTACAAATCCCACCCCAGACATCTGTTTCATCATTAAGAAAGCTGGGCATGATAGCCCTCGAACGGCTGACTGAGTGCTTCTCCTGCCCTCCCCCCTCACCCAATTCCCATTTATTTTCTAAGCAGGAGGATGGAAAAACTCCAGCCCAAATGTTTTACATGCACAGATAAAATATGCTTCCAGTTGGCCACAAAAAGAAAACATCCATTGCCAGGCATATGTAAGGACCTTTGAATTGTCAGGAGGCAGCATAGGAGGAGGAAATAAATGGTAGAGAATGAAAATGTTACATCTGTTGAAATTAACAGCAGAGACCAAATTGTCAAAACTGTCAAGTTGCTTAGAGAAATCAGGGCACTGCAGATACAGGATTAGGCTGGATAAAATGCATGGCCTGGATCCTTAGGTCTGTTTCCAATGAACCATTTTTCTTTCATAGACAGGGTTCCAGTGCCATGGGCAATGCATTATGTCCAAATGAAAAGTATCTATGTACAAATGATCCATGAGCAGGAGCAGACAGGTGTCCAGCCTCCTGAGGTCTTTCCTTCTAAATCCACAGGCATTATGACATACTATATTTCATATGGATTCTGAATGCATGTATTTTGTTTGTCAGTACATTTGGTTTATTTTAAATACTGAAAAGATGAGGAGACTGTACTGAAATGAAATGAAATAAAGCTCACAAGGGTTGGATTTCATTCCTTCTACAGAATGCCTAGGCAAAATCAGCATATAGGGGACACTGCTGACTCCATCAGAAATCAAAATTTATATTGTTGTTGTTGTTGTTGATGATGATGATGATGTTATCACCACCCATTCTTTCCCAGCAGACCCCAGGGTGATTTGCAACAATTTAAAATTAAAAGCAGAAAAAAAAAAAAATCACACCACCATTACTGTTGACAGGGCTGGCACAGAGTATCAGCAAGACCAAGGCCATGTGGGTGTATCAGTGAGACTACTGCCACCATAGTGTGCCTCCATTGGCACACTCATGTGTCCCCATCCAGGTAAGCCCCATGGACTGTCCTTCTGAAAATTGGCTGCCCGGATAAATTTCTGAACATCCTTCGGCTCCTCCATTATAATATGGACTTTGAAGAAACACGAACTCAGGGGAAATAAGCTAAGAGGACAGTACATTTAGCAAATCCTCACCGTGATCAACTCCCACCTGGAAACCTATGTCTCCACTGTGGACAGACGTGTGGATCCAGAATTGGCCTCCACAATCACTTACGGACACACTGTTAAGACCATGTACATGGAAGACAATCTTACTTGGCTACAAGTGATTGCCAACGAAAGAAGAAAGATCCTGGTAAGCAGAACTGATGCCAATGTTAGGACCATGGCTCTTCCACATCCCGCATGCTGCTACCACCTATAAATATGGTCACAAAAACACAAGCAAAGCTCATATCCCTGTCTAGTCCAGCATTTTGTTTCTGACAGTTGTCAAGCAGATGCCTATGATCAAGAGAGATCTGTTATCTTTTTTTAAAAAAAACCCCAACCCTTTATGTTATGAGTGATAGAAACCTACAAAATAAGATATAGAACCAGTTCTGATTGAACCATGAAAGCAGCAAATGGATTTTAATTGGAAATAATAAGGGCACCCTGGTGGAGCAACCTCATGAGAGTTTTGGAAAGCTTTGGGTAAAAAGAATATAACCACATGGGGGAAAAACGGGCACTAAAAGTTTGATTGTGCAATAAAAATAAATATAAATAGACAACATTCCCAACAGCTCGTGATCATTTATATTTCTCAATATTATGGACTCACGAAGGATAATCTGTATGAATTGTCTTTTTTCCAGCCCCATTGCTTAAAAGGCGATCACTGGGCATTAATGTTCGTCATGCAAAGCAGTGTAGCAACTGCTAATTCCCTTTTACAAAGATGACCCCCCTAAAGAACATGGTTCCAGCTTCATGGAATCGTAGAGTTGGAAGGGAACACAAGGGCCACTTGGTCCAACCACCTGCAATGCAGGAAGCTTTTGCCCAACATGGGGATCGAACCAACGATAAACTCTCAACTGAGCTATCCACAGGGCTAGAATGCAGCACACAAAACATTTAACAAAATAAAGGTGATTTTGAGAATCCCACCTAAACATAAGATCCTGACTCTATCAGCTCTTCAAGATCTGTTTTAGCCCCACAGCAATTTGAGATTCTTTAAGCCAAGATGGCTCAGAATGAACATGGGACTGGATGCATGGGAAATGGGTGTTTTGTCACTGACCTACAGTCCCAATCAGCTTGCATGAGATAATAAAAATAGGCTTCTATTCCCTTGGAAAGGAAAAATGTCCTTTAAAAACAGGGTGTGTGAATTGATTGAACTTTTGCTGCTGTTGTTTTTTCCCCCTTTGGAACTTTACAGGCTCAAATCTTTGTCTTTGTGTCTGTGTACTTTTTCTTAAATGTCAGCTTTCTGTACACCTACCAATGTAATGAGAAATCATAACAGACTGCCTGCCTGAGGTTTGTGGTGTGCTATGCTTGGCTTGTGCTACGAATGGGATTAGAGTATCTAAAAAAGAGGAGGGGGGGCAGGCTAGTGTGGACTGATCCTGCCAAATGTCAATATAGGACTCATTTACACCTAATTAGAGACATAAAGTTCAGTCAATCCTCAGCCTATTTGTGGTGCCACAGGCAATCCCTGATCTGAATTGCTAGCCTTGCCATTTTATATTTTTACATAGCACTTAAATAACCGGATGTAAGGACAGTCCTTACTTTGCACTATCTGAACTGCCCCTCCTTTCCTCAACCTACCCCATCCCAAGAGAATCCACCCACACAGTGTACCTCTGTCAAGTCTTATCAGCACACTCCCAATTATGGCTCTGAGGCGCAACTCACTGCAACTGGCCAGGTGCCCAGCTCCCTAACGAGCTTTCATAAAATGCCAATCAACGCACCAACCATAATCTTTATATCCTATAAAAAAGAAAGGAACAAACAACCACAAAAAATGAATGTGTTTGAAAATGCTTTTCAGAATTCCTACAGGGTAGAAGAATTTAGATGGGAAATCTCCCACGGGGTTCTATGCCAAGTAGGCACAAATGATATTGTTGCACATCACCCCAATTTCCAAATTGGGTGAGATTCCAGGGGTACCAGGTGCTTACCCATGGTTTGTGTTTCCTTTTGGAATGAGATACTGTGGAATGAGATTGTGGAGGCTTCATGGGGTAGTATCTCTGGTGGGGGACACATCGTGTTCCTTCTGAGGTAGTTTGTCCACCTTGGGTCCCCACCCTGCACTCAGCTCTCACCTGTGACTCCTAGAAGCTGTCAGCATGTGACAGCAACCACACCCCGAGACTGGCTGGTCTGAAGCAGGTGAGGGCAGGCAATGGGTCTCAAGCCCTCAGTGAGTCAGGGACTTTCCCTGCATGCAAAGACCGGCTCTGGTGGATTGAGCAGACAAGACCAATAGTGAGTCCAATGGTCAATAAGGCATTTTCTGCACATGCTGTAGAGAGAAGTGAGGAGCAGATGGAAGTCATCAACCTGGGAAGGTAGCCCATCAAGAAGAAGAAAACACGGATCATAAACTCTGCTGTCTAGCAGGATATATTTAGGAGAAGAAAATGCTAAGGTGTAAACCCTGCACAAATCAGGAGTGGAATCCCTAAAACAGCTGGATGGTGCCTTATGAAGCTCCTTCCAGCAAATCCCACAGCCCAGCTGGTGCCAAAGGCATTGCTCTGTTGTTGGCAGATGGATGCCAACAACAACCTGAGCCTGCGATGGAGAAGTTCATAGAATTAACACCACAAAAAGGTCTTGTTTCTCCCAGCCTTCTAACATTGCTCTCAAACATTGCTCTGTCTTTCTCTCTGGTTTTCTGCTTTCCTTCCAGGTCACATCACTGCAAAAAAAAACACCTCTACTCCAAACTCTGGCTTGAGAGACAGGGCCCCACCCATTTGCTGTCTTGCACTGAGCCCCATCAACTTGCTAATATGATTCCCTAGCTCCCTTATTCCCTCTCTGAAAATCCCCACCTCCCTTCCCTTACAAGCCTAAGTTGTGGCTGAACGTTAGATCAGGCTTCCCATATTTGTCAGAGTTTGGAACCTGTATTTGAAGAAGCCCTGGTTGAGCTTAGGAATTCAAATATGGCCCACAACCAGGAAATATATGTTCAACCAACAAATCTCCCCTCTTTTACATCTACCTTGAACTGTCCTTTCTATGTGGCCATAATCCATTTGGTGACTTAACTGGAAGCATACTGAGCACCTCCTGCTGTTCCCTTCTGCAGATGCACAGAATGGTCTCCAGCTGTGTCTGTTGCTCTCCCCTAACCATCTTCTGAGTAAATCAGCGGCACACTGTACATAATGCAGGGCTTCAATATCAAATATTGGATTACCAAGCCTTTCCCTCTCTTTAACAGCAAGCACTGAAGATTTGGATTTATGATTTACATTAATCTTGATCAGATGCCTTTCCTGCTTCAGCGGGCCCTACTTGCTTCTTTCTTCTTTATGACACAGTAAAGCAAAATTTGCCTCGGGCATCGCTATCCCCACCCCACTGGTTCATGGTGTTTTAACACGCACCTGCATTGTAGTGTGAAATTCAGTTCACTGGTGAATAACAAATATATTGCTTGGGGGAGGGAAGAGAGAAAGGAACATCTGGCTGTTAATATTAGAGTTGGGATGAACAGTGAGAAATGCTGACAGTGTATTAAAGAAATGAGAGGTAAATGTGAATTATAAGGCTATAATGCCATGGATGGGTTCTGAAGATGTCACAATAAGAAAATGTATCCAGTAATTTAAGCCTGAGGTGAAATTAAAGCTTCATAACTCTAAACAAGAATGCTAAAAAGGCTTTAATTAAGTCAGCATCTGACTCCTTATTCTAATGGTGTGCTATATCCCTGGTGTTCAGATAAGTCTAGTCTCTTCCTTTCTGCTTTTTACCTGTCACACTCAAGTACACCACCTTTGAATAAGGAATCTTTCACCCTCATTTAAACATTGCTTGGCAGCTTTTCGTTCAATCACTTGCAGCTTTGTGATGATCGGTGCTTATTAACCAACAGAGATAACCAATGAAAGCGGAGCAGACAAGATGTGCATTATCTGTTTTCATAAGTGGCACCAGCAAGACCTGACCAGAACTGAAGATGTACTCTCTTAGAAGTTCCTTTGACCATGAGGTAGAGCAGCTATTAATGATGGGACACCATGTAAGATGGGATGCTGGACCAGAGGGACTTTGGGACATGTGCTCACTGCAATTGTAGAAAGTCTCCTTGGCAAAGCATCTTTTAGAAACGGAGATTATCAAACTTGCACAATCCTTGCTCCCTCTGCTTTCCAGAAGTATCTTCATTTGCAGCACTCCCTGTCCCAAAAGAACTTTATTATTGTTCTTGCAATAACCACTCTTTCACTTCCATTGTCACCATTTAACTTGGCTTCACACTTTCTGTGATTGTTATTTTTCATCAAAGTGTTCTGTTCTCTGATTGCTGTCATTTGGACTTCCTTCTGGTGAATCCTTAGTAGTTCTTTTTTTATATATAATGATGATTAAAGTATAGTCAAAATTGTTCACTCCCGAGAGTATAAAATGATGTTGAAAATTAGAGAAGGGGCTGAAATGTGCTATAAAGATAATTTTGAGGGCTGGGAACTTCATCGTACAGTCAAAGATATAATGGAATCAAGGGGGGAAAGGAAGGAAGGATGTTAGATCAGTGATGACTTGATTATGTCTGAAGTACCTTCAGAGGGAGAATATTAAAAGACTCTTTCAGATAGTAAAGAAGGGTATAAAAAGAACAAGTTACTTGAAGCTACAGAAGGATAAATTAATACTAAAAACAATGTATGAATTTCAGCAGTTAAAGCAGCACTGGCTGGTTGCGAGTTTATCCCATCCAAGGGTCTTTATCCTATTGTACAGCCTGATGATGCCCAGGCTAGTTCAATGAAGTTTCCATCTGTTCAGCCAGATCAGTATCTAATAACTTAACTTCCCCAAATCTGCCTGGATTTGTTTTCCATACAAAACACTGGTAAATTTTTATAAAGTTGCTAGGGGAATCCTCCAATGTGGGTGGTGGTGTCTTAATGGCACAATGCTAGAGCACCCTTTAAGGCAGGGGTAGGGAATCTCTAGCCTTCCAGATTTGGTCGGATTACCACTAGCAGATTGCAGTGGAAATCCCATCTTTTGAATTCTAGCAGGTGCTGTTTATGCTGCCATTACAATATACTGATAGCTTTAAGGAAAGTCTTTGGATGTTTTATTTTATGTCTGCTTCATAGTTATTGTGCATGTGTTTAAAGTTTATACCCTCAAGACCATATAAAAAGCTTGAGTTTTACAGGCAGCAATCCTATATATGCTTACCTTAGAGTAAGTGTCTTTGATTTTCATAGGACTTGCTTCTGAGTAGACAGCCATAAGCTTCCACTGCAACTTGCAAGAGATTCTTAGTAGGAAAATGGGGGGGGGGGGTGATTGTAAGATTTGGGGGGAAACACAGGAGTTCTTGGGAGTGAATAATAATAATATAATAATAATTTATTATTTGTACCCTGCCCATCTGGCTGGGTTTCCCCAGTCACTCTGGGAGGCTTCCATAGAAACCAAAAATACACTAAAATATCACACATTAAAAACTTCCCTGAACAGGGCTGCCTTAAAATATCTTAAGATGCCTTAAGATGAATGATTTAAAATGAGGAGAAAATATATATTGTGAAAATACTTGCTGCAGTCACACTGAAAAACATTCAAGGACTGCAGAATATTATGGTTTCGAAGGATTCCCATTTCCAAACCCAATTCCACTTTTGAAAGAGCTTGATAGCAGTAAAATGCAGAGACGTGGATCATTTTTTCAGCCCAGAAGGTTGCTTTCCCTGGTTAGGAACCTTCTGGGATCAAGTGCTGGTGGTGGGTAGAGTCAAAGGCAAAAGTAGACAGGGCAATAGATGTTGCCCTTACCTTTGTACAGTAGGTTTCATTCCAGCACACAAAAGTCAACGGTTTCTACACAGAGAGACGCAAACATCTCCATTCAGACAAGCAGAATATATTATCACAATTCAAGGGCATATTCCAGTCAGACAAAAGCACTCAAGCAAGGCATGAAGCAGGGCATAGGAGCCAATTCCTAGGGTCTGAGGGGTATTTGCCCCCCAATAAAATATTTAAGGGGGCCGACTCCCCCCCAAATTGATGGGCATTGCCATTCAAATGGTGTGTGTGCATCACATCATATGATCAATTATGCTGAAAGGGGTTTACTTGGGGCCCAAAATAGTTTATTCAAGTTGGCACCCCAAAGCAGGACCAGTCAGAACTGTGGCCTAGGAAAGTCCAGGGAGCTAGATGGAGAGATCTGAAGGGGATACTTTCATCCCCCAGGACTGAGGATTCCCACCACAGGTCCAATGCATCTATTTTGCATTCATCAGTGTTGTACTTTATGCAGTTCTAAAGCATTGTTGCATGGCTTCCCAATCTCTGAGCGGTGTGAGATTCAAAGGATTCCAGGCACTTACCTAGACTTCATGTTTCCTTTGGAATGAGGTACAGCTAAGACTGTGGTGTCTTTATGATATATGGTTTATTTAAACATATATAAAACCCGAACCTACAATGGAGGGGTTCACAGCATTAAAACCCCAAGTGGGTTTTGCTTTTCTCATATCCACAGCCTTGGCTTCAAACAGAAATCAAACAGTGCTCTGTCTCTCTGGCTACCCAGACCGCAGCTTTTCAGCCTCTACCTTCTAGCTTGCATAACTCCATTGTCCACTCTGGCTTTTGTCTTTCTAACTACCAGTGAATTGAGAGAGGGCTGTCCCTCACCCACCCGTTTGTCATCTGGCACTCATTCACTTTGTAACCTTAAGGATCCATTACCTTACCATTAAACTAGACTGGCTATTCCAAAAATTTGAATCCTGGATCAGATGTTAACACTTGCTGGATCCAGAGATTAGAATGGCATCAGCATACAGCCTGTTGTTGTTGTTTAGTCGTGTCTGACTCTTCGTGACCCCATGAACCAGAGCACGCCAGGCACTCCTGTCTTCCACTGCCTCCCGCAGTTTGGTCAGACTCATGTTTGTAGCTTCGAGAACACTGTCCAACCATCTCGTCCTCTGTCGGCCCCTTCTCCTTGTGCCCTCAATCTTTCCCAACATCAGGGTCTTTTCCAGGGAGTCTTCTCTTCTCATGAGGTGGCCAAGTATTGGAGCCTCAGCTTCACGATCTGTCCTTCCAGTGAGCACTCAGGGCTGATTTCCTGAAGAATGGATACGTTTGATCTTCTTGCAGTGCATGGGACTCTCAAGAGTCTCCTCCAGCACCATAATTCAAAAGCATCAATTCTTCGGCGATCAGCCTTCTTTATGGTCCAGCTCTCACTTCCATACATCACTACTGGAAAGACCATGGCTTTAACTATACGGACCTCTGTTGGCAAGGTGATGTCTCTGCTTTTTAAGATACTGTCTAAGTTTGCCATCGCCTTTCTCCCAAGGAGCAGGCGTCTTTTAATTTCGTGACTGCTGTCACCATCTGCAGTAATCATGGAGCCCAAGAAAGTAAAATCTCTCACTACCTCCATTTCTTCCCCTTCTATTTGCCAGGAGGTGATGGGACCAGTGGCCATGAGCTTCGTTTTTTTGATGTTGAGCTTCAGACCATATTTTGCGCTCTCCTCTTTCACCCTCATTAAAAGGTTCTTTAATTCCTCCTCACTTTCTGCCATCAAGGTTGTGTCATCTGCATATCTGAGGTTGTTGATATTTCTTCCGGAAATCTTAATTCCAGTTTGGGATTCATCCAGCCCAGCCTTTTGCATGATGAATTCTGCATATAAGTTAAATAAGCAGGGAGACAATATACAGCCTTGCCGTACTCCTTTCCCAATTTTGAACCAATCAGTTGTTCCATATCCAGTTCTAACTGTAGCTTCTTGACCCACTTAGAGATTTCTCAGGAGACAGATGAGGTGATCAGGCACTCCCATTTCTTTAAGAACTTGCCATAGTTTGTTGTGGTCGACACAGTCAAAGGCTTTTGCATAGTCAATGAAGCAGAAGTAGATGTCTTTCTGGAACTCTCTAGCTTTCTCCATAATCCAGCGCATGTTTGCAATTTGGTCTCTGGTTCCTCTGCCCCTTCGAAATCCAGCTTGCACTTCTGGGAGTTCTCGGTCCACATACTGCTTAAGCCTGCCTTGAAGAATTTTAAGCATAACCTTCCTAGTGTGTGAAATGAGTGCAATTGTGCAGTAGTTGGAGCATTCTTTGGCACTGCCCTTCTTTGGGATTGGGATGTAGACTGATCTTCTCCAATCCTCTGGCCACTGCTGAGTTTTCCAAACTTGCTGGCATATTGAGTGTAGCCCTTCACAGCATCATCGTTTAAAATTTTAAATAGTTTAGCTGGAATATCATCACTTCCACTAGCCTTGTTATTAGCAGTGCTTTCTAAGGCCCATTTGACTTCACTCTCCAGGATGTCTGGCTCAAGGTCAGCAACCACACTACCTGGGATGTACGAGCCATCCATTTTTTTCTGGTATAGTTCCTCTGTGTATTCTTGCCACCTCTTCTTGATGCCTTCTGCTTCTGTTAGGTCCTTTCCACTTTTTCCTTTTATTATGGTAATCTTTGTACGAAATGTTCCTTTCATATCTCCAATTTTCTTGAACAGATCTCTGGTTTTTCCCATTCTATTGTTTTCCTCTATTTCTTTGCATTGCTCGTTTAAGAAAGCCTTCTTGTCTCTCCTTGCTATTCTTTGGAAATCTGCATTCAATTTCCTGTATCTTTCACTATCTCCCTCGCACTTTGCTTGCCTTCTCTCCCCCGCTATTTGTAAGGCCTCGTTGGACAGCCACTTTGCTTTCTTGCATTTCCTTTTCGTTGGGATGGTTTTGGTTGCTGCCTCTTGTATAATGTTATGAGCCTCCATCCATAGTTCTTCAGGCACTCTGTCCACCAAATCTAAATCCTTAAACCTGTTCCTCACTTCCATTGTGTATTCATAAGGGATTTGACTTAGATTGTATCTTACCGGCCCAGTGGTTTTTCCTACTTTCTTCAGTTTAAGCTTGAATTTTGCTATAAGAAGCTGATGATCTGAGCCACAGTCAGCTCCGGGTCTTGTTTTTGCTGACTGTATAGAGCTTCTCCATCTTTGGCTGCAGAGAATATAATCAATCTGATTTCGATGCTGCCCATCTGGTGATGTCCATGTGTAGAGTCATCTCTTGTGTTGTTGGAAAAGAGTGTTTGTGATGACCAGCTTGTTCTCTTGGCAGAACTCTGTTAGCCTTTGCCCTGCTTCATTTTGAACTCCAAGGCCAAACTTGCCAGTTGTTCCTTTTATCTCTTGACTCCCTACTTTAGCATTCCAATCCCCTATAATGAGAAGAACATCCTTCTTTGGTGTCATTTCTAGAAGGTGTTGTAAGTCTTCATAGAATTGGTCAATTTCAGTTTCTTCAGCACCAGTGGTTGGTGCATAAACTTGGATTATTGTGATGTTAAAAGGTCTGCCTTGGATTCGTATCGAGATCATTCTATCATTTTTGAGATTGCATCCCAGTACAGCTTTCGCCACTCTTTTGTTGACTATGAGGGCCACTCCATTTCTTTTATGGGATTCTTGCCCACAATAGTAGATATGATGGTCATCTGAACTGAATTCGCTCATTCCCGTCCATTTTAGTTCACTGATGCCCAGGATGTCAATATTTATTCTTGCCATCTCATTTTTGACCACATTCAACTTACCAAGGTTCATGGTTCTTACATTCCAGGTTCCTATGCAATATTTTTCTTTACAGCATTGGACTTTCCTTTCACTTCCAGGCATACCCGCAACTGAGCGACCTTTCGGCTTTGGCCCAGCCGCTTCATCAGCTCTGGATCTACTTGTACTTGTCCTCCGCTCTTCCTCAGTAGCATGTTGGATGCCTTCCGACCTGGGGGGCTCATCTTCCAGCGTCATAACTTTTATATGCCTGTTGTCTTTGTCCATGGAGTTTTCTTGGCAGGGATACTGGAGTGGCTTGCCGGTTCCTGCTCCAGGTGGATCATGTTTGGTCAAAACTCTCCACTATGACCTGTCAAAGAGCATACAGCCTACTTCTTCCCAAACTCTTAACTGTATGCTGTTCAAGTGCCATAGACTGAAAAACGGGTTGTTTTCAAATTATTTGGTTTGACCTTCTAAGCTCCATAACAGAAATCCTGAAGAGTTCCTAAGCTTCCAAGCATTTAAGGTGTACATCCTGGAGGAGCCAATAGTCTGCCCAGGATTTAGGAGTTTATTAGCTACCATTGGTACATGCAGAAGTGCAAGCCTGCTTGGGACAACTCTCCTAGACCTCCCTCTGTATAATTGGTTGTTGTTGTTGTTTTTTAAAAAAAACACCTGCTTCTCAAAGCCCTGATCTGAATAAATTCTTTGGATGTTCTTCCATGCTCCATATAAAATCAAGGTACCTCAAGGGTCTTGTGCCTTATCTGGTGGAAGTCAACAGCAAAGCTTCCATTAAATTCAGAGCACAGGATCTGGCCCTCTAAGAAGAAAAAATCACTGGCTCGCTTAAATGCTAGCTGCACTGTATTTTCCAGATCAGTGGTTAAGACTCTCTGAAGAAGTCACAGTTGCTTAACTTGTTGGCAAGCTACCAGCCTGAACTGAGACTGTGCATAACAATGAGGGAATGAGGGAGGCACCTTGTATGAGAGAAGAAAGTCATTCTCCAATTTGAATTAAATGCTGAAATCTTGCTTGTTGGGATTGGCTTTAGGCAAGTCGTATAGTTCAAGGTTTCTAAAGTGGCTGGAGCAGGTAGCAAAAGAAAGTGGAAGATGGCTTTCTGGTGTGTTAAATCTCTAAGGAGCCATAGGCCAACTTCAAATAGTTTGTGAATCCCTCACACCTTCTTAAACGCAGGCTTTGCTTAGTGATATCTGCCTAGGGCTGTCCTTAAGAACCAAATTTGATACAATTCCCCTTTCATTTGAAGCATTTAGGTTTAAGCTAGTTATCGCAGCTCTTGTGTGCCAAGGTATGAATAATGAGGAGTCTGATTCCCTCAGGTGTTATTCTTTAAAATGGTTACTTTTGCTTTTAGAATGCTAAGCAAGGTGTGCTGGAAGTAGGGCCTTGTTTACAAGGGTGCTCCCTGATAACAGTACAAGCAAGGTTATTTGTGAAGAAAAAAGAGAAACAATTTTCAAGCAATGCATAAAAGCAGAGATGTTGTACTTGGAGATGAGCGAACACCAGCACTTGCTCAGCCCGTAAATCAGATGGACTGCTCAACACTAGTCAAAAACCAACAACCTCTCAGTGGGTTTTGTTTAGAGATTTCAGGGGAAGACTGTAGCATGCTTGTAGGCTTCCCTGAGGCACCCAGCTGTTCAATCTGAAACAGGACAATGGGCTGGCAAAACCTTTGTTTCTGTTCCAGCAGGATTCTTACTTTGCTTAGCATAGTAGTGTAGACAAAATTTTGGGCTCCTACAGATAACTCATTTATTGATCATCCATCCTGATTTGCTTGCACAGAGCATACTGCCATGGATTGGCTGGATGCAAAGGAGTGGTGGGAGGCACTAGCTGGGGAACCCCCAAGAGAACAAGACTCCAAGCCAGGGCATTGGTGGAGGGATGACGATGAGTGGTCAGAGGGAGAAGAGGGAGCAGACTGGGAGGAGGAGTTGTCAGAATCTGATGAAGTAACAGAGTTAGTGAGCTGAAAGAGCAAAGATAGGTATGGCGATGGAGTCTCAGAATGCTTGGGAAGGACTTAGGAGAAGAGGAGACGTAGGCAACTGTGGGAAGGCCTTCAGTCCCCACAACTCCCTCATGGGACAAGAGTTGCTGTGCTCATTAGTATTGCAGATATTAATATTACACAGTCCAGGAGTGCCAACTTGGGTCCCAGGTTATGGGTACCCACTGGCATCCGTGATGTACGTTAATCAGTGCAGCACAGCAGAGCTTCTGAGGCCTGGCAGGGCCTCGGACGTGATCTCCGCAGTCCTGTGAGGGTTTGGAGATCACACCCAAGGCCTAGTGCAACCTCCAATGTGATTTCCGGTTTGTACCTGAAGTCGTGTTGGAAGCCTGTTAGGACCTCCAATGTTGCCTCGGAGGTCACTTTGGGACTCCAACGCAACATCCAGTAGAAACTGGAAGTCATCTCGGAGCCCGCGCTGTGGGTGCCAAGCACGGGGTAGGTGCCCCAGGGCTCCTTAAACTGTAGTTGGCACCTATGACACAGTCCGAAACAATAAGGATGCATGAAAACTGACTCCTTTTCAGAAATAAAAGATTGTCAATGCCCATTAGATTGTTCAAAAATTTACTTGCAGAACTTACTTCAAAACAGAACAGAAACATCAATATATCCAAACAGTTCCACAAGTCATATGCCAGTCCAAGGCATAAGCTCAGCATCTTACATTCTCACTCTCACAGAGCCTGAGAACAAAGACTAAAGGCAATTTCCTTCAAAATGGTGATTTGCAGTTCAATACCTCTCATGTGATCTAAGGTTAAACACTCATATAACAGAAAACAACAATAGTTAATTTTCAACTCTGTTAAAGTTCAGAATCTCTTAGAATACTGCAGTGGAATTTCCCAATGTTAAACCCTTTCACCAGTGCCCACAGCTACCCCCATTTTAGTGTCAATTAAACCAATTATACTTAACAATTAGGCCTGGCACTACTGAGCAGCCTTGTTTCTTTTAATAAAGACTTGACTTCACTTACTCCATGCTATTTATTGCTGGCCAACTCCTGACCTGCTCCAGTTACATGGAGACTATTCCCTGTCTTGACTGAGCATTTGCTCTGATTTACTTGGGGAGAGGTTGTACGGCGAAGAATATCCATCCTGATTTTCTTTTGCAGTGGTTATACACTCCTTGTCCACACATTAACCAATTGTTTAAGAGCATTACCCTGTTATTTTCCTAACCACAAAAATCTTCTTTTCTTTTTCTTTTCTTGTTGCAATGGAGATCTTTACTCCACTTCCCATGGGCAAACCTAAACTTCCCAAATGCAGTTGAATCCCTCCCACAAAATACTGCCTTTCTGAATCTGACCTTTGTAACGCTTGAACTCAGAATATTAATATTATTCTTATGGACAAAACATTGCAGTGCTGTGATGTGGTGGTGGTGATAATGATGATATAATTAAATCAGGTGCTTGTATTGGGGGGGGGACCCCATCAAATCTACCATAAATGACATGATGCTATTCAAAGCTTCTATTTCAATATCCCATTTCTTATACCAGACAAGCTAAGATTGAAGCAGCATGCTGAATGCAGGCAAGTGTATTTCTGTGATGTATGTTTAAAATGCCTGCCAATGAAAAATAAGGATGAGAACAACTGAATTGCATGAGCTTCCCACTTTCCCTCAACACTCTCTGAAAGTATGTTCTCTATACGAGTAGCTTCAAGGAGAAGGAATTTAATGAAATATGAATTGAGCCATCATAATTCGGCATCCCTCAATGTACATTTCTTATTCTTTTACTTCTGTTACCCTCCATGCTAGCTTCTCACTCTCTTATTTTAATTTCCACACCAAATTGCTGTAACGGTGATAAACTATCAGAACAAAGGAAGATTCTCATTTAATTAAATTGTTAGAGTTGATAGAAATTGCATTTTCAGCCCTAGCACTGGAATAAGCTTCATTTGGAGTACAACCCGGCTTTTATAAAATATGGCCTATTAACAAGACAAAACCTATTGTAAAGAGAAGAACTCTCAGTCACCATGCGTAAATGCATCTCAGTGCGTTGACAGGTCTCTTAATCTCCCATGCCTTGCCAGAAGCCTTTGTTTATGCCACCTTATGGCCCCTTGTTAACCCCCTTGTTTGAGGGCCAGAAAGGGCTGTGATGAATGCCATTCAAAACATATATATATATTTAAAGAACCATAGTTAATTCAATCAGTTTTTAGGATGGTTCAAAGCAGTCCAGAAATGGAATTGCACTTGGAACAATGAACCTGCAGCTGGCTAATGAAGACCCAACAACCATTTTGATAGTAAAATGAAGAAAGGACAACACACAGTTAGAACCAGAAGCTATGCTCCCATTACTAGGTGAAAAGAAGGAGTCATTAAGTAATAGGGCTGTGGATTGGATCGAGTCAAAGCCCAAATTCTGAACAGAATAGCCCCACCCAGAGCGGCCTAGGACTGTCAAAAGGTTATGTGGTCAGGTGGGGGGTGGGGGGAGAAGGAGAGGCAGGCAGTATGGTGAAGCAGGATTGAACTCTGTGCTCACTAGTGGGTGAGCTGACTGTAAGCAAAAATATAGCAACATACATTACTTAGCCATACATAGCCATATTAATTTCAAACGTTAACTTTGACTCTATTGAAGGATCACCACAACCACACATTATAATTATTCTGCTTGGGGAAAGTACTGTATTTGGATGCTTGGGGATCTGCCACCCATTTATCCAGATCCAGGGGCCTAGGAAGGGGAGCAGTGGGGGCGGTCCACTCTGGGTGTCATCCCTGAGGGGGGTGACCCCAAGGCACACTGCAGGGGGCTCGCCCCACTGCCCCAGAGCCGCCACTGTGCATGGTGGATCACCCTGCCGCCACTGCAGCACGTGACGGATTGCTCCGCTGCCACGTGCGGCGGATCATGCTGCCCCCCCGCACAGCTCGCCCTGCCCCCCCCCTCAGGTGCACGACATAGGCGCCGCTCCAGGCACCCATGCAGCTAACTCTGCCACTGTCCGGATCACATCTTAAGCCTGTAACCAATGTTTTCAGTTCTATTTCTTATGAGCCACCTGCTTCTCCAAAATTAAAGTACAGCAAACATGGACCAATAATTTATCCATTTTAACTATTCACAGAGAACACCTGGTATAAATACTTCAAGATGTATTGATTATGAAAGAAGAATTGTAATTAGTCACTAAATCTTAGAGACCAGTTAATAGCCGGTCTTGCTCTATTACAACTGTAATCTATAATGTTTTGCATGACATTATTGAAATGTCTTAGATCTTATTAATCCAGAATGCACAAAGCTCTGTGCATGGTTACCGTAGATCAGAAAACTGACATTGCTTAATTGCCCTTCTGTCAAATGTTTGCCTTTTGAAGGATACAACTGAATCTGGATTTTGGCCTAACATAATGAAATGTGTTATACGGATACAGAGCTATGCAAATGTGTACATATCTAATTACACCGATTTCATCAAAGAAGATACCAACAGTCCAATCATACCACGTAAAGTCACCACCCCTACTCCAATTAATCTGACAATTATCACAATTATAAATCCAGGATCTCTATTCACACATTACATAGCTTCACACATTACATAGAGGCAAAGCAGACTTCCCCACCAAGCAAAAACTCCAAAGGAAACATATGTCCATTAGCTAAACTTGTATGTTCATGAATTTGTTGTATTCATACAATTTACATTTTAGCTGAACATGTAAAACTTCTAAAATTGTAGCCATAACTCGAGATACAAAGGATGGATAGAGCTATGAAAGGGCTTTTGCCAACACATTTCAAAGACCCACAACAACAACATTGGGGAAAAGCTTGTTGTTGTTTGTTGTTTAGTCGTTTAGTCATCAAACTCACGTTAGTAGCTTCGAGAACACTGTCCAACCATCTCATCCTCTGTTGTCCCCTTCTCCTTGTGCCCTCCATCTTTCCCAACATCAGGGTCTTTTCCAGGGAGTCTTCTCTTCTCATGAGGTGGCCAAAGTATTGGAGCCTCAGCTTCAGGATCTGTCCTTCCAGTGAGCACTCAGGGCTGATTTCCTTCAGAATGGTTTGATCTTCTTGCAGTCCATGGGACTCTCAAGAGTCTCCTCCAGCACCATAATTCAAAAGCATCAATTCTTCGGTGATCAGCCTTCTTGATGGTCCAGCTCTCACTTCCATACATCACTACTGGGAAAAGGTTAGATTTGATTAAATACAACATATTAGAGTATCCACAATGAAATTAAACAGATTAACTGAAATAGAACATAGTCCAGGCAGGAAAGTTCCCCACTTCTGGGCACATCTACAAGCTCTTCTTGCAAAGGATTGGAAGGAATTCTTCCTCCTTGCCAAGAGAGCCTTGAGAATGAAAGTTGACCGGCGCACTGTGGTGCCAACAGTCTGGCATTCACCCAGATGTGCAGGCGAAACTCAAGGGGCATCTCAGGGTCCGAAATCCTATTTGGCAATCGATGACCCAAAAATGTCCCAATCTCAATGATGCCACATATAACCCCCCCCCCCAATATCTTGTTAAACACTTTCCTGCCCAAACTAACAGCTAATTAAACAAATCAGAAAATACACAGCTCCAGAAAAAGAAAACTTCCAGCTGTATGGAGCAGGCAAAAAAGAAGAGTCCCTGGGCCAATTTGGGCTCCCCCAAAATTCCTACTCAGCTCCCAGAAATGGTCAATTAGGAATGCCCATGCTGCCTAGGGAGAGAGCACGGGTGCAAAAATGGGACCCTTGAGAGGAACCATCTAACAAAGTGCAGCTATCAGGATTGGTTCATTAGAATCTTTCTGTCGTTACCCATTTTTCCCTCAGTTTTCTTTTTAAGTGGAGTGCAGGGTATAGCAAAGGCACCCCTGTTAAGCTGTTAAAGGCATTGTATCCAAAGTTGATATTTAGGTTTTGGTAATTACTACACTTCATTTAATGGTGCCCTGAAAATTTAACTAAAGAGTTAATTCTCTTACAGTTCTGCACACAGCTATGATGTATATGTTCTTTAATGCACTTCAGGCTGACTGGAGTCAGATCTTGAATTCATTTAGTTACAGATCACAGTGGAGCAGATAGTAGGCTTTCTTTGTAAGTTCAGCACCTCGCCCTATTGGCAGAGGTAGATTAAAATGTATTTCATTCAGGGACCCGCATCCCAGTATTGGGTTTTACAAAAGTGGGAGTGGTTGGGCAGAAACCCCCCTCCATGCTCCATCCAGGTAAGCCCAGAATATATTCCCAGCAGGTGAAATCAGAAGAGGAGGGAGAGTGTAGAGCAGGGGGCAGTGAGTGGGGTGGCCTGGCCTTGGCAGAGGCTTGAGATCCAGTACCACATTTGCCCTCCAGCTCTGAAGTTCCCCTCCCCTACTCTAGAGAGGGGCATATCCAGAGCAGCCTCTCCTCTATAGATGTTGCCCTTTTATTTGCATTAGTATAAAAGGAACAATTACATCTCTGCATACTGATATTCTGAGAATTGTTTTCTGTTTTTATCACCTGTGATTAGCATCTGAGATGTCTCACTTCTCAGCTAATTTGAAAAATATTAACTGGTTATCTTGCTTAGCTCCATTTATTAACAAAACATCAGGTATGGGTCGACATTAAAAAAAAAGTCTTTGATCGTGTATTGTAGCTTGGAGCTGCAGGTTATATTGCAAACCATTAGTTAGCCAATATTCCATTAATTTGAACACAAATAATTTTATATTATGTATGCTGACCTTTGCAGAACATCCTCTGTTTTATTTACCAATGAATTTTACAAGTTTTATTATCAACTGTGATTTAATTTCCTAGACCTCATATTAAACCCTGCTAGTTTTAATTTAAAGGGATAAACAGTCTTGAGATGAATACTTACTGCATTTAGTAGCCCCAAAATATATTACAGAAGGGAATAAATAAAGGTAAATACAACACTTTTTTTTAAAAATATACTCCACTCACAATTCATTTTTTACCAATAGGGGTGATTATTTTAAAATGGGAAGAGCATGCTTTAATTCTAAAATAATTCACAGGCATATGTAAGGCATATTACAATTTAAGGTGATGCCCACCCTGCAGAAAATATAAAAATATATAGCATTGTATCACATTTGAACTTCATCTAAACCTTTATGATAGCAGTGTGCTAACCACAAGATTCAGTACAGACCACAATTTGATGCTTCAGAAAATAGCCTGCCTAAGTTTGACAGAGGACAAGATGGTTGGATAGTGTCTTCGAAGCTACAAACATGAGTCTGACCAAACTGCGGGAGGCAGTGGAAGACAGGAGTGCCTGGCGTGCTCTGGTCCATAGGGTCACGAAGAGTCGGACACGACTAAACGACTAAACAACAACAAAGTTCAACATGCTTTATAGGCTGCCCAATTTGGCAAAGGGCCCGCCTAAGTTTGCCTTGTCCCCCTGGGCTATTGTGAAATTATTAATATAATATAATATACTTAATTTATATTATTATATTATATTATATTATATTATATTATATTATATTATATACATAGTCATAGCTATGCAAATAAATCCAGGAGCTTATGTGCTTAACACTATACACACACACACGAGAGAGAGAGAGAGAGAGAGAAAGAAAGATCTATAACTTTTAAAAAATGAGCAGGAGTTGATAAAAGGTGAAGACATGTTTGGTACTCTTTAAGGTGATTGTTCCTGCAAAAATTTAGAAGGATAGCTGCAGTCCCTCAACAGTTGGAAGCAGAAAGAGTTATCCACACTGGAGCTGATTTTCAAGTCATCTTTAGCATGGCAACTGTAGCTGTCAATGATGGACCATTCACACAACTGGCCATATGCAGCCCAGTCACATATGATGAACTTTGCATCTACTGAGAGCCCTCAGGAAACCCCACTCAGTGTGGCCTATGCTGTATGTGGTACGGATAGCTTGCAGCTGGTATGAACACTGGCTGCTAGACAAGGAGCAGTCATAACACTTCATAAGTTTCAGATTGTTTTCCATGTCTGGCAAGCTCTGGAGAAAAGGCATCAATAGGGAGATGGGGCAATGCTGAGCAATGTTTCAAATTTTATATGGCTTAGAATCATCCATCAGTTCTTGAAACTGGAACCAGTAAAAGTATATCAATACTTACATTTCTTTCATTCAAATAAGAACAGTTATGACCCATTTCCTTAGCATATTTGTGGGCTACATAATACATTAGCTGCCGATATTGCAATCAAGGCAGAAAAAAGCATGCACATTTCATATGTTGTGGTAAACTGATGCTTTCCTGCAGAATATTTCAGAGGTTTTAACTGTCTTGTGCATTCTAATAAAAATTTCCCAGAAGCTTTCCCTCTTCCCTCACTTTATAATCCTAAATGCTGAAGACAATTCAATATCTGATAATAGAGTCTGACAGCCTACCATAGTTACAGGTTTGACTGATGCTTTTATCTCTGCTAAGTAAACTTCAAAAGTTTCTTAGTCCTTTTGATTTCTCAAAAGAAAGTGGGCTTATTAGAATCTCGATAATATTACTTTGCAATTTTCTTTTACCTCCTAGAGTAATCCAAATGAATGGATGACACTTGTTGTTTCCAGTCAAGTACAAGTTCCCCTTTGCTGGGTGGTCAACCACAAATAAAACAAGGGGGATGGGGGGGGAGGCTTTTCAAGTTTTAAGACCAGTATGAGAAGCATTTATCTTGGCTAAGTCTGGGGTCAATTTTGGATGATGTATTTGATCAACGTATTAAAATAGAATATGGTAATGTTATCTAGTGCTTGGAGGGGGATGTAAAATATTAAAGTGCAGTGGAGGAAATAGTATTGGATGAGATTCACCTAAAAAGCCCCATCAACAGAAGCCATGTGCAAGGATTTCTGCTTGCACCACTGGGATTCCTCCCTTCTTCTCCCCCTATCCCATATGGCAAGCTGAAATGCTTGTGCAGACAGAAAATTTTCATAGTGCAACACTGAATTCCACCCACAGAATGGACTTCCAAGCATAAGGTTACTAATGTGAAAATTAGGCAATTTGTAGCGCAATTGATCTATGTCTGAGATATGGCTGCTAATGAATCCAGCAGGGCTTTGTTTGAAGTGCTGTTGTTTAGTCGTGTCCAACTCTTCATAACCCCATGGACCAGAGCATGCCAGGCACTCCTGTCTTCCACTGTCTCCTGAAGTTTGGTCAAACTCATGCTGGTAGCTTCGAGAACACTGTCCAGCCATCTGGTCCTCTGTCGTCCCCTTCTCCTTCTGCCCTCAATCTTTCCCAACATCAGGGTCTTATCCAGGGAGTCTTCTCTTCTCATGAGGTGGCCAAAGTATTGGAGCCTCAGCTTCAGGATCTGTCCTTCCAGTGAGCACTCTGAAGTACATGTACGCTAATGATGACCCTGCTAATTGAAGATGATAGCAGATGTAAATTCAGCACAGCCCTAGTGAACCTGCTCTATATTAAGTGGGCTCAAATAGTTCCAAAGCACAAAACCTAAACTCCACTTGTAGATTAAATTCTCAAATACTTATTGTCCCCGCAATACCAAATGGAGTGTGGATTTTCCCTTCTGCTGTTGTTCTTCACTTGAGCACAGTGTCTGCTGGTATATATATTTAAAAAAAAAAAAACAAGGTGGGGAGGTGGGGAGAACCAAAACAAAAAAACAAAAACCCACAACCCTTGCTTTTGCCATGTTCCAGAGATTACAGTTGTGTAACATGGACAAAACCAGAGAGAGGGAAATGTTTACATGAAAAGTATTTGCATAGTGCATTGTTGTGTACCGTTTTCAAGTCTTTGTAGCATATAGTAGGTGTCATATAAGGGTAAAGAAATAAAAGTGATTGTCACTTTACTTTCTTAATTACAGCTTTATTACTTACTAAAGGTGATCTGTGTGACTTCATTAACCATTTGACAGGCAAATAACCATTTCCTCTGCCTACCTCATTCCGGTGACCATATGAGCCAAATCCTAGGGGCCGAGGGCCTTTTGCCCCTCACTCCCAATAAAATATTTGAGGGGGCCAGCCCTCCCCAAGTTGATAGGCATTTCCATTCAAATGGTGTGTGCTTCATCTTGTGATTGATTATGCAGGGCAGTGCTTATCTGGGTCCACCAAAATATTATTCAACTGAGCTGGTGACCCTACTCTGGCTTTGCGTATGGGGTCAGTCATGCACCTTGATCCTTGCTCTTCATTGCTCCCAAACCATAAAGGTATGCAAAGCTAGCCTTGCCAGCAGCCAGATTGTCTCTGCCTATACACTTTGGGGCTCAGTGAGTCAAACCAGCAGCCCGGGAAACTTTTATGTTTCAGATCTTCCCTAGCTAGTAAGCCACGAAAGGTTGGTTAAGTTAAGTGTTCATTCATCTTTGGTTACCTTAGGATGTGCCCCACCTTAACCTATTTCTTTATTTCTTCCCCACCCAAACACATAGTTGTGATTTAATTTGTGCCTTTTGAGATCATTACAACTTTGTCTTATTTTTGTTTTTGCTGAATGTTTACCAAATTTCCAGGAATGTTTAAATGCCTCATGTGGAGTCGTGAAAAATAGGATGGCTGCTACTTTTATAGGGTATAAAGAGGTACAGTAAAAGCTTTAAGTTGGAAAAAGTCAGGTTGGATGTGGCTTTAAATGTTGTTAAAAAAGTGGCAAAAGTCACAGTTTAAATGGGCATGTCTTTGGACTAGTTTAAAATTGCAAACGTCATTGTCACAGTACATTGCCTTCTTTACTTCTTGCAAAAAATCTACAGCTACTTAATTATCTTTATGGGCACTTATTGTCTCCATTGATTTATTAATGGGGAAATTACTTAGACGGCCCTTTCAACCAAGATTCAAGTCTGCAAGGTCCTGAGATCCAGAAATAAATGTCCATAAGTTCTACAAAATTTTCAGAGCTGGTTTCATCTAACATCATCATCCATTTATATACCACCCTTTACCCAAAGATTCCAGGGTGGTATACAACACTAAGAACATAATTTACATAGCATTAAGAAAAAAAAAAAATCATAACAACAGTCCCCACACATTTAAAAAGTCATAAATTGTTTAATGGCTGAAAAGCCAGGGGTAAAGGAGAATGTTTTCATCTGTTGCCTAAAGACATGCAATGATGGTGCTACACCAGCCTGTCTGGGGAGAACACCCGACAAATGGGGAGCCACTGCAGAAAAGGATCACTCTTGTGTTGCCACAGTCCGGACCACTCACGGAGGAGGCACCAGAAGAAGGGCCTCAGATGTTGATCATAATTTTTGTAGAATTTGAATCAGGTTGCAGCCCACTAGTGGAGCCCAACCCACCAGCTGAAAGCCAGTGCACTAGAGAACTTGATCCTGCTTTCTACACAGTTACTGTATGTGTGGAATCAGCAAGTGAAAATGGGTAGAAGTAGAAAGAAAAAGGCTTATATATCAAATATCTAGCTTGGAAGTTCTTAGAATAAATACATTTTGGAGTGAAAAGTATCATTTTTAAAAAAGCCAATTAACACATTTTGTTTCAAGTTTTCGGTGAATTCGGTGAATTCAAGAATTCGGTGAATTCCACAGAAGTCAGTGGCACCAAATGTTCTCAGTGGGAGTTTTATCCATACAGTGATTTTTTATTTTTATTTTTAATGAGAATAGACACTTGGTAGCCTTAGAAAGACTAGATGCCAAATAAAGCAAGTCCCTGATTTCTGACTGAAGACCCCTACAGAATTTAAGTAAAGAGGTTGCATACTTATAGCATGACGAGTGAAAGCTTAAGCTGTTTGATGGGAAGACTCTGGTTCCTAAACCATTCATTCACTGGGTGTTCTCAGGCCAGTTGCTAGTTTTGAGTCTTCATCTCCATCTGTCCCCAATCTGCAGTAAGAGTGTATCAGTATAGGTTTCTTGCAGATAACTGAAATAATGCTTGGATCAAATGTGAAATCTGAAATAATTAAAATAGTAAAAATAGTCTGAAGTGCAACTGTCAAACTGCTAGCTACATTTATCCCAACAACGAGGGCGATTAATAATAGTTTGAGGTGCAAAACCGCCCAATAAAAGCCATCACCTGTTGAGTCCCTTCATTGATATAGGCGTAAATAATAGGGCACATATTGACTACTAAATACGGCATTACATAAGACCTCCTTTGTTGAAAACAAAATAAAGAAAATGTAACGCTTTCTCCTGCTTCAGAAAAAGTCTGAATGGGTTGTTAAGATGCTTTTCCTGCCACTGGTTGCTCTATAGCCATAGCTAGTGATGGTTGTGGAAAAATTCAAGAGAACTTCTAAGGATAAAGCCAGGAAGCCAATCAAAGGCCCAGATGCTACTCTTGGAAACACAAATTGGAGAGCTTTCCATCTGGGGTCCTCTATCTGCCAATTCTGTCACATAAGTGGTCACAGCAGTTAGGTTCTCTGCTCCAGATGAGAGAGAAAGATACCAAAGGGAACCATTTTCCACCCTGCAATCAGCAGGAAAACGCTGTGCCAACTGAAAATTGTAATTATATCTGTAGCAATGTGCTAATGAGCTTTGAAAAGGTTTAGCTGGATAACAGAATAGGGTGGAATTTAATATATTGTACAGAAGCATTAGACATGAAGTATTTATATTAATCAGTGAATTTTCATTCACCATTCAATGTTCACGAAACAGCTATAACTGTCCCCAAGTGAATGACTTCATGTTTCTGGTGGAGAGAATTTCTGCACTGCCGATGGCTCAATTCTTTCTTAAAATAAATAAATAATGTTCACTGTATATAGAACTTTTATTTTGCAATTTCTTCTACCTTCATAAATCTGTCTAATTGTACACTGAAATTCCAAAATTTTATGTAGCAGATTAGAGATCTGCAAAATTCTCATGAAGAATTTTGCTGCTTTGGGCTTCCTTTAAAACGTACCAGATGTTTTTCCTGAATGGAAAATTTCCAAATTTCCTTTTCATTTTACTTTAGAAATAAACTGATAGCAATTTACAGAAACTTAGACCACCATTCCTAATAAATATTGCTGGTCTTATTGATGCCACGTTAACTTCTGCTGAAATTACTCAGATGTTTTGCCTAACAACTATATTAAAACAACCAGCAGAAAGGGCAAACAGTAGATACATTTAATTTCACTGTCCATTTTTAGAGGTGTTTTATTATTTTTCCTGACTGTAAAATACAGAAAGAATCCAGTAAAAGGCAGAAGAATCTAAATATGGTTAGTGCATAGCTGAACTTAAGGCCCTGTCTTACAGCTATTTAAAACACAACTGCATCCTAGAAATTGCATGTGCACAATTGCAAAATTCATAGAAGACCTTTTGCATGTTTGAGGCAAACACAAGTCCACTGAGATCTTTTGACTCTGCTTTAATTTGCTTGAAGTTGATCTTCTTGGAGAGGAAGAAGGTGCAATTTTCATACAACATTAGAGCCCTTTCCCCCTTTCCACTGAACAGCTGGTGGTCAGATGTGGACTCAGAGGGCCAGGTGCAATCTTCCTGAGGACCAGGGGTTCTCAATCCATGGGCCAGATGGATTAGTGCTTCACCTTTATAAAGGCAGATATATATGTTCAAATATTATCTCTGCTCTTGTTATCCTAGAACTCTGGAACTCTTGTTAGCTTGGTTATGCTTCTAACCATGAACTGCTTAGGCCAAATCATATATCCTCAGTGGATTTGGGATGATCAAGGAGACATCTGTTTGGGGTTGAAATACTGTTGCCATCATCTGTTCTCGAAAGACTCCTGTGCCTTAGATAGCTGCATGTGAGGCAAAAATTCAGTGGTGCTTTGAGTTTGGGTGATTTCTTTCCCTATAGAGTAAAATATCCTGAGCATCATGCTGCAAGAAAACTTTCTGTAAGGATGTGTAGTGCTTCTTTTCTCCTCTTCCTTCACAATAAATGCTATGGTGTTCCTTTCAAATAATGCCTATTGTGGCTACCAACTCTCTGTGTGGACTTCTGCTTCCCTTTACATTTCATTAGAGTGTTTCTTTCACTCCAGTTTCACTCTCAATTCCAGTTTAGGCAAACTCAGATAGCAACCCTAATTGCACCCTTTTCAGGCATTAGACACCATGGTGCTTTTTGTCACTGGCATTTAACAAATATTCCAAGGTGGAAATACATGTTTCAACCTATGTGAATCTGGTGGTGAAAACAGCAGCTATGTATTATTTCTTCCTCTGTAACACCTAGCAAAACAATTTGATGTCACAATGCATGATTTCCAGCTTCCCTCCCATACCATGACAAAGCAACAAGAAGAATGCATGATGGTTCTACCCCTGCATGTTAGGCACATTGCAGCAGATGTTAGGAAGGAGAAAACTAGGCACATGACTGCTACTGTGTAGGTTTGGCAGAAGAGTCATGAATGACTCAGCTGAAGAATTCTATCACAAGGTAGGTAGTGCTTGTGAAGAGCATTCATCACCCAATAACATTCATTGCCCAATAATCTTAGCGTTCACAAGACAGTAAATGGGGCCAGCTGTCTTTTCACTCTACATGCCGCAAAACAACATTTCCTCCCAAGTTCACCCAAGGCCAATGTTTTGTTGTATGTCAGGCTTAATGTCAGAGGAAACATCCAGCTAACATTTCATTATCCCCATTTCTTTATCAAACCAGATGAAAGATACAATTCCCCATGGAGTCATATCTCTCTTTCAACATTGTTTATCTGAGCTATGTGGCATTTTAATATATTAGAAAAGTTAATTTGGCATTGATGGTGACTAAAGGCTCAGCTGAGACTTACAAGCACATCTTTGCCTTGGGGACTATGTCAGCTTCATTTCATTTTACTTTTCCTGCAAAGGGCAGAGCTTTTATTATGTCTTCAAAACTACTTGTTATGAAAGATGAGAAAGCTATTCATGCACGTGGCTCCTTCATCTCACAGAAATTAGAGTATTGCTATCATATTCCATTGAGGCAGCAAGAAAGACAAAAATGTTTATTAATCAAGGTTGAAGAATAATTCCCAAATAAAAGCATGTTCCTCAAGAACATTAGAACAGGCTTAGAGGATTGGACATGTTGTTTATCTTGCAGCCTTCAGCAAGAGACACCACTCCCTAATTCTGGGATGGGGAACCTGTGACTCGCTAGATGTTGCTAGACTACAAATCCCATAATCCCTGACCACTGCCTGGACTGACTGCAGCTGATGGGAATTGTAGTTGAAAAACACACACCTGGGGGGGGCACCTTAGCTTTAGAAAAACAGAACTAAAGCTTCAAATGCACTGATTTTGATTAAAATAGAAATATGTAGAAGATTAACAATTAAGACGACTAGGCTTATTTATTAATTCTCATTTTACAGTATGAATGTAAGATGGCAATTAATAAATGATCCTAGTTACCTCAATTTGAATTCAGTTGAGTACACATAACAGAATTATGGTGACAGAAATTAATCAGATTTACACTACTTGGTCAATTGTAAAGCTGGAATGCAGAGTATCTGGCATCTTCCTGTATTTGATAAGCTTCATCCTATAGTCTCTGAAATTTAGCAAATTATAATGGGGTATGTGTGATCAAAAATGATTGAGTTCTCTGATTCACATAGTCAAAACAAGTATTTGGAACTTTTTGTGGGGGGGGGGAGGTATAAGTAGAATGGAACAATTACCGTTAAGCCTGGTATTTGCATACTGAAAGAAGGACAAGTGTTGGTCCTTTATCATTCAAGTTCCTAATTAGCCAAGCTGGCACGTAACACTAAGCAGCAGAGCAAGCCAAGGAAGATGAAAGCGAAACATGAGGGGAGAAAGGAAAAAAAACCATCTAAAGAGGAGTTAGTAGTACACCGAGCGTTTGGCTACAGGAAGTTAAGCTCCACCAGGAAGCCAAGTCCAGGAATTGTAGTAGATATCTATCAATTGGAGAAATGGCCATGGGATTGTACTGTATGAAGAAATAACAATGAAGAGCCAGATAGGCAATCCAATTCTCCCACTCATTTGGCATCCCTGCAAGTGCTGCTCTGATTGCAAGTATCTCTTGCCACTTAACCCTGCTAATCCTGTGGCAACTGCCCCATGTTTTCTGCTGTGCTGAACCAATGAATTCAATTTATGAGAAAGCAGATTCCGACAAACATTAGGAATAACTTTCTGTTTGACAGTGGAACGGACTACCTTGGAAGGTACTACCAATGGACCACCTTAGAGGATTTTAAACAGAGGTTGGATGACAATCAGTCAGGATTCTTTAGCTGTGATTCCTGCATTGTAAGGAATCAGGGTAGATGGTCTTTTGGGTCCCTTCCAACTCTACAATTTTATTATTCTACGCACAGGGAACTGTGTTTATGGGATGCTTTAGAATGCTTGACATAGGTGGCACTAGAGGGGAGGCAGGGATGGCAGGTGCCCCCCAGCAAGAAATTCAGCTCCTCACTTGACACCCCATTTTTGAACTCTTGTCCTTAACACAAGCTTGCAACTTATGTGCTTTTAACTTGTGCGCATTCAGCTTTACGCACATGGCAAAATAATAGTAAATTAAATTGGAAAGGGAGCAAAGTTCCTGGAAAAATGACTTTGGCAATCCTGTCCACCATTGAATCCAATGGGTTTTGAGTATAGAATCCCCAAAATGTAACCCCCCCATGCAAATTACTGTAATACTGTATGTTTTTACTTTTCTTTCTTGCTCACCTAGAAATATACTTTGCTATTTCTGTGTACATTAAGCAAAATTGCATACAAAAATGTGCATTTTAGGATAAATTTTCAATAAATTGCAGGTGAATTTTCACAATGTGGAAATGAATGAAATTTAAGATTGGAAATGTGAGAAACTGAGTGAAATCAAAATTGAAAAATTCACCCACCCCTACTCAGAAGTAAGTCTTCATA
Organism: Podarcis pityusensis; assembly: GCF_964106645.2. Taxonomy (NCBI): domain Eukaryota; kingdom Metazoa; phylum Chordata; class Lepidosauria; order Squamata; family Lacertidae; genus Podarcis; species Podarcis pityusensis. The sequence continues at coordinate 55,640,795 of NC_138028.1, read as the reverse complement.
TTTAATATTTCATATAGTTTACACTTGGTTCACATGCCAACACAGGAAACTATGGTTGACATGAATGAGCAGTGTGGTGGTCCATATTGCTGAAACTGTGGGCCCTTCACTCCCCCCTCACTGCTATTACTGTTGCACTGTTTGGAAATAAAGTGGCTTCTTGGAATGCCCAAACCTAGACATGTGTAATCCTAAAGACAGCTGGTGGGGGTTAAATTCCACCCCCCAATGGAATTCAATGTTGTCCCAATGGCCCTTGGAAGGGTTGGGTTTTCTTCCTGCCACCACTATTTTTCTCACTATGAAAGCAATGAGGCCAGCAGTTTCCATTGCACAGGAGAGGGGGAGTTCTAAAGTTTTGGAAACTTGAAATGCAAAGACAAATGGGTTTTTCCTGAAGGTGACTTTCCTGAAGCGAAGTGCTCCCTATCTGAACTAGGTTTCCAAGCATCCTTTCACCTGCATACTCATAAGTTTTATGATTATGCTGAACACAGCTCTGACCACTTTTAGTAGAAGAACAAGATGTAAATAGATGGTGGCGATGGTAACAATGATGTATGAAGTAACAGTGTGAATTTGGATATATAATCGAAGTAAGGGGGAATATCAGAGTGATGGAAACTCAAGTGTGACACCTCCTCAAGATGGATGATGGCAGCATTCTCATAAAGTTGTAGCAGCAGTGAGCTGACTGCTGTATCTGACTTTGAAGGATAAAGTTAATCAAGAACAGTCATTAGAAGCGCCAAAGCATTCTCCGTGCTATAGAATGAGTACAGAATTTAAGGAGACCCCACACACCCTAAAATGCAGCTGAATAAGTTGGTGACAGATCTTGCTCAGGTAGGTTGTTTGGACTGGAAGAATATGAATTCCATTTCTCCCCAGGACACAAACAACCTCCCCAAGCAAGGTCTATCATGAACAGAATGAGCCACATTTGAGGCATGGGGCTATTGGGTTCTTCAATTCTCTATGCATGGATAATTCATGAACAGCCAATGAGGAATGCAATAGCCTTCATGTCCCTTAATACTTGTGTCTTTTTTTCCCTTTCCCTATGCTATGACTGCTGTTGTTTAATGTATATGTATCTCATCTAGAGATGGGAACTTGTATATCCCACCGTAGACTGAAAGTTCTCCGATCAAATCATTCTCTCTTTAAATCAGAGCAGGGCAGTGTTCTGTCTGATTGCTTGGGGAAGAGGCAACCTGGATGATACAAAATTGTTTCCTGATGAATCCAAAAATGACGGATAGCATGATGATTTTTGTCATAAAACTTGGAAGGAGGCTCCAAGAACTCATCTTACACTTTTTTTTTAGACAAAACTTTTCTTTTCAACAAAGATTGATTTTTTTCAATAGCTTCAATGTAGGTAAGAGTAATGTATACAAGGTGGGGGGTCAGAATGCATGTGGGGCAGGGATAAACCTTAGTTTGATGAGTGGGGTGATATATCAAGAAAGCAGGGAAAAGATGAGATGTCAGAATAGGAAACTGTTTCTTGCCATATATGAAAATATATATACTGCATGAAATTTATTCAGACTGGAAGAGAATGATTCTCCTGTGGTGTTTTGTCATGGGTGGGTTTGCCCCACCCAACCAGCACAGATATGAGAACTTGCAGGATTGGGCTTTGGTTATACTTGAGCATGTCCAGAAGATCAGGTGGAGAATAACTGTGTAAGGAATCCTCACCCACAGGGTCCTTTTGTCCTTCTTGCAAAGATACTAGCCACCCATATCTAAACAGAGAATGGGGTTAGCCAGTTGCCCATTGGTGGGGGCTGAATCGGAATGTTTGGGTGTCTCCCATAATTGCCTAATGGTACACCTACTCCATACTTCCCAAATTGGATGCAGATGCAGTGAATATGTATTAGACTGATTGGCATTTCCTACAAGGAAGGGGAAGGAAATCACCCTGAGACTTCAGCATACCAAGGGTATGTCTCATTATCTGTCCCTCAAGTTCAGCCAGCAAAAGGGGTGGGAAGATGGATATTCTTTCAGCACTGGAGGTTTTACCCACCTGAACATTCGTGGTGAGATCAGGCGCTGTCTCAGCTCATCTCTTTGTGAGCAGGCAGAGGAAAGGCATTCCAGTCTGGGTTTAAGTCTAGTTTTGGGACAGCCTTGGTCACCCTGATGAATGCTCCCTATCCCCCACCTGGGAAGCAGATTCCACGGTCTTTGATAGCCTTCTCTCCTCCAGAGTTGGAGAAGAGGAAGCTCATGGGACTTCAACAGCAGTGTCAGGAGAATCTGAACAAAGGAGGTGGGCTCTGTCATCTGGGCTCTGCTCTGGTTTCTCATTCACCTCACACTCCCATTCATTGCCCTCATATTCCAGTCCTCCTTGAATGAATTAGGGAATTCAGGGGAAATCATGAGAGTGTCACCATGCCAATGATACCCACGGCTATTTCTCTGTAATTTCTAAATCAGCAAAGGTCATGCAGGCCCTAGATTGGTGCCTGGACTTGATGGTGGTCTGGATAATGGCCAAGAAACTAGCCCTGAATCCTGTCAAGCCTAAATCCACATATCTCTAAGTCCCATTGAATTCAGTAGAATTTAAGATGGCACAGGAAGTTATTTTTTGTTTAGACTTGTGATGTTAGCTGCCTTGAACTCATTGGGGAAAGGTGAGATAGACAAGTTTAAACGATAGTCATTTAATCTGTCGTGTTTGTTTGTTGGCTATCAGAATGCTCTAGACTCTATAGGGCTGCTGTGAAGAGAAGCTATAGCTTTCCATTATTTCACTTTTTTAAAAAGGTAAAAGAATAATTGTGTATATGGTAAAAGGATTTTAATGCTATCCACCCCTTTTTAGGTTGCATCAGCAGGAGTGACTCATTTTAATAAAAGCCCAGTGCTATAGAGCCTTTCTCAATAGAAGCCTAATCCCCTTCTGACCTTCCAAATGCAAGCAGAAACATTTTGATTTCAGCAACTTTCAATCAGCTTCCTAATTTTTAATGTACTATTTTATGCTGTTAATGATGGTTTGGGGATTTAATAATAAAACAATATATAGAACACACATATATTTGATGTGACATCCCCCACCCCATTTAAATGATCATTCAGCTCTAAAATAGAATACTCCTTCTTTTGTAAAATTCTGTTTTTATTATGATAATTGATATTCAGCCTTTCCACAGGAACTGTATTCAAGGGAGTTAAACATATATGCTATCTGCCCTTCATTCAATACCCATATCTTGAAACTTCAGGGTAAGCACAAGAATGACTTACTCGTATAAGCTAGATCTGTCTGTTCCTTTTCCAGCTTCTCCCACTTCCCAAGTAAAACCCTGACGGTGTCAGGTGATCACATCTCTGCTGGTGTTGGTATTCTTCCCTGGTGTTGGTACTACTGCCTAAGCTCCTGGGGGGTCTGGGGCTGAACATGGAGAGTGTGAGATCCTGGCGTGGTGCATGGTGTTCTCAGGGAGGCCAGGTGACGTGTCTTTGGAGATGGATGAACTTGGTCTTGGGTAATGTGATGATGGCGTCATCAGGGTCCCCAATGGCACTGAAGATCGCTGCAGAATCCTACTCTTCCTTGGATCTTGGTGGGCTGGACTCTGACACCCACATTGAAATAGCATTATACCATCATCTTATTAGCTTTGGAGATGCATTTTCTGTCAGAAAGTTACTACAGGAATAAGAAACCATTCTACCTGCTGAATAACAAGAATTAGGAACCAGGGCCGACCCAAGTCATTTTGCTGACTGGGGTAAGAGACAAGATCTCTCTTTCTTCCCCACCCCCAGTTTCATATACAGGAGACAACTGGACAGGCAGCTAAATATTAGTTCAATGCTGGCAATAGAACCATCCCGTTTAAGCACCTGCTACCTGAATCTGGTCCCAAGATTTCCCTCTTGCTGGTGATTATCCTCAGCCTGAAATTATTTTCAGTCTGATTTTCCAATGCCTGTTTAGTTACTCTTTTAACTACATATACTTTGGTTAATTTCCACTTCTTTGCCACCTCTATCTTTGTAGTGATAATTAAATTACAAATCTGGATTTGAATTTCAAAGGAAGATGTGGGATACGTGGAACTGGAGTTCTTGCCTTCTGCTACATGCATATTATATTTGATATTAAAAACTTGCAACCTCCTGACTTGTACAGACTCAGACTGATGTAGCAGAAGCCTGCCAGAAAAGGCTTCTAAGAAACTGGAATCCACAGTTAGCTTCAAAGAAGATCATATAGTTTTTTCCTGATAAAAGTTCACTTTTCGCTTGAGCTAGTCATTGCCATCTAGAGATTAATCTTGAGCTTCCAGGTGGTGAAATTACCGTTTGAGATAACTGTGATAGTTCCTGTAAAAAACTCCTGAACTTAGAAGTCTACAATGAAAAAATGAATTAACACTAGACGTTTGTCAACTTCTGAACTGTACTTTACTTTCAAGATGCTACTAAGCTGAAGTTAATATGTAAAAATGTCCTGGTTAACACATTTGATATGAAACATTATTTAGGGTCAAATGACATGATACCTTATCCAGATTTGCTCCTTTACATCATTAAACATTTGTGCTATGATATCGCATCTTGAAATGCACATAAAATCCAATTTTCATATGCCCAAATCAGACAGTCATTTCCTGGATACTACGTGGCATATCAGCTGCACAATCTGGACACTTTGGATTTGACACATCTTTTCCTTTAAAAATGTTATGACCCTACATATGTGGATGTCTGGTTGTGTTTCAGATGTGGCAGCCATGCTGGATTGGAATGGAGGTAAAAGCTCACACAAAGAGGAGTGGATCCCACTAACATTGTCATCCCATCTGGTTACTCCTAGTTTCTCTGCTATTGTTTTTTTGCCTGCGTTTGTGTTATTGTTTCCACTGCCCTAATTTTATTGTTTTATTTTCATTTTATATTGTTAGCCATCTCACAGGTCAAAATGAATAACTGGTGTTCTATTAATATTTTACATAATAAATATTCATGGGAATTTAAGATTTTACTTATGGAAGGTGATACTGGCCATTTTAACAATTCAAGAAAAGCTGATGGGAGCACAAAGGCAAGTCTGCCAGCAATCTTTTGTCGCAGCATCTATCTCTGGACAAAATCTACACTCTCTGTCTTACACTTGATGCTTGTAGGTTGGGGTCTGAATATTTGACCTTCAAAGCACCATGTCCCCTGATGTTATTGTGACATTCAGTGATTGACAGGTAGGTAGGCACACACCCACTTTTCTGGTCCACAGAATACAGATGCAGATAGGTAGCCGTGTTGGTCTGCCATAGTCAAAATAAGAAAAATCCTTCCAGTAGCACCTTTAAGACCAACTAAGTTAGTTCTTGGTATGAGCTTTCGTGTGCAAGCACACTTCTTCAGATACACGTGTATCTGAAGAAGTGTGCTTGCACACGAAAGCTCATACCAAGAACTAACTTAGTTGGTCTTAAAGGTGCTACTGGAAGGATTTTTCTTATTTAGAATACAGATGGTCATTGTAGCCACAATGTGAACTGATGGTGGCCTACTGTTAGTAATATCAATATGTTGTTGTGGTTGTTGTTTTCTCTCTCTTTTTCTTTCTTTTTTTTCTTGCGAACAATGCAAAATAATAATATTAATGGTAATACAAATAATATTATGAGGTCCATAGGGGTAGGAATGATAACTATCTAGCCTCTTGGTCAAATCTAGCTCCCCACCCCAGTCTAGCTCATGTGTCTCCTCATCTAAGAACTCAAATGAAAATTCTTCAGTGAGGATGTGGTGATGGTAAAGGGCAATTAGACAAATTCATGGAGAAGGTGGCTATCAATGGCTACTCACTATGATGGTTGCATACTACTCTAGGGTCAGAGATGGCATGCCTCTGAATACTAGTTCCTGGGGATTATGGTTAATTTTGTGCTTGAGTCTCACATGCCAGTCAATCAGAGTCAACAGTGCTGAACTCTGACCACATGGTCTAACTCAGGCATAGGCAAACTTGGCCCTCCAGATGTTTTGGGACTACAATTCCCATCATCCATGACCACTGGTCCTGTTAGCTAGGGATCATGGGAGTTGTGGTCCCAAAACATCTGGAGGGCCGAGTTTGCCTATGCCTGGTCTAACATGCTCTGAAATCTGTCTGCTTTTCAACTATTGGGGCAGGGCTCACTACGAGGTCACAGTCAAAACCGGTTTGAAACTAGTTAGCTAAATCAATCTATGTGGGTATGTGTGCTTCCTCTTTAGCAATCAAAAACCTTAAAGCCATACCTGAGATGCTGCTTTAAAAGATTTCCCCACTATAGTGCTTAAGGAGAAACAAGTGAATGGCAAGATAACAAGAGTTATCTTCAGACAACACAACATTTTAAACACTGTAGGAACAGTGCACTGAAATCAAAAGAAGTAGCAGGTGAAAATGTAGATCTAATCATTTACTCCTTGCATAGGCAGTTTAATTGTCTGAACACACTTCAGAATATTTGTATTGGAGAGAAATGAAGTGTCATCTGCGAAAGAAAAAAAAAGTGGTGCTCCCATTTTGCAGGAGCAAGCTTTTCCAGAGTTACCCATTTAATTAGAAGTAGTGTACGCAGAGTCACAGCATGAGTGCCTTTTGATTGGCACTCTGTGAGTGGGATTTGGTGAGAATATAGAGCGGCTGCTGTCATGCATAGAGTAATGATCTGGTTTCAGACTGAATTAAACGAGCTATAAGAAAGGCTCCTGGGGGAATGTTTGTGTCCAATTACTCGCTATATACGTTTAGGATTCTAAGAAGAATGAACTATATACCTAAAGAAGGCACAGATAAAAAAGAAACCTATGCAGCTAATATTGCACTGTTGAAATTTAAGAGACAATGGAGTATGCCTCTGAGGGTTAAGTCAAGCCACTGCACTAGCAGCACCAAAGTGAAATCCCCAGGCGCAAGACTGGGCAATGTTTATGGAGGTCCTGGGCTGTGCAGATGACAAGACCTCCCTCTTGGTCTCGCTAATATGGTCCAAAGGAAAACAGAGCAATCCGTTTGGCACCAGCTTGGCTGAAGGAGTTACTGGAATGAGGTGTACAAGATGCCATCCAACCATCTTAGCGACTGCACTCAAGATTTGTGCAGAAGTTTAGGATCAGAGTTTTCATTGTCTTAGATAGGCTACCTTCACATGTTGATGAGCCCCATCTGTCCTTCACTTCTCTCTACAGAATATGCAGAAACTACCTTCTTGACTGTTGGACCCACTATTGGTCTCATCCACTCAATCCACCAGAGCCTGTTTTCACATGCAAGGAAAGTCCCTAGCTCACCAAGGGTTTGAGACACATTAGCTATCCTCATCTGGTTTAGCTGGCCAATCGAAGCTGTTCCCAGGGTGTCAGCTTCTAAAAGACGTAGGTGAGAGCTGAGTGCAAGGTGGGGACCAAAGGTGGACAAACTACCCCAGAAAGAGTATGATGTGTCCCCCACCAGAGGTCCTATGTCTCCCCTCACACCCTATACAACCCCAACGTTGCATACTTTGTGTAAAATGTACAATACTTACTTACAGGAACAATCCACCTTCATAGCAAATTAGTGTCGTGAACATGTCACGGGTGTGAGCATTCATACCTAAACAGGTTGCAAGTTTGTCCAGGGACCAAGGTGTCCACATTAGTGTTTAAAGCTCTCTATGACTTAGCCCCAAATATCTGAAAAACCATCTCCTTCCCTACAGACCCTCTGGGTTGTTAAGATCAGCAGAGTGGGCCCTCTTGGAAGTTCTACCACCCTCAGGTTCAAGGGTAGTGGTAGCCCAGTAGGGGGCACTCACTGTGAAAGCGCCTTGGTTGTAGAATTTCCTGAGGTTCATTATACAGTTTTCATATGCAGAAGACTCGGCTCCTTACTGTCCTTTGACAGCTGATATATATTCACCAGCTATGTGATGGCAGATGGAAGAAGATACAACATCTTCTTCCCTATCCCTCTTCTCCCTGAATCTATTTGGGTTTCAGATGTGGGTTGGCTTGGCCCCAGATCAGCCAGGGTAACTTGGGGTGAATCCAAAGTTCTGGATTGGGCTCCAAATTGGATCAGGGGGTCCATATACATTGGAAAAGCTCAAAAAAGAATATTGATGCAATCATGCACACAATCATGCTCATCACAACCGTTTTATGCAATATTTTTCCATGTTCCTATATACCTTGGCAATGTAGCTGATGTGGTGGGGAGCAAGGGAGAAGACAACATCTGAAGGAGCTGCAGAAAATGCTATAGGCACACTTTACTTCCCCACAAGCATGAAATCAGTGTTTGAGCAGCCCGCCCTAGATGGAGGTGGGTCACATTGCATGTACACAGTCCAGATAAGGGTGGGACCAAAGTGAACAAAGTGTGGTTTCCTAAGGCCACCCCTGCCATCCTCCAGCTCTGTTGGAATTTTGCTAGCAAACTCCCTCTCCCTTTCAAATTGTATAGTGCAGACGGAGACTGAACACTGTTAGGTTGATTAAGACTTTGTTTTGCAAGGTAACTAACTTGGCACATTGCAGCTGTTCTTTCAGCTATTCGGGTCTGAATCACCTAGGGGGTTATTGGCATTATTTGTGCTGCTGTGTTACAAAATAGGCTAAGGTCAGTCCTACTTTTGGTGGGGCAGTGCAGCAAAATAAGCATTGAGCAGAGTGAATTGTAGGAGTGCCAAGACTTAATTTGGTGGCCAAATTAAGGTGACTTTTGTATTTCAGGTCTCCCAAATACTGTCTATCACACAATTCTTATTTCTCTATTGTTTATAACCAGTCCTTTTGGGGGGTAAAATATGAGATGCCAGTACTCATACCTTGATAAAAGTGCTGTGGGTGTCAGTAGAAAAAAGGTTGGCTTCTGCCACACACAACAAAACCTTCCTATAGCTACTGTGTACATGCTCAGGCATTCATCTTCCATGAAATGTTAACATTTTTATTAGAAGCATTTAAAATGTTCCACAGTAGCTAGACTATTTCTCTCGATTAGCCAACAGCTGTTAGATGCTTTTTAATAATTTTCATAGGGTCTGCTAAAATGCTGGAGCTAATTACTTATAATTTCACATCAATTTACTAATTTCAAACCCAACAGGATGTCCCCTGCCATAAATGTGCCAGGATTTGCTTTTAATGGCCTCAACCCAGCTGGCTGCTATTGGGCCCAATCATGCCTAATCCAGTTTCAACTGTTTATTTGTATAGATTCCCCTATGAATCAAATACTTCTGATGGCTGGAATATTTTATTCCTGGAAAAGAGAAACTGAAAAAAAGAAGATAAAGCTAATAAATATTGGGCATGCAAAACCAAATTTAAGATAGCCATGAAATATAATATGCATTAAAACATAGGGTATCAAAGTGTTCCATTCATGTTCTCTGCTGGAATCTACTAAAATTTGGGACAGGATCATATGCTAGACTTGAGTTTCCATTAACTGAATCCAAAAAGATGTTATCAATGTGATAACTCCATAGTGTGTTTCAGTATTCTGAATCATGGAGATCTAAAACCAAGCAAGATATTTACTAGAAGATTGGAGACCCCAGCTTGATTTGCTATGCAAACATTTAGAAGACAAGGTCAACAAATTGCCCCCAGTCAGATGAGGGCCATCACATAGCCTAGTGTAGCTCTATTTTTCATACTCCCTACTATTCTGTCCCCTATACCTCTATGCATTTCTACATCTCTATGTTTATCTAGGTCCACAAACTGTACAAGACGTGATTGCCAGAATCAGAATACTGCCTATGGAGCACTGAAGATCTCTGAATGATTTGTTTTCTAAGCAGATTTTTTAAAAAAGTTAAGAGCTTTATTTAAATCACTTTTTCGAAAATCATTCATTGTTTAAATTTGGGGGGGGGGGGATCTCCTGGAGCTCTTCTGCACTCTGCAGGTGACATTCAGGTCAGCCTTGTCTTATAATGCCCATTGAAGGACATCACCTCTATCAAACAAGCACTAGAAAGCTAAACTACCTCGCAGGAAGCTGCTAAAGTTTTAAATTTACATATGAATAGGAATGCACACCACTCAGTCACTTCTTGATTATTCTAAGGTTAGAAAGAACAGGAAAGAAATGCCTGCTCCCCATTGTAAAAAATGAAACTAACATGGATTATGAATATTTAGTTGGCCTAAAAAATGGATTGCTCTAATCTGGATTAAATGTCTGGATTGATTTGTCTGCACACTGACAGGCTTAATCCAACAGAGAAAGGCTCATGTGCTTCCAAATTTCATCTGCTTCTGCAAAAAGGAAAAAAAAAACCTAGTCTGCACAAAGAATAAATCTGGGCAGAAGTGTCTTGTCTAGTGGGGTAGATGCACCATGCTAGGAAAGAGATAAGAAAAATAATAGGACCTCTGACCATTAAGTCCAGTCGTGGACGACTCTGGGGTTGTGGTGCTCATCTTGCTTTACTGGCAGAGGGAGCCAGCGTTTGTCTGCAGACAGCTTCTAGGTCATGTGGTCAGAATGACTAAGCCACTTCTGGCGAACCAGAGCAGCACACGGAAACACTGTTTACCTTCCTGCAGGAGCGGTACCTATTTATCTACTTGCACTTCGATGTGCTTTCGAACTGCTAGGTTGGCAGGAGCAGGGACCGAGCAATAGGAGCTCACCCCGTTGCGGGGATTCGAACTGCTGACCTTCTGATTGGCAAGTCCTAGGCTCTGTGGTTTAGACCACAGTGCCACCCACATCCCAAGAAAACTAATAGGTCATAGCTAAAGAAAATATTATTGTGATGTACTTTAGTGACAGGTTTCTTCACACCTGTCTTCTAAGGATGAAAAATAATCTGTCCTACACAACATCAGTAGGACTTTACTGAGATCCATTTTGCAAATGAATAGGTACATTCATTCAAGAACACCCTTTCAGTTCCATTTCCAATTTTACAGAGGGAATTTGTACAGGCTTATTGCATGATAGACAGATGAAGGATACAGTGTGCAGTGGTTTACTCTTTAATAAACTTGATCAACAGTATCAGTGACTGCCAAATTGGACTGTCAATTACGATAGATGTGGGAAGGATGTGCATTTTATTTTACTGGTCAGAAACAAATCTGAGAAATTAAAACCAAATGCTTCATTTTTGTGGTGATTTCACCTGTCAGTAGTTATCATGTAGAAACGTAACACATTCTGTTGAATTCTAGATCTCATTTGGCCATGTGTGCATTATTATATGGTCATTCATATTCAGCTGCATCTTATACTAGGACTGGGTTTTCAGAAAAGTGGGAAGGTGACATATTAGCAAGGAATTTGAAGCTGATACAGGACTTGAACTGGGAGCCCCCTGTGCCAGAAAGGTAGCAGCCCAGAATCCTCCTCACCCAATGAGTCATGTGACATTGAAGGCCTATTCTATTCCTATTGTCTAATATAAATCCCCTCCATTATCATAATCATGTTCTTGTTTTGAAGAAAAGGTTCTTCTAAGAGTTGTCTTCTGCCTACCAGACTCCTTTGCCTCTGCCTTTCTAATGCCTACCTGCTAGTGATATCTGCCCCATCCAAAGCACTGCCTGAGTACCTTGCAGATATGGTAGACACTTCCCATACTCGTCCTTTGTATTAAAAGGGAACTATGAGCTACTAGACTGGTTTAGCGGACTCCTAAAATTTTCATAATTTGTAGACGTGCACTTGTTGCTACTAAGTGCTTTGCAATTTTCACCTCATCTATTCTCTGAATACCGTAACTTTTGGAATGTGAAACTGAGAAATGAACTCAAAGCGAACTGGTAGCCTTCATGATTTGACCATAACTCTATGGTTATATCTGCAAATAAAAACAATATGTCAGTAACCTCTGCCTGCACTGAGTAGACCCTTACTTGGCATCCACTATAGCTATACCCATGAATGGCTCCTCCTGGCAGTCATTTGTGTTGTACACATGGAGGACGGGGAAGGGGACTAGTCAGCATGCATGATGTTAGAGATGGGCTGCTCAGCATGGCATCACTTTCTGCTCACACATTGATTTTATACATGAGCATAATGACTCAACAAGGCTCTTGTATCTCACTTATCTAAACCCACTGCACTTTTCTAGCCTCTGTTTAATGCAGTGCTCCATTCCTGGAGCAGAAGAGGGGGGGAAACCCTGCCTTTGATACTGCAAGGGAAAAGCTATTGCTAAAGATTTCCTTTCCCTGTATGTCTTTATGAACTGTTGTTTCAAGGTTAAAAAGGATGAGTGCTTAGTAACTCTTCTAGCAAGCCACTGTTTCCCATAACTACCTCATTATGTAGATAACCAGAAATGACACAAATGCTTGCAGATAGAAGACATTCTCTGCTCCTAATGGATAGGCAGTACAATGAGACAGGACAAGACCTTTCATTACGGTGCAAAGAATCATGGGAAGGACTTTGGTCATCAGTAACAGACAACTGAGTACCGTCAACATAGGAAGCAGCAGTAGAACATTGTTATCCATGTTGCTATTGCTATTCAGAGCTTTTTCGGTAATTGTGTGTGTGTTGTGAAGGCAAATTTGTAAGGAGAAAAATTAATCCTTTTAAAGATGGGAGTTATAGTCCAGCAATGTCTGAAGAACCGTGGGTTCCCATATTTTATCAAAATAATCAATAATCAGATTCTTTTTAGTGCTGGATGAAGAATGTCATTCCATTTGTGCACTCTGTCCACAGAAAGCAGGATGATGCTGTTTGTCAACATTCAGGTTCGTGGGTTTGAAGGTTTAAAAAAATACTCACAGACTAAGTGCTGCCACATGTAGATGAGAGCATTAGGAGTCTGCCTCATCATGTTCTCCTACAATGCCACATTTGGAATGATGTTCTATCATGATGTTATATCATAACATAACATTATTCCAGATTTATTTGAGGGAGGGGATAGTTGCTTACTGCATCGTTTGAAACATGACATTATTGGACATGGTGGCCCAGTTAGCTGTAGGGTGCTCCTGTCCACATGTAGCAGATGGAAAATGTTTGTTTGTTTGTTTTAAAAAAGTTTTAAATACCTGTGGGAAATAGAATGGGGAGAGCTCTTGGGATTTGGACTCCAACAACACAGTCATGGAAAAATCATATTCCCAAAATGTACAGCCTTTCATTTGAGAAAACACTCCAATTTCATCATCAGAATATAAGCAAGAAATGACCATAAAACAGGATGCTGCATACTGTCAGAAACAAAACTTTTGGAAAATATTTTCTATATAATTCTTCCTTACCATATAATGTTTCTTTGAATATGCACATGATCTGTATGTGTGTGGAAGAGAGAAGTGTTTGAAAGATCTGCAAGGAGGGAAGATTTGAAACACCAGAGGTTTCTGCTACTATAGCAGATTGCAGCTCAAAATGAGGAATCTTTCCCTTTTCCACAGCAACTGCCAGCTACACCAGTAGATAGGTCTTTTGAAGGCATGGGACTAAGCACACAAAAAATTGCATTGGTACATCACTCTGATGTAGGCAAAACCCAGTTTGGACGTTCCACAGTAATAAATAACGAGCAGAAGTTTTTCCATTACTGACCTCTGATGGCTCCCAGCAAATAAACAAATGATTTTTGCATTGCAATACTGCATGCCTTCTACCCCTGAATCTGAAATGTGCTACTCCCAAAGACAATATGCTTTCAAATAATTCAATTAACAAGGCTAGCCATCTATCACCAGAGTTCTGCGATTAAAATGTCCCCTGTTGTAAACTCTATCATCCATTAGTCAAAGGTAGAATCCGTTTCAACAGAACATTATCATCAAAATGAGGTGCTGCAAATTTGATTAATCAGGTCCTAATTACCTAAGACTGACACAGTACTCCTTTTTTATAGCTAGCATGGATGTGGCAGAGGATGGAAATGGTAAAGGGAGCAAGCAATAATATGCTCCATTGTCAAATTTCAAAAATGGCATTTGTATTTGTCAGTGCATTGTCAAAGGAAAGCGTTATTTTTTCTTAGTGTTTTGTATAGAGTGTGGACAAGTCTGCTGCTCTTGAGATAAATCAAACTGTTTCCTTCATTTGCTTAGGGTTCAAAGGGTTATTTAGATGGGGCCATTCAGTAAATAGAATTAAAACACAACCAATGTTACATGTCCATCAGGAGAGAGGATTACAAACCCAGAAAGGGCAAGACAACTGGATCAATTATTCAAACAACTGAGTAAGTTGTTGGCTTGGGGACAGCAAGCTTTTTAAAATCCATTAAACTGGTCTCCAGATATTTACCCCTGTGACATGAGTATACAACCTGGAAAGCCCGATCGGTTCTGCTTTGTCTGTCCACAAATCCCTGGCCTCACTGTTGTCCTGCCCTGCATGCACTGACCCCCCTCCCCGCCAGCCATAGAAAATCTCATGTTTAACTCCACCTCCATTATTGCACTGCTCATGTTGACGACTTATGAGTTCAGCTGTGACTTCTGCGGCAGAGATATTTAGCTGCCCATAGAGGCTCACTGTATAGGGTGGGTGCAGTGCCTCTTGTGGGAGTAAATGTCATAGCTGAACACTGCACTGTGTGAAGAACTTTCTTTTGTCTGTGCTGAATCTTCCAACATTCAGCATCATTGGGTGTGCACAAGTTCTAGAGTTTTGAAAGTGGAAGAAAAACTATTCTCTATCCCCCTTTGCCCTGCCATGCATAATTTTATACAATGCCATCATTTCAGTTCTTATTCAGCTTCTCTAAATTAAGAATTCTCAAATCCTGCAACCCTTCCTCATAAGGGAATTGCTTTCTTGCCTTTAATCTTTTTGGTTACCCTTTTCTGAACCATTTCCAACTCTGAAATTTCCTTTTTGAGGTGAGGTGATCTCAAAAAATATTTTGGAAGATCCAGCTTTTATAATCCATGAATGGCCAACTCCACCAGCTGACATTCCCTCTTGCATTAGGCTTACCAGAGCTCTGTGCTGCTTTGTATTTGGTCAATCAATACTTATTTAAGCCTTTCAGGGTATGTGAGAAGATAAACACATAGTGTGAAAGAGCATGAAATTCTGTGGATGACAAAATAGTAACTATACCCCCTTCTCATCCTCCAGGAATAATACCCTCTGTTTGATTGAAAAGGCACAAATGGTCACAAAACATCTGGTTTCAATTGATTTGTCGATTAGAATTAGGTACCTAATTGTCTGTAACCACTCAACCCTCGAACAAAACACCCTTTTCAATCATGTTGTAATTGTCAATACATTCTACCATGAACAGTCTGTTTTTCAATATGAATTCTTCAGACTACCAGTTTACCCCCAGTCCATCCCTAGTAGCAGATGTATATGGCTGCTACTGGTCAAATCACAATTTCTACAGTGCTGGAGTCCATGCACCTGCCATCCCTGTAGAAATTCTGTCAGGATGTTCCTACAAGCATGAGGGCCACATAACTACATCCAAGAAAAATATCCATTGTCTCTGTCTGAACAAATCTCATGATAATAGTTTTTAGTTCCTAAGGGGAACACTGTTTTGCTCATAGCCAATTCCCAAAACAATTAATTAGGATATGGATGCCTCAAGATTCATTTTTTTGAAAGGAAAATGAGACTCTGTATACTTCAAAGAACATTTCTGTAATGAAACTTGTACACAATTGTAATGAACAGTAATGGTGATCAAGTAACTACCTGCAGTACTGTATAATATGACCGTTGCAGTTTGAAATTATCATTGGCTGGCAGAAAACTGCAACTGTCATGGGTGACAGGGATGTCATACTATCGTGATCTTGGGCTGATTACATTTCCATTTGAGGCAGAAGATTTAAAGAACTAAATAGAAATAATGCCTGGCCCTAATAACAACTGCCACCAAATAGAGTGGTAAATGTGTGCTTCAAAAATATAAATGTAAATGTAAATATAATGTTAGCATCTCAAGGTTATTTTCCCCACATTGCTAGAGAAATAATTCTATTTATTCCGATGTCATAAGAGCATCTTTATTTTTTGCTGTGTTTTATGAGCATCATTTATTTTAATTGTGATCCTAGTCATTTTAATTCCTGAGAACACATAACTTTGGCTCAAAAACGCCACATTGCCTGGTGTTATATAACTTTTTCAAAGATGTGCTCTTCAAGTGAAAGAAAGTACACAGGGCCACTACATAATATAGTCAAGGCCATATTTTTCTTCCAATACAAACACAACAGCTAAATCTATTGCTTGAATATTGATGTGCTCCAGTAACTCACTGAAATGTGTAATTTATGTTTACTATTATATTACTCTCCACTTTCATATTCAGAGTCCTTACATGAACTCTTTGTCAGCATCAGCTCTGCATTTACTACTTAGTACCAAATACTATTTGGGTAATAACGTTAGTGCTTCCTATCATTTCAGTAAATCCTTCTTCAACTTTTAATTTAATATTTTTCCTTTCGTTTCTTTGGGTTTTACACTCCCTGAGTGCTATATATTGAAAGAAATCCTATTAGCCACAGGGAAGTAAAAAGTAGTTGATATATTTCTAGTCAAGCATGGGCATTCCAGTGGGCAAGATAAACTGTACAACGTATCCCAAAACTTGCCAGTAATCTTGGGTATTCAGGGTATTTGGGGGCGCTTTTTTGCAGTCCGTCCTTAGTCTTTCTGCATTATGTAGTCATTCCTTCATGAGCAAAGTCATACATGCAAAGTCAAGAAAGCAAAACACTTTGGAAGGAAAGTGAAAATCAAGCAGTGCTACTACTTCATGAAAGTGAACAAGTGCAATGGCCCACTGTTCCTTATTTATTATGTGCACTCTTTCTCTTTGCCAGCATGGTGTAGTGGTTAAGAGTGGTGGACTCGTAATCTGGTGAACCAGATTCGTTTCCCCGCTCCTCCACATGTAGCTGCTGGGTGACCATGGGCTAGTCACACTTCCCTCTGAAGTCTCTCAGCCTCACTTACCTCACAGAGTGTTTGTTGTGGGGGAGGAAGGGAAAGGAGATTGTTAGCCGCTTTGAGACTCCTTAAGGGGAGTGAAAGGCAGTATATCAAGTCCAAACTCCTCCTCCTCCTCCTCTTCTTCTTCTTTCCCAGTAGGAAAGGGCAAAAATAGTTATTCAATATGTCATTGTTGCCACATCTCTCTCTCTCTCTCTCTCTCTCTTGCATACGTTAATAACATTTTCTTCCTTTCCATTAGAATAATTGTTTGTTTCTCCCTCCCTCTGATTATTATGCCTACAATCTATCTCTGTAAGTGTTATGGGTTGTAAATGGATATATTCTCTCCAGGTGGCTGCTAGACTTATAATCTGTTACCTTTTCTTCCCCATTTCACTAATGAATGGTTGATGTACCTGATTAGAACAATCTGGCACCTCACATGATAGTTTAAAAGCCAGGATTGAATAAATAATTTTAATGATGATAATGGTTCTGATGGAAAGTCACAAAAAACATCTGGTTTGTAATCAAAGTTTTGCAACAGAAAGTCTAGACTCTAGAGAGTGATGGAATAGTTTGGGTGAAATGTGCTTCTTGTTTTATAGTGCTGCTTTAACTAAGGGAAGCACATTGGCTACTGTGCTCAGCTGGAGTGAAAATGGTATCCTGTGAAATCTTAGGATGATGTATTGAAATGAAATAGTATTGTGTGTGATGTCCGTTGAGGCAAATGATCTTACAAAATAAAGAATATCCAGTGATCTTATCAGTTACAAGTTGATAGGATGGCATCCCATATCAAAATATGACAAGGCCTTGTTATTTAAACGAGGTCCCTCACCAAAGGCTCTTGAGCAAAGTTAGCCATTACAGGATGTGAGGACAGGGTTCCTGATGGATGAGCAACCACCTAACAACAGGGAGCATTTGTCCTTGTCTACACGTGCATTCCGCAACACACATTCATCTGAACATTTCAGCTAACTAGGGGCAAGTTCCCTTCACACCCACCCCCAATAAAATATTTAAGGGAGCCAGGCCACCCCAAAGTTGATGGGCATTGCCGTTCAAATGGTGTGTGTGCTGCGTCTTGTGATCAATTATGCAGGACGGGGCTTACCTGCCCCCCCCCCATATTTTATTCATGTTAGCAACCCTGCATCTGAGGAAGACACCTTAACATCTTTAGGCTAGAGCAGTGGAGGGGGAAACCATTTTCAGCCTGATATTCCTCAGGAATCACATGCCAAGGGTGGGTTGGGCTGGATGCATATGTGGGCAGGTCAATGGATGTGAACCTTACCTTTATACAGTAGCCTACATTCCAGACATTCAAAAGTCATCTTCTATTCTCCATCCAGGTGAGCAAGACAAATTATTCCAGTTAAAGAGCATATTCCTGCCCAGCAAATGCACTCAAGGAAAGTTCAGACTTGAGCTAGAAAGGAGGTGTGGCCTGGGGAGGAGTATCCTGAGAAAAGTCAGGTTTAGAGGGTCAGATTCAGGGCACAGTGCTGAGGTTTCTCACCCTTGACAAGGGGCCCCTGTTTGTGTGGTTTCTCTTCCCTTTTTAAGGGTTGTAAAATGTGCAAATACAATTTCCACATCTGAGTGTTGTGGAGACCTTGACTCACAGAAGCCATTTGCATGGTGGCGGAGTGGGAACTTACTGTACATCCTTCATCCAACGTGCTATTATACCATTATACCATCAAGTCACACCAAATGCATGAAGCAAAGCAAAGATCCAATGCAACTCTGAAGACATAGGGACAGTGAAGCAGGGAAGCCAAGAAGTCAACACAGGGTGATATAAGGGAGAATCATGGTTTGAAATCACCAGGAAAATGTTGGTAAGGTCTCAGCTAGATAACCGAACACACTATGCAAAATTCTATTAGTGTGAGGCACAGATGGCTCATAAAACTGACCACTGCACAGCAGAATGTACATAAAATAAAATTATACTGCATTATGAGTATAATTGTATGAGAAAAAATGTATTCTAAATTAGATTTTTTTAAAAAATAAAATATACAATAGTTTGAAATCTAATTCAGAACCTTCTCCCTCCTGTACTAAGTTGTCCTAAGTGATGATAAGAGACTGCAAGGCTAGAAATCTCTCTCCCTCCTCACCCCACCCTATAAAACAAAACTTCCTTTTGAAAAGTTACCAGCCAACAGCCCAGCCTCAAAATGACAAGGTTAAAATATCAGCCATAATCTTGAATTCAGCAGATGAGGTTATCTGCAAAGTAATTTCTAACAGAAGGTGCATAGCAAATCTCTTGATCAGAAAAGGAAATTAAAGTACAATGTACTGCATTATGGCTCTGATGAAACCTTCCTCACATCATCTCAGATTCATCACATTGTACTATGCTTCAGTCATCCAGCTCTGAAACACCATTGGAAAGTTTTTGTGTTCTTGGATCCCTGGCTGAAACAAAGAGGACTGTGATAGATTTTCCCATTAGCAGCAGAACATTTGGCTAAATGTGGGGCTGGGTTGTGGAGAACACCATGTCCACTCTCTGGTAGGGATGGATGGTTCTATCAACATCAGTTTCTCATCTTCCTGTTCCACCTCCCACAATCATATGTTATGTTCTCCATGGCTTTTTTTTGCAGCTGGAACTTGGCAAAACTCAGTTCTGGCATCTCTTAGGTGGCTGCCATTGCCATTATAAAAGAACAAGGGAGGTGTTCTTTGGGAGTTCCAGCACCTCTTTTCTAGGAAAATAGCACTGAGCTCTCCACATTTCCATGGGCATTTTTTTTATAAAGTAGATCTTATGAAAATTCCAAAACATTTTTGTTGCTCCAATAGAGAGAGAGAGAGAGAGAGAGAGAGAGAGAGAGAGAGAGAGAATTGAAAACAAATTTTCCTACTGCAATGCATGTTTGCATATTCTTTTCATTAATATTTGAGCTTATGTACACTTTCCCCTAATAGATGCATTTTTAGACACACTATTTGGTTGGAGAACTTCATCACCTGTTTCAGAGAAGTGCAAATTTTGAAGGATGGTTGCATTTCAGGGCGGGAGGGTTGTTCTTTGGTTGATGGCAGTCCTGAGCACATGCACCACCGGCCTAAATATGGAGACCTAGTAGCCTCCTGATTGGTGAATTCCTAGGTTGGTGGGCTATCTCACCCTTCTTTGTAATTGGCTGTGGAAAATCCCAGAGGCTGGTCACAAAATGGAGAAGCCTTTCTTCTGTTGAGGGAGGGGGTTCTGTGCAATGGGCTGCAATCACTGCCCAATCTAATATTGGGTAAGTGGTCATTATGGGGTTAAAGGCACTCTTTTTCACCCTATGCTTTCTTGGCCTTGGGTACTTCGGAGTGCCCTTTAGGTTTGGGAGGCACACCGGGTTGAACACCAAAACAGTGGGGCAACAGTGTGGTTGTTAGGTTAACATATGCATAGTGAGGAGGAAGAATATATGAAACTAGTCTCTCAGAGAAAAGCCTAGATGCATAAATTTTGGAAGTAGTTTGGCAGAGCAGAATATGCATGCCAGCGTAACATCAGAGGACACGTTTCCCGCACTGTGATTATCCTGTTAGCATACCAGCAATTTTATTTAAACACAAGCTTTTATCAGAAAGGATTTCATCAACTTATACACAACACTGACAGGCTTGTGAGGTAGTCCATAGGACTACATTAATAAAATTGATTTTCTGCACATCTGAAACGACTCAGTTAATCACACTGATCAGAACTACTGATGAGGTAAAAATATACCATTGGGAGGTAACAACAACAACATGTAATCTACTCAAAGCTAAGGTCCCATTAATGCATATGTGAAATATATAAGCATTTTAACTCTGCCACTAATATCAGCAAGGGTTAAAATTGCTTAACTTCAGCTAGACGAAAGCCAGCGAGTCTTAAAATGTGTAACTTTGAAAGGATCCTCTTCAATAAATTTGCTCAAACAGAAATACAGCAGGATCAGGAGTAGAAAGGTAAGGTTAAACCGGTCAGACAGACTGTCTTGGACATTTCTCTTTTACCATCTACTTTTATCCATTACACAGGTAGAGGACAATCCAATAGGGATAGACAAGACTAAGGGCGCATTCAGATGTGGAGAATATTCTGTTATCAGATGTGGAGAATATCCTGGTCATAATGCCGGCATTTCTGTTCTAGTTCCTAACATTCCTTTTATAGTGCATTCCTTGTTGCAATATGGAACTGTAGCTTTCTGAACAATACACCACCATTTTGTGCTAAATTTCATTTGTAACACTGTGTGTGTGGTGTGACACAACACGTTATTGAACATGTCACCATCCTTTATGTGCATACATCCTTCTGTTCCTCTATGATTCACCCAGGCAAGAACTGTATGCCAGAATACAGCTCCAGATTTCGTCACATGCCATGATTCATCACTAGACTGGACGGATGGGAGGTGCCTGCTCTTGATGGGGTTACACTCCCTCTGAAGGAGCGGGTACGCAGCTTGGAGGTACTTGTGGATCCCTTGCTGTCACTTTCAGCTCAAGTAGCCTCAGTAGTGTGGAGTCCCTTTCATCAGCTTTGGCCGGTGGCCCAGCTGTGGCCTTATTTGGACAGGGAAAGCCTAGCTACTGTTGTCTATGCTTTGGTAACCTCTAGGTTAGATTACTGCAGCACATTATATGTGGGACTGCCTCTGAATACAGTTCGGAAACTTCAACTAGTGCAGAATTCAATGGCCAGGTTGCTCATCGGAGCAAGACTGTTTGAACATATTACACCAATCATGGCCTGACTGCACTGGCTACCAATTAGTTTCTGGTTTTGACCCATGAAGCATTAAATGTCTCAGAACTGCAATGCCATATAAACATAGCTGGGTTGTCTTTGCTCTTATTTCTATTATAAATGTTGTATTTTTTAATGTTGTGAACTGCCCTGAGATCTACAGGTATAGGGCAGTATACAAATATATTAATATTGATATTAGTAACAACAATGACAAAAACAGCAGGAAAGAGGAATGGCAGATGAAACTGATGGACTATATGGAACTGGCGGAAATGACTGGCAGAATCCGTGACCAGGGAGAAGAGTCGGTGGAGGAAGATTGGAAGAAATTCAAAGATTATCTTCAGAAACACTGCAAAATTAAAGAATGTTAGAGTGATGTTGGATCGAAAATAAGTGGTTTCCAGCTGTACAGGTTAAAGTTATTGATAGACTAAGATTAAAGATTAGGATTAAAGATGTTTAAGGAAATGGAAATTTGGTACTTAAGAGGTAAAATTTTAATGCTATATTACATTAAGATTAAAGATTAGGATTAAAGAAGTTTAAGTGTTATATATTATATTATATTAAGATTAAAGATTGGGATTAAAAAAGTGGAAAAGAAATTGCTGGACAAACAATTTAGACTGGAATACAAAAGAGGGAGGTATGAGGAAGTCCAGAAAATAAGTAAATTCAAAAACGGAAATGGAAAAGTGATATTGTTTTTAATTGTTCTGTTTCTTTTTGTTTCTTTTGTATTTTGTTTTCTGTGTTTTCTTTTTCTTTTTGGATTATGTATTGTGTATTTTTGTACTTCTATTTCTATGTTTTTCTGTTTAACTTTTTATTGAAACCTTAATAAAAATCATTTTAAAAAAAAAGACAAAAACAGCAGGAAAATTACTGCACAACAGGGTATCAATGAGGTTGTAAAAAGGTATTTTTCTGGAAACAATTAACATGGGAATTATCACTAAACATTTGCCACATTTCACTAGATTTCCAAAAGTGGCTTTTACAACTTGTGACAGATCACATAAAACACAGAAATTATGAGGCCAGGAAACATCACAAAAATGGAATAAAGTGTTGTCTGAATGCAGGCCAAGTAATCCCATTGATATACTACAATCCAATCCATTGTATTTCAGTGCTAAACTTTTAAGTGCTAATCTTCCACTAGATCCTGTTAGATTTCCAGGATAGATTTTTACATCATGTGAAAGATCACATAAAACGTGAACACGATCAGGTAAGGAAAAGAAACAAAATGATCACAAAATGGAATAAAGTGCTGCCCAAATACAACCACAATCTAAAGAAGGGGGTGGGAAATGTCCTGAGTGCACTTAGATCTATGCTGGACTGTGTCCTTATTTTATGGTCAGTTTGGATGATAACTTCACTTTGTCCGCATCCCATGAGATCTCCAATCTGTTCTTTCACCAATAGTTGTCATCACCGATTCTCTAGAAACAGTATTTCATTATGCCCTAATCCAGGGATGAGAAACCAGTGATCCTCCAAAAGTTGTTGGATTCCAGTTCCTATCAGTTCCATCTTGTATTGTCAATAGCCAGGGATGGTGGGAGTTGTAGTCCATCAATATATAAAGAATGAGTTTTCCCATCCTTAATTCCTTATATTTTCTGGAATGTGAACAGAGCCAAAATAATAAAAATCTTGGCTCTGACCGGCATCCAAAACTGTTTAGTATTCTTTTCATGCAGAAGTTGTTGTCTGGTCATTAATCATGTTTAGTTGCACCTGCAATTATTTTTTCATATCCTTAATATGCCAATTTTATTACAGTGAATGCTCTCAGGAGGTTTATAACAGTGATTAAAGCTCTGTTAATTGTTGCATGCATTTCTGGATTGCTTCAAAGTCGCCGTGATCAAAGAGTAGATGGGAACTAGGTAAACGGCAAGGTTACTACTGACTGTAGAAAGTTTTGATTTATATTTCTAAACATGTTTTCAGTGCAGTACACAGGGGGTCTGTCTCCACATTTCCCAAGACTGGGAAATTTATGTTTTTCACGTTAATACCTTTCACTCCAGATGATACCCAATCAGTCTTGTATATGTAGATAAATATGGGAAGTGGGTGGATGAGTGGGAGAGAGGCAGTTTCCAGAACATGCTGTGCTATCCCCAAGTGCATGATAATATCTAGCACAGTGCTCTCTGTTATTTGTCCTTTTACAAGCAGCAGGTAATTTTAGACCAGGCAGAATGATTAATTTGATAAAATCATTGATCCTAGATGAAAGTAAACCAATCTTTGTGGAGAAAACTAAAAAAAAAATGTGTGTATTTGTGTGAGAGAGAGAATATTTAAAATACAGCTGTCTATTGTTGTATATCCCAACACCTGTCTTTCACTTTTCTCGGCTGTTGATCTCAAATGATGTCTCTGCCTTACCTTAAGTCAGGAGTGGGGTATCTGTGGCCCTCCAGATATTGTTAGACTACAACTCCCATCATCCTTACCATTGCACCTGCAGGCTCGGTATGATGGGAAATGGAATTGAACATCTTCTAGAGTGTCATGGGTTCCCCACCTGTGTTTCCTTAAGTTAACCTAGGCCTCCTATATGTGATGCAAATAAAAGGTTCTTCACTGAGAGCCTTTAAAGCACAGACATTCCAAGTGTCTCTATTTTCCAGGGACAGTCCCAGATTTACAGAAGCCACCCTGCTTTCTGGTTTGATCCCAGAATGCCCCACTTTTCCTTCAGACATGCCTATTTTCACCAGAGAAATGTTGGAGAGTATGGAGGGTGATTTCACTCCCACTTTATACCAATGGTGGTGTCTACCTTCATAGAATCATAGAATTGTAGAGTTGAAAACGGACTATAAGTGCCATCTAGTTCAATCTCTAGAAAGGTAGGAATATTTTTGCCCCATGTGGGGCTCAAACCCATGACTCTGATATTAAGAGTCTGATACTCTACCAACAGAACGAACTCTTGAGATACACATATAAACTTCAAATAGCATATTTACTATGACTTTCTCCCTGCCCCCTAGTTAGTCAGTCATTGTGGTATCTTTTCCACATCAAAAATGTAACATAAGAATTGGGACTTGTTCCTTTTCCTGACACTAGAAATTTTCTGTGCTTTGAGGTTGCCCAATATAACTACAAGAAATAAAATGTCATCACTGGATACGTGTCTCAGATGAAAGGGTGTGTAAAACAAAAAGGAACTCATTCCTTTTCATTATTAAATAAATACAACAGAAATAAAGTAGTTCAAAATGAATGCCTATGCATTCATTTCCACGTGTTTCTTAATTTTGCATTGTTTTCTATTCCTCTAGGAGCAGCAGTCAGTTTGAGGTCATGAGGGGGCAGGAGGAAAGTGACACGGTAAATTGTTCGAACTTTACTTCAAAAAATGTTGTATTATTAGTATTCAGTAAACAGGTCTTCTCTGCACATTAAACTTCCTGTCACAGAAGATAGGGAGGGGGTTGCTTTTTTTCTTCCTAGTGGTGTGCATGTGAGAAAAATTCATCTCAGTCATTTAGTCCATTGTGTCATTTGTTTTCCCATGTATTTCAGTGGAAGATGCAGATGCTCTTGAGTTGCCTGTACTTTGACCTTCATCCAATTGGCACACCCCTTTCAAGCACTATAGTACCCCTTGAAGGGATCATATCTGCCAGATTTCAGAGAGGAGCACAGGAGCACCTGTTTTATAGACCATTAAAAAAAGCAATATAGACACAGATGGATTTAAGATCCAGAGGCTTCACCTTTCCTTCCTTGGAAGAATGCTTTTGGCACCAGTATTTCTGGCTTTTCAATGTAGTAGAGCTGGCCAAGCCAACACTTTTTTTTAAAAAAAGCTTTTAGTAAGAAATCTTATATATTTCTAGAGTTTGAATCAAGTTCCGATTTCTGCTTCTGATATATTAAAACACTACCGGCAAATAGCAGTCAGTTTAAGTCTTGGTTTCTTGATTCTACCAATTCCAGGTGGGGTTGACCCAAGAGTTTCATCTGAACTGGCCATTTGACCTGGTGAGATATAAATTGGTTTTTCTACCTGGAGACAGATGGGAGAGACCTGCTGGCCATCAAAGTCAATTTGGATTGAGATTGGCAGATGTTGCAGTGAAATGAGGATTTACAGAAAAAGATCCAGGTATATGTCTACATTGAAATGAAATATGGAAAAATGGGTGGGACAGACAAAAGTGTGGCTTTGAGATTTGGGATGGGGGGTGAGGCTTAAAAAATTGCTCACCAATTCACTTGGTTTGGCCGAGGCCTGGTTGTACTAATGCACCAGGCATCACTGACTGGACATACTAGTAAAGTGGTGAAATTCAATTAAACAGTGGTCATGCACTTTGCATGGTTTCCTTCCTGCCAGCATTGCTGTAGATGTGAGAAGGGCTCTGGGTAGAACATAAAGCTGCCATATACACCATACCATCCAACATTCCTCAGATGAAAATAGGGTCATATCGTATTTTAACTAAATGCCAGGAGTTGAAAATGTGACCTTCTGCATGCAATGTATGTGCCTTAAAGGTAAAAGTAAAGAGACTCCTGACCGTTAGGTCCAGTCGCGAATGTCTCTGGGGTTGCGGCACTCATCTTGCTTTACTGGCCGAGGGAGCCGGCGTACAGCTTCTGGGTCATGTGACCAGCATGACTAAGCCACTTCTGGTGAACCAGAGTAGCGCATGGAAACACCGTTTACCTTCCCGTTGGAGCGGTACCTATTTATCTACTTGTACTTGGATGTGCTTTTGAACTGCTAGGTTGGCAGGAGCAGGGACTGAGCAACGGGAGCTCACCCTTTCATGGGGATTATTATTATTATAATTATTATGATTATTGCCTTACCAGTAAGCAACAGTTTCTCCCATAAAAAGTTAGCAAGAAGTTGGCTCTCGCTCTTTCATTCTAGAGTCTACTCAGTCTGGCTGCCCTGTGAACTGTAATGAGCTATGGAGAAACCACAGTGGGGTGGGCTGAATTTGCAAAGTCACATTATCTGAGCCCACTAACTGAGAGACCCAGATGCAGGAAACAGCCGGGTTCGGGTGAATATGAAGGTTCTCTCTCTCTCTCTCTCTCTCTCTCTCTCTCTCTTTGTGTGTGTGTGTGTGTGTGAGAGAGAGAGAGAGCGCATGTATGTGTCTGAAAGAGGGGATGTGTGCATGTGTGTGTAAGGCTATGAGTGTGTTTATGCATGTAGCATTTTCTACAGACTTAATTGGTTGAGTTTAAATAAATACAATGCCTATTGTATAATTTGTGGCTAAGGTGGCTCACTTCCTTTGGATGCATTTTGAAAAGATATGCTTTGAAAGGATTCAGCCCGTGGCTTGGCTCATGTCCTGCATGAAATTTATGCATGTACTCACTGATTGTCCTTCCAAGCCGACTCTTGTTAAGACTTAGCATCAGCTCAGGGGAAAAAAGGAAGGATGGAATGGTTGGAATAGACACAATCCTGTGTCTGGATGAGTTATTTTTAAATAAAACATGTGAGTCCCTGTAAAAGATGTGTGTGGAAAGATCCCCCCAAAAGTGAACAAGCTTGCAGACTTCCTGTAGGTAGCAGGTAGCAGGTTGGCCACTGTGAGAAGAGTCATTTGCTCAGATCCAGCAGGGCTCTCCTTATGTTCTCAAGCAGAAAGTGTCAGCTACTACATCCTACTGCTATGCTAATACAATCACGCTAAAAGCTTGAGTGACTGAATGGAAAGCCAATATCAAGATGACCTTATTATGATGGTGTCAGGGGTTCAGGAGCAGAGGCAAGGGCAAGGGAGGAAACAGAGAGCGAGGGAGAGGAGGCAGAAGAAAAGATGAGTGATGACGACGACCCGAGATCTCCGAGTCTTTCCAGTGAATCAGAAGATTCACAGAAAGGAGCACCAGTGGCCAGGGCAAGGGGGGAGCCTAGGGGGACACCCCAGGAAGATAGAGCCAGAGGGGACTCAGAGGGGAGCAGTTGGAAATCAGGACCAGCGTCACCGCCAGAGAGCAGGGAAGAGGAAGGGCGCCAGGGATCAAGCGCTGGCAGCTCACAACAGGGGGGAGGGCACGAGTCAGGAGTGGCCACACCTCCATCGGGGAGCGAAGAAACGGTCAGACGGAAGGTGGAAGGTTGGGCGCGCGTGCCAAGTTCAAATGCACAGGAAGGTGGCGCAGTAGGCAGCCCGGAAAGGGAGCCAGGTCCTAAAGCCCGCCGAAAGGAGGGAGAAGAGTCAGGGGGGTCAGCGTCAGCGTCAGAGGAATCCCGGAAGGAAGAGACCCCGGGGGGCAGAGGGACCCAGAGAAGAACAGTCAGGCGGAAAAGGTGGAGCAAGGCTAGGATATTAAGTTGGTGTACAAGGGGCGGAGACTCAGATGGGGCTTCGCCGATCTAACCATGAGACGTAGAGTTGCACGCAGCAGCTTGAGAATGGAAACTGTAACTCAATAAAGACTTTTATTTAATGATCGCTGGCTAGCGTGATCCTCTGTGAGCTAGGATCTGGAAGCAACTCTGACAGTAAGCCCCATCTCCTAAATTGTGGGCATCTACAGCCTCGCGGAGAGGAGAGAAAGCGGGTGCCTACTAGCGAGCTCACGAACGGCAGACAACATGACGGCCGAACAGCAGATAGTGGAACTCAGAGAAGCAGTGACACGACTGAATGCCGAGGCTCTTGCATCCAGGAAGAGAGAGGAGGACGCAGCTGCCGCCTATAGGGATCTCCAGGTCAGGTTGGAAGTGCTTACGAAGCAAGGGCAACTGACACCCAAACCGGAGGGGATTGGGTTGGGGAGACGAACAGGCGGTTTGGTCTCTCACTTCGATGGGAATTTGCAACAGTACCCCAACTTTAGAGCAGATGTAATGTGTGCACTGCAACTGCTGAACAAAGACTTTAGAGATGAGCAAGAGAAGGTGGGATTCATCATGTCCCATTTGCATGGAGATGCTAAAGCATGGCTGCGCAATTTGTGGAGAGATAAGGATCCGGCGCTCCAAAACGCGGATGCCTTTATTAAAGCGATGGATGGGTGCTTTTTGTCAAGCATTGACGTGGATCTTGCTCGGCAGCAGATACATGGACTGAAGCAAGGGAGGGCCAGCGTAAGGCAGTACCATGCCCGCTTTTTCGCTTTGGTCAGTGCTCTGGAATGGGACAGAGATTCGGCTCCTGTAAGAGACCTGTTTTGGGAGGGATTGCACGGCTCGGTTAAAGATGAAATTGCGAGGGGGGAGAGACCCCGGACCACGCAGGAGATCGTTCAGAGGGCGCTGGCGGTGGGGGTGCGGCTGGAAGGACGTCCGTGGAGCAGTGGCGAAGGGCGTGGAGGGCGCGAACCAGCCAGGGGCTCCTCCTTCCTTCCCAGAGAAGCAGCGCGTGCGCAATCCACGCCTCCGCCAGGAGGAGGAGCGGAACCTATGGAGGTTGGAGGTGCAAGGGCTCAGTCAGCAGCCAGAGCCCTAGCACCGGCAGCAGTGAAAGCGAAGCCTCCTAGAGGGAACAGGAAGTGTTACATCTGCGATGATCCACAGCATATGGCGAAAGAGTGTCCCCAGAGGCTCCACAAGCACACTGCAGCCTCAGCAATGGTAACTGCAGCAACGCAGCAAGGACAACCACAGCAGGGAAACGACAGAGTCTGGTTGGAAGAGGCACTGGGGCCCAGCCAGACGTGTCAGTGAAGCAGTCCCCAGAGATTTTACAGCCCATGGACCCCCTCCCGCCCAAACCGGTAGTGAGGCTCACCGCGTCGCTCCAGCTGCCCAATGGAATCACCATGGACGTGCCAATCACCATTGACTCCGGAAGCAATGCGGACTTTATAGGGCAGGACTTTGTCGACCGGCACGCTATACAGTTGCTGCCTGCCACGCTGCCCCTGCAGGTTGTCACGGTGGATGGCAGGGAGCTGCTAGGGGGGCAAGTGGTGAAGCAGACGCCACCAATGGTGATGCGACTTGGGAATCACAGGGAAATCATCAGCTTCAATGTCACTCAACTATCGGACACGCCCATTGTATTGGGCATGAGTTGGCTGGACAAGCACAGCCCGACGCTGGCTTGGTACCAGAGGCAGCTGACCTTCGGCTCTTCCTTTTGCGCTGAACACTGCATCGTGCCCAGGCAGGAAGGAGAGGAAGAGGAGTCACAGCTGCAGCTAGGCACGCTGCAAGCGGTTCCCCACAAGTACGCAGAATTTTTGGAGGTTTTCTGCGAGAAGGAGGCAGACAGGCTACCCCCCCACAGACCATATGACTGCAAAATTGACCTGCTGCCGGGGGCGGCGCTGCCCAAAGGGAAGCTGTATTCCATGTCTGAGGACGAACTGCAGGAACTCAAAGAGTTCATAGATCATAATTTGGAGCGCGGTTTCATCCGAGAGTCCAAGGCAGTGGGGGGCAGTCCGGTATTCTTTGTTAAGAAGCGGGACACGCCCCAAAAAAGACTTGTAGTGGACTTTCGCATCTTGAACAGTGTGACCAAGCCATCGGACTTCCCCATGCCCCGAATCGACGACCTCCTCGCAAAGGTACGGAAGGGCAGAGTGTTCACCAAGTTGGACCTGCGAGGGGCATACAACCTCATTCGCATGCGGGAGGGAGATGAGTGGAAGACAGCCATGTTCACGCCCCTGGGCACCTACGAATATAGAGTTATGCCTTTTGGATTGCAAAATGGCTCCCACGTTTTTCAAGCTTTCATGCATCACGTGTTGGCGGGGCTCCTCTACAAGACGTGCGTCTGTTTCTTGGATGACATCCTGATCTTTTCGGAATCGCAGCAGGAGCATGACAGACACGTCAAGGAAGTGCTGAGCAGGCTACAGCAACATAGGCTTTACGCCAAGCTGGAGAAGTGCCAATTCGACGTGACGGAGGTGGATTTCCTGGGCTACAAGTTGTCTGATAAAGGGCTCGCCATGGACAGCGCCAAGGTCCGAGCAGTGTTGGATTGGAAAAGCCCACGCAACCGGAAGGAGGTCCAACGGTTTGTCGGCTTCGCGAACTTCTATCGCAAGTTTATCAAAGGCTTTGCGATGCAGACAGCGGCCATCACGGACACGCTCAGCTCCAAGAAAAAGAAGTTCATCTGGACAGAGCAGGCGGAGCAGTCCTTTCAGGCACTCAAGCGTCTCTTCGCGTCGGAAGAGCAGCTGCTTCATGTCAACCCCAGCAGGCCGATGAGGGTGGAGACAGACGCTTCAGACAGAGCCGTGGGAGCAGTCCTGCTGCAGAAAGACCCGCAGGGGGTTTGGAGGCCGGGAGCGTTTTACTCAAGGAAGCTCAGCAAGTCCGAACAGAACTACACCATCTGGGACAGGGAGTTGCTGGCCATTCATGCAGCGTTCAAAGCGTGGAGGCACTTCCTGATCGGCGCCAAGCACACGGTGCAGGTCTGCACGGACCACAAGAATCTAGAGCACTGGCGCACGGCACAGTTCCTGAACCAGAGGCAGATACGTTGGGCTGAGTTCTTTGCGAATTTCGACTTCCGAATAGAATATGTCCCGGGGGACACCAACATCATGGCGGATGCTCTCTCCCGTAAGCCACAGTATCTGGAGGAGGCAAAGCCAGCGGCCGCCATGCACATCTTCGCACCGACAGTGTGGGCGTGCGCGGCGGCGACAGTTGACCTGGATGCGGTGCGACGAGCGTTGCAGGATGACTCCTTCGCGCAAGCAAAGATGGCAGAGGTGCACAGGGGCACGGCAGCGACCGACGAGTTCCAGCTGCGAGATGGTTTGCTCATCCGTAAAGGGGCCATCTACGTGCCGGGAGACGAACTTCGCGCCAAGGTACTGCAGCAGCTGCACGACGCGCCCACTGCCGGGCACTTTGGCAAGGAGAAGACGGTGGAATTAGTAGCCAGAGACTTCTGGTGGCCCGGAATGAGAGGGGAAGTCGCGGACTACGTGGCGAGGTGCGACACCTGCCAGAGGTCCAAACCAGTGCACAGACCGCCGGCCGGACTGCTGGAACCGCTGCAAACTCCGTTCGAGCCATGGGAGAGAGTGGCCCTGGACTTTGTCACGGATCTGCCCAGCTCGAGGGGCAAGACGGCTGTGCTGGTGGTGGTGGATTTGTTCTCCAAGATGGCACATTTCATTCCGTGTGCGAAGGTGGCCACGGCGGAACAAACCGCCAAACTGTTCATAGACCACGTGTTCAAGGTTCACGGTCTGCCGCGGTCTATTCTGTCCGACCGAGGGCGACAGTTCATCTCGAACTTCTGGCAGAGGCTGATGGGCTTCCTGAACGTCAAGATCAACCTGGCGTCGGCTAGACACCCGCAGACCAACGGGCAAGCGGAGCGGGTCAATGCCATCATGCAGCAGTACCTGAGATGTTATGCGAATCAACAGCCTGCGACGTGGGTGGATTACCTGCCTCTCGCCGAGTTCGCCTACAACAACACGAAGCACGTGTCCACGGGGGTCACGCCGTTCTTCGCCAACAACGGGAGGCACCCTAGAACCTTCCCGGGACTGGAAAGAATGGGGGAGGGGGAGCCGCAGACAGCAGATGCGTTTGCGTCGGAGTTGCAGGAGGTCCACGATCAGCTGCGGCGGCACCTGGAGCTGGCTAAACACGCATACAAGGTACAAGCGGACAAACACAGAAGGGTTGGCGAAGAGATCCATGTGGGAGACTGGGTCTGGTTAGCAGCCCACGCAGTGCCGGCCAGGTCGTTGGCGAAGAAGAAACTAGGGCATAAACAACTGGGGCCCTACCAAGTCGACGAACAGGTCAACCCGGTGGCTTTCAGGCTGGCTCTTCCGGAGGGTTCCAGAATGCATCCGGTGTTCCACAGATCGGTGCTCACTCCCTACAAGGCACCTCACAGGTTTCAGGAACCAGGAACGGCACCGGGTCCGCTCCGAGAGAGAACCGGGCAAGGGGGAGTGGCACAGGAGGAGCGCATCAACGAAGTCACGGAGATTTTGGACTCCAGATGGGGGGAAGAGGGGGTAGAATACCTTCTCGCCAAGGAGGGCACCCCGGCCAGTGCCAACAGCTGGGTGCCGGGCTACGCTTTAGACGAACCTCTGCTCAAAGAAGAGTTTCATGCCCTCTTCCCACATAGGCCAATGCCAGCAGACTTTTTCGACGACTGGCTTTTCACGCCCACGCTTTCAGCCAGCACGTTCCGGGGGTTCGACTCGGACGAGGAACCGACACGAGACGCCCGTTCCCCAGAGGGGTCACCCTCGGGATCTGCTTCAGAACCCTCGTATTGGTGGGATGATCGACCAGAGGAGCAGTTCCGCAGAAGGTGGCTGGAGGGTCCAGGACGAGCAACGTCTCCAGAAGGCAACGAGGGAGAGACGGACATGGACGTTTTCGGGGACGACCCGGGTTTCGAGCACGGCGGCACAGAGATGGAAGCGGAGGTGACCGTCGTCAACGAGAGCAGGGAGGAAGAACCGGAAGACTTCGGATGGCGGCCCGCCACGGGAAGCGAACTGTATCCGACATTCGTCCCCCTGACACGGCAGCACCCAGATCCCGCACCGGAAGGAGGGGAGGGGGGAAGAGGGGGCTTCGAGGGGGGGATGGATGTCAGGGGTTCAGGAGCAGAGGCAAGGGCAAGGGAGGAAACAGAGAGCGAGGGAGAGGAGGCAGAAGAAAAGATGAGTGATGACGACGACCCGAGATCTCCGAGTCTTTCCAGTGAATCAGAAGATTCACAGAAAGGAGCACCAGTGGCCAGGGCAAGGGGGGAGCCTAGGGGGACACCCCAGGAAGATAGAGCCAGAGGGGACTCAGAGGGGAGCAGTTGGAAATCAGGACCAGCGTCACCGCCAGAGAGCAGGGAAGAGGAAGGGCGCCAGGGATCAAGCGCTGGCAGCTCACAACAGGGGGGAGGGCACGAGTCAGGAGTGGCCACACCTCCATCGGGGAGCGAAGAAACGGTCAGACGGAAGGTGGAAGGTTGGGCGCGCGTGCCAAGTTCAAATGCACAGGAAGGTGGCGCAGTAGGCAGCCCGGAAAGGGAGCCAGGTCCTAAAGCCCGCCGAAAGGAGGGAGAAGAGTCAGGGGGGTCAGCGTCAGCGTCAGAGGAATCCCGGAAGGAAGAGACCCCGGGGGGCAGAGGGACCCAGAGAAGAACAGTCAGGCGGAAAAGGTGGAGCAAGGCTAGGATATTAAGTTGGTGTACAAGGGGCGGAGACTCAGATGGGGCTTCGCCGATCTAACCATGAGACGTAGAGTTGCACGCAGCAGCTTGAGAATGGAAACTGTAACTCAATAAAGACTTTTATTTAATGATCGCTGGCTAGCGTGATCCTCTGTGAGCTAGGATCTGGAAGCAACTCTGACAGATGGTGTATACATATGGTATGCATAGCATTTCCCCATATTACTTTTTTATAAAGGAGTTGGTGGTGAATACTGATTTCCAATAGAGCAATAGCTTTGATATCATTTTCCACTGCAACTAAAGCACCCCACTTAGTGTCTCAATATCAACAAATATGTTTCTCCCCTTTTCTTTTCTTTGGTAATGGGTGTAAGTGCTAATTGTTCCTAATTTGGTTTTGATGGGTTCTTACCTAATTAGCACTTAAGGCATTTTTACAAACTTAAAGAGATGTCCTAATGAAGAAGACTAATTACCTTTCTTCATAACAGCACAAAAGATTTCAAATGACATGGAAATCATTTTCATATTCCTGCCTGTCCCATCAAGCACTGTGATTTTCAGATCTCATTTAAGACATCTATCCCTTTGTGGGCTCATGGATGGTGCTTTGTTTGTTTGTTTCTCTATGTGTGTGTATGGTAGGGGTTTTATGGGTGTGTGTGTGTCATTTTTCTAATCTGAAGAGCTGTGCCTTGATTGCTCTGAGTACTAATGAATGTCTAATTATAAAATTTCCCTAAAATAATAGAGATATGTGGAAGGGCAATAGTGCTTAAAAGGAGAGAAACTCCTTTATGCAGGATGCAGATTCAAACATTCTGTTGGATGCTGGTGATACAGGAAATTCTGTTTTGTAATATATTCCTTTCACAGATTTCAATGCAATTTAATCACCTTTCATTATTTTGATTAAAAAGATTAATTAAGATGGATCCCCCCCCCACATACCCATTCATGGGAATTGAAACCTGTATCTGTGCTTGGGAGTGCAGAATATGGAACCATGGAAGGAATTCAATCTATCACTAATGAAACTGTTTCATCAGGCAAGCAGAAATGTTTGCCCATGTGGAGCAATGTCCCCTCTTCTCCCTCTGTGCATTGTCTTGGGGGTTCTCCTTGTTATGACTTGTAGAAGTCAGTTGGCCCATAAGCTGTTAGACTTGGGCCCACCATCTGTTGTCGATACTACACCACACATCATCCAGTGTCACCAGCAGAGTGTGCACAGCTCCAGCAGAGTCTTACAGCTGAACATCAGTTTTCCTGCTTTCTAGTTGCTGGCCTATTCCACAGTTTCCAGTTAAGAAAACTCCTTTCCCACTCAGTTCTGCCAAGTGTTTATTGGCTCATGCCACAAGACAAGCATAAACACACAAGCTACATAAACTTTAAGAGATGTTGGTGCATCTACTATAACACAGTTCTTCTGCTCTTAGAAGTGAACCTTGTAAAGATATACAGAGAGATCCACCAGCATTTTACCATGTGACTTCACCATGCTCAACTGAACCATAGGACATGTAACTTTCAGCCTCTCTTCCGATACCTTGCGCTGAGCAAAACCTCTTTTCGGTGAATGCCTCATACTCCTGCCATTGCTGCTGAATGCAGCCTTGGCTTTATACCTGCCTCTGCGTGTGTTCATAATCCTTAGAGAAAGGGAGGGTGGCCGATTCATGTTACAGACAACATTTATGCTTGGACCGTTTCTAAGCCACCCAATGCAGCTGGTGTGCTAGTTCTAAATAGAATCCAGATGCAGTGGATGGGCTGCTCAAGACATTTGGCATAATTTGGTAAATTTGCACTAACACTTCTGAGCTCACAAGCCAATATGTGTGTGTGTGTGGGGAGCCCTGTCGTGCTAGCAGAAACTTGTATATAGGCGAAACCCCCATTTTCCTTACAAAATATATTGCTATGGCTTTTAAAAACAGTTTTCAGTGAACAGGATTATCACTGTGGGTGATACTTTGACTAAGACAACTGTATGTTAGCATTCATACAGTCTGCTTCTATGGACCTAATAGTTCACAGTGCCTGTCCTCTTCTGTCTCTGAACTAAATATTTTACACCTGAGGTTTGCATATATTTCACTTTCTTAAAATATGTTGATTTGGCTCACCTACTTTAAGCCAACTGGAGTTTTCCTACTAATATCATTTGGAAGGGCCAGAGTTCTTGTACCTTTTTCAGTTGTGCGACAGGCAGATAACGGATAACACTTTCCATCACTGCATTGCTATGCTAGGAGAAACATCATGCAGTTCCTAAGGACAGAGACTTCCATTTGTATAAGGCTTACTTTCCGAAAAAGACAGATCACTCTTAATCACTTAAATAGTGATTTGTCTTTTTCTGAAAGTTTCTTTTTGTTAGCTCCCCATGCAGGAAACCTGGAACCTCAACTTGGACATCTGACCACATATCTCCCCACTTATACAGCTGAAATGCAACAAAACACATTAAAATGGGAAATAAATAATAATAACATGGAAAAATTGGCTGCTTTGTCAAACACAGGTAGTGGTGCTCTACAAATTGATAAATAGATTGGTAGAGTCTAATCTATCTAGTATCTCTGCAGTAGTGGCTTGCAGGATGGAGCAGTGTAAGGCAGTGGTGCTTACCTAGCTATCCAGTGCAGAGGTAACCAAGAGGAGAAGGACTACAAGGCAGAAAGGTTGGCACAGTGTAAGCGCATTAGCAGAACCAATATGATCCTCCCCCCACTGCACCCACATCATGACAATACTCCTGCTGCTTCCCATTCTCTGTTTTTAAACCTTGGCCTACCTGGCAGCAAGTCAGTATGCCAAATCCAAAGTCCAGAACTCAGTCCACACAAGTGAACTCCAAAATCCAGGAAACACAGTCCAGGGTCAATCTAAGTAGCCATGTCTGAAGTCCAGCAATCAGGATACAGCCCAGTGTGAAACCCAAAGCACAGTACAGTCCTGTAGAGGTCCAGGAGCATCCAATTCAGGGTGCATCAACATGGGCAGTTGCGCAGACCCAGCACCTCAACTCCACTTCCCTTTTATATTTTGCATACTGATTGCAGCGTCTGGACTTGATGAGGCAAGCCTACTCCAGCTGAGGAATCACACACCTCCTTCCAGAGCTAGCAAGCCCCACCTGGCCAGCTAGTGAGCTGGGCTGTGAGTTTCTGCCTGCCTCAGCTTCCTAGAGTGCCCCCCTCCATTGTTCCCTACACCTCAGAGTCCACTGTGTTCATGGAGATGGGCCTCTCTAGCTCCCGGGATGGGTTCCACTGCTCTGGTTCCTATGCACTGACCCCCATTGCCTCACCGTCTTCCATCACCCTGTGAGTACCTCCTTCCCTATCCCCTCCTTGCCCCAGTGTGTCCCAGTCCCAGCTACACCTCTTGCTTGGGTCATCTTCCTCTTCCCTGTCATCCTGCAAGTTCATGACATTTCCCTCTTGGTTACCTCTGCACTGGAAAGCTGGGTAATTAATGTCCCTCACCTTGACCACTACTGTATCTATCACCTGCAATTCCTCAGTTTCAGTAAAGGTTCTGTTTGGTGCTGCCAAGTGCCATCCTAATTTCTCCTCAGTAACTCGAACCATCTTGTGTTGGTATTTATTTTTGGACAGTGATTTCTTGCTTTAAAAAAAGAAAACTTATTAGATAAATGTCAACAATTCTACTATCACAACAGTTAGCATGTGTTGCTAATTAATTCTTAAGCAGTTAATCAGCTACAAGTGTATTGTGAAACCAGATGGCCTAAGATTTTCAAGATATCTGGCAGGTTGATTTTTTTTAAAAAAACACCCTCATTATAAATTCTGTCCTCAGTCCAGGTCTGCTAATAGGCATTCAGTGTCTGTTCTGATTCAAGGTGAATTAAATAACTTTAAAATAGGGGAAATGGGGCTAAATTGCTTGGCTATTATGATACACTGGCAATGACAGATTGAGAATCAGGAGTCCTGGTTCACAGGCTAATCTTAGGAAGATCACTTTGCCCTTCAGGTCTGCATATATCTGTCCTTGTAATGGGCGAAGACCAGTAAAATACAGGTAGTTTTGCTTTCAGAGGAGAATTGAATAGTCGCAGAGAAATTCAAGCCTTTCACTTTGGCTGCATCATATGCCCTAGCATGGAATGGTGAGCCATCCTGGTGGTTCACAAGTAAAGTTTTGATGGATGCCTGCTACAGGTGTCAGTCAAACAAAATGGGTCACATGACTGAACACGTGAGCTAAGATGGCCAAAATGCATCAGTTTGCCCGTTCTTTAGTAATGTTACTTACATGGCTTGTTCATGCATGATACCACAATAGTATCATTGGGGAAACCCAGCCAGATGGATAGGATATAAATAATAAAATTATGATGTTGATGTTAATCATAGCAGATGAACAAAGAAGAAGAAGAAAGGATGAATTCAAGAGGGGGCAGTCTTCTAATGAATTTTAAAATGACAATATTATTATTAGTGATAGGCAAACTGCCCTCAGATGAATTTGAAATCAGCTTAGCACTTATGAGCTTTACATATATTTGGAAGTTCTCTCACTAGATGTGTTGGCCAAAATGGAAAGGGCCGTAGCTCAGTAGCAGAACATCTATTCAGCACACAGAAAGTTCCAGATTCAATCCCTGGCATCTCTAGGTTTGCCTCAGAGAGACCCCAGGTTGGAACTCTGGAGAGCTGCTGCTACTTACTGCTTACAATACTGGGTTAAATGGACCTATTATCTCACTCAGTATAAAGTAGATTCCTACATTCCTTTGGAAATTGTAATTCCCATGGTTGAGAAATTGAAAATCAGTCTTCCTACCAAAATAAAGCTAACAGGGGCAAAACAAAGGTTTACAATTCTGGGTGTAGGCAAGGGACAATCAAGAGAATGGACTCAGAGTTTTTTCACCAAACAAAAGGCTGCTTGATCAAGTGGTCTGTTCACATAGCATCAATAAGCATTTCACTGAGGGTGAGAGTATAATTTATGTGTGCATGCTGGCATTGGCTACCTTGCTTTGCTGACTACATGAGCAGAATCTCATTTTATATTCCAAGCCAACAAAGAATCTCTAGTGAAAATAACACTCAGTTTGGAATACATCCAAGCATTTCAAGCAGGAGATATTTGTATTTCAAACCAGGTAATTTAAAACATTGGTGACATCTCTAATTATTACTGAAACAATTGGAAAAAAACACTGCTTATTTCTAGTCGAGGGCTGTTTTCAGACATGTGGTTCCTTACATTACCCTTCTGCTGTAAGCTGCAAATGGGATTGCAGCTGACTTTTAAGACTATCAATATTATTGCACATTTTCCCATATATATGTCCTGCCATGTTCCACCCACACTAGTGGGCATGACACAGCTGCTATTCAGGAGGCCGTCTTTGGCTTAGCACACATTCATTATAACTAGTAGCTCATGAGCTGTGCAGGTTCATGGGCCATGAGCTGTATGAGCAGGTTGAATGTCCAAACAGCAGAGATGTTTTGAGTGCCTGTCATTTTATGAACCACTTAAAAATCATTCTTTCAATTACCTCTTAACCCGCTCCCCAGAGGAGAGAGAGGAGAACAGGGAGGCAATGTTCTCCTCCCCAACCATCCTTCCTCATTGTGTGAGTTATAAGAATGCTTGAACTGCGCTAGTGCAGTGGTTCTCAAAGGTTATGGCACACCACAGTGGAGTGGCAGGAGAAGATGACAAGTGGTGGGAAGATTCAAGGACAATCAAGGAAACATTTAAACATTTCAGTGTAGTGTATTACAGTATAGTATAGTATCAAAATAACCCCAATGTTGTCTACAGAAAATGTCAACTGAGTTAGAGATCCCTTTGTGAATTGCAGCTGTTCAGGACTGACATTGGATGATGATGAGAAAATGGCCTGCATTTCAAGTGATCACACCTTGAAAATGAAACATGGGAGCATGCCACTGGACTCTTTTTGAATATACAACCTGAAACAGTATCCTTGCCTCTCTTCAAGAACATTAGCTATTCTTCTGCAGTTTTCCATGACATATTGTCATCAACCGGGATTTTCTACTCTGACAAATATGAAAGATCAGAAAGGAGAAAGGCTTCTTTGTGATGATGAGGAGATGAGAGTTTGTTTGTCTCACATTAGACCAAATATAAATGAGATTACCTGATAAAAGCAAGCTCACACCTCTCATAGAGATTGTATACAATGTACATATTTAAGGTATATATGCTAGAGGCTGGTTTATAATTATAGTTTGGGAATGAGTCATGCTCTTATGTAGCTTTTTTATATTTTTGGATGTCCCATGGTCATATTACAAAGTAGTTGTGTTCTATGTTATAAATCAAGCACTGCTTGGAGTTGTTTCATTTTGTTTTCCAATGTACCAATAAAAAAATTAGTGTGGCACAAGCCATTTTTTATTCTGAAAGTGTGGCCCAGAGAAAAAAGTTTGAGAACTATTGAGATGGTGTCTCTATTGATAGTGGAGTACTGTTTCATTAGCACTGAAACAGATTGTTTAAATTCTCCAAGCCACCGTAGCTAGTTCAGAGCAACATAGATCTGGTGGATCTGTCTGTTGAGAGCAATGTAGTGGATCCAGATGGTTTACTTTTCTTAAAATGCTTTCAAGGGACAATACATCTTAATGAGCAAATTATGGGGAGATGGCTTGATTACTGTTTTGAGATCCAGAGCTAAATCCCTACCACATCTTTGTTTTAATGAGACTGCTATATGCTCAAACACCTGTTCCTGTTGGACATTCGGTTTGCTCATTAGCATGTCATGATATAGGAGTTTTTGATCTATGACTTTAGGCCTGCAAAGCACATGTTCTACCAGTGAACTATGTCCCTTGTGGCAATTACATTTTGACATCCAGCTCTTAATAGAGAATGGCGGCTCAGTGGTGGAACACATGCTGTGTATGCTTAAAGCGATAGGATTAATTCCATACCTTTAGATTAAAATGGCCCTGCAGTAAAAAGAAAAAGAGCTTATGTGAGACCTTAGAGAGCCAATACCAGTTAGAGTAAGCAATATTGGGCTTGAGAAACAAGTGGTCCAACTTTGTATACAACAGCTTTATGTGTTCATATAAGTTGAACTTTTTCTAAGCATGTTCCATGTTGCATTATTAGAGTGATGACTAGAGCAAAATAGAAATATTGAGAAATCAGATCACAGAAAACCAGAGGGGTGTTCTATTACAATAAAGAGAGGGGCAGCTGATTGTACCTGCCCTAAAGATATTTGGTAGCAAAATATTTACTCAAATGTTCTATGATGTTGAAATCCAGGGCTCTGATTCAAACTCACTCCATTAAAGTTTTGGAAACTGTTCCGTCCTGAGACTTCTCTCAGTCTGGATAGCATGAACAAAACTCCACAAAGCTCTCCAAACATGCATTTTATTGAAGTTCACAAGGCACATGTAGAGATATTTACTCATTCCAGTAGGTTGTTATTTGGCTCTGAATGAATGTGTTTAGGAAGCTCTCTATGGAGTTCTCTACTGAGTTCTGTAAGAACGAGTGAGTTTACCCCTCTTCCTATATATGCAAGAACTAAAACAGAATTAGGTTGCAAAGGGGAGAGGAAGGTTTTTCCCACTCTGGGCAGAGCCAATAGAAACTAGAATATTACCATACTTTGCCTTCATTTCCCAGCCTGCCTTGAGGTCTGGAAAGGGTAAAGACACTACCTTGTCTTAAAGGAGCAGCATTATTATTCTACATAATACTAATACAGGAGTACCTTGGGTTACAGATGCTTCAGGTTACAGACGCTTCAGGTTACAGACTCCGCTAACCCAGAAATAGCACCTTGGGTTAAGAACTTTGCTTCAGGATGATAAGCAAAAATTGTGCGGCGGCAGTGGGAGGCCCCATTAGCTAAAGTGGTACCTCAGGTTAAGAACAGTTTCAGGTTAAGAACGGACTACAATTCCCATCATCCCTGACCATTGGCCCTGCTAGCTAGGGATCATGGGAGTTGTAGGCCAAAAACATCTGGAGGGCCGAGGTTGAGGAAGCATGTAATACACTGATTTGCTATCACTAAATAACTGAATCCGGGGATGGGTGGGGTGGGGTGGGGCAGAACAGAAACTGCACAATAATTTCTTTTCCCCAGAAGCTGTTCTTGCTGCTATCAGGATTATCAGAAGCTCTTCTTCACATAGAATCCGGGTGGCCCACAATGAAGAGCAGACTGCGCTTCAGTTAAAGTATATTAGAAGAATTACTACTTTG
The DNA here is from genome assembly GCF_964106645.2 of Podarcis pityusensis. Taxonomy (NCBI): domain Eukaryota; kingdom Metazoa; phylum Chordata; class Lepidosauria; order Squamata; family Lacertidae; genus Podarcis; species Podarcis pityusensis. Next base: position 55,598,686 of record NC_138028.1, on the reverse strand, counting down.
CCAATTGAGCATTCTCTGTTTAGGAAGGTATTCAGTGGTCAGAGCTAAGTAATTTATAAGACTACCATCTCATGCCAGTGGTGGGGAACCCTTTTCAACCTGAGGGCCACATTTCATCATGGAATATCTTCCAGGTGTTGCATACGAGTGGCACTCAAGAGCAGAGTCAAAAAGTGGGCTGGGCATCTGATGTGCCTCTTCCTTTGCGCTCAATAATAATAATTTATTTATACCCCACCCATCTGGCTGAGTTTCCCTAGCCACTCTGGGTGGCTCTCAATCAAAACAATACAGCATTAAATATTAAAAATTTCCCTAAACAGGGCTGCCTTCAAATGTCTTTTAAAGAGAAGATAGCTGCTTATTTCCTTCACATCTGAAGGGAGGGTGTTCCACAGGGCAGGCGCCACTACCGAGAAGGCCCTCTGTCTGGTTCCCTGTAACCTCACTTCTCGCAATGAGGGAACCTCCAGAAGGCCCTCGGCGCTGGATCTCAGTGTCCGGACAGAACGATGGGGCACTCCTTCAGGTATACAGGACCGAGGCCATTTAGGGCTTTAAAGGTCAGCACCAACACTTTGAATTGTTCTTTGAAACGTACTGGTAGCCAATGCAGATCTCTCAAGACTGGTGTTATGTGGTCCCGGCGGCCACTCCCAGTCACCAGTCTAGCTGCCGCATTCTGGATTAATTACAGTTTCTGGGTCACCTTCAAAGGTAGCCCCACATAGAGCGCATTGCAGTAGTCCAAGCGGGAGATAACTAGAGCATGCACCATTCTGGCAAGACAGTCTGCAGGCAGGTAGGGTCTCAGCCTGCGTACCAGGTGGAGCTGGTAGACAGCTGCCCTGGACACAGAATTGACCTGCAGTTCCATGGACAGCTGTGAGTCCAAAATGACTCCCAGGCTGCACACCTGGTCCTTCGGGGCACAACTGCCCCATTCAGGACCAGGGAGTCCCCCACACCCGCCCGCCCCCTGTTTCCCCAAAACAGTACTTCTGTCTTGTCAGGATTCAACCTCAGTCTGTTAGCCACCATCCATCGTCCAACCGCTCTAGGTTTCTACAAATACCTCTCTCCATCCAGTCAAGTAAAAGGCATGGTCACAATTCAGGGACACATTCTAGCCAGGCCAAAGCAATCAAGGAAAGGGTGGAGCAAGGCCAGTGAAGGGTATGGCCTGGGATAGGGTGGGTCCCAGAGGCCAGTTAGAGATAGCTGGATGGCCACATTTGGTCACTGGACCTAAGTCTGCCAACTGCTGATATACACACTTAGCTGAGGTCAGCAGCACTTAAGAAAGTGGATCTTCCAAATTGAGGAGCAATACTACTTTGTCGATTTTCTGCACAACCTATGTTCTGCAAAGGTAAGTTGGTACCTCTGGAAAGTATGCTTCTTCTTAACAATAGTATGCACCCTCACTGGCAAAGCTGGGATATATATGTAAATGCATACAATTAATTTACCAATGTTTTGGCCTGCACATTTTTATTTTTAATAATTCCTTCATTTCCCTACCAATTCTCAGAATCCATCATTCTTATGTGTGCCATATATAATTAAATGAAGTAAAAATGGTCCTAATCTGTACATAAAAAACGAACAAAACAGAAGCCCCCTTTTAAAATAATGAAAAAACCAAGCTAATCAGGATGAAAGGACAAAAGAAGCATATTTCTATCTATTTGACTCTGTCAACAAATCCTCAGTGAAATTCAATCATTATTTGCAGCATGCAATTTAATACTGATAGTTTAGTGTTTTGCTCTATTTGAAAGATAATTAATCTGGAGTTTGTTGACACACAAATATGACTTTCTGAATGTTTCTTGAACACAATCTGGTAGCATTGCATTTAGAAAAAGAAAAAAGCTATCCATCACAGAGTTGTTTAGATAGAAATTTGAAAAATGTACTAAGTCTTAAGAAGTCAGAGAGCAGTGGCACTGAAAAGAGTGGCAGAGCTGCCACCACATCTGCTCACGCTGGCCAGGGAATGAGGACAGGGAAGCAATTTCCCCCTCAATTTTTCCTGTAACAGCTCCAGGCTACATAGCAGAGATCTGGATCATGCCCCTCCCAAGGTGCTGGACAGGCTTGGGATCCAGGGGATCCTCAGCTGATCCAATCACTATTACTGCCCCTAAAACGCTTTCTGTCCATGATGTAACAGGGCTGTAACAGGGGCCTCGATGGGGTCAGAGTCTCCCACTTGCTGGTGAACGCCAAGAGAACAAGAAAAAGGGAAACTCGTGTTGCACAGCCAGTGTGGTGTAGTGGTTAAGAGCGGTAGACTCATAATCTGGTGAACCAGGTTCGCATCTCTGCTCCTCCACATGCAGCTGCTGGGTGACCTTGGGCCAGTCACACTTCTTTGAAGTCTCTCAGCCCCACTCACCTCACAGAGTGTTTGTTGTGGGGAAGGAAGGGAAAGGAGAATGTTAGCCGCTTGGAGACTCCTTCGGGTAGTGATAAAGCGGGATATCAAATCCAAACTCCTCCTCCTCCTCCTCCTCCTCCTCTTCTTCTTCTTCCCTTTCAGCCATGTGGATCATAGGTTAGGATTGCTCTGGCCAAGGCTATTTTATTATAATTTAATAATATTTTCCTTTGTTATTCTTAAAGTGGGCGAAAAGCATTCATTCTGTGAGTGCAACGTATGTTACCAGTGCTTTTTTTCTGGGTGTACGCAGGGATACGCATACCCATAAACATTTTGTGAATCTTTGTACTTTTGTCCATTTACTATATTTATTTTCCCCGATTTGAACTATAAAATAGTGATTTTCTTGAATCAAAATGAGACTAGCCCTAAACATTTTTTTTTAAGGGAAAAAACCACTGGAACAAGTATACCACTATGCGACTTTAGATACATTGGACATAACCCCATGTTAGTAAGCCATTTGAGGGTTTTTTAATGGTTGAACAGATATACTTGGAATGCACCATTGAATGGCAGGGGGTTTGGGGGTAGACCAAAACAGAAGGGCCCCAGATTGGTTCATCTTCTCTACAGCCTCACTAAGTATGTTAGGTTGAAAGAGAGCAACTTGCCCGATTAAATTCAAAATGCAGAAATGAACTTGGGGATTCAATGTCCAAATTGAAGGCTATATCCATGGTTGCCTTTTCAGTATTTATTCAGAATGTAATTGATTTCTAGTTAACAAATCAACTGTCAACCCCCCAAACAATCCCCTTTTAGCAGATTTTTGCATTTGTGGTGAAGTTTTCCATACCTAAGGTTATATCTGCCTATAGTTAGCTACCTGTTTCCCTATTTCAGCTTATCTTTCATAGTTAGTTAAAGGAGGCCACATGACAGTGTTTGTGAGCATTGTCACTTTTTCAATGTAGATAACTTGATCCTGAAGCTTTTGCATTTGAAAGATGTAATTTTATTTTATTTTTTGCAAATCCTCTCTTTGGAGACAAACCCCATTTATATCCAGATATAGAAGCTCTTTGCACATTCAGCATTTTATGTGTTGCAGCACAGATATGCCTTGCTATCAATTAATAACATGGATTTTGATGTATTAATGCCTTCATTCATGTGCTTTATTGGAAGCAAAGGTCTTTATTGGCAATTATATAAGAAAGGAAAAGAATAAAAACAGATGAAGCGAATTTAACATAAGAATAAAATGTAAATGGAATTACTGTAGCAAGGATATATTCCATTATTTCTACACTTCAATTATCTCCCATTAGTTTATTATTAAAATAAAATGACTGATTTGCCAGTGGTGGATTGCATCAACCGAAGATTAACTATTATTAATATTCTATCAATCAGGGATGCATTAACAATGGGTGCCTAGGTATGCATGGAACATTTGCGTTTTAGGGAAGCAATATTTTATCTTTCTTCAAGGACACCATGTAACAACAGGGGAGGGGAGGGGAATAACCAAGCTGTACAACTTGCAAGGGACCGAATCTAGCATTTCCAAAAGCAAACTAAGAGGTTGAAACCAAGTACCCCAAATAGAAGTCTCAACTTATTCTAGAAAGAAACCCTAGGTTTATTCAACAAATCTCTACTCTGAATAGACCTGCTGACTAACATAAGGCCATTAATTTTAATGGATTCAGTCTGCATGAAAGTTAGTTTAATATAGCCGTCTATGCTGCATCACATAAAGTAATTTACAGTGGAATCCTATACATGCAAACACAAATTTAACTCCTATCGGCTTCAATGGAAAATACACCCAAGTTAGCATGACTACATCTCAGGACTATGTATATTTATGGCCAGTTCATTGGTTCTACATACTGAATGACTTTTATTACAAAAAACAAAATAAAATAAAATTAGATGGGATAACATGCCATAGCAACAAATGTCTTTATTTCCCTTTTTCTTTTTGAAAAATAAGCTGTTTGACTTGTGCTAGAGTTATTATGAAATAAAGAAAGCTAAGCAAACAAGTGCTTTTATAATGTGTTAAGTTATTTCTAATTCAATGTTGAATGTATCCAAGAGCAGGCTTTTAAACTGTCTCACATCCAAAAAATGGAAAATGGCATCAATGAGCAAATTCCTCCTCCCTCAATTCCTTCCTTCCTTCCTTTAATTTCTATGCTATTCTTGCCTTTGGGCTCTGGTAACTTTCAACATTTTTAATATAAAGCAGAAGGAATTACTCCAAAAAATACCACACAGAGAAGCAGACTCATATTTCCTAGTTGTTAATCAAGATTTTAATATGCTGCACTTGCCTGGTTATGACTTTTATATAGAATATACAAACAGAATGGATAAATAATAAGTTTTCCCCCATTTCCTACACTGTATCAGATATTTCATAGTGACAATGCATAGAAAATAATTATTGTTATCCTCCCTAGATTAAACAGATTCTGAAGGTGTAAGAATATATGCAAAACATAAAAAGTTACATACATTTAAGCCCCGTATAGAAAGGGGGTCATAGCTAAATGATCAGTGCCAGTACAAAGAACTTGCCCTCAGCCAAATCCAATGCTTTAAAACAGTCTTCATCAGTTTGGTGCATTTCAGATACTTTTGGACTCCAGTTCCCATCAACCCCATTGACCACTGGCCAGGGCTGATGGGAATTGTAGTCCAAAAGGAGAACACCTGGCTGGGAAAGTCTTGCTGTCCCAATTCCTGCCTTCATCTATTCCTCCATCATGGTGCTGCAGGAAGCTGGTCCTTTCACTCAAGCCCCATTAGTGTTCAAGCCCCATTAGTGACAAACCTGAACATTTCTTGTGTAGAAGGTCCCCAAACTTATTCCCAGCTCCTCCAAAGATGTGCTGTAAAAAACTTTCACTTTGCAGGCCCATAGAATAAACCAATACTGTGACTTAGTATAAGGCAGCTTCATATCCTTATTATAATTTTGAGTACAGTGGTAGCTCGGGTTAAGAACTTAATTCGTTCTGGAGGTCTGTTCTTAACCTGAAACTGTTCTTAACCTGAAGCACCACTCCCGCTGCTGCCGCACCGCTGGAGTACGATTTCTGTTCTCATCCTGAAGCAAAGTTCTTAACCTGAGGTACTATTTCTGGGTTAGTGGAGTCTGTAACATGAAGCATCTGTAACCCGAGGTACCACTGTACATGAAAATATTTTGCCCCTTTTGATTTCAATGAGCACCATGAATTTTTCATAGGCATCCAATAGCTCTACATCAGTTTGAGAACTCACATTATGTCATAACTGGAAATCATTAGTTTTCAACAGCATGGTTAAAAGTTGTACATATTAGGTGATATCCAACATTTGTATCCTGTTAGTGCAAGGATTTCTGCTATGGATAAAGCCCATATCATGTCAAATGCATATCTAACATCTGATATGAGAAGAGATGTGTGAGAACCGTTAGCCAGCTGAGAATAATAAGGATGGCAACAGTAGAATCCTTGTGTTTTATTTGAAACATTGTAAAATTGGGTCAGCACTACCCTTAGATTCTCGTTTGGGGGGGCGGGATCTGTGACTATGGCCAACCCACTGGCAACCATTTACTTTCTTGAGCCCTTGTGAAACCTTTCTTAGGAAACAGCAAGTAAATCCTTTCACAAGGGCTCAGAATTGTGGGTTCATTTGTTAATTAAGGGTCATTTTTATTCTGTGATCTTGATAAGTGGTTCCAGCTTTTGGCCCGCTTTGTGGCTCCAGAACTCCCTAGGCCTCATTATTGTGCCATTAAACACATTGTGTTTCTGGACCACTGACACTGCTGGGCATTTGTGCTGCTTCAATTATGACAATGATTTACAACTACTTGACCTTTTCAAGAGAGACAAAAAACTTGGTTTCTGAAAGCTCTGCTGCTTATATTCATTTCAAATTCATTTCTTAACAGAATATGAAATTATCTCTGACACAGAGACTAATGACATTAGCACTGCTGAATTGGAAGCAGATGAAATCTAAGGCCGGGGTGACAATAGTAATGATAATGGTGACATATGGCTGATGCTCATACAAGTGAAAAAAGGAGTGGATAAATTCTTGACACGTTTATGTATTTCTCCAAGAACAACTAGAAATATGGGAGGCAAATGTAAAAACAATTATTATGGTGCAGAAGCAGTGGTGGCTGGTGTCCATTTGGAGTGATAGGGCAGAAGGCAAGGAGACTAATAGCAGACAGGCTCTAATTTAGGTATGGTTGTAAGTAAGAAGGCAGGCAGGCAGGGCTGGCTGAGGGCAGATTGCTATTGGTAGGGCCCCAACGGGCTGGCCTCCGTTTTGCAGAAGGAACTCTAAAGAACATTTTTTATAGTATTAATGAACTTTTTCTAGATTTCTCTTGAGATTTCTCCTCAGGCAGAATGCTCAAATCCGTTTGTAGGTTTATCTTTGGTTGAATTTGTACAGTAACCAGCCTCACATAGCCAGTGTGCTTGATTCTAATTAGTAATGAAAGGGTTACAACCATAGAGTAAGCTGTCCTGCCAGCCTTAGGCTATGCCACTTCCCCTTAACTTGGGAAGAAATAGGTAACCAAGTCTTTTGTTACTTCTCTTTTCCCATTTGAATTCAGTATGTAAGGAATTCTGAGCTGGTCACTTTAACTATCCTCTTTTGTTTAAGACCAGAATGGAGTCTGAAAGCAGCATTATTATTATTTTAAGTAAGCAACCTTTTAAACTGCCTGTGCATTTCTGACTGCTGTATGGAAAAGCACATGAATCTGACCTTTGAAGCATTTTGTAAGTAAAACATTTTATGACTTATCAAATGTGTGGTCTAGCTCTGTGCTACAGATGTGGGAAAGCTTTGGAAAGAACTTTTAAAAAGGGACATTTTGGGGCTTACTGGAAGGTTTAACAGTCTATATTTCCATACTTTTTTGATGCATGTTTTTATTTTAAATCTTTGTTGGGATTCTCTCACCAAAGAGTACTTGTCCCAAACTTGCATCTTGGCTTCCAGGACCACACCTGCCCTTTATAGCAAGGTTGATTTTGCCATACATTCCTTTCTTGGGAGAAGACATGTTGGTGTCTCCCATGGGGAGGGGAACTTAGGGATCACATGGGCACAAATGCTGCTATTTAAGCCTACTCTGCCTTCTCCCTCTCTTCTTCTGCAGAGCCCTCTCTTCCTCTGCAGTTTGGGTTTTTTTCTAGTCACCCTCTGGAATTTGGAGACGAACCCATAAATGACCCATGAAACTCCCCCCCCCCCCCACTGTAAAGTTCTTTAATTCACTCCTGATATATGCACTTATTTTGTCTATTCCCATTGCCTGGCAAAGGAAATGAGGATTTCTGAGTGTACAGACCACTTGCCTTTTCTGTAGTTATGATCTTCTGGATCAAGGTCTAGGGGCAGTATCAGTAAGGAGATACTTTTCTCCTTTACTACTATGCAGATCCAGTGGATCTGCAAATGGAACAGAGGAAGACCAACTCACAGCATGTCTCTCTGCACCAGAGGAGAATTTCCCCAACAAAGAACTGGCACACTACAAATAAACAAAGCACAACAAAACAAAATCTGTTCTCATGAATATTTGTGAATAACAAATATAAAAGAGGCAGGAATTTGGTCAAGCAGAGCAGCTGTTCAGAATTCAAATGGCTGCTCATAAATACTTTTCCTTTACACTTTTGATGGTAGGCATATTTGTTAAAAGGCATCTAGGGGAAAGAGAAAACAAAAAAAATCTCACAAACCGAAAGAGAACATTGGTGTCTGTCCATCATCTTCTTGGCTGCAGTAGTGACCAGTTCAACAAAACAAGCATGGTTCCTATGTTGGATGCAATGAAGGAACATTGTCAATTATATTTAATTTTAAATTCCCCCTTCCACTTGTTGTCCTGTGCTGGCAAAGTCTCCATAGCTTGATTTTGCTACTAGCGGTGGCCCCTGTATCACCAAGGGAAGATCTGGCATCTAAACTACAGAGGGACAGAGGGACAAAAATAATGTGGTACTACATATAGCAACTTTTGAGGTATCGAAACACATCTTTTAGAGCCCCCCAGCTGCCCAAACTCCATTCCAGTCACATGTGGGAGGTGACATATTATCCACACCCCACTGTGAATGCAATGGGGCAGCATTTCACAATTCCTCTTCCTATTTGAATTCTCATTTCACCTGTCCTTCTCCAGCCATTCCTACACCCTTCACCTGACTTCCCAGTTGAAAAAATGTGATTGTTCTCTCACACACTTATGGACACATATACTTGAGCAGCATTTCTGGGTCTGCAAAGAGTATGATTCCACATGTGGAAGTTTTGTTCTTGCATATGCGAATAGGCAAATATAAACTTACGTGTGTGTGTGTGCGCGCGCGCGCAAAAGTCATGCTTGCTCCTTGGAAGCCTGGCTCGATCCTGGCTCGATATCTGCACGTAATCCTGAAACCTTTCCATTTATATGCAATCGCAGTACATTTGGACACTCATGAGTGATTGGCCCAAAAATGCAATGCCTTAAGAGAGAATATTATGAAAATGATATACAGGTGGTACATGACACTAGTCAAGCTTGCAAAAATCTATCATTTGCCCGACAATAAATGTTGGAAATGTAAAGAAACTGAAGGTACATTCTTTCACCTTTGGTGGACGTGCCCAAGGATTAAGGCTTTCTGGGAGATGATCTATAATGAATTGAAAAAGGTATTTAAATATACCTTCTTGAAGAAACCAGAGGCCTTTCTCCTGGGCATAGTGGGCCAATTGGTGTTAAAGAAGGATAGAACTTTCTTTATGTATGCCACAACAGCAGCAATAATACTTATCGCAAAGTATTGGAAGACACAAGAACTACCCACTCTGGAAGAATGGCAGATGAAGGTGATGGACTACATGGAATTGGCGGAAATGACTGGCAGAATCCAAGACCAGGGAGAAGAGTTGGTGGAAGAAGATTGGAAGAAATTTAAAGAATATCTACAGAAATATTGCAAAATTAATGAATGTTAGAATGATGTTAGAATGAAGTTAGGTGGTTTAAGCAGTAATGCTGTAAAGGTGTATGTAAAAATGGATTGATAACAGGTGAAAATTTAAAGTTATAGTATATTAAGTTAAAGGATTAAGAGAAAATAAAGAGGGAAAGAAATTGCTGAATTAACTAATTGAATTGGAACACAAAAAAGGGAGGTATGAGGAGGTCAGGGAAACAAGGATATGAATGTAAGGCATGGAAAAATTCATCTATTTTTTTAAAGTGTTTTTTATTCTTTTATTCTGTATTTTGTATTTTTCTTGTATTTTTATTTCTGTCTTTTGTTTTTGCTTTTCTTGTTTTTATGTAACTCTTTTTTTCTGAAATTTTAATAAATATCATTTTTTTAAAAATGCAATCTATTTACCGTAAAATAAGGATGGTAGAAAGGTACACCAGTTAACGGGGCCAATCATGCAAAGAAGCTGAGCCTGGCTTGCTTGAACCACCATGGCTGGATGATGGTTGGCATCTGTATGTCTCAGAATAAAATGGAGGAGTGTGCCTTCAGAGGTGAAGTTAAACCATTAGAAATTAAACCACAGTGTCTGCTGTGGCTGTAGAGACTGAAATGGGAGAGACATGTTTTGTTGCAGCTGGGGCAGATGAAAGTGTCCAGTTGTGTTGATGTAAGTGCATCATAGTGTTTCTTCTTTCTGCTCTCCTCCCAGTGCATTCTCCCACTTAAACCTTTGAAAAAATCAGGGATTCATCACTCCCCCAAACCCTTCTATCCTTCTGCCCAATACATATATACACTTCCTCAGACTTTTCTGTTGCCTGAACACTGGGAGTGTGGTGCAGAAAATCGCTTAACGGTTTAATTCTATCCATAAGACTTATAAAATTCTTTACCTTTTGATATTTCTAACTTCAGTCATTGACTTTGGTAATGACAGAGACATTTGAAAGTTGGACAATAGTTTACTTAAATATCATTGCTTGCTATTCATTAACCTTGTTCTTCAGATTGTAACCTATTCAAGTATGATGAGATGACTAATATTTTAAAAGGCCTCATTGTGAAAAATAGAATGTTTGGGTCAATTGACTCCAGTTATGGCCAAAGTCTGCAGAGTGTACGTCTTATCCAAACCCTTATAAAAGCAAAATGATAAATCACTTAACACCCCAAAAGATTCATTTGCCATGGAGCAAACTGTAATTCACATTGCATCAGCCAAATCCATATCCTGTAGTCCGCAAGGCAGCTCAGAGCTAATTGAGTTACTCTCAGATGATATAAATGTTCTGTGTGCGGTAGATGTTGCAGTCATGAAGTAATGAATTGCACATATCAATCAAGTCCATGAAGCTTCATGGTTCTTCCTGTTTCCTCATCAGATGAATGATTCAAAGAAGACCATGGTAACCCTGTTGCCTCTCTGACCTCCCCATTCCGTGTCCAATTCTGTAAATGTGGAGAAGCTAATCAGGACAGACGATCAATGGCATGATCAGTAGTAGATGGTGGAATAGGGTGGCAGTGTTCACCTCCAATCACCTGTGTTGGTGTTACATACGAGGATGTTGAGCGGAGGGGAGAAATGGCAGCAAGGTCAGTGTACTACAAACACACTAGTGGAGCCAGTCCAGTGCTCCTGCTGGTGTTTGGGTGTCTCATCATCACATTGCCCTCTCTCTCCTGGTATGCAGCAACTATGAGTTCAACCACAGGTTTGGTCACATCCTGCCCCATCATCCACTACTGGAACCAAATGCTGGTGTTAAATTAAGACACATATAACTAATGTAAAACATTTGCCTTCAGCTATTGGGACAATTTAACTAGTGCAAAATGCCACCACCAGAATACCTGAGTTGGCCAATTGGAGCATGTCAGGGAACTGCCATCGGAAGGAAGGGAAGTGAAAGGGCTCACACAGGTTGGGAGAGACTCAGCAGCTGAAGAGGGAACCAGTAGGGGGAGAGGAGCTGAGCTGAGGGAAAGTGAGCTGGAGGGATGGCTCAGAGACACTTCCAGCGAAAACAGTGGGGAGGTTTCAGGACCTCCTGTAGGGACACCCACTCCTCGCCGGAAACTGTCACGCAGAGAGTCCAGAAGACGTGTTTCCGTTAAGGAGCTTTTATGTTGGAAGCGATTCCGAAAGCAACCACTGTCGGAATCTGCCAGCGACTGACGGAGCCATGTTTAAGGGGCTCCGTTACAGACAGAGGTTTGCAAACTTGACCAAACTCTGAGGGACTAGGATTTTACACACAAGCAGCTCATCGTCCCATCACAGCATTCCGACAGTCTCCGTGAGCAGCTTGTGCAGGAGAAGGCATCATGAGCAACCCAGCCGGAACCGGAGAAGCAGGAGCTGGAGCGGGTCCAAGCCTGGAAGAAAGGTACCGGGTGTTGGAGGTCCAGCTAGCGCTGCAGACGGCGAGGCTCGAGGAGAGGAGGGCTCAGGATGCAGACAAAAAGGGGAAAGACACCCAGCTCGTCAGAAAGGTACCAGGATTGGTGCAGAAGTTTGGGGGGGAGCCCAAAGACTATCATGGCTTTCGGACAGAGATGCAATATGCCCTCAATCTGCAGTTTGATGAATTCCCTGACGAGGAATCACGAGTGGCTTTCGTGATTGGGCATCTTGAAAAGGGGGCGAGAGACTGGGTTAGACCCCTGATGGCAGCGAATAGTGACGTCCTAAAGGACACGATGAAGTTCTTTCGCGCCATGGATCTGATGTTTTCCAGCGATATTGAACAGGGAGTGGTCCGCAGACAGTTAATGGCTTGCAAACAGGGGAGCCGATCTGTCCGTGAGTACTGGACTGAGTTCACCATGTTGATCCATAAATTGGGGTGGGATCTATCGGCGGAACCCATTCAAATGCTCTTTGAAGAAGGGCTTTCTTCGGCTGTGAAAGACGAACTTTCCCGGGCGCCCAGGGCGGAGTCTATGGACCAGCTGACCAAATCAGCGCTGACCATAGGAGCGCGCCAGGAGGCGAGAGCATTGGAGAGGCGGGAAGGGAAGGGGGAACGTTGGAAGGAGTTCCGCATTCCAGACATTCCAGAGCCAACTTTCCCGCCGGCAGAGCCGATGGAAATCGGAACAGCGCGCGCGCGCGCAGTTTCAAAGCCCAGTGAGGGGGGAAAGAAGGAGGGAAAAGGCGCCCGGAAATGCTATCTCTGCCAACAGCCAGGTCACTTTGCCAGAGTCTGCCCCCAGAGGAAGGAATGGCAAGGGATGGTAGGAGCTGTGGAGGGAAGAGAGGAAGAAATACCGAAGCAAGTAAAAGCCAACGCCTGGCTGCCACCGTCGGGGCACAGCAGCCAGGCCAAAGAGCAGTGAAAGTGCCCACGCCAGAACCTCCTAAACCCGCCCTAGTGATAGAAGTGGCGCTAGAGCTGCCAAACGGACACCCTCTAAAGATAAAGGCGCTGTTGGACTCAGGCAGCTCCTGCAATTTCATGAGCAAAGAGTTTGCAGCTGAACACCAGATACAGACGATCCCTTTAAGCAACCCCCTGCAGGTGACCACGATCGATGGCAGGGAGCTGTTGGGAGGAGAAGTCAGCTTGCAGACCGTCCCAATGATAATGAAGGTGGCAAGGCACACCGAACTGATAGCGTTTAATGTGGCCACCTTGGGAGGAGCTCCCATTATATTGGGGATGAGCTGGCTAGCGTTACATGATCCGCTGGTGGGCTGGCATCAGAGAGTGGTTTCTTTTGGTTCAGCACATTGCTTAGAACACTGCAAAGAGGGAAAGGGTTTGGCAGGGGCCCAAGCCACCCTAGCAGGGACTGAAGTAACGGAGAACGTGAAGGTACCACGACAATACGCAGATCTCCGCGACGTCTTCAGCGAAAGGGAAGCTGACCAACTACCCCCGCATAGACCCTTTGACTGTCAAATCAATTTACTCCCTGGGGCACAGCTCCCTGTAGGCAAGCTGTACGCCATGTCAGACAGAGAGATGCAGGAGCTAAGAGAGTTCATTGACAAGAACCTGAAGAGAGGGTTCATCAGAGAGTCCAGGGCGGTGGGGGGCAGCCCAGTGTTTTTTGTGGATAAAAAAAACACGAACAAGCCGAGGCTTGTGTGTGACTTCAGGGCCTTAAATGCAGTGTCAGAACCAGTGGCTTTCCCTATGCCCAGGATTGACGACATTTTGACAAGGGTCAGGAAGGGAAAGATTTTTACTAAACTGGACCTAAGGGGGGCGTACAACCTGATACGAATAAGGAAGGGGGATGAATGGAAAACCACCATGTTCACCCCTTTGGGGGCATTTGAATATTTAGTTATGCCCTTCGGCCTACAAGGAGGCTCCGCGTGCTTTCAATCGTTTATGAACCACGTCCTGGGGCCTTTGCTTTACAAGAATTGTGTGGCCTTCTTAGACGACGTGTTGGTGTATTCTGAGAATGAGGAGCAGCATGTGAGAGACGTCAGAGAAGTGTTGAGCAGGCTGCAAGCCAACCAGCTGTGGGTGAAACTGGACAAGTGTCAGTTTCATACCAAGGAGGTGGAATTCCTGGGGTATCGCCTGTCAGACAAGGGATTGGCCATGGATCCCGGCAAGGTCCAGGCGGTGCTGGAATGGAAAACACCCAAAACAAGGAAGGATGTGCAGAGGTTCCTAGGATTTGGGAACTTCTATCGTAAGTTCATCCGAAACTTTGCCCACCTGACGGCGCCCATTACGGACTGTCTCAGCAGTAAGAAGAAGTTCGTTTGGACTGAGGAGGCGGAGCGAGCATTTGAGGAACTAAAAAGGGCCTTCGCCTCGGAACAACAACTCCTGCATGTGGATTTACAAAAACCGATGAGAGTGGAAACGGACGCATCAGACAGAGCGATTGGGGCGGTGCTTCTGCAGCCAGGGAAGGAGGAGTCAGAGTGGAGACCGTGTGCCTTTTTTTCGCGAAAGCTGAACAAATCCGAGAGGAACTACACGGTGTATGACCGAGAACTACTAGCCATTCATGAGGCGTTCCGGAGATGGAGGCACCTGCTAATTGGCGCACAACATAAGGTGCAAGTGTGCACTGACCACAAGAACCTAGAGTATTGGAGGACGGCACGAGTGCTCAACCAACGGCAAGTGAGATGGGCCCAGGAGTTCTCCAAATTTAACTTTGAGATTTGTTACGTGCCAGGCCCAGAGAACATTAGGGCGGACGCTCTCTCACGCAAACCTGAATATTTGGAGGGGGAGGGAGCACCCGAAGAGAGACATGTCATTCCAGAGGACCGCTGGGTGTGTGGGGCGGCATTGGTGGGACAAAGAGAACTGGTAGAGGAAACAGAGAATGATGAATACGCCCAGAATAAGCTCAGAGGTCTTAGGGGTGAGGGAGAGGAACCAGGGGGTTTCGAGGAAAGAAATGGAGCTTTGTATTACAAAGGGGCACTGTATATCCCTGAAGGAGACTTAAGGGGGAGGGTACTCAAGCAGTTGCACGACAGCCCCACGGCGGGGCATTTTGGACAACACAAAACCATGTGGTTGGTCACCAGGGAATTTTGGTGGCCTAAGGTGAGGGAAGATGTACGGGAGTATGTAAGAGGGTGTGAGCAATGCCAGCGAGCCAAAGGGGAGAGGCGGGCACCGGCGGGGCTATTAGAACCCTTACCAACCCCAGAACGACCTTGGGAGGCAGTGTCGATAGATTTTATGACTGATCTGCCGAAGTCCAAGGGGAAAACAGCCATCATGGTGGTGGTAGACCTACTAACAAAGATGTGCCACTTTGTAGCCTGCTCGCATGCAGTCACGGCGGAAGAGACAGCGAAGTTATTTGTAGAACACATTTTTAGGTTGCACGGGGTGCCATTGAGGGTGGTCTCAGACCGAGGAAAACAATTTACTTCCAGGTTCTGGAGGAAGCTCATGAGCTTACTGCAGGTGGAGGTCAACTTTTCGACTGCCCGGCACCCTGAAACCAACGGGCAGGCGGAAAGAGCAAACGGGGTCCTCCAGCAATACCTGAGGTGTTATGTCAATGACAGAGAGAATGACTGGGTAGAAAAGTTGGCGCTGGCGGAATTTGCCTACAACAATGCCGAGAATGTGTCCACAGGGATGAGCCCCTTCTTGGCTAATTATGGGTGTCATCCCAGGGGTTTCCCAGGGGGAGAAGGGGAGAGATGGAGCGTCCCGGCAGCCGAGCATTTTGTAGAAGAAATGGAAGCAATCCATCGTCAGCTCCAACTCAACTTAGAAAGGGCGAAGGAAGAATACAAGAGGCAGGCAGACAAGAACCGAAGGGAAGGTGAAACCATAAGGGTGGGAGATAGGGTGTGGCTGTCAACCCAAGGGTTGCCGTTCAAAGGAGGTTGTAAGAAATTAAGACCCAGGAGATTGGGTCCCTTTGAGGTCATTCAACAGGTCAACCCAGTGGCTTTCAGGCTCCGGTTACCCAACCACATGAAACTGCACCCAGTATTTCACAGGTCGTTACTGTCACCGTATGAGGGGGGACGAGAAGGGATGGCCACTCGGGGACCGGTCATAGAAGAAAGGGAATGCAGCAGCCATGTGGCAGAAATCCTCGACGCCAGATGGAAGGGGGATCAGGTGGAGTATTTGGTAGCGTGGGAAGGAGAACCGGAGTCAGAAAACACTTGGGTAATGGCAGAAGATATCAATGACGAGGTATTGATAGAAACGTTCCATCAAAGGTTCCCAAGGAAACCTCAGCCTGTGGAGAGGTTCCGGAGGGAATACTTTGGGACCACCGATGAGGAGGAGGAGTTGGAAGGATTCTCGGACTCGGAAGGGGAAGGGGAGATGGACTCTGAGGAGGAGGAGTACTTCGAGACCAGGAACCGCAACAGGTGGAGAGAAGTGTTCGGGACATCGGAAGATGAAGGAAGTTCATTCCGGGGTTTTGCCTCCTCACCGCCCGTAGAGGAGGGGGCGAGAGGGGATGAAGGGGGCCCTGGAGGGGAGGTGGATGTCAGGGAACTGCCATCGGAAGGAAGGGAAGTGAAAGGGCTCACACAGGTTGGGAGAGACTCAGCAGCTGAAGAGGGAACCAGTAGGGGGAGAGGAGCTGAGCTGAGGGAAAGTGAGCTGGAGGGATGGCTCAGAGACACTTCCAGCGAAAACAGTGGGGAGGTTTCAGGACCTCCTGTAGGGACACCCACTCCTCGCCGGAAACTGTCACGCAGAGAGTCCAGAAGACGTGTTTCCGTTAAGGAGCTTTTATGTTGGAAGCGATTCCGAAAGCAACCACTGTCGGAATCTGCCAGCGACTGACGGAGCCATGTTTAAGGGGCTCCGTTACAGACAGAGGTTTGCAAACTTGACCAAACTCTGAGGGACTAGGATTTTACACACAAGCAGCTCATCGTCCCATCACAGAGCATATTACTCTGGTCTTTTTTTTTTATCTGCACTAACTAGCTGTTTGTCGCTGGGCTCAGTTTGGTTTTGTGTTTGCCCTTCAGTGTGCTAAATGGCTTGGGCTCTGGCTATTTTGGGGGCTGCCATCATTCATAATTGTCGCCTTGTATGCTACATTCAGTTCTGAATCCTTGCATTGTGTTCTGCTGCTTGGAATAGGGAGGTTGGAGAATTCCATTAGAAATGGAAACTGGAGTAGAAATAGCCACATTTTGCATAGAAATCAGGTAGAATAATGAGAGTGGCATTTGCTATTATTGGATGGGTTTTTTTAGTCCACATATGTAAATAATTACAGGCAATTCCTGATTTGTGCATTCTGGGTCATTGCACACTTTGACTCTTTTAAGTTTAATGCTGCTGTTTAGTGTTGTGCGTCCTGTGTCTCAACCTGTTGGAAAGGGATATTATTATTATTGTTATTATTGATTAACTTCCCTGACATTTTGTATTTTGTTTTGTTTTTATTGTTCTTGTTTAGAAACTTTGTTTTGATTTTATTCTGTACCTGCTTTTGGTGATCACTGACCCGGAAAAGCAGGTGTATATTATTAAAGTAAACAATACGTGTTCATACAAACTATCTGATATAACTGGAAAGTGATTTTGCATTTGAAACACTAAGTTGTTTTGTTTGAAAAGACACTCCTCTTGATAGCATAAATAATTTCTCTCTTTTTCTTGTGACATTCCCCCACTGAGTGTCTCTCCCCCTTGCCATTACTGGTTATTAGTAGCAAGTGATTAAATGCTGATTTTATTCAAAACTGTGTGTGGGTTTATTTTGACTAGAAATCGACAGGCATCAATACGGCAAGACTGTGCGGGGAGGCAGAGATCCTAATGTAAATTCTTGAGCTGTAATTACTTCTTTCTAACAGGTCTCCCCCCGCCCCAAAGGAAAGTTGCTTTTATAAAATGCTAACACACTTCACCCTACATGACAGTTTTTAATATCAGAGGCATTTTATTGGAACAGAAAAGTGGAAACTTCATATTTCTGGAAACCAAGCAGTTCACCTCAAACAGGCATTGTAGGAAACCAAATATGTCCATTTCTCTCAAAATGTGCTTTCCCCCTTGAAATATATTGCTGTTGCTCAGAGCAGTGAAGGTCACTGTCCTCCACCCCCAAAACCCACCCAAAACTTCTGAAAAGTGAGTGTCTTACATCACACTATGAGTAGATCAGACTCCTCCCTTCAAACATTCTCCCTCAGAGCTGTAGAGAGTTGTAAACTGGTTAAGCAGCACAAATGCTTTGTCTGCCCAAATAAAGGGAGGAAAAAAGATGGCAGTCTACAGAAATCAAAAAGCCTGTTGGGCTAACCGGTAACATATTAAAGAAAATATTTTATTCTTCCTGCCTATTTAGGCTCCCCATGTTTTTTGTTTCAGTTTGCCCATTATTTCTATGTTACATTTAACAGAATTAAACAGATTAAGTTAAGAGTTTAGCAGACAGACTGTGCATTTGCTTCACAGACCACATTCACAGAGCACCCCGCGCTTCGGTCAGATATCCGCAGCCTGCTGCCCAAAGCGCGGGGCGCGCTGAAGCAGAGCACCCCACGCTTCGGGCAGATATCCGCAAGCCTGGGGAGCCTGTGGGAGTTCCCACAGGGCTCCCTAGGCTGCGGATAGCAGCCTGCTGCCTGGAGCGCACGGCACGCTGAAGCCGCGGCTGGGGGGGGGGATAAATTTTTTTTCTTTATTTCCCCCCAAAAAACCTAGGTGCGTCCTATGGGCCGGTGCTTCCTATAGGGCGAAAAATACGGTATTTCCAAATCTGCTAAACTCCATTATACAATACCATATCAAACTTGACAAACTAGTATTCCACACACACGCACACACACACCCCATGTGAAAGTGTCAGCCTGGATATTTTGCTATTCTCTCCTTTGAATCTAGGGTTTTCAATTAGTGCATTTTTCAATTACTCTCTGCTACTTTTCACACTCTTTCCACTCTTGTGGCTTGGAGGGATGGGTATGCTAGTATTACTTATCTCCTGGGTCAGGACCACCGTAAGGCTCCCCCCCCAAAAAAACTGAAGGCATTTGTTTCTTCAAAGGTTATTTGTTTTTTTCACAATTTAGTGACCTTTAGCAAAAGTGTAAAAGAAAGAAAGAAAAGTAACACATCCAGGACCTTGTTTAAACTAAGCCTCACAGTCTGCATAACTTTTGGCTTCCATTCAACTTCTTAATGTGCCAGGAATAACTCAGAGGAGGAGTCATAGCCAAGCATTTGGTACATGAAGACAACTCTTGTAGAATTATCAAGCAATCTTCTGGTCCATGATGCTGGTGGAGTAAGAATGCAGAGGAGGACCCAACAGTACTGACCCAAAGCACAGAGAAGTGGTAGTCCAGTACTACCATTGGTGTTTCTGCTGCTGGTATCCTGTTACAGGGCATTAATTGGGTGGGACAAGTATGGAGCACGGCTGGTGAAAAATATGCTGAATCTAATGTCTCCTGGATCTAAAGCCTGCCTATTTCCCATTGAGATGCCCAATTTGGGTCTGCCAGTTGCTGGTGTCCTAGGCTTTATAGACTTGTCTACCTATGTACTTTCTGAAACCAAAGTGGTGCGTTGGTTGCCAGATGTTTCAGCTCTCCTACCACACTTCAAGAGCATTCTCCCAATCACAATCTCAAGCACCTGGTACCCCAGTGTATTTTATTTTTTTAATGATATTTATTGAAAATTTTTAGAATTACAAAAGAGAACAAAGCAGAAAAAGAGGGGGGGGGGGACAAAGAAAAAACAAACCACATCAAACAATACAAAGTCAAAAAACAAAAATACACCACAAACACTCAAAAACAAATCCATCATTCTCAAATCCTCAACTGTCATTACCTTCTTTCTTTGACCTCCTCCTCCTCCCTTTTTTTGTATCCTAGTTGTTAATTGTCGCAGCAAATCCTTTCCATATTTCATAATATTCTGTCATTACATTACCTTAATCTATTTTAATCTTATCTTACTATAAAGAACCTTAAAGCTTAAAACTTAAATCTTATTTTTACCAACTTCTCATAACCATAATATTCTTACATAATTCTTTAAACATTTTTGCTAAAGCCAAGTAATTTCGTTCCAACATACTTCTAACATTCATCAATTTTATAAAACAATCCTAGTAGTAAAAAAAAGAAATGAAAACAATCCAATCTTCATCCAGCGTCCCTTCCTCCTGGTCCCGGGTTTTGTCAGTCCTTATTATCCCATCGATCTAGCACATTAACCTGGTAACCTTGTATCCGAGGCCCTTAAGTCTCTTCCATGTCCCTTCCGCAGTTCTTCTTCATATTTATAACTGTATTTTCCTTTGTCTCCTGCTCCTTTCACTCGTGGGAACTCCAGCTTAACAATGTTTTTGACCCTTCTCGACAAATCAGCCCCTTTTCCATAGTCCACACTAAACTCCATGTGGTATTCAAGAACATGTTTCAAAATCCCTCCAAAATTAAGAGCCCCCACAACCCCAAACATCTCACGGCCCATTGCCAGACTTGAAAGGTCCAAACATCCCTGCATAGGGGGGTCTATCCAACCCCCCATTTCCAAACCAAACCAAACTTTATCTTTCCAAATCTGGCTTTTTCCAAGTTCATTTGTCAAGTCCAAAAGCTCATGTTCCTGCTGGGCCACAGCTCCCTTCATCTCTGGCGCCCAAGATTCAGCAACATCCTCTTCCCTCATCTGTTCTGTCAGGGCACACTCCTGATTTAATTCCTGGGTGGGCTCCATATAATTTCCCACTGCCTGTTCAAAATTTCTGATCGCATCAGTCATCAAGTCCGTCTTCTCATGTAGCTGTTCCAGTAGGGCATTTGTTTTACAGAAAGCACGCAACAGAGCTTCTGAATACATTGTCCTGCAAGGTCAGAAATCTATTCCCACGACTGTAATCTGTAACAGCTGCAAGCTCCCCGGAGTTGGTTACAGTTTCACAGTCTCCCTCTAGGGGGAAAACTTCTATTTGTTCTTTCTTTTAAAGACAAGTCTAACAACAAAGTTTCCTTTTTTCAGATATTTTGTCAATATTTGTTCCTTTAAAATGCGAAGGGGAACAATGGAATCAATATTTCTCTTCTTATAGCTATCTGTCAAAAACGTTTGTCTCTGGTCAATGAGCTTCAAAAAAGTCAGTCCTGACACCCCGCTCCAGGATCAGGACGGTGGAAAGTTACTTTACTTTACACTCACTTCTGCAGGTTTAAACAGTCCGAAAAAATCCCCCCTCTTCTCCTGCTTCCGAAGGGGGGTTCAACAATTTTAAATGATGAAAGTTAATCTTTTACAAGCGATTTTCTGAGCTCTAGTTTGCCATGTCTTTGCTTTAATCTATCTACAAAGAAACGGAAGGCTGACTTCCTGTTTAGACCTTCCCGTTTCTGTGCCAAATTGAGGTAAACTTTTAAGTCCAATTTTCCTTTCTGCTCGCAAGTCCTTATTTAAAGTTAAAGTCCTTATTTAAATTTAAGTACTCACGGGTGATTATTTTAGAAGCCAAATTGTCCCAGGAAAAAGGCAGCACTCTCCGGCAACGGCTGTGCAGCTTCACTCCACAGAAGAAGCAGTTGACTCTCAGCACCGCGCCACTTCCCCCTCTTCGCTCCGGAGCCCGTTAGTGGGTTCTTTTGCAGGTTGGGGGGGCACTAAAGGTGCCCGCCGAGTCCCATGGTCACAGGCTTCATCCTCCTGTGATTTTTGAAAGGGTCCCCACTTTGCCGTAGCGGAAAAGACCCGTTTCGAGTGGAGCTAGTCCCTCCAGATCAGAGGGAGTCCGCCATTGCCAATGGCGCCACCCCGGAAGTCCCCCAGTGTATATTGTCTTTGATACTGGAGAAAATATAGCCATAAAGATTAGTAGTCACTGATTTCCAGAATGTTATAGAATAGTGTCTACCATGTCATTGGCTTGCATTGCTTTTTGCTATGCTGAAGGACTTTGTTCATTCACAGTAAATGGTTTCAGTTATTCCAGGACCCTCTTTTGATTTCAGTTCCCTGCTTCAGGTCAAGACGGGAATCTTTGCACTTCTGTCTTATCTGTGGTTGTTCAGAATGAAGTAACAAGAGCTAGACTTAGCTAGACTAGGCTAATGCACTAAAGCAAATGAAGATCTTTCTCATGTAGCAATCATATTAAAATGCCACTCCGTAGACTTGGCTCTTAGAAGTCTAGACAAAGTTTTCAATAATGTGATCAGGGTCTGTGGTGCATATTATAGTGAGAGTCACCTAAAAAATCTCTTGCACTCATAATGGAACGGGATAAAAATGCTAAACTAAGAAAAACAACAACTAAAGGTGTTAATTTAATCTGGTCTGAGACATCTGACATCCGTTGGCAGCTGTTGGCTGGCATATCATCCCAGTTGGCACCAATTCAGGGCTGAAGTTCTTTGGAACTTTAATTGAGTTCATATTGTAAGAAATTACTGCACTTTTTCTTCTGTTGGTTTTCAGCTGAGACTCAGGTGGAAGATCTGTGATAAAAAAAATTAAAACAGAAACAAGAACCTCCCAATTTTCTTCCAGTGTTACAGAAATATATTTATGCATCTCCTCCGAGAGCCAGGCAAGTGTCTGATAAGGCTCTCAGTGGACTTTTCTGTCTGATATTTTCAACCACACTAGAATGTAGCAATGCTACGGTTATTACTTTTCTTTCTTTATCTCCCCTCAGCCCCCTTCCAGCTTAACACTACTTAGAAAGCTAACACATTCATTGCTGAGCTGGGCTTGTAGCTTACTTGGATAGGTGTTCAACAGACAACATTTATTTATTGGTCTGGTCCAGAGCTCCATAAGGAAAATATTTGTGTATGTGTGGCCCCTTTTTATAATGAATGTGCGAGCTTTGAGGCAGAGGCACCATGTTTCACGTGACATGGGGGGGGGCTTGTTGTGTGCACATGATGTCACACATGCAATATGCTCGTGTGATGTCATGTGCATTTGGAGAAGGCCGTGAGACTCGGAAACGTATGCTGCCGCCACAGGGAGGCCTGGCGAGGCTCTCCACCGCTGCAGGGAGGCCTGGTGGGGCCTGGCCCCTCAATATTGCCCCATTCTCACATACTTTGGGGTGGATGAGCTGTCCTCAGTCCCATTAAGTTGGCACCTATGCTTTGAGGATATGGGATTCACATGCATCTTGGGCTCCTCTACAGAAAACAAAAAAGGAGATTAAGAAGCACACATTTTATTCAGCTTTGTAAATTCAGGCTAACCAAGCTGCATGGAGTTTCCCTTCATCAAACCTGTTTATCCTCAAATTACTTAAACAATTTAATGAATTCTTGCTTAAATCACTGTTACCAGCTCTAGTACAGCCAAGAGGCCACTTTTGCTTGATAGTTCTATTGTCAAAAAAAGAGATGTGTACTGAAGCTTGAGAGAGCCAGTTCAGACCTTAGAACACCAGTGTGACCTCTGATGATCTGTCAAGGATTCTTTAGCTGTGATTCCTGCATTCCAGGAGGTTGGAGTAGATTACCTTTTGGATTTCTTCCAACTGTACAATTCTACAATTATTTGAGTAACCAGTAGGGATGGGGGAGAAATTTGTTCATTTTATATTCTAATGCAAATCAACCTAATTCAATTTTCCTGAACCAACACACAATCCAAAACAAAAATGTTATTTAAAACGTGTGCTTCTCAAAATTGACAATACAGCTTTCCAAACAAATAATGTGTACAGAATAGCATAGAGCAGGGGAAAGGGTGCCCTAGAATGCATAGATTAGTGAAAATAGCATACAAAAATGTGTTGTATTATGGAGAGTTGCGAAATTCCTTGCAAAAATGTATGTTAGGAGAAATGCACACAAATGCATGTGGATTTTCATGCATACTTTTAAAAAAGCAAGCTGATGTGAAAATGGGACAAACTGGAGATTGGGGGGGGGGGGGATGAGAAGCTGACAGAAACTGATTTGTCCATCCCTTGCAACTAGTATTCCTCAGCAAGCAAGCAAGCCTCCACAATCCAGGCTGCTTTGCACATGCAGACTGGGAAATGCAGCTGGAGAGTCACAAGGAGAAAGCTCAGTCTGAAGTGCATTGCCCCTAGTGACAGTCTGCAGCTATTTCTATAATCTGGATGGCACCTTTGAGGTGTCAACTTCATGGAAAGTGCTGTAGGCAGTGTACATCAGAAGGCCGGCTTCGCAACCATGCCGTTCTGTGTGCTATCTTTTGCATAGGAAAAATGATTCAGAGAACAAAAGAGGTTAGTTTGAAATAGAGTGGTTCTACATCATCTGAGCCCTCATTAAATGCAACCCTATGTAGAGCACATGACAACGATTGAACCTTGAAGTTATGAAAGAAAGAAGCTCTGAGTTTCCACCGAAGCTGTGGGCTCTGTTGACAAGAGTTTGTAAGAGATGTGCTGCCTAGCAAATGCCCTTTGTGCATACAGCCCATGCACAGTGTAAAAATAGTTACCGTATTTTTCTGTGTATAAGACAAGCTTTTTTGACGCCCAAATGAGGCTCGTCTTATTCACACGGGTAGCGTGAATGGTTTTTTGGTGCAAGCCCAAGATTGTAAGCAGCGATTGGCCGCTTAATTGTTTTTTTGGGGGGGATGCCGAAAACCACTCACCCGCCAGAATGCAGCACACAAAGACTAGCGTCGCTTACGATTGTCACTTAAAATCTCGGGTTTGCACTTCGTTCCGACGGGTGAGCGATTTCTGGCATCTGCCCCCCCCCCCAACAATCAAGCACCCAATCACTGCTTAAAAACTCAGGCTTGCGCTTCATTCTGGTGTGTGGGCGATTTTCAACATTGGGCCGCTTGATTGTTGGGGGGGGGGAGGAATCCCGAAAATCGCTCACCCTCCGGAATGCAGCACACAACCACTCGCGCCGCAGCTGCCTGATCGCCGCCATTAGCCCTGTTTGCCACTGCGGCAGCCAATAGAGAGCTGCCCTTGTTGCAGCAAGTGGGAGCGTGATTGGTGGCCACTGGCAGTGATCAGGGAGCTGATAGGTGGTTTCAGACTGATGAATCCAGCGTTTATCCACAGACAGCTTTTCTGGGTTATGTGGCCAGCATGACTAAACTGCTTCTGGCACAACGGGACACTGTGATGGAAACAAAACAAAACCGCATGGAAATGCCATTTACCTTCCTGCCGCAGTGTTACCTATTTATCTACTTGCACTGGCATGTGTTTGAACTACTAGGTTGGCAGAAGCTGGGACAGAGCAATGTGAGCTCTCACCTCTGAAAGCCCTTTCCCACATGAATATCACTTCCCATTTTTCAAACAGGCTTCACCCCTCCCTTCTCTCCCACTGAAGGTTCAGTTGCAGGATATTTGGATCAGCCTCAATAATTATCTAATACACTTAGGAAATAGTCTGTCTCACTTCTGTCTGAAAATCAGTGGTACTAGTCATCCCCTCTGATGATACCCAAGGTGTTTAGTGAGCTGGTAAAGGTAAAGATAAAGGGACCATTAGGTGCAGTCGTGGCCGACTCTGGGGTTGCGGCGCGCATCTCGCTTTATTGGCCGAGGGAGCCGGCTGGAGCTGCCCAGTAATTATCTCCTGTTGTAGATGTAGCAACTTTAGTAGCTGCATTGTCAAACAATGTTGACTAATGTATTTTCCTTTTTCTGATCTGGATTCTTGTTTCCAATTGTACGGTTTCCTTAACCCTTTAGCTGATGTGTGTCATTGCTCCACGAAATGTACCACGACTATTGCATCTGTGCAGAATTTTTTTTTTTTAAGTGGCTCCAGCTTTCATCAATTATAGTTAAGTATATTTTTGTCGCTTCTGAAAACTGAAGGTCCAGCTGCAGTGTCTGGAAGGAGAGATATTACCAAGTGTCGAGATACAAGTAAGCAATTGTCAATTTCCAAGGTGTTACGCAGTCCTAAAATCAGGATAAACCTTTATCTCGTATCACTGCTAGCCAAATTGACAAGATAAAAGCTAACACTTTTAGAAATTGAAACAGCAAGTTTCAAGGGAAAATTTGCTGCATCACAATGATGCAGTTTGTGAGAGCCACTGAAGGTACATTACAGATCCATAGTTTGGCAGAAATTGGCAATTAATTCATATCTTCTAAAGACAACCCTGGCTCAGTTAGATGGGCTCTTTTTATTCTACAGGGTCAGGGCATGTTCTGTTGAATACAAAGAATGCAGAGGAACAACAAGGGTGTGAATTAAGTGTCTCAAGTGGCCTTTTCAAGAAAAGTCACCAACATTAAACATATGGAGAATTTTATGATTATGAAATAATATCCTCATTGAATAACATTACATATATTTTGAATGTGATAGTCAAGTTTAATATATTTTGAAATTGCAATTTGGAAATGGAAAATATTCAAAGCTTTTGTTTCTTTAAACTTCCATGTTCCATGACTAAATTAAAGTATGTTTAAGTTCCAGCATTAGTTCTCACTGGGATACTTATGTCAGTCTACATATCCTTCCAGTTTTTATGTTCTTAGGCAAATCTTCATTGTTCATCTTTGGCAATAAAGTTGCCCCCTCTTCTACCTTTGCTCAGTTTTCAATTCTTTCTCAATTATTGTAATGTCTCCTCCTTGCTGCTGGCCTGAAGGTTTCATTGTATTAAGAATAGAGTTGTACAAAATTAGAGTATCTGGACAGAACTCATAGACAATGTTTGGGGGTGCAAAGCGGTACAGTGCTGGGCCCAGGGAATAAAGCCCATTGGGGTCAAGGGGCAGAGTATCTTGTATGATTTATATTGTAAGCTATATTGATATATTTTATGAAAATGTAGATTATAAACACACAGAAAATAAACAAATGGTGGTAAAGAGATAGAGAGTGCAGGTAAATAGACATTATATGAGAGCCATTGTAGTTAAAGGGTGGGGTGTTGGACTAAGACCTGGGAGACCAGGGTTCAAATCCCCACTTAGCCCATACCAGTCCTGAAAGATCTTCATTGGCTCCCAATACGTTTCCGACCACAATTCAAAGTGTTGGTGCTGACCTTTAAAGCCCTAAAAAGCCTCAGCCCAGCATACCTGAAGGAGCGTCTCCACCCCATCATTCGGCCCAGACAATAAGATCCATCTCTGAAGGCCGTGAAACTCACTGGGTGACCTTAGGCCAGTTACTCACTCTCAGCCCAACCAACCTCACAGGGTTGCTTTGAGGGTAAAATGGGGAGGAGAAGAATTATGCATGCCACCTTGAGCTCCTTGGAAGGAAGGTGAGTTATATATGTAAAAAACAAACAAACAAACAGATATCTGCCACCGTCAAATACCAGCCACTCATGAAATGTAAGACCACCATAGATCAACCTTAAATAACTTATAATATAGTTATGTTATGAGAACGATGCTAAAACTAGAAATGCATGCAGAGTTAATTCAATTAGTCACACATGCAATCTCACACATTAAACCCAAGAGATCAAAATTACTGGAATTGCCATTAGAGCACAAAGAGGTAGTGAGTAGAGTCAGGTTTATGTTTGCCAGCATTTTCATATAGGATCCAGCCAGTGGCCCAATAGTGCCAAAGGCTCTGAGACTAACATAGCCCCTCATGGTGCTATTGCATCAGTAGGCCTAGTCCTACAAGGAAGGTGCACGTATATTCCATATGTGATTATATTAGAAGGAACATGGGTGGTGCTGTGGTCTAAACCACTGAGCCACTTGGGCTTGCCGATCGGAAGGTCGGCAATTCAAATCTGTGCAACGGAGCTCCTGTTGCTCTTTCCCAGCTTCTGCCAACCTAGGAGTTTGAAAACACACCAGTGCAAATAGATAAATAGGTACTGCTGCGGTGGGAAGGTAAACGACATTTCTATGTGCTCTGGCTTTTGTTATGGTGTTCCGTCGCTCCAGAAGCGGTTTAGTCATGCTGGCCACATGACCCGGAAAGCTGTCTAGACAAACGCCAGCTCCCTCGGCCTGAAGCAAGATGAGTGCCGCAGCCCATAGTCGCCTTTGACTGGACTTAACTGTCCAGGGTCCTTTATCTTTACCTACCTACATTAGAAGTCAACAAAAATATTTTTTTTTCTGGCATACTAAAGAAGCATGAATGCAATGTAATATTAGTTTGTTATTTGACAGAGAGAAAGAGATGCCAATTTGCATTAAAATTCTCTTCCATTTCCAATCCATTCCAGTATCTGTGATTAATAATAATGTAAAAAGCTTCCTACTGTGGAAATTCTGAGAACACGGTGCTGACATACCATAGATTATTTCCTCCTAATTCATTTATATTAGTGTCAGATGACTTAATAGATAGCCTGCTCCCTTGGTCAGCCAGTCGTACAACTCATTCACATGTTAAATACTGTGTCCGATATAAAAATAGTAAAGGGAACCTTCTGAGATGCTCTGCTTTCTTGTGTCTTACTATGGCTTTTGAGTGGGAACTGCTGATTAAAAAGGAAGACTGCACTTACTCAATTCATGTAGCTGTGGAGAATAGTATTCAAAGAAAACTATTTGTTCTTATGGGCCAAGATGTCCTTTGACAAATTCATAGTTATTTATGGTTGAAAAACTCAATGCCATGCTTTGTCACAGACTAAGTGGTGAATTTATATTTTCATGTGTTGTGTGAATTACAGCTTCCTGGCAATTTTACTTTCTCAGAAAATATTGTTCCTTTGGCGAGAGAGCATTAACAAAGTGTTGCGGCTATACATTCAAACAATAATTCATATTCAGAGAAAGAATCTTATTCCTTGTTTCTTAAAGATGTCCTCAATGCAATACCTTCAAAACAGCCAAATTCTTCATCCAAGAAAGCAGAATTTTGTGACCTGAAAACACAGACGATCAACAATTATAGGACCACAGTCACTGTCCCATGTTAAGAGTGAACTGAGTACCTCACATTCCACCATTATGAGAACTTGGCTGGATAATAACACTACAAAATTGAGAGAAGTGCAGTTTTTTGACAGGTGGACATGGGCACCCACCTGTCAATCACATGGTGCTATGGGCTTGACAGGTAGGCAGCCACACAAAGCCAACCCTGGTAAGTGAAGATTAGGTCCTGCTGCTTCTGGAACCAGAAGTGTTATCATGCCTACATATTTTCAAGCCTAAATCTATAACTAGAGAAGTGTGAGACTGGGCCTGGATCTAGACATGTCAAAGAAGCAATTCAGTTAAATGCATTGTAAACTCATACAGGGAAATCCTGTAGGGAAAGATGGGACTCTACAGCACCATCTGGTGTCACAGTGTTATATCACATATAAAACACTTTTTCTTTACCAATCTATCTGAGTCCTGGGTTTCCCAGTCTGGTGAATCCTGAGCCATATACCAAATTCAATCCCATGCTTCCCGTCATGTAATCACAGCAATATACAAGACATACAGTTTTCTTCATAAGTTGGTCGTATTGAACCAAGGAGATGCATGAGCTTCAAGACTTGCCTTTGGTAATATTTAGCCAGAACTTGCTTCAGTGGCTAAATCCTACATGAATATGCCGGCAAACATAATCCTATCACTTCTTACTGCACATCCATGTTCTAGCAATAAATCGAGTAATAACCCTCCGTTTTAGTCCATTTGTTCTCATTACAAGCATAAATGCAAAGATATTCATATAAACCCTTATTCTTTGTGCAGTTTGTGGGTGGACTACATTGTTCATCAAAGATTTCATCCGTCACCTAATGGAAGTAGAGCTATAACCACAACTCAGCAATTAGAAGTTAACATATGATATTAAACAATTACGCTTCAGCAAACCCAAATGTGTTCAAATGCTTTGGGCCAAGCCACTTTCATTAAAATATCACATCCGTGAAACTTGCTGCATCCAGTTTTGAATCCATAATTGTTTTCAGAAACAAAGCCACACTTCTGAAAATAACTGATTAATTAGGCCACATAGAAAATGTTAATATCCATTTCTGAGCATATGCCAGCAAAGACATATCATTACTGTATTCTGTTTGTATTTATGATATCTGCATGTCATTTCAAAATGGAAAGCACAACATTTTATTTAAAAAAAATGTTTTCTCACTAATAGTTCTACTTTATTATTATGAGTATAATGGAACTATAACCTAAAGTGGCAAAAGAGACTACAATTTTTCATGTGCCTTTAAAAGCCATGTTCTCCCCTCCTTGGTTCATTGAGTGATCTCCTGGAATCAACTCAGATATTTGGGAAGGAAGTGTTTTACTCACGTGAGGTGAAACAAGCAGAGGTACAGGGGTGTGTGGTTGTGTGTTGAGAGCTTAATGTGCATAGCAACTGGCCATTGTGTGCATTCACCAAGCCTCATGAAGAATGTACACTTCAACCATTCATGAAGAGGGAATTGTGCACATTTCCTAGTCAATATACATAATCTCAAATTCAAAACTCCACTGTTGCTTAAAACCACCATTTTCCTCTCACATTTTCCTCTTAGTACCCCTCTACCCCCACTTTACTCAAATGTCTGTTGTTTAAAAGGAATGATAAATCCTCCAATGGGTTGCGGAGACTATCAGAGGTCACAAAGAGAAAGGAAAATATACGAAAACAACAAGAAGAGATGAGGAAAACAACAAAGAGAGGATTGGATAGAATTGTGAACATTATTTGGACAGAACTGTGAACATCAAAGCAGCGGCAATAAGATGATCGGATCCCTTTCAGAACTCGAAATATGGGTACCCCCAACAAAAATTTAAAATTTGGCTCTGTAATTTGGAATTAATGTGATTTGATTGGTTTGTTAATAAAAATTATTTAAAGATAAATCCCCTAATGGGGATTGTGCTGCAATTTCATGCAAATCCAGGATTGTGCTACAAATCCTCCAATGGGTAATGTGTGATGACAGCCTTATGTTTTATGTATATGTGGGGGAGGCAATTATGCACTGTATGTTAGGGGTGCGCATCAGCCCTGTGTGTATTCCAAATTAAAAGGCCACTCTTCTTTGGCGATCACTTGTAAGTAAGATTGTCTTCTATGATCACGGTCTTAACAGTGATTCCATAAGTGGAGGCCAATTCTGGATCCACACATCCTTCCACAGTGGGGACATAGGTTTCCAGGCTGGGGTTGATCACGGTGAGGGTTTGTCAAACGTGCCTTCCTCTTAGCTCGTTTCTCCTTTCGCCCTGAGTTTGTGCTTCTTCAAAGACCATGACACCTTTGGTAAAGGCTGTTTCATTTTGTTCCTTGGTTTCCTTCCTTGAAGCATGGCTTGAGGTATAATCTCTGTACACACCCTTATCATGTAACCTTACTGTGAAGAGGAAGAAGAAGAAGAAGAAGAGAGTTTGGATTTGATATCCCGCTTTATCACTACCCAAAGGAGTCTCAAAGGGGCTAACATTCTCCTTTCCCTTCCTCCCCCACAACAAACACTCTGTGAGGTGAGTGGGGCTGAGAGACTTCAAAGAAGTGTGACTAGCCCAAGGACACCCAGCAGCTGCATGTGGAGGAGCGGAGACGTGAACCCGGTTCACCAGATTACAAGCCTCCCGCTCTTAACCACTACACCACACTGGCTCTCTTCAATCTCTTTGGCCCAAAGCAGCCTCTTTTCTAGGAAGGTAGCTGCTGGGAAGCACCTTCTAAAGTACAGTGGTACCTTGGTTTAAGAACTTAAACGATTCCGGAAGTCTGTTCTTAAACCAAAACCGTTCTTAAACTGAGGGTTACTTTCCTAAATGAGGCCTCCTGCTGCTGGTGCCCTTCCACCGTTCGGATTCCTTTCTTAGACCGAGGTAAAGTTCGCAAACCGGGACACTACTACCAGTTTTGCGGAGTTCGTAAACTGAATAGTTTGTAAACAGGGCTGTTCTTAAACCGAGGTACCACTGTACCTGTCATAAACTGTAGAGGTCCATGAGTACATGTGTTACCTCCCAGTTGTTCCATGGGATTATTCTGCCTTTTAAACAAGGCCACTTCACTGTTACGAGGTATCGTATTGCTGCCTGAAAATGATACAGTCTGCAGCGAGCAATGGGCAGAAGCTATGCAAAAAGCCACCACGATTATCACTGTCAGAGATACCATAATAATAACAATTTAACTCTGTATTACAAGGCGCACAGCACGTCTTTATCACAGCATGCTCAGAGATCCTGGCAATCCCTTTGGCATCAGGACCGCATGAGGTAAAGACAGAAGGGCCATGCAAATAAACATGCAAGAGCAGCAGGTGGAAGAAGGGAAGGGAGGAGTATTTGTTGCTACCTACCCCACACAGTATGTCATAATGCTGGAGCAAGTAGTCTGTGTGTACAGGGGGAGGAGAGCTCTGCCTTCACCGCCCTGCTTCAGTATGCGTCACCTCACCAAGTACAAAGTGTCCGTCGTATTTATAGAAATGGCAGCTCTCAAGCAAGCAAGCAAACCATTCACACAGTGCATTACTAGAAGATTTATCTTGATTTTCTTTAGGGATTTGAGAAATCTATAGCCCTATAGCCCACTTTTCTTTCAAAAAGAAATTCAAAGCAGTTTAGTAATCTGCTGCAGCACACATAGTCCCTGTAACTAAATTAAGTTTCATACACTTGAAGCAACAATTCAGCGAGTGGGGGAGAGACAGCTTTAATCCACACAAAAAGCTATGCAAAATAATAATAATAATTTAAAGGTATTCACAGCTTGCAGGAAGATTTAAAGCAAGAGGGTAAACAGGACTGCTCTAGGGAGGGAGTTCTACAACCTGGGTGTCACAACAGAAAAAAAACCCCTGCTGTCTCACGTCTCAACCAATTTCTAGATAAGAACCAGACGTTGAGTTGCATCCAGAAATGAGCTGATGAAAGAAAACTGGAGTGATATGTTCAGCAAGGCAGGCTCCAGAAATCAAACTGGTTTCTGCAGTTTGCACTTAATGATGTTTCTGAGTGCTTTGCAGGGACTGTTCAAATATACCATGTTACAGTTAGGGTATACCATTGGGATTGGGGTATTGTTTAGGATTTGGGGGGATTCTGTTGTTGTTATTATTGCCCTAATTGTTTAAAATGCTTTAAATCGTTTTGAACTGATTGTTTTTTTTAATGTAGTGTTTCTGGGTTTTGTTTTGTTTTTAATTAAGGAAAGTAAGATGTTGCTGAGAAGAGAGGAGCTGAGGAGAGCAGGGATTCCCCCAGTCACAGTGGTTCTGCACAAGGGGAGGGATGAGGTGGAGTGGGGCAGGCAGGGTAAGGGGAACACAAAACAGGCAGAATTTGTGAAAGACTACCTGCCCTCATATGAACCGACCCAGAACCTGCAATCAACATCCTAAGTCCTTCTTTGTGTGTCTCCTCCATGAGATGTTCAGAGGGTGGCAATACCACAAGGGGCCTTTTATGCAGTGGCTTCCTGTTTGTGGAATACTCTCCCCAGGGAAGCTTACCTAGCACCTTCTTTACATATATTTAGGCACCAGGCAAAAATATTTCTCTATAACCAGACTTTTGGCTAATTAGCATTCTATAGCCTTTAAAATGTGTTTGTGGAAGCGGGGTTATTGGGCTTTTTGTATTTTGTGTTCTCATTTTGTATTTTTATGTTGTGAACAGCCTGTGATCTTTGGATGAAGGGCAGTATACAAATTTAAGAAATAATAATAATAATACAATACAGTAACCTAATCCAGATTTAGCCATGGCACGTGTGTCAGTAACATGATACAATGGTACCTTGGTTTACATAATTTTGGATTACAAACACGTCAGACCCGGATGTGCGTGTCTCGGTTTACAATATTTTTTTGGACTGCAACCCATTTTTGGGGGGGATTACGAACAATTTTTTTTGGGAGGCCCCATTAGTGAAAACGTGCCTTGGGTTACAACCTGTTTTGGTTTACAAACGGACCTCCAAAACGGATTATGGTTGTAAACCAAGGTACCACTGTATGTTTTATCTGGAAAGAAATATATCTGGTGCACTAATCAGTTTTGTGTCATAGTCTTCACTTGAACACCTAGGAATAAGGCTAGGTCCAGAAGCAGTCCTAATCTGCAGGCCTTGTTTTTCAAGGGAATGCAACCTCATCCACTACAGCACTCAACGACTTCAAAGCTTCTATTGCTTCATTGGTGTTGAATGGAAACGAAAAAGGTGTCAGACTGATGTCATCCAGTCCCAAATCCCCAGATAATCTCTCACAGAATTTGCCTGCAAATCAGGGTGGACAACATGTGGCCCTCCAGATGTTTCTCAACTACAGTGCCCATCATGTCTACTGGCCATTACAAGCTGGGGCTGATGGGAGTTGGGGTCAAACAAATCTGAAGAGCCCTAGATGTAGATGTTAAGTACCACATAACCCCTAGGAACCCCACAGACCAAGGGCCAAGGCATTGAGCAAGAATCTCCCACCGTCAGTACTGTGTTATATTCCCAACAGAATTTGCATTGTTTTGAAGCGCCAATTTTCTGTGAGAGAATTAAATTATTGTAGCAACACACTTTTCTTCTTCTTTTATTAAAGATTTCTTGGTTTACAAAAGTATGTGCAATGTTTCTTTCTTCAAGTTACCTTTTCTACAGATCAGTTTCATTTGTTGAGACATTAGTGTTACATTAGGAAGAAAAGGGGGGATGAGGTGGAAGGGGCATGATGAGTGGGGTGGGGTCGAGTGGTGATGTTTGTATATTAATGTATGTGTGGGGTTTTGTGTCAGCATCACTTGTGAGGGTTCTCTTTGCTATTTGCTTGTGTTCCTTTGGTGGTGAGAGAGGTTGGGGTTGGCCTGGGGTGTGGTTGTTTATTTGTGATTGGCTGTGGTGAACTTTGTTTTCATGTGTGAGTGGGGTGGGCAGGTGTTTTTGTATCAGGTTAGCCATATTGATTCGTATGCTGTTGGTGGATTCTTGTCATTGTCTTGTTGGGCTGTGTATGTGATAAAGGGGAGCCATATCAGGGTGAAGGCATCTTCTTCCATTTGTCCCCATGTCAGTTTCAGTTCATTGGTTAGTTTTTCTAATAAGGCTGTTTCCCATACATTTGATACCATTGGTCCATGCTTACTCCAGACAGGTCTTTTCAGCATCTGGCTATAATGTTTCTAGCTGCTGAGAATAGGTGGGTTATGAGTTTTTTATGGTGTGAGTGGGCATTATTATCTTGGAAGGGTCAGTTCTGGGGTGACTTCTAATAATTGCTTACTTATTTTGCATATTTCTTTTATGATCACTGTCCAGAAGAGTTGGACTTTAGGGCATTCCCACCACATGTGGAAGTATGTGCCTGTGGAGGTGCATCCTATCCAGTATTTTGGTGAGGTTCCTGAGCATATTAGCGTTAGTTTCCATGGTATTAGGTACCATTTATAAGTGAGTTTCAGAGTGAGTTCTTTCCTTTTCTCTGATATGGATTTAAAGGGAAGTTTAGACCACATTGTGGTCCATTGGATGGGCAACACACATTTATTAACCATTTGACCCAGGAGTTAGATTTGCATCTATGTGTGGATGAGAT